>NC_060139.1:395885757-397085757 GCF_021461385.2 Schistocerca piceifrons | reverse complement strand
CATTTAGTTTCTGAACAAGATCCTGGACAAGGGCTTTCCACAACAGCTTACTATCTATCCGAACGCCTAGGAACTTGAACTGTTCCGTCTCGCTTATAATATGCCCATTCTGTCTGATCAAAATATCGGTTCTTGTTGAATTGTGAGTTAGAAACTGTAAAAACTGAGTCTTACTGTGATTTAGCATCAAATTATTTTCCACAAGCCACGAACTTATTTTATGAACTACATTATTTGATACTGTTTCAATATTACACACAAGATCCTTCACTATCAAGCTCGTATCATCAGCAAACAGAAATATTTTTGAATCACATGTAATACTAGAAGGCATATCATTTATGTAAATAAGAAACAGCAGTGGCCCCAGCACCGACCCTTGGGGAACGCCCCACTTATCAGTGCCCCATTGGGACTGAACATCATTACCACTCTCAATATTGCGGAGAATTACCTTCTGCTTTCTGTTCTTAAAGTAAGAGACGAACCAATTGTAACCTACTCCCCTTACTCCATAATGTTCCAACTTCTGCAGTAATATTCTGTAGTCAACACAGTCAAAAGCCTTCGTTAAATCAAAGAAAACACCTAACGTTCGCAATCTTTTATTTAATCCGTCCAAAACCTCACAGAGAAAAGAGAATATAGCATTTTCAGTTGTTAAACCATTTCTAAAACCAAACTGAACATTTGACAGCAGATTATCTGAATTTAAATGCTCCAGTAACCTTGGATATACAACCTTCTCGATACCTTTAGCAAACACCGATGGCATAGAAATAGGTCTAAAATTGTCAACATTATCAATGTCTCCCTTTTTATAAAGCGGCTTCACTACCGAGTACTTTAATCGGTCAGGAAACCGACCACTCCTAAAGGAAAAGTTACAGATATGGCTAAGTACTGGGCTAACATACATAGAACAATACTTCAGTATTCTGCTAGATACCCAGTCATATCCATGAGAGTTCTTGGTCTTTAGTGATTTAATTATTAACTCAATCTCCCTCTTGTCAGTATCATGGAGGACCATTTCAGGTAACAGTCTCGGAACACTTTTTTCTAAGAGCGCTATATGATTCCCTGTTGGGACTAGGTTTCTATTTAGTTCACCTGCTATATTCAGAAAGTGATTATTAAATACTGTAAATATATGCGACTTATCAGTAACACGGACATTCCCACTACGCATTAATTCTATATCCTCGACCTGTCTCTGCAGACCAGCCACTTCCTTTACGACTGTTTTAATTTTATCCTGAGACTTAGCTATTCTATCTGCATACCACATACTTTTTGCCTTCCTAATAACATTCTTAAGCACCTTACAATACTGTTTGTAATGGGCTGCTGCATTTAGATTTTGACTGTTTCTAACGTTTTGATATAATTGCCACTTTGTTCTACAAGATATTCTTATCCCTCTAGTCAGCCACCCAGGCTGCCTGTTTGTGCTAGTACCCTGTTTTGAACGTTCTAACGGAAAGCAACTTTCAAAGAGCACGAGAAAAGTCTTGAGAAAAGCATTATATTTATCGTCTACTGTATCACCACTATAAACATCTTGCCACTCTTGTTCCTTGATAAGGTTTACAAAGGTCTCTACAGCAACCGGACCAGCTTTCCTAAACAGCTGATGATTATATTTAACACGTGTTGCAGCACAAAAATCTTTTAGAGTTAAAATTTGTGCATCATGATCTGAAAGGCCATTCACCTTTTTGATAACAGAATGCCCTTCTAGTAATGAGGAATGAATAAAAATGTTGTCTATGGTTGTTCTACTGTTCCCTTGCACTCTCGTTGGAAAGAATATGGTTTGCATAAGATTATTCGAATTAAGGAGGTCTACCAGCATCCTCTTCCTTGCACAATCACTTATACAGTTGAAACGTACCCTTTGAACAATTTATACACGAGACTTCCCCTTAGAACAATTATACACGACTGTGCTTAACCTGACACACAATACTTTGTTAGCGCAACGTAATCTGACTTTCAAAATTCCCTACAAAAGAATGGCCCTGACTAACATTAAACTATACCTTTCACAAATCACTTACCTCACAAAAATCTTCGCTGCTCAAGCTACTGCAATACAGCAAGCGCCACTACTGCCAGCTAAATAAAAGATTCAAACTACTAAAGGCACTAACTACTGATAGGGATAGTTAGCAAATGAAAGATATTAATAGAGAACAAACAATGTATTTACCTTAATATCATCACAAGTCATAATATATATATCAGTTCATGACAAATTGCAAACCTCCGCCATCTCTCTCCCCACATCCACCACTGCTGGCGGCTCACCTCCAACTGCGCAACGCTACGCGCTGTTCACAGCCAGCTGCCTAACACTACAATGGCGAGTATTACAACAATGCAAAGCAGACACAGACTGCCCACAGCACAGCCAGTGATTGTCATACAGAGGTGGCGTTACCAATAAAAAACCTAAACAGCCTACTTACATAGAGAAAACATAAACAGCCTACTTACATAGAGAAAACATAAACAGCCTACTTACATAGCCCCCATGCTCCCCACAAAAATTTTTTACAAATTGGTTTGGGCAGTGCCCAATACAGATTTGAAAAAATTTTTCATAATTACAATAACAAAGATATCAAATGCACACACTTATTGATACAATCTTGGTCAAAAGCTAAAATTGTCTCACAGTCCATAAAGACAGTCCTAATCGTACATAACAGGAGAATAGCAGTGTTTTTCTCAAAGTCTGAGCAGTAAAAGAAAATGCACACAGAAGTAGTGGATTTCCATGCAGTCTTGAAGAAGTAGTGTTGTCCTTCCAATGGAAAGACAGTGCTGACTCTCGACATGCATGCAGGTAATGGGCCACAACAGAGCAAACCCACAGCAGAGTCAGTCGTAGTTTGGAAGAATATTGGTAGGTAGGTCATCACAGAGCAGACCCACTGTAGTCCTGGTAGAGATTACGGTACTGGTGGGCCACCAGAGGTGCAGACCCACTGCAGTCCTTGTAGAAATAATGGTATTGGTGGATCATCAAAGATGTAGACCCACTGTAGTCCTTGAAGAGATAGCCAGCAGCCATCTGTTGTGACTGTGCAGGTGCACAATCACCACTGAAGAGTCTTGCGGAGAATATAGCAAGTCCATAAACCACCACTTGTGCACTCACAAAGTTTTTGGAATTGTCCTTAGAACCAGCAATGCTGTTATCCAGTCCCTTGCTGAATTGTTAACACACTTGCAAACACTAACAGTCCCTACTTCTCACATATTGTCCATATACTATGACCAACAGAAACGTGTGCAGTGAAATGTAACTTACAAGTTAATAATGTCATGAACTGGTGACAATTACAATTTTATAACATAAGAATACAATTACAAAGGTACAAAATACATCATTAAAAACATAATAATACAGATAACATTTGTAGTAATAGGGGCTTTACAAAAGAATAGAAATAAACATATACATCAGTGTTACAAAAATAGTGACATAAGTACATACATAAAATAATGAGAATAGTTTTCGAAACATTAATTTCACACATGAACATTGAAACAGAACAGAATTGTAAACAACTTTACAAAGAAAATAACATATTATTAATGCAACTTATATTTGAGGATAACAGTATTCCTCCTCATAGTGAATATAGCTTAGTATTAGAAGAGAAAAAAAATTCTATGAAACAGTACACAGAGACAGGAAGAAAACAACTACACAAGGGTACACAAACACATAGTGGGATAACACCAAAAGGAAAGGACAGGGTTCGTTTTCAGTGTAACATTTGGTACTGCAGTCCATCCCAAAACTTCATATATCTTTCCTCTTATTTCATCCTTTGTTTCCACCAAAAAAATTCTATCTAAGCATGCTTTCTGTATTTATATGTTCACACATTTCTTACCTCAACATTTATTTCCAAGAAAATCCTACCTAAACCTGTTTTCTCAATGCATTTCTTCCAATTCATCGCAACTCATTCTCTTAGAGGCTACCCCCTCTTAAGCTAACTTAAATCTACTGAGCTCAGATGCTAAACTAAGGGACGAGGCAATGCAGCATCACATAACAAATCAACACAAACAGCAATGCAAAAAATGCAAATTGGCAAAGCTAGCAGCATAAATGAGCAAAAGTCAAATTCAATAACACTATGCCTGGCAAACAGCAGCAACTTATACCTAAACATGACATAGCGCAAGCAGAAAAAATATTACACTAAACAACAATGCAGATAAGGGAAATGTATATTCACATCTTAATGTCTATGTAATTAAAGTGGTGCACCACAAGAAGTTATTCTACCAAAAAGTTACCAATTACTTGAAAAGAAAATTATGAATGCAGTTACTAGTTCCTTCTTATTGTTCTTTCCATTCCAAGAGCTCCTTTTTCGAAGAATGTGGATCAGAAAATAATTATTTAATAAATCTGTTGACAGAAAGTGTTCACATTAGCAAATGCATTTAATTTTATTTTATGAAACCAATGCTGCAACACAGCTGGAAAACAGATGTCAAATGAAATAAGCAATTACGCAAACCAAAGCATAAAAATATCATTCAATAGTCATGTGACATTTCATAAGTTAGTAGAAATTCTCTCAACTCTCGTAGAAAGACGCTTGTCATAATCAGGTGTGCAGATGTAAAAATATTTCCAAGGATAATGGCCTCCCCTTTTTTTTTGTTCTATCTTCCTGTGCTCTGAAAGGCACGCGCTAATGACTTTTTCTCCAGGCACTGACACAGCTGGGTGCCCGCGACGCATTACGTGCAGGTGGTCCGTTAACTTTCTTACGGAAATATTTACGACGACAGCAGTTTTCGCTACAGTGAGTCTCATATAAAAATATTTCACAGGTCAAGAATTAGCGTTGCAAATCTGTAGAAACAAAATGCTATTGATATAACAGTGTCCAAAAAAATTTTCGTCTGCATTGTAATACATTCACGCATATACACACACATTTCATAACTCTTAAAGTACGTTTCTTGGTTTCCAACATCCTTTTCATAAATCAGAGTCCCTAACCACTATTCATTATTCCTTACCTTATTATACATATACATATTCGTCGACACTTCTTCAATATTTCATCCTGAGAAACATGTAGCATAATCAAATTCCTCAGATACGGTATCATCATCTTATTGATCATAAACATACCTCAACAGCATAATACACATCGTCGTCGTAATAATAACATCATAACACCTCAGTCAAATCTCAAAAACGTCGTAGCTTTCTGCAATAATATCAAAACCTAAAAAAATTCTCTGCTCATGTCAAAAGTGTCAGCTGCCTCAAACGTACTTTAAAAATCATGATCTCATACCAAATACATCATTCAAAGCTCTCATAGTATCACAATGGTTCCGAAAAAATATGAAGAGTTCACACAGTACAGACAAAATACAATTTCGTAAGTGTGAAGTTATTCAACGGTGTAATTGCGTAAACATCTGTCACTGATGTAGTAAAATAAATGTTTGTCTCTCTCAGTTACATGATCAGATAGCTGTGTAATTTGTGTGTTAGAGAAATATGGTACCGATGTGTAAGGTTGTATAAGCAAATACCATATTAGCTAGGGTTCCTTGTGGTTGCCACACACATGGTACACAAAGTAGGCGTATACCCCCCTGAGGATAAATGTAATTATACCCTCAGGTGTTACAAATTACAGCAATGGAATGAAATGTATCACGGAAAACTTTCTTTGTAATTAAAAAATCTTTGAAAATAAGTGTTTTAAGTATAAGATTAATCACTCAAATGCGTGTCCTGTAGCGCTAAATGCGCGTCTTGCTGTAAGATAATTCTGTGGAACTGTCGTAGTTATCGTCCTCTGTAAGCAAAGTTCTGCTAAAGTCAATGTACTTACCTCATGATACACAAAAGTGAAATGCTTTGCGTAAAGATATCTTAGTTATTACGCTTATTGCCGTGATGAGGAAAGTACTGTACAGTAACGTATTGTTATGCCACGAAAAAGGCTGTCTCATTGTTGCTATACCACAAAAGTTACTACTAAAACATGTTTTTCTTCCTAGAAGAATTCAGAAAACTGTGCAGATATAAAACAGATACACTGCAAAAGCAACATTGTAAATTGTCACTCATTAGTAGCGTCGTGATAAAAATCGTGTAGCTGTCACATAAACTAAACTCTGTGTCATCTGGTATCTCTCAGAAAGTACTTTAAATCCGGAATGTATTTTCAAGTAAACCAAAATGTTGCATTAAAATCTCATTAGCAGTACTGGTTATAATGTTATTTTTCTCGGAGCCAGCCGGCGCACGCGGCTGCCTGCGGTGCGAGTCATTGTCTGTTCCTTTGTTGGCGCGCGTCGTTATTGGGATTTGGAGACCTAACTTCTACAAATTCACGTTGTCGAAAGTGCCCTGCTCTGTTTAAAGCTCGCCAGTTCTGATGGAATTCAGGTCTGTCGTTACGATAATATCGTCTGTCGTCATGTCGGTAGATTCCATAGTTTCTTTCTTGTCGGTCACATGGTGGAGAATTTCTCCCTGAATCGTAACTGCGCGCTGGTCCGTTGCGTCTAAAGTTATTCTGTCTCCCTTGATAGTATTTATTTTGTTTCCCATATTGTCTGTTTCTCTTATTGTCTCTGTGATAGTCATTACCACGGAGAGGTGATCTTTCCCTGTAGTTATTACTACTCTGCCAACGGTTGTCATACGGGTGGTGTCTGTTTCGGTCACGATTTACGCTGAAAGAATAGCCTTGTCGTGTAAAGTTATTACTTCTTTCATCGCGGAATTGCGACGGATGTGACCTGTAATTGCTGTGTTCCTGGTTTCGCGTTCCGCGATTGTCAGTGTCAATTTCTAATTCTTGTAAGAGTCCCTGAAATGCTTCAATGTCGTCTTTGCAACGTCCTGCCAAAATAATATGTCGTAAATGTTCAGGCAGTTTGATTAAGCAAATGCGGATGAGTTCTGAGGGGCTGTATGGGTTTGAAAGATACTGATTCTTGTGCAACATGTCTTCAAAATATTTGACAAGACTGGAAAATTCAGATTGTTCGAAATGTTTCATCATTATGATGTTATGTTTTACGCGGTCTTGTGTGGCTTGAGACCAATATGCTGAGAGGAAGGCATGGTAAAATTCTCCTTCACTGTGGCAATCGTGAATGACCGATCGCATTCTTACAGCTGGTTCATTCTCCAAGTAGCCACACATAAATTCTAACCTGTGCTCCAATGACCAGTTGGGAGGGAAACAATGAGAGAATTGATGGAGCCATGCTTGTGGATGAATGTCGTTGCCAGAATTCTTAAATTTTTTGAATTTACGTGTAGTAATGAACAGCTTATAGTCAAAATCGTCATGTCGGCGAGTCGCATGTCGGTCATTGTTACTTCGTTTCGGCGGTTCCATCTCAAAATCCAATGCGCCTTGCCAATTTCTTTCACAATTTCCGAAGTGCCCTGTGTTGTTATTTTGTGTCTGTTCCGTATTTGTATGTCCCTCTTCCCGTATTGGGGCGCGAGTGTCCTCTAAAATACGTAATTCTTGTACTACTTGTGCCAACTGATCTTGCACTTCCCGGATTTCTCTTTTGTACTGTGTATTGATTTGATTTTGATTTTGTTTGAATTTTCTAATTTGTTCATACTCTTCTGTGTCAGTGAAGGCTACAGGTGTTGTGTCATTCAGATCATCATCTACCTTTGTAGATAAGTTAGTGAACTGATCTGAAAGTTCGGCTACTTTATCCGATAGTGAAATCATTTCCTCTGTATGTTTTTCTGAACCAAGTTTCAGAGTGTCCATTTGTGTTGCAATCGTCTCTACTGTGACCTTTAAGTTTTCCTGAGTTTTTGCAAGTTGCGTAACCGAATCGGTAGATGCAACTGAGTCAATTTTAGCTTGCAAGGTGTTGTGATTTTCATGAAAAATAGTTTGCAGTTCTTTTATGGCTGCTTCATGATTCTGTAATGCATTTTCATGCCGCGAAAAAATAGGTTGGAAATGCTCACAAATTTGTGATTTTACGTCATTACAGACTTTTTGACATTTCGATTCAATGTTATGTAACTCACTAGTTAAATCTTCACGTGTTTGTTCAAGTGTTTGTTCCAATGAGTCTAACTTTTGAAGCTGTTGCTGTGTTTGTCTCTGATTTTGTTCCAGTGTGTCTAACTGTTGCTGTGTTTGTCTCTGATTTTGTTCCATTGTGTCTAACTTTTGAAGATTTTGTCCCATTGTGTCTAACTGTTGCTGTGTTTGTCTCTGATTTTGTTCCATTTGTTGCATTAATTGCAATAATAATGTATTAGTGTCTGGAATCTGTTTCTCTACGCTTTTCGGCAGTGCATTTGCACCGACAACATTCACATTTTGACAAGCGGAAAACGTGTCTTGACTCATTTGGGAAAACGGTGAGGACGCAAAACCTGAATCTACAGTATTTGCAAAATTGTGTCCTGTCATTTCGGATTCCTGAGGCGAGCTGTTGCCGACCGATCGATCGATAATGCTTCCCTCTTCACTAATTGTTTCACTGTCCACGCCATTGTTTGCCGCCCGCTCCATTTCCCTATGCACAGTTGCCAAATTACTACTTTGAACATCAGTTAATTCATAACTCGGTGGCGCTAACACACTGCTCTCATTTTCACTGTCATTTCTCAGTTTACTTTGGAGCCTAGTATTACGTTTTTCACACGCCATTATTGTCACAGTATTTCACACGACAACACAGAAAAACACAATTTGAAGAGCAAAAATAAGAGAACACATTAACATAACACTGAAAATAATATCTAGTTAATTACAGCTGCGAAATACTTGGTGCAAATCTATATGCATGCCACAACTGTTTTACTGTACAACAATGAAAGGCTACAACTACAAAGGAGATTCTCTCTACAATTACGCGCTAGCAATAAACAAAAGCTACACTAAATACACAAACTACAAGAAAAAATCAGAAGATTCCAGTGAAGTATCCTGGCAGGGTCGCCATATGAAACGTACCCTTTGAACAATTTATACACGAGACTTCCCCTTAGAACAATTATACACGACTGTGCTTAACCTGACACACAATACTTTGTTAGCGCAACGCAATCTGACTTTCAAAATTCCCTACAAAAGAATGGCCCTGACTAACATTAAACTATACCTTTCACAAATCACTTACCTCACAAAAATCTTCGCTGCTCAAGCTACTGCAATACAGCAAGCGCCACTACTGCCAGCTAAATAAAAGATTCAAACTACTAAAGGCACTAACTACTGATAGGGATAGTTAGCAAATGAAAGATATTAATAGAGAACAAACAATGTATTTACCTTAATATCATCACAAGTCATAATATATATATCAGTTCATGACAAATTGCAAACCTCCGCCATCTCTCTCCCCACATCCACCACTGCTGGCGGCTCACCTCCAACTGCGCAACGCTACGCGCTGTTCACAGCCAGCTGCCTAACACTACAATGGCGAGTATTACAACAATGCAAAGCAGACACAGACTGCCCACAGCACAGCCAGTGATTGTCATACAGAGGTGGCGTTACCAATAAAAAACCTAAACAGCCTACTTACATAGAGAAAACATAAACAGCCTACTTACATAGAGAAAACATAAACAGCCTACTTACATAGAGAAAACATAAACAGCCTACTTACACAGTTAATATTGAAGTCACCACATATAACTAACTTTTTGTATTTCCTATAAAGTGAACCAAGAACCTCCTCTAGCTTTAGCAAAAATGTTGTGAAATCGGAGCCTGGGGATCTATAAATAACAACAGTTAGAAGTTTAGCTCCGTTAAATTTAACCACACCCGCACAACATACAAACACCTTTTCAGTGCAGTACTTTGAAACATCAATTGACTCAAATGGGATGCCGTTTTTCACATACATGTCTACTCCCCCACACCGCAAAGAGCTCCTCGAAAAGCTGCCAGCCAACCTGTATCCTGGTAAAGGAAGCCTCTGAGTTATCTCCTTATTTAAGAAGTGTTCAGACATACCAATAATTTCAGAGTCAACATCTATAAGCAATTCACTAAATTTATCTCTAATACCTTGTATATTTTGATGAAATATACTAATTCCCTCATTACTCGGATACCTAAGCTTTGTCAAAAGTGGTTCCTTTGTTAGAGAGACTTCCCTCAAGCAGGAATACCTATCAGCTGACTTCAATCTAAACAAGGTGCAGCTCTAAAACCCACTACTGCAGGAATTTTCCCATGAGTGATCCCACCAACCCCACCTATGGTGTCACCTATAAGCTTTGCCAACCTCCCCTTCCCATACCTGTTGAGGTGCAGGCCATGTCTAGTGAAACCCGTCCTGCTGATAGACTCCACCGACACCACTGAAATGTGACCCATGCATCTGTCATCAGCGCACCCCCAAGTCTCATGTTATTACGCCTGACGGCTGTATTAAGATGAGGCCGATCGTGACGCTGAAACAGTTCCGCGAAATGCACATTCGTGTTGTCAGTCTGAGTGGCTATCTTTTCCAGGTGACCATCTATGTCATACTCCCCATCCCTATCAATACTATCACCAGCCCCACCCACAATCACTACCTGATCCTCTTTAGTAAAATCCCTACATACCCCCCCCCCCCCCCCCTATGTTAACAGTCACCTGAGCCAATCCTGCATTAGGTTTCACAATGCTGGTGACCTGGTACTCACTCGCCAGCACTTCCTGCAACTGCTGGCCTACACCTCTGCCATGAGAACTACCTAACAGCAGAACCTTCTTCTTCCTCTTCGACTTTGCAACTGTTCTAGCCACCGTAACTACTGAGGTCTGCTACATACTTCCTACATTTACAACTACTAGAGATTCCTCTCCACTAGACTCTGACAGTTGGTCATATCTATTGTAAACACCAATAGTAAAACTATCTGAAAATCTTCTTCTCCTAGCAGATCTCTTGCCAACAGCCAGCTCCCATTCCCCAACCCCCTTCTCCCTCCTCATCCTATCTAGCTCCTCCTGTGCGTTTTTCAACTGCACCTGAAGGGGACAGATCTTACGCTCGTGCTCCTCTATCAACTTACTCTTGCTACATAACCTGCAGTTCCAGGAGAGGACCTCACCAGAATGCCCACTGGTTTCCCCACCGCATTCCCCCCAGTGAATATACTTCGAACAAGTCTCACACCGCAATCCACTACTCACGAACCCACGGCAAAGCCCACACACCACTCATGGTAAAATTTTACTTTTTCTAAGTTCCGCTACTACAATAAGAAGATGTTAAAACCTGACTACAATAATCACAAACTTACTCTACAAGGGAATTAACTACTATTATTAACAGTATTAGTAAACAACAAATGTGAATATAACAAAAGACGGGTCGACAGAAGCGTCCGATCCCACGCGTCGGCTTTGACCCGTGGCGTAAGGGTGTTGTCGTGTGTGACGTCATGACGGCGCGGAGTTTGCTATTAGTGTGGCTGTCTCCAGTTCTGTTTTATCTTATTTTATTTACTTTTCTGATCTGTTCGTCCTATCTCGTGAGATTTTTTTAAATTTAAAAACATTTATTACTTATTTTAATTATCTGTTTCCTCGAATTTCTGTTTTAGTTTATTATATTTATCTTTCTGATCTGTTCGTTCTATCCCGTGAGATTTTTTTTTTAAAGACAAAAAACACTAATCAGCTACTGAAGCATCTCTATCTTCTATGGGTTACAGGGGTTACGATCCCTGGGGAGGTGGGTGGGTATTCATGCATGGCTGTCTTCACTTACACGTTGTAGCTACGCAAGGCGTCTAAATTTGTTTATATTTGGTTTGCCCCCACCCAAAACACCCCATGTCACGCGCTTGTCCCGTTAGTGTCATTAGGCTTCTTGTGGAAAGTGTGTGTGTTTGTTTTTGTTTCCGCTATATTTGTGACGTCATGGGTCAAAGCAGACGGGTGGGATCGGACTAATACAGAAAGAGAATCAAACGTCTAATGACACAGTAACGAAGCTGAAAACAGTTCCCAAAAGGTTCTTCTGAAATTATTTCACCAGAAAACACAAAAAACTCCGGTTGAAGACTACTAAAGTTCCTAAATAAACCACTATACACAAACAATTAATTAGTACTTAGCTTTCGATGCGCCGCTACAGCTGCAACTGGTCAGTGCGGAATGTAAACACAGGTAAGAGGTTACGTTGCTCGATACGAAACATTCACAAATATCAGGTCACAACACAAGAAAGGCAGAGGTGAATGAAGAAACCACTAACAAGCCACTTATATAGTAAATATTATCACAAAACCGTTAAAATATGTATCTGAAACCTAAAAATATATACAAACTTGGAGAGCCATCTCACACGCAGTCACTCGCTTATGACGTCACACCAAAGATGTGATTTCATTTTTAGGCTGTGCTTACCAGAGTAACAATATTGTTCAGTAACATGAGGGATATACATTGACATCCCACCAAACTATTTACTCCTAAATAATAGGTCAAAGACAGCTGATAATAGGAATGTGGAGTGTCAGTAAGTGATAAGAAAACCACGCTGACCAGTTGCTTAAATATAGGATCTTTAAATGCATGACGGCAGCTAGATTATCTCCATGGTGACTGACAAGGTTAAATGGAGGCGGAGGTTACTTTTTTGCAGCATAAGAGTAGCGTGATTCTGTGTTCCATCGAAGCCAGTAGATTAGCATTACAATCGTCTCCTGCCGTAAAATGTAATGGCCACTCAAGGAAACCTAAAGCTCCGTCGTGACGTCACCCTGCTGAGGGAAGTTGACAACATTACTGACATTATTTTTAATAGTGCAATGGCACAGTCATATTTAGTTTTCATCACTAATTTCAAAATACTTAATGCGCGGTAAGCTTTCAACAGCAATATGATAAGGAGCACCATGTCAAAAAACAACTTGGAGCTGTAGAGTAGTCACTGAAAACAATTCCACCACTTTATTGCAGCACACTCGATAGCGCAAGCTAAATATATATTATGACCCATCATTTACACTCTCTCTAAAAGCGTACCTCTACGTCTACATCTACATCTACATGGATACTCTGCAAATCACATTTAAGCGCCTGACAGAATCCTCTACAGTGCGCGGAAAGAACGAACACCTGTATCTTTCGGTCCGACCTCTGATTTCCCTTATTTTACCATGGTGATCGTTTCTCCCTATGTAGGTCGATGTCAACAAAATATTTTCGCATTTGGAGGAGAAAGTTGGTGATCGGAATTTCGTGAGAAAATTCCGCCGCAAAGAAAAACGCCTTTGTTTTAATGATGTCCACCTCAAATCCTGTATCATTTCAGTGACACTCTCTCCCCTATTTCGTGATAATACAAAACGTGCTGCCCTTCTTTGAACTTTTTCCGCGTACTCCGTACATCCTCTCTGGTAAGGATCCCACACTGCGCAGCAGTATTCTAAAAGAGGACGGACAAGCGTAGTGTAGACAGTCTACTTAGTAGATCCGTTACATTTTCTTTGGTTAGCCTTCCCTACCACATTTTCCATGTGTTCTTTCCAATTTAAGTTGTTAGTAATTGTAATTCCTAGGTGTTTAGTTGAATTTACGGCCTTCAAATTTGCCTGATTTATCGTTTAACCGAAGTTTAACGGATTCCTTTTAGCACTCATGTGGATGACCTCACACTTTACGTTATTTAGGGGTCAACTGCCAATTTTCGCACCATACAGATATCTTTTATAAATCGTTTTGCAATTTATTTTGATCTTCTGATGACTTTATTAGTCGATAAACGACAGCGTCATCTGCAAACTACCGAAGACGGCTGCTCAGGTTGTCTCCAAAATCGTTTATATAGATAAGGAACAACAGAGTGCCTATAACACTGCCTTGGGGAAAGCCAGAAATAGCTTCTGTTTTACTTGATGACTTTCTGTCAGTTACTACGAACTGTGACCTCTCTGACCGGAAATCACGAATCCAGTCACATAACTGAGACGATATTCCATCAGTACACAATTTCAGGGCAAACCGTTTGTGTGGCACAGTGTCAAAAGCCTTCCGCAAATCCAGAAGTACGCAATCGATCTGAAATCCCTTGTCAATAGCACTCAACACTTCATGAAAGTAAAGAGCTACTTGTGTTTCACAAGAACGATGTTTTCTGAATCCATGTTGACTGTGTGTCAATAGACCATTTTCTTCGAGGTAATTCATAATGTTCGAACACAATATATATTCAAAAATCCTGCAGTATATCGACATTAGTGATATGGGCCTGTAATTTAGTGGGTTACTCGTACTACCTTTCTTGAATATTGGTGTGACCTCTGCAACTTTCCAATCCTTGGGTACGGATCTTTCGTCGAGCGGACGGTTGTATATTATTGTTAAGTATGGAGCTATTTCATCAGCATACTGTGAAAGGAACCAAATTGGTATACAGTCGGGACAGAAGATGTGATTTAAGTCGCTTCACTATTTCGAGGATATTTACTTCTACATTACTCATGTTGGCAGCTTTTCTTGATTCGAATTCATGAATATTAATTTCGCCTTCTTTTGTGAAGGCATTTTGGAAGACTGTGTTAGTAACTCTGCTTTGGCAGCACTGTCTTCGATAGTCTCTCCAGTGCTATCGCGCAGAGAAGGCATTAATTGTATCTTGCCGCTAGCATACTTTATATACGCCCAGAATCTCTCGGGATTTTCTGCCAGTTTTCGAGACAAAGTTTTGCTGTGGAAACTATTATAAGCATCTCCCATTGGAGTTCGCGCTAAATTTCGAGCTTCTGTAAAAATGGCCAATCTTGGGGATTTTGTGTCGATTTAAATTTGGAATGTTTTTTGTTCCGTTGTTTCTGCAACAGTGTTCTGACCTCTCTTGTGTACCAAGGAGGATCAACTCCGACGTTTGTTAATATATTTGGTATAAATGTTTCAATTGCTGCCGATATTATTTCTTTGAATTCAAGCCACATCTGGTCTACACTTATATCATTAATTTGTAAGGATTAGAGATTGTCTCTCAGGAAGGCGTCAAGTGAATTTTTATCTGCTTTTTTGAATAGGTATATTTTTCGCTTATTTTTCGAGGACTTGGGGATTACAATATTCAATCTCGCTACGACAACCCTGTGTTCACTAATCCCTATATCGGTTTTGATGTTCGTTATTAATTCAGGATTATTTGTTGCTAAGATGTCAAGTGCGTTTTCACAACCTTTTACTCTTCGCGTGGGTTCATGAACTAACTGCTCGAAATAATTTTCAGAGAATGCGTTTAGCACAATTTCGGATGATGTTTTATGCGTACCTCCAGAATTAAACATGTGTTTTCGTCAACATATCGAGGTAAATTAAAGTCACCACCAACTATTATCGTATGAGTCGGGAACGTGTTTGAAATCAAACTCAAGTTTTCTTTGAACCTTTCAGCAATTGTATCATCTGAACTGGGAGGTCGGTAAAAGGATCCAATTATTATTTTATTCCGGTTACCAACAATGACCTCTGCCCTTACTAACTCAACAGGAAGTATCTACTTCAATTTCGCGACAAGATAAACTACTTCTAACACGAACAAACACGCCACCGCCAACCACGTTTAGCCTATCCTTTCGGAACACCGTTAAGTTCTTCGCAAAAATTTCGGCTGTGCTTATCTCCGGTTTTAGGCAGCTTTCAGTACCTATAATGATTTGAGCAGCAGAATGATCTACAGCAGTTCCCACACGTGGTTATATGTTACCACACCACACAACTAATCTGATGTAACCATAATTTAAAGTCAGAAGATTGTTATAGGATCGTTACTGTTATCAAACGTCCCCTTAGAAAAATTAATGAATTACTGTGCTGATAAACCTCTTACGTTATTTGATTTTCAAACAGCTGAGCAGAACTGAACGTACTCAGGCATTCCTCTCTTTACTTATTCTGATCAACACTAAACTGACACACAATATTTTTAGCGCAACGCAATCTGACTTTCAACAATCCCTGCAAAAGAATGGCCCTGACTAACAATAACCTATAACTTTCATGAATCACTTACCTCACAAAAATCTTCGTTACTCGAACTACTGCAAAACAGCGAGCGCCAATACTGCCGGCTAAATAAAAGATTCTAACTACTGAAGGCACTAAGTACCGATAGGCATAACTAGCAAATGAAAGATTTTGATAGAGAACAAACAATGTATTTACCTTAATACTGTTCAAAAGTCATCATATATATGTCAGTTCATGATATCCAATATTACAAATTTACTCTTTCTGACGGACAAACGTCCAGATCATCCGCTCTCAAAATTCTGCCATCTCTCTCCCCACATCCACCACTGCTCACCTCCAACTGCGCAACGCTACGCGCTGTTCACATCCAACTGCCCAACACTACAATAGCAAATATTCCAACAATGCAAACCAGCCACAGACTTCACACAGCACAGTTAGTGATTTTCATATAGAGCGCTATGTGGCGTTACCAACATAAAAACCTAAACAGCCTACTTACACTGTTTATAATAGATTACATTCAAATCTGTATAAAACTCCCCCAAATAATGTTATCATCTGTATGAAGACTGAATCGAAATACAGGAAGACCTGCAGAGAATCAGTGATTGGTACAGGGACTTTCAGAAACCCTCAATGTATACAAATGTAACATACTGTGCAATGGAAATAAAATCAGCCATAAAATACCTCATCACAACTACATGGTTCGCAGCAGTGGCTTGCATGGCTTACATCAGGATCTGGTGTGGGGGTGTGGGTGGGGCAGGGGGGGAACACGATCAAACACAGTTATTATGGGCTATGTGCTCTTTGTTTGCATCACGTGTACGTCATTACAACTTAACATCAGACTTAAATTTCTATACAGAAATATTTTCTGGAGTAAGAGAAATCAAAGCTAACACAGGAAGTGTAACACCCCACCCGTCACTTAGCTGGTTTTGGCGTGTGTTCGCCCCAATTAATTGATTAACAGATCAACAGGGAGTGCAAAAACTGCCGCAGTATCGGATAACGCAAAAAAGTAATATGGCCCTGTAACTCCTGATTGAACTGCGGTGGCAGTGTTGACATTAAGTTATTCAGAATTGATCACTTTTAATTAAAAAAGGGTGCACATTGATGTTATATTCAGCTACTGAACACCAGATGCAAATGTTGAACCTAAAATTAACTAAGAAAGTGACTTGGGATTTCAACTACTTGATTGAAAACAGATGCAGTCGATTAGCACAAATTCATTTTAACTCCCGACCTTCAATCATCACATTACAAGACTCTCCTATCAGGCAGTGTAATAAATTGCTTTTGCTTGGAGTAAAGCGCGATAACTCAAAAGTAATTGCTATCGACTGACCCAGGCGTAATGCGAAGTGCGAGAAGAATTCTACAATCACGGCCCATGAAACCCTCGTGGAAACATTGCCGACGTGATCCAACAAATTAATCAGTGGCCGGAGACGGCGCGATATCACCGAATACAGCGTGGCGGAGCGGCGTCGTTGTGGAGACGTCGGCCGACCTCGTGGTGCTGCAAGGCTGCGCACGTCTATTCACTCCTAGCTATCTTGCTCAGTATATAGCTGAACCAAACCTTCCTATCTCCAAGCTCAATCGTTCCATTTGCTAGGTCCTAAACTGCAGAGATGCTCACTCTTTCCCAGGCAAGCTGAGTAAAGAATGCCACGTCCGCACTCTAGGCAAGCTGGGAACCGAAAACCTCTACGGAAACTTCTCACAGCCAACTCTTCGCCTCGGTTGTATACAACTGTAATTCAATCCCTCAGCGTTAGTTGAAGTCTGAAGATGGTGTATTGAGTCACTGTAACTGGTTGCAGTATAGTAAAGTAACATCAGAACAGCTACAGGTATTTCATTTCATTATGACTCTTGATTGGGTTTAAATCCAGGGAATCTGGTGGCCAGGGGAGTACAGTAAACACATCCTGGTGCTCTTCGTACCATGCACTTACAGGAAGCTAAGGACACATTGCATTGTCCTGGTGGTAGATGCCACCATGCCGAGAAAAAACAAACTGCATGTAGGGGTGGACATAGTCGCCAAGAATAGAAGCACATTTGTGTTGATCCAGTTTGCTTCTCAGAAAGACGAGATCACCCAGGGAATAACACGAAATATTCCGCAGACGAAAACACTCCCTCCTCTGGCCTGAACCCTTCGACGATTGTGGCAGGGACGTAGACGCCAACGGCCATCTGTCTGATGGAGTATGAAACGTGATTCATCTGAAAAGGTCATCTATCGCCAGTCAGTGGACATGCAGTTCAGGTATCAGTGTGCAAATTCAAGTCTTTGTCGTCGATGAACAACAAACAGCACGGTTTCATGAACGACGCGCCTGCTGCGTAGGTTCATACGCAGCAACGTTTGCTGAACAGTCGTCGAGGAGACACTGTTGGTAGCTCTTTGATCCAACTGAGTCGTCAGTTCTTCAGCAGCTGCATGTCTATTTGCCCGTGTAGATCTCCGCAACCGTCGTTCACGCCTGTCATCTATGGCCTATGGTGCACAACAATTGCCTCGGTGCCAGTTTGATAGCGCCACTTTGCCATGCATGGTATACTTTAACCACGACAGTTTACAAACTTAGTCATAGCGGAAATGCTTCCACCCTTGGCCTGAAAGCCAATGATCATGCCCGTTTGGACATCAGATAAATCGCTCCGTTACAATAACGACTGCTCTGTTTCCTCTAAACACGCTAGTGCTGCTACTTGCCGCCTGTGAGTGGTCGTTGCATGTTGACATCAACCATGGGTAGTGGTCACATTATTGTGACTGGACCGTTTTTTTTCGAATTTTGTGGGGTTAGGAACTTTGGCGCCATAGTTGGCAGTTGCCACCTTAAAACAGACTCCTCCTGTTAGCGAGGGTGACATAATGGTAACATTTGAAATTTTCTGAGCAAACCGATGTTGTGACAATGTGGCGGATTGTCCGTCAGTTATCAATTAAGCCCATCTATTTATTTGTTGAGAATCTTAGTCGTTATTTCGAATTTTCTCTTTGGAGGGGTTATTATAATGATGTTCCCCTTTCATGTCACTGGATTTCGATCGGCCGATGTCATTCTAGACACATCTTTTTAAATGGTGACACCAAGAGGAGACTTAAGCAAAGTTTTTGGGCACTCTGGCACGAGACTCCGACCCTGGAGGTTGCTTTTGGTAAACGCTGCTCCATTTGCGTCGCTGAGTTGAACTGAAAATGGAGAGTTTCGATCGCACATCGTTTACTTTTAGAATCGTCGTAATGCCCTTTGGCTTGTTTCGTATCGCACTAATGCTTTCCTTACTGTTATCGATTCGCAAGTGAAGCTTTTTTGAGTGAATTCTTGCGTACATGGTCCCAGTGCTCATTACATTGTCAAGTGAAAATTGGTAATTCCTTTGCATGCCTGATTAACACCCCGTCTCACAGCAGAGGAATTGAAGTACTTTTGCAGCACTGGTGAATGTAAAATGGAACATGATCTCTGGAGATATTTTCTGTTCTGTTTCCCCAGTACTTGCGGCCCGCTCAAAAGTATCTAAAGCACACTCAGTGAAATTTAATACTTTCTTGTATGTATTAATGGATCGTTCCTGTGTTGCTGGACTTTTTCTGTTGATTCTATAATTAGTCGATCCCTGTCCGTATGATTTAATAATTTTGCAAGACTGGCATCTATTATTCATTTACGAATGCGCCTTTTCTTTTAATCCGTTGTGCGATATTTAAATCACGTATCTGCGTAAATAGGGAGTACTCTGTCGGAAAGTGCAGCCGGCGTCGTGTATTAAATTGACAACTTACGAACAGCACCTGTCAACTGTAAACCGACCACTGGCTAACGGCTGCTTCACTCATCACCTTTCTTTAGTCGTCGCAATTTGCAAAAGTTTACCCGTACCCGTTCCTCTCGGTCGATTTTACGGTGCTGTCTTTCGTGACCCACTGTGAGACAATCTGCAGAAATTTTTGGTAGTCGTCAAGTGCTTGAATGATGACTGGCTGTTGTCTGTTCTCCTTCCACCCACCAGGTCGTTGGTCGCGAGAGTTGGAACTAAAATTGTCATCCACAGAAGCAGCTGGTGTGATCGTCTTCGTCTTGTTCTTCGTAGAGGACTGGAAAGGCGCCGCCAGACCCTCTGCTCTGCGACTCGACGCGACTGTCTGTGTCTGGTAAGTGTACTCCTCTTGCTTGGTTGGCAATGAGTGTAGACCAGGGTCGCTAGTCGGCCACAACTTTCGCCTTGTGCCCCTTTCTGGCACGCGGAATGCTGGTTGCAAGTTTCTTCTTCCACTCGCTGTCATCAGGTGCCGCATTCCCTTGCTGTTTGTGCTTTCTTGATGCTCCTCGTCAAGGCGAGGCTATTTGGCCTGGCTCTCCCAGGGATCTTTCACAGTTACACTTCCTGGCGGCTCTATATGTTCCTAGCGTATGTGGCGCTCTTTCTCATGGTGCTTGGCGGGAAACAACTTCTCAGTCTGCCGTTCTCTAAGTTCTGACAGCTCCTTCCATCGTCGAGCGTCGTCAAATTACGCTACGACAATGGCGGTAGAAGCAGTTGTTAGGCGCAGGTTCGTAGCGCCATCAGACTTAGTGGAGTTGTCTGGAGCTTGGCGTGTGAGCGCAGCGCCACACACACGCCCATTTCTTCTTGCTCGGCAGCCTGTTGCGTTTGTCGTTGTTGGGAAGGCAAACGGGGCTATCGACTGAGCAGGCTTGCCAAGTGGTGATCAGCCGAAACCGCTGTTCTGTTCAGCATGCCCCGGCGCTCTTGATAGTGCCATTGCTGATCGACTGGCAGCGGCTGGGAATGGAAGACATTAAACGTTGTCATCCAAGGTCTGTCATCATACATGGAGACATAACAACGGATCCGTTAACTTGAACGGGAGTATCCTCCTACAGTCTCGAGAACACTCAGAAACATGCTCTGTAGATTAAACACAGTACCACTAGACAAGCGCCTCTATAATAAAGAGCTAGGGGGTGGTGGATGTGGAAGACTACTGAGAGTCTGTGAAGAGCCAAATGTTACGCTTACAGTTGTTTGCCTACAATTCTAGAAGCCTGTACAGAATGGAAATACCACAAACATCTCCCAAACCAGTACCATTGTGCAGTTCAGTGTATGATGTGAAGGATATCATCACCCATATTGGGTTAGCTCAGCTTAAATACGATAGATATGAGGCGAGGGTACAATACTTCGATGACTGGAATTTAGCTATTAAGCAGCAATTAGCAATCAGACGAACTCACTGGTGCTGGGTTCTTTTATACCGGTAAATGAGATCAACACACGTACTTCTGTTGTGGTTGAGGCTTCGGAGGTTGAGAAGTAACGCATGATCCGGGGACTGAACATGCCCTTTGATTTTTCAAGCGTTTGTTTGTGATTCTTGTGAAGGGTAAAGGGTTTCTAAAAACTAAATGTCAGAGCAAAGACACAATAATTACATCAAAGGATGCAAGTAGTGTTAAATTTACTGCAAATCTTAACCTGAAGGCCGTATCATCTGATCATTGCTTGCCTTTTGTAACTACGTGGTGTGGATGGACAATGCTCGCATGTGAGTAACGACCGAGAGCAGCGGCGGTTGCCTAGAGTGGTCAGTGCTAACAGACAAGCAACACTGTATGAAATAGCCGCAGAAATCAATGTGGGACGTACGACGAACGTCTCAGTTTGGATAGTGCGCCGAAACTTGACGATAATGAGTTATGGCAGTAGACGACCGACTCGAGTGCTTTTGCTGTTGCACGACATCGCCTGTAGCGCCTTTCCTGGGCTCGTGACTGTGTCGGTCGGAGATGACTGGCCTAGTCAGATGGGTCCTGATCTGAGCCGGTTAGAGCTGATGGCAGAGTTCGAGTGTGGCGCAGACCCCCCGAGGCCATGGACTCAATTTGTCAAATTTGTCAACAAGGCACTGTGCAAGCTGGTGGAGGCACCATAATGATGAGGGCTGACATTACATGGAGTAGACTGGGTCCTCTGGCCCAACTGAACCGATCATTTTTGGAAATGGTTATCTTCAGGTACCTAGAGACCATTTGTAGCCTTCATGGACTTCATGTTCCCAAACAACGATGTTATGTTACCAGGCCACAAGTGTTCACGATTTGTTTGTAGAACATTCTGGACAGTTCGAGTGAATGATCTGGCCACCCAGATCGCCCAAAATGAATCCCATCGAACATTCATGGGACATAATCAACATGTCAGTTCGTGCACAAGTACCTACATCGGCAGCACTTCCGCAATTGTGAACAGCTGTAGAGGCAGCGTGGCTGCACTGGGCTTCCAGCGACTTTTTGGATCCATGTCACGTCGAGTTACTGCACTACGCCAGACAAAAGGCTGTCTGACACGATATTAGGAGTTATCCCATGACTTCAGTTCGCGCAAAAAAACAAGCGAGGGCAGCCATGAGAGTTGAGATCACGTGACTTGAACTGACTTGACTTGCCGACAATGTGGATACACCTTCACGTGATGATGCTGCGACGGCCAGTGTGAATTGACCTTCATCCATACCATACTCTCTAGGAAACCCAGAACACGAACTCTATTGTGACGATGCGCCGCTCGTATTGCGCAGTGGTTTCAGAGTGGGACGACATTTTAACTTAATAAAACATTCTCGGGTTTCAAGCCGCGTCAAGTGGTTTACTGCCCACGAGTTTTCGGCAGAGATCTCCTCTGCCATTGTCAAGTGGATGACTGTCGTGTGGTTGTCATTGCCGTGCTTAAATAGCCGCGCCGTCGGCTCGTGATGTCGTTCGTGACGTCACTGGTGCTCGGTCCCGCACCATATATGGTAATGTTTTGGCCGCGCGGCCGTCGGGCCCGCTTCAACTCCCTCAACACCGGATCCCACGCTGTACTCAGCTGCAATACACCGTCTCTATTGAAGGTGTTGTCAGAAATTCTAATCTCTATGGCCTCGTTTATCACGCTATCCCAGAAGCCATTAGTCCGTTTAATAATAGACGTCTCATCGAATGCAATTCGGTGTCCGTTTCCCAGAGCATGTTCTGCTACAGCTGACTTTTCGGGATAGCGCAGACGCAAACACATTTCATGTTCTATGCGGCCCTGTTCAATAGTACGAACGGTCTGGCCGACATAGAACTGCCCACATCCACACGGTATCTTGTAAATTCCTGGCGTTCTGAGGCCTACATCGTCTTTCACAGATTTCATTAGTTGCCGGATATTTGCCGGAGGCCTGAAGATTTTGTCTATTTTATGCCTCTTCAGGAGCCGACTAACATTCCCTGTTGTTGAACCACAAAACGGTAAGAATGCAGGGCTTGGTGTCTTCTTCAGAGGTCTTCTCCTTTGAAGCTTGGATGACACTGCTTGTGAGATCTGTTTGCTGTTGTAACCCTTTTCCTTAAAAACTTTGCGTAAGTGGCTCAGTTCTCTCAGCAAGTTTTCAGCGTCTGAGACGGTTTCAGCTCGATGCACTAAGGTCCTCAGAACTAACTGTTTCTGTGCTGGGTGATGGATGCTGGTGGTATGCAGATATCAATCCGTGTGGGTGGGCTTGCGGTAAACGCTATGACCTAGAGACCCATTGGGTTTACGGCGGATAAGCACGTCCAAGAACGGCAGGGAACCCTCCTTCTCTACTTCCATTGTGAAGTTGATGTGGTCGTGGATGCTGTTGAGGTGCTCCAGGCGCGGCTATATAAGCACGGCAGTGTCAACCACACGACAGTCATCCACTTGAAAACGGCAGAGGAAATGAAATGATAGTATGGCATTGTTGGCCGCGAGGTCCTATGCGGGGAAGTTCGGCCGCCGTATTGCAAGTCCTTTTTAGTTGACGCCACTTCGGCGACTTGCGAGTCAGTAATGATGAAATGATAATGAAGAACACACAAAACCCAGTCGTCACGAGACAGTGAAAATCCCTGACCCCGTCGGGAATCGATTCCGGGACCCCGTGCGCGGGAAGCGAGAACGCTATCGCAAGACCACGAGCTGCGGACAGTGGCAGAGGAGATCTCTGCCGAAAGCTAGTGGGCAGTTGACGCGGCTTGAAACCCGAGAATGTTCTACAGACGGATTTCGCCGCGAAAGCATACATTCGGAAATTTTAACTTACTTTTGGAGTCCACACGTACAAATCCAGCTGTAAGGAAGAGTGGGAGATATCATACTGCGTGAAGAGTTTGACAGAGCATTGAAGAACCTGAGTCGAAACAAGGGCCCGACAATAGACAACATTCCATAAGAACTAGTGACGGCCTTGGGAGAGCCAGTCCTGACAAAACTCTACCATCTGGTGAGCAAGATGTATAAGACAGGCAAAATACCCTCAGACTTCAAGAAGAATATAATAATTCCAATCCCAAAGAAAGCAGGTGTTGACAGATGAGAAAATTACCGAACAATCAGTTTAATAAGCCGCGGCTGCAAAATACCAACGCGAATTCTTTACAGACGAATGGAAAAACTGATAGAAACCGACCTCGGGGAAGATCAGTTTGGATTCCGTAGAAATGTTGGAACACGTGAGGCAATACTGACCTTACGCCTTATCTTAGAAGAAAGATTAAGGAAAGGCAAACCTACGTTTCTAGCATTTGTAGACTTAGAGAAAGCTTTTGACAATGTTGACTGGAATACTCTCTTTCAAATTCTAAAGGTGGCAGGGGTAAAATACAGGGAGCGAAAGGCTATTTACAATTTGTACAGAAACCAGATGGCAGTTATAAGAGTCGAGGGGAACGAAAGGGAAGCAGTGTTTGGGAAGGGAGTGAGACAGGGTTGTAGCCTCTCACAGATGTTATTCAATCTGTGTATTGAGCAAGCAGTAAAGGAAACAAAAGAAAAATTCGGAGTAGGTTTTAAAATCCATGGACAAGAAATAAAAACTTTGAGGTCCGCCGATGACATTGTAATTCTGTCAGCAAAGAACTTGGAACAGCAGTTGAACGGAATGGACAGTGTCTTGAAAGGAGGATATAAGATGAACATCAACAAAAGCAAAACGAGGATAATGGAATGTAGTCGAATAAAATCGGGTGATGCTGAGGTAATTAGATTAGGAAATGAGACACTTAAAGTAGTAAAGTAGTTTTGCTATTTGGGGAGCAAAATAACTGATGATGGTCGAAGTAGAGAGGATATAAAATGTAGACTGGCAATGGCAAGTTAAGCGTTTCTGAAGAAGAGAAATTTGTTAACATCGACTATAGATTTAAGTGTCAGGAAGTCGTTTCTGAAAGTATTTGTATGGAGTGTTGCCATGTATGGTAGTGAAACATGGACAATAAATAGTTTGTACAAGAAGAGAATAGAAGCTTTTGAAATGTGGTGCTACAGAAGAATGCTGAAGATTAGATGGGTAGATCACATAACTAATAAGGAGGCACTGAATAGAACTGGGGAGAAGAGGAGTTTGTGGCACAGCTTGAAAAGAGGAAGGGACCGGTTGGTAGAACATGTTCTGAGGCATCAAGGGATCACCAATTTAGCATTGGAGGGCAGCGTGGAAGGTAAAAATCGTAGAGGGAGACCAAGAGATGAATACACTAAGCAGATTCAGAAGGATGTAGGCTGCAGTAAGTACTGGGAGATGAAGAAGCTTGCACAGGATAGAGTAGCATGGAGAGCTGCATCAAACCAGTCTCAGGACTGAAGACCACCACAACAACAACAACAACAACAAGGAAGGGTGCCACTGCCGGAATGTTTAAACCCGTCTCGCAGTCGCATCACACCGTGGATATTACCTACCTCATCGGCAATGGCACGGTTGCCGCTACTGGGCGGAATTTGTCAGCTCTCGATCGCGCGCCCCCGACGAGGACGATCGCGGCGACCGCAAATTAAATGGGTGACCGTAACGGCTGGGCCGTTAGGGTGCTGTAAAGCGAGACGGCAGGTGAGCTGCAGCCCGCGGCTACCTGAGACAAAGGGAAAGGAGCGCGCGGCTGACCAAGTGGGTCGCCGCCGGCCAGTGCACGGCGCACGCCGCTCCGGTCGAGCCTCATTTTTCGGCTGATCGGTCGCGAGCCGGCTGCGCCTCATTAGGAGAAACTCTGGCCATCAGCATGCGCGGCACACAGCCAGCCGTGTCCACACAAGGTATGCCTGTTTCGGCACGTGCCACTGGAGTCGTCCCACACCTCTCCTTCAGCTCCACCTTGCAGAGAACGAGAAACGAGAACACTTGTTAAGCCAGCCAGACGCCAGAGATCCTGTTGTCATTGCTCTGAGTGTTTCAAAATGAATATCGGTCATTTTTCCGCTATGCAGTGTGCAGCTTCCTTGTAGGCTATACAGAGCGAATTACCTGAAACTTGCACTGCAAATATTACGAAAACGGGGAGTGCAGTCTTGACAGGACAGATTGGTAGTGAAGGCCCGTACTGTTAGCCAATCAACAGATTTTAATAATGCTTAGAAAACGAATATTTTGTGCAAACATACAATTTTTAAATGGAACAATGTCTATTGACACTAACAAACTACACTCATGCTCATAAATTAAGGATAATGCTTATACATGGTGAAACAACGGTCTGGTGGGCGGTTTTCGGGTTTAAATCACCTCGGGGTATGACCATGCTGTGCATTTAACCCGCGGTCGTCGCGCGGTGGCGCTGGCAGCAGTCCACATACGCAGAGGTGTGTTGGTGCATGTCAGAGTACGGTGCAGCGACTAAGTGTGCAGACGTTTTCAAACGTGCTAATGGTGACTGTGTGTTGAAAATGGCTCAAAGAACACATATTCATGACGTTATGAGGGGTAGAATACTAGGGTGACTGGAGGCTGGTCAAACACAGCAGGTCATAGCACGGGCCCTCCGTGTGCCACAAAGTGTGATCTCAAGATTATGGCAATGATTCCAGCAGACAGGAAACGTGTCCAGGCGCTACAGTACGGGACGTCCACAGTGTACAACACCACAAGAAGACCGATATCTCACCATCAGTGCCGACAGACGGCCACGGTGTACTGCAGGTAGCCTTGCTCGAGACCCTACCGCAGCTACTGGAACAGTTGGCTCCAGACACACAGTCTACAGACCACTGAACAGACATGGTTTATTCGCCCAAAGACCTGAAAGGTGCATTCCATTGACCACTGGTCACAGGAGAGCGCGTAAAATAGTTCAAATGGCTCTGAGCACTTTGGGACTTAACTTCTGAGGTCATCAGTCCCCTAGAACTTAGAACTACTTAAACCTAACTAACCTAAGGACATCATACACAATCATGCCCGAGGCAGGATTCGAACCTGCGACCGTAGCGGTCGCGCGGTACCAGACTGTAGCGCCTAGAACCGCTCGGCCACTCCGGCCGGCGAGCGCGTGAAGCCTGGTGTCAAGAACACAGTACATGGTCATTGGAACAGTGGTCCCAGGTTGTGTTCACGGATGAGTCTCGCCGAGTTTTCGTCTGGCGTGAACCAGTAACCAGATACCAACCCCTTAATGTCCTTGAAATGGACCTGTATGGAGGTCGTGGTTTGATGCTCTGGGGTGGAATTAAGATTGGTACACGTACACCCCTGCATGTCTTTGACAGAGGAACTGTAACAGGTCAGGTGTATCGGGACGTCATTTTGCACCAGTGTGTCCGCCTTTTCAGGAGTGCAGTGGGTCCCATCTTCCTCCTGATAGATGATAACGCACGGCTCCACCGAGCTGTCTTCGTGGAGGAGTATCAGGCGAATTGAGTGGCCTGCCTGTTCTTCAGACCTAACCCGATCGGGTACGTCTGGGATGCTCTCGGTCGACGTATCGCTGCACGTCTTCAAACCCCTACGAGATTTCTGGTGCAAGAATGGGAGGCTATACCCCAGCAGATGCTCGACCACCTGATCCAGAGTATGCCAACCCGTTGTGCGGCCTGTGTACGTGTGTATGGTGATCATATCCCACATTGATGTCAGGGTACATGCGCAGGAAACAGTGGCGTTTTACAGCACATATGTTTGGGACAGTTTTCTCAAATGGCTCTGAGCACTATGCGACTTAACTTCTGAGGTCATCAGTCGCCTAGAACTTAGAACTAATTAAACCTAACTAACCTAAGGACATCACACACATCCATGCCCGAGGCAGAATTCGAACCTGCGACCGTAGCGGTCGCTCGGCTCTAGACTGTAGCGCCTAGTACCGCACGGCCACTCCGGCCGGCTCAGTTTCCTCAACTTATCACCAATATCGTGGACTTACATAACTATGTCGTGTGTGTTCCCTATGTGCCTATGCTATTAGCGCCAGTTTTGTGAGTGCCACGTTGTGTGGCACCACATTCTGCAATTATCCTTAATTTATGAGCATGAGTGTAGAAGTAGGGTAGATTGGCATGTCAGTGGTGTCTGCCGCAGTAGTCTAGTGCAAGTCACTTATGAGATATCGTATTTTGAAAAGTTCCCACACCGACACTTGTACTGTACAGTACCTGTGGCAGTACACACTAAAGGACAGAAGTGCGTACACTAGTTATATGGATTGCAACCAGCAACGAGACAACTGACTATCACAGGTTTTGTTCAAAATGACCACCGGTAGTAGCCACTACATGCTTCCAATCTGTGATGGAACAACTGCTGTGCATGTGTTAGCATTTCAGTGGATATATCCTAACATGCTGCGGTAATACATCATTGCGTATCATCGGATGTAGTTGGTATGTCCATACAGGCAGCGTCTTTCAGCTTTCCCCAAAGAAAGAAAGTCTACAGGTATCAAATCTGGAGAATGGACCAGCCAAGGTACAGACCATATACAACGATTTGGAAAGAAGTCATGAAGACTTGCTGTAGTACTTCATGCATTGTGGACTCGACAGCCATCATGTTGGTACCACAGGTTCCTTGTAACAGCAGATAAACATCTTCTAGCATCTGTGGAAGATGGTCTGTTATGAAGCTGCGGTACTTGTGCACATTCATTGTTGCATCTATGAAATGTGAGCTTATTAGCTGATGGTTCACTATACCAGACCATACCTATACGCTCCATGAACGCTGACATTCCACCTGACAAAGCTTATGGGGACTGACAAACCACCAGTAGTGCGTGTTCTGACAGTTTACCTGGCCATAATTGGTAACTGTAGCTTCGACACTAAAGAAGATACGTGATACATCTGGAGTATCCTGTCTTACTCCCCATGTACAGAAGTTGACACGATTCCCATAGTCGTTGTCATGCAACTCTTGATGGAGAGAGATGTGGCAGGGATGGAACCTATGTCGATGGAGAATGCGCAGAACACTTGTCTGACTCGTGCCACATCCTCGTGCGACTGCGCGGGAGTTAACATGCGGTTCAACTGCAACAGCAGCAAGAATATTAATTTATCTCTCTTCTGTCGTCACTTGATTCCTTCTGTTGCGTTATCTAGGTGTTACACTACCACTATCACGGAATTGGTTGAAGAGGTTGATAAATAATTGCCGAGATAGTTGACGTTTAGCTGGAAGAACAAACTGTATTCTCCCTACACTCTTCATACACCATAAGCATGTCGGCTTTTTCTGCATTGATAAATCCCAATGATCACTCACGACCTACTGCTTGGACTGGCACACACCAACTGACCAGTAAATCGCAGTGCACTTAAGAAACACAAAAGCACACTGGAAGGAAACATAACAATATTGTACCTAGCAACTAAGCAGCACAATGAGATAAATAAGTGTCCCGTGGAAACTTTTCAAAATACGATATCTCTTAAACGACTCGCACTAGACTCCTGCAGGAAACACCACTGACATGCCAATTTGCCCTACTTTTAGTTTGTTAGTGTCAATAGTCTTTGTTCCGTTTAAAATAGTGTATGTTTGCACAAAAAATACACTTTGTAAGTATTATTGCAATCCCTTTAATGGCTGACAGTAGCCGGCCTTTGTGGCCGAGCGGTTCTAGGCGCTTCAGTCTGGAATCGCGCGACTGCTGCGGTCGCAGGTTCGAATCCTGCCTCGAGCATGGATGTGTGTGATGTCCTTAGGTTAGTTAGTTTTAAGTAGTTCTAAGTTATAGGGGACTGATGACCTCCGATATTAAGGTCCTATAGTGCTCACAGCCATTTGAACCATTTTGCTAACAGTACGAGCCGCTGACTATCAATCCATTCTGTGTAAACCACACATCAATAGCACTTTCCATATCCGCAATATTTGCGGCGCAAGTTTTAGGTGATTCACCCTGCATACACTGACGAAAATGGGAAGTGTTACACCGTGAAGCACCAGTCCGATATACACGAAACTTTGTGGGTACCTGTCTTTGGTGGATTTTGTTTTACAGGCATTTAGGCCGTGGTTCAAGGCATATTTCTGTATATAGGGTATCGACTCCTAATCTAGAGACTTCATCAGAGGTTATAAAGACTCAGACAGCAAGTCGAGTCGTTTATATGTATCCAAGCAACGGTCGGTCGTGAAGTCACAGCAGAGAGTTCACGCTGCGTGTGATGTGATGGATGCGCTCGGGGAGCGGGGACTCTGTCGGTCGTAGATCCGATGCACAGCTGCCGAATTAAAGTTTCTCTTCACCCTCATCGTAGCAAAAAGGAATGAAGAACGAAATCTCTTCTTCTGTGTGCCTTTCAAAAGCTTTTCTCGAGAAATCCTCCCCATAAAAGTGTTTCAATATTGTGTATAACGCAGGCTTTCAGGGCTTCTACTTATGTTCTTAGCGAATTTTTCATAATGAATTCACTCTGCAGCGGAGTATGTGCTGATTAGAAACTTCCTGGCAGATTGAAGCTGTTCGTGTCCCGGATCGGCACATAGTTTTAAATTGGTGAATTTTATTTTATGAACATTAAACCTTTGCCCAAGGCGTAAGTTTCGTTTCCTAAAGCATCCATCACACGCGACGTGATCCGGCCGCTGTGACGTCACGATCTGACCTTGCGTGGACACAAACGGATAGGCTTGCTGAGTTTGTTTAAGTTTCATACTGCTATCAGAGTGTTTATAGCCGCTGATGACGTCTCTTGGGACGAAATTTTAGGTACAGAAATGTGCCTTTGAGTTATACCACGCCTGAAGCCCATACAACAAAATTAACCGTCGATGAGCGAGAAGACCACCTGGAAATCCACTGTGAGGCTGTTGACGGCACCCTCATGAAAACGGTTGTAAAAAATAAATAAAAATGAAAAAAGGATTGTAACTTTTCCTTCCACCCTCGTTCTATTTACAGAACGATCGCAGGCAGGTTTCGTTTTCCTTCGCGGGCGGAGCCTTAAGTGGTGGCAACAATCAGTCCCTGTTCGCATTTAGAGTGAATTTGGCATGGTATTAGACATTGTTTCTGTTTGTAGGTTAGATACGTTTTGGAGGGAGTATGGGTGTTAGTGGCCAACGCTTGAAGTTTGAAAGGTCTAAGGGGAAAAACTCGGTAGTGCGCCTGGCCGAGTTCGAGTCTCGGTCCGGCACACAGTTTTAATCTGTCAGGAAGTTTGATACCAGCTCACACTCCGCTACAAAATGAAGATGTCATTATGTAGCACAGGGTGAGCACAAAGTCTTGCCCTGATTATAACAATTTATTTCAGAATAACCGTTTGACATAATAATTTACATTTGATGCCGTTACATAGGTTAGTGTTACTAGTGTTTTTTAAGACCACTTACGTTAGTAAACCTCAACGTGTGCTGCCTTGGTAGCTCGGAGAATGTCGAGGCGGTATTACAGTTCCCGCCAGGTGTTTCGTAACATGTGTTCTGTCACAGTATCCACAGCAGCTTATATCCTAGCCTTCAGTTCGTCGACATCAGCAACTGGTATGACGAAGAGTCTGTACTTGATATAGTCCCAGAAAAAAAAGTCAAGGGACGTAATCGCTGGTAATCTCTGGAGAGGGGAGTAATGTCCGGATCGGTGGATTGGAAGGAACGGTCCAACACCCTAGACACCTCGCTCTCCACACATTACGCCCCTTGACTTTTTTTTCTGCGGCTATATCAAGGACAGAGTCTTCGTCACACCACTTGCTGACGTTGACGAACTGAAAAATGGTTCAAATGGCTCTGAGCACTATGGGACTTAACATCTCTGGTCATCAGTCCCCTAGAACTTAGAACTACTTAAACCTAACTAACCTAAGGACATCACACAACACCCAGTCATCACGAGGCAGAGAAAATCCCTGACCCCGCCGGGATGACGAACTGAAGGCTAGGATACAAGCCGCTGCGGGTACTGTGACAGAACACATGTTACGAAACACCTGGCGGGAACTGGAACACCGCCTCGACATTCTCCGAGCTACCAAGAGAGCACACGTTGAGGTTTACTAACGTAAGTGGTCTTAAAAAAAACTAGTAACAGTAACGGCATCAAATGTAACTTATTGTGTCAAACGGTTATTCTCTTATAAATTTTTATAAACAGGGTAAGACTTTGTGCTCACACTGTATATTTCTTGTCAGTTAAAAGATGGTGTTACAATTTTGATGGCCTACAGTGTGGTTGTCACGGTGCCTCTCGAAATGCTGCATGAGTGGTAAATCCGACATTCGCATGTAACACAATTAGCATTGTGGTCAACATAAATATTTACCAGTCATATAGAAAAGGTCAACTAGATGTCGGTATATGACACAACACTGAATATAAATATCACTGAATTAAACATACTCGGGGACCGCTTGGGATCCACTCCGCGTGAGCGACAGTCCGCAACTCAAAATCCAGAAGCGGGAGCCACGATGCTCGTGCGTAAGCTGCGGGCTTCTGAATGCCTATAAACACCCCTTGCTTCAAGAAGATGTTTCCAACATTTTAAAGGGAAATACTGGATATTGTCAATCACTCGTAGCTAACTGAGAAGTATGTTGTTCCTAACTTATTGCAGGCTCACTTATGCCGTAATCTGAATTTTGTTCTTTTCCTTGTTTATATCCGTTGTCTTCCGTTTATTCTCTTTATGAGAAATCTAAAACCCCGTACTTCACGTGGAAATACCGATCAAATCGTCCTGCGTTTCCTCGTAATAATTCAGAAATGTTACTTTCCACTACGCAACTATTTGATAAAACGTTCACATCTATCTACGACATTAGCGTCCCTATTACGCTCCACCGGTTGTTAGTATTTTTTTCTGTGGTGCATTCACCATACATTATAATATGTAGGGTTCTATCAATTAAAATTTCTTCAGCCCACTCACATACCTAGGAAGGTAGTCTTTCTTATAACTATATACGCCGGCCGGAGTGGCCGTGCGGTTCTAGGCGCTACAGTCTGGAACCGAGCGACCGCTACGGTCGCAGGTTCGAATCCTGCCTCGGGCATGGCTGTGTGTGATGTCCTTAGGTTAGTTAGGTTTAATTAGTTCTAAGTTCTAGGGGACTGATGACCTGAGAAGTTAAGTCGCATAGTGCTCAGAGCCATTTAAACCATTTGAACTATATACTGCGGCTCAGTGTTGTAGCCACTTAGGAAATGTAGGAAGAAGGAATTCGTTCGTGTTGCGTGTCTTGTGTGTGAGATCGTATGTGAAAGGAGTGAGATGTGTTTCACACAAGTGGTGCTTCCCGAATTCACATATATTCTTTGAAACTTCTGTTTTTCGAGGATTAATGCTACATTCCAGCTTAGAATGCGCTCCAGAATTCTATAAGTACAATAGGCAGACGTTGGGATATTTACTCATCTGTTTTATAACTGTTCTTAGCAATGGTATTAACCTCCCCTCTTCAGCAGTCACTAGACACTGTTCACTACGCGAGGTAAATGTGTGGTAACAAAATGTGAGGTAGGTAAATGTGAGGTAGGAAAACCGCTAATCCCGCAATGGATCCAGCGTAAACTTGAAGAGTAATTCCGTAAAGCTCTCGCGTCTTTTCGCTGCAACTACAGGTTCCACACTACGCTGGTGACTACTTTCAAGGACAGTAACAGGTGCAAACATGTAACTCTTTTGTATCAGTTGTGAGTAAGCCGGCCGTTGTGGCCGAGCGGTTCTAGGCGCTGCAGTCGGGAACCGCGCGACCGCTACGGTCGCAGGTTCGAATCCTGCCTCGGGCATGGCTGTGTGTGATGTCCTTAGGTTAGTTAGGTTTAATTAGTTCTAAGTTCTAGGGGACTGATGACCTCAGATGTTAAGTCCCATAGTGCTCAGAGCCATTTAGTTGCGAGTAAATTGTTGCCATTATTTAAGTTCCAACCCTCGTGTTTCGCGCTACGTTTGACTGTGGGCTCCTCGCGCAGCCCATCTTACAGATTCACGAGCTGCAAGTACTTTTGATTTGTCCTTTGTTGTCTTACGTTCAACATATTTATCCAGGAATAATATATTTGAGCTTTGACGTACACTCTTCTACGTCCAACACATCTGGACTTCCAATTAATCTTTTAGGTAGACTGTTAATATCTATGTGCTGTACCAAATGCGAATACTTACATTCTTCACAAAATTTTTGCTTTCGGTTATCATCGTCACTGCAGAACGATATAATCTGTATTTCTTTAATAGCGCTGTGGATTAGCTAAGAGGCCTAAAATATTTACCTCGGATATGGTTTCGCTAATAGGACAATCGTCCGCTAATGCATGCAGTATTATTTCGCAATACTATTTGTCATCGATACTGTTTCCATAGCTGGCAAATTAAATTCAAACACCCTGCCCCCCCCCCAAAAAAAATCAAAGCATTTATTTAGAATGCGTTGAATGATATTATGAATAATGCCTCTGCATCCTGCGACTGAGATATTTGCCGTATCTGGTCGTGTGATAAGGCCTCCCGTCGGGTAGACCGTTCGCCGGGTGCAAGTCTTGCGATTTAACGCCACTTCGGCTACTTGCGCATCAAGGAGGATGTAATGATTAGGACAACACAACACCCAGCCCCTGAGCGGAGAAAATCTCCGACCCAGACGGGAATCGAGCCCGGGCCCTTAGGATGGACATTCTGCCGCGCTGGCCACTCAGCTACCGGGGACGGACGCCGTATCTGGTGACATAAGTATATGTCTACTTACTCTTGACCATTGTAAGTCCTTTTGTGAGGGGTATCTTTCCAAAGTCCGTTACATGTGCTGTAGAAATCTTGTGTGTCAACTAGTTCCTGGTTCCTAGTGTTATGCGAGAGCGAACCTCTTTTGTGCACATTTTTATTTATTTATTGTTTCTTTTTTGGGGAGTGGGCGGATGAGAGAGGAGGATGAGTTATGAAGATATTTAACGAGTTGATTACTAGTATTTTTACATTTTAAGTATCCATATCTGATCCCGATTCTATGTAATTAATTTCTGAGACTGAACTTTCGTGGCAGGGTATAGGAATGTAGTCGAATATGGAAAAAACATTCATTGCACACGTGAATTGCAACACGAGCGCTGATTTCAGGTGTACAGTGCTCTTCTGAATTTGGATTGCAGTACATATCGTGGTGATTTATTTTCAACATCTTTCATCCCCACCTCTTGAGAGCAAGGGGGTCGTTGGAGGCTTGTCCTTTTCGCCAAATATATCAGCAAGTTGGGAATTGGGCAGGGGAAATGCCGATTGGGATTCTTTGCCACGAGGTTTCCAGTTCCTGCATTCGCGTGATAATAAAAGGAAACTTTGGTCGAACAGGGAGATTCGAACTATTTTATTTTTGGGATTATATTGTCCATTGTCCAAAAAATAATTAAAATCTTTTGAATGTGCGTGCGTTGTATGTTAAGTGTGTGTGTGTGTGTGTGTGTGTGGTAGTAAATGTTGATTACAGATGATGCAGCTTATCAAATTACCTCGGCGCAGACAACTGACTGCAAGTATAACGACATATTTTAGTTAACAATGTAATCATATACTCCTACTGAAACGTTAATCACCTGACAAACTTTTATCATCAAATATTGTGTATGCCATAAACAACATTTCCACAAAAAAAACAAATGATTGACAAACATCAGCAAATTATTTTCAGCAATTAATGTTTTACGCGTTAAGTTATTATTTTCATTTTTAAAATGCCAACCGTATTGCCTTCTTATTGCGTACTCAGGTCAGTGAAATAATTCCATACTAAAAAAACACCGTTCAAAATTTTCATCTATTAACGTGTGTTATGATCGCGTTTTCTGTCAATGATAATGTTGGTCAAAATACTTTTTGACCCATAAAGGTCAACGTGGTACTGTTTCTAATGGCGGTTGGTGATGAGCCCTGTTACAAACAGAGCGTGTGTCTGCTATCACCGACTGCTAGGTAATTTGTTTTAGGAATTTTAGACATGTTTGCCACTTAGGCCTGAAAGCAAGTGTCAAGTTTCTTTTCTTTAGGCAACAGAGAAGTAATGGTCCAACTGTACTTTTTTTTTACATTAATGAGCCGTAATGCAATGTATCGGAACTGAACAAGAACGTTACATGAGCGCTGTTTCACAATGTGCCTGAAGTTGGGTAATCAGTTTGCCATACACATTTCAGCGCCCATAGACTGTCGGCTGATGTACACGGAGCGTTTCATCATAGTTTGTAGGGGAATCTTATCTCTCCCTGTAACAACTCTTCTTCGACTTCGCAGCAGATTTCGGATGTCACGACAGTGGTCAGGGTTCGTTGGCCACGCTCGTTGCCTTCTTGCGAAGCAACGTCAGCGTTAGTGGCTCTTGCCGACAGCTCAGTGTTACGAGGAATCTGTGGAAAGAGGTGTGTGCCTCGAGCGAGGAGAGGGTGGGGGTGGAGGGGGAGGGAGTTGGGGGGAGCTGCGCAACGCTTGTACGTGCAGCCCGGTGGGCGCTGACACATGCCCTCCGGCTAGAGTGATGCAGTTGCACAACAGCGGGCGTTACGAGACTTAACAGCTTGCGTCACAGACAGGGCGGCGGGCGTGCCGCCGAGTCAGCGCCGGCCGTGGGCTGTCTGCCGACATCCGCAGTAGCTTCGGTCAGCAATAATAGTCCACTCATGGTACTTCTGCCTGGAACGTTTCCCGGGAGTTCTGAAAATACGTATTTTTGTAGATTTCGACGTGCTTTTCTCAAGCTCTTAATTTGCCACCTCATATCTTTGCTGTTAGCGCCGGAAAATGGTGCCCCAAAACACTTTTTTTGACAATATCTCCTTTCAGACTCGTTTTACGGCGAAAATAGTTAATTACTATTTGACACAATAAATTAAACTAGAGAAAATTTCCTATCATTGGCGGCCGCTGTGGCCGAGCGGTTCTAGGCGCTTCAGTCCGCAGCCACGCTGCTGCTACGGTCGCAGGTTCGAATCCTGCCTCGGGCATGGATGTGTGTTATGTCCTTAGGTTAGTTAGGTTTGCGTAATTCTAAGTCTAGGGGACTGATGACGTCAGATGTTAAGTCCCATAGTTCTTAGAGCCATTTGAACCATTTTATGTGGTATCACTGTTTTGTAAAATAAATAGTTATAGCGAACGAGCTCCGCAAAGTCTACTCCACGACGTGTTTTGGCCAAAAAATTCATTTCCATACCACCACTGAGGTAGGGTGAGGGGCGCCTCTTTTTTTTGTGGTCAAGCCAGTAGGCCTTTATCCACCATTATGATATTTAGCACATTATCCTTCGCTTCCCTATCATCGATGGGCAGTGTTTTGTGAGTTCACCGTCTTTAGTACCGAGCGAAACGTCACACACAGAAATTTCTTCCACGTTACCTGCGATAGGATTATCAGCTTCATTGTAACCCTCTTGTTCCTCAATTTCGTCATTCGTTTGCTCGAGGACAGTCCCCGTTTCTTCCTCTTCATCGCTATGTTGTAGTGGAGCTTGCGAATTATCATAGGTACCGTTGTAATTCGTGCAAATAACACAGTACTTTATTCAGTCTTTCTGCATCCACAGTCTCCCCGACATGCCTTTTTGCATTTGCAAGAAATAAGTTTTAACAAGAAGCCTTATTGGCAGTGAAGGCAATCGAAATATCGTCACCATATTTATTGACGAGTTGTGCTTTCATAGATTTTATGTGTTTGCTGTAACCGCCTTCAGTTGTGGCCATCAATTCATCCAGAGAAAACTGACTCTCTTCAGAATTCTGCTCGGGATAAGAGTAAATATACTGCATTGCACTAGAGATTTCGTTTGTATACGAACATTTTTCTCCAATCGATGGGACTTGGTACAATCTTTGCATGCACGATTTCTGATACTGTGCGTCAGCTGCGACCATATCACTGAAAAATTTTAAACATGGCTGCAACAGCAACTGCTGAAATTCTTCACGATAAAGGATGACAGCCAAAAACAGTTACAGGATAAAAATTTATTGAAATTCTTGACCAAGGTTTCGGTACATATAAATATACCTATATCAGAAGTAAAAAATCTAAAATTACATCATGCAATGGAGATTAATAAAACAATTCTGCCATAGGCTCGTCAATAATTGAGACATCTTCTCCATTTGTACAACATGACTATGGGCACAGGGTCAAAGCGAACAGTTTAGCACCATTACTTCGCCTATGAACTATCGAGACAAGAGTGTGACAGCTGTGCCCATAGTCATGTTGTACAAATGGAGAAGATGTCTCAATTATTGACGACGCCTTTGGCACAATTGTTTTATTAATCTCCATTGCATGATGTAATTTTAGATTTTTTTACTTGTGATGAAGGTAAATTCATATGTACCGAAACCTTGGTCAAGAATTTTAATAAATTTTTATCCTGCAACTGTTTTTGACTGTCATCCTTTATCGTGAAGATATCATTGAAATGCTCGAGGCAATGAACAGTAGCCGCGCGGGATTAGCCGAGCGGTCTCATGCGCTGCAGTAGTGGACTGTGCGGCTGATCCCGGCGGAGGTTCGAGTCCTCCCTCGGACGTGGGTGTGTGTGTTTGTCCTGAGGATAGTTTAGGATAAGTAGTGTGTAAGCTTAGGGACTGATGACCTTAGCAGTTAAATCCCATAAGATTTCACACACATCTGAACATTTGAATGAACGGTAGTTCGACCACGATCAACATTATGAGCTCTAGCAAGTCTGAAGTGCTGTTTTCATCGATTATGTACGCACACTTCACACATCACGCTCGCGCAAGCGCGTCTGTTTCTGTTTCACTACACTCTGCTGTCATCTCAGCAGCGCACAAGAAACTATGATCTCTGAATCAGAATGTTGGGGTAGTGGATCGCAGTTGTGGATGGGAAGGTGCGACTTCGCTTCCTCTACGCAAAGATTAAGTTCTCGTTACAATAGGTTTTCGTCAGCCATCGTGAACAACTATCGATCTCTGTCCCTCCAAGAGCTTGCGTTTGTTGCTCTTTCTTTGAGTTATGACATGTACCCAATCCTTTTCCATACACTTCAATAACCTCACTTCCTTGCACACAAATAAAACAGTTCACTCCTTAGAAGCCGTGGCTCTAAAAATGCGAACTTCGCTGTAGAACGATAGACACGTACTGATGAGTCGAGTAGAATATTTGAGCTCTGGGGGGTAGGGAGGCAACACTTAGGCGGCGTAGGGATAGTAGCGTTGCATTGTGTTACTGTGGTTGAATAGGTGTACGCAAGCACTGAGGAATAGTAACTTAGCGATATTTGGTTGGGATTTATTGTGTGAATTAACCGTAAGCGTCGTAATATAGTAAATTCCGGAAATCTCGTTGGATGCACTGAATGTGTAGTGTACACTAAAGAGAACGGTAGTCCTACGTAATAGTTATTTATTGAGAAATAGTCGTAAGTTTATTGAGAATTTGATAGCTTTTCCCCTTATCCCTAAACGACAAATCAGAAACCATTTCTTACAGAACACGCAAATTCTCTCTGAAAATCATCGAGTGCTGTGTTTTGAGTTTTAAATATTAGTGGGTCGCGGAAGTCAACGCGTGAAGTAGTTGAGCTTTGTCTGATTATTTGTTGATATAGCTGAAAAGTGGCTGTGACACTCACGTTTTTTGTTTTATTTTTTGTAAATTACATTTCCGCGTAGTGGGGTTTTGAATAGAGAACCAACACTCGTATAACAAAAAACTGACGTGGTCCTGTAAATCATTTAATTGCAGGAAATAAAGAAAATGGTTTTAAACTGAAAAAGTCAGCACCCGACTATTCCTCTATCCCCAAACTATTGCAATCGAAAATAATCAAAGGCTTATTGGGATGAAGACTAATATCTTGAATATATGTTTTCGTAACAAAATGAATCCAAAGGCCAGAAGACTAGAATACTGGTAAAAGCAAAGTTCATATAAATTAAAGAGAAGGAATAGTATTTTTCAATGAACGACTTGCAACGAAAAGAAAGATAATTAATCTTTAGATATGGAAAGCAAGTTCGCATTTTATTGAAATTACATCTAATTCTGAAGGGTTGGGATTAACGAAAGAGTTTATTATGATAAAATGTCAGTAGAGTCAAGGATATTGTTGTAGCAAGGCGCTACTTATAGAGGTTATCGTTGATTGACAACGAGAGATAAACAAAATAAAACTATATCTTTGCCTTGTGAACGTATTCTCCAATTTACGTAAAATTTATAACGTTCACACTGATAGAGTGTATATACGAATATTAAAAGAGGAGCAACTACAAGAGGCAACGGACCTATATGACGTAGTCATCAGTTATGTACGAAAGCTATCGTTACTGGTACCTAAGTTATTGAGAAAGTGTTAAGTTGTGATGTCAGAGCACAAAGAGTAAGCTTCATTGCAGGTTGCTGTTACTGGTGAAGTAAATATATCATTTTCACTCCCCGTAGACTCCCCCATTTAGTATTTTTATGGTGACTGATTCTTGATTTGGTGGCAATTTATCTTTCGACCCTACTGAGCTCTGATAGTCAGATGCGTTGTTGGAATTAATATCCAGATAGCTATCACTGACCACATTATATCACGAAAAGTGTTATTGTGTCTATCATTTCGTTCAGAGTGATGCGTAGAGAGTTATAGTGTGATTTATAGCGTAAGAAGCTGAATATCAAATGTGACGTCATGTTAGTGCAGACAATTGTTTCAAGTCACACAGGTCGTTGAATGTAGGCAAGGTCTTGTCAGGACAACTTGTTATAGTATTACGAGAGCTAGCTACATTGTCTGAAATTGCTTTTCACCTAAGTATTGCACTGCTGTTAGAACCTGCCCAGTATATCTCCTACAAGTTAGTGGTATGTAAAGGGTATCAGTCATCTCCGACTGAACAGACACCACCAATCTGTAATTCAATCAAGCAGGGTTGCATTACAAGGTGGACTCTGCGAAAGTAACCTCTAAACGCACTCATTATCTCTGTCATTGTTTACCCTGTGTTTGGACGTCCGTGCACTCTCACTTACGCCACAAACCATTCCTCAACAGCCTCAACAGTGAAACTGTGTCCAGTCACACCAGCCACGGCTTCACAATAATGAAACACTGCAATACTCAAACAAAACAGTACAGTTCTGACGACAATGATTTTCGTCAGCTTCTTAAGCAGGGATATTGGTAAAAATAACTATTTCTTTTCCCAAACTGTACTCACGTGAAGCTGAATCCATACCGGAAGGAGCGCCCACAGACTGAAGGAAGCTGCGGCGTGCGCGTCCTGTTTACAACAGGATGGCGCTGTTCGTTGAGACACACGTGCCGCGCCGACAGCTGCTGACGTTACTTTCTCTCGCAGCCTTGGAGTATTTATTTCATTTATTTATTGGCTGATTCTGAATATTGACTTCCAGTATATTTACTATGGCAGGTCACCTTACATCTATTATTAAAAATGTTTAATTCACTGCATATGTGTTCTGCTCAACGAAGTTTGGATACTGTCCATCTATGTTATGTTAATCGGTAATTTCCAAGACTGATTGCCTGTCGAATTCGCGGGGTCCAAACACACAGTAAATATCTCTGGAGTGAGCATTCACACGCGCAGAACAGATTTTGTTTGTCAAAATACATTGCCAGCCTGTTCACACGTTCTCGGGACGTCGTGAATTTGTCCGTATAGTGCCCTGTATATTTAGAATGTCACTACATCCCTAGTACAGACTGATTCTTTTCGTACGTGCCGTGGATTATTTATATATGTTGCGCAGACATTTTAACAGTATCCATTTGATATCGGGAATAAATCAGCTGTGCCGGCCAGAGTGGCCGAGCGGTTCTAGGCGCTACAGTCTGGAACCGCGCGACCGCTACGGTCGCAGGTTCGAATCCTGCCTCGGGCATGTATGTGTGTGATGTCCTTAGGTTAGTTAGGTTTAAGCAGTTCTAAGTTCTAGGGGACTGATGATCACAGCAGTTAAGTTCCATAGTGTTCAGAGCCATAAACCAGCTGTACGCTAGTACTTTTGTAAGTGTCTGAAAAACACCGAATTTGCCACACATTAGCGATTATATCCCTACTAATTTGTCCTTTTTTCTGCTATTCCTGCGTATTTATTTTCACGTTTTTGCGACCTAAAGCACAATTTTTCTTACTGGTGACACTTTGAAGTATTTATTTAACGCATTTTACGTACTTGCTCCCAGTTTATTAAATAAATAGTAGACTGAGTAATCCATATACATAATCGTCAAGTCACTGATAAATGCATGGAGGATAGTATTTGCTGAAGCAACTAACCATTCACTTTCCTGTTCCACTAGCAAATTTACGAGAGGAAGCGTTTGTATGTAAGTTTTTGTACGAGCCGTAATATCTATTATATAGTCATAGAATCGTAGAAAAACAGATCCAAGCCTCAATTATAATGCGTCTCGAAATTTTTAAACATACACAGTGTCTCTTACTAATATGATAACTATAATTAGATCTACATGGTATGTACCCATGAAAAGTTACTATCTCTCCTTTCACTAATTTTTCTTTGCATCCGTAGCAACAACAGTAATTCACCATCGCTGTTACACTATCAACAAACGGTGAAACATAACAAAAACTCTTGATATTATAAACTTCGAACGCTGCAGAAAGCACACACGCACAGCGAAGTCCCGAAAACACGTGAAAATCCTTGTTTAATGATGACAACATGCGCAGAACGCAATGCGCACTGCAGAGATATTTACTCTGGGTCCAAACGACGCATATCGCACATGCGCTTCTAAATCGATCGTGCGACTCTCGTCGCGGGCGTTAAGAGTATGTTTACGATGTTCACTACAGCAACGATAAAAGAAGAGCGTTAAAAAAATACTTGAAATTACAAAGGAGATGACTTACCTTACTCGTCGTCGGTGTTCTCGTCATGTGAAAGTCCGTGTGCTGTCTACGCTACAGGGACAATTCCCTTTTTGCCATAGCCTGGGTAAACTCTGCCAATATCACGCAAGAATACGTGTTAACTTTTCTCTGCAAACGAAAGTTGTGGAAATAGAGATACTGAAACAAGTAGAGTTCGTCTCTTTGTCCTGGACGCCCTTCTATTTTAATGGAAGACTTCACAAAGTTCCATAGGGCTCGATATTCTGCGTGTGCACACTAGCATCATCCAAAGACACGAACTCTACAGAGTGGTTAACGAACTCGTGGTCGAATCCTTCAGCTTTCTGAGTCTTGTAGGACTGAAACCCGTCTGTAATGCATTTAGTACCAGGCAGCATGAAGTGCTTTATCAGACCCACTAAGGTGACCTTGTCTCGGGACAGTACTCTCACAACGAAACACTTCCGGGACTCTCTTTCTATTCCACCGAATACCCAAATATGTTCGATTTCATTCTTTGAGGGTTGTCCTCTCTGGTTCTTTCTTTTAGCTCTATGAGATTCGCCCACTTCCACAACTTTACTCGCTCCACCAATTGGTACACTGTCGTTTTGTCACTACCACGTAACGGACTTCTCCGCAAAACCCGAAATAGTCACACACGGTTTTAGCAGACAACTCACTTTCCGATGCTTTTGCTTGCAACGTGTAGTCTCGAATCCAGCAAGAGAGAAGAATTGCGCTGGTCTGGATGGATGATTTGGAAGAGTCGAACCACGTATTCTTCCTGAAACTCGTTCGTTTTCCACACTGTCCTCAATGAAATTGAAACGGTATTTCAGCATCGAAACTCCTCTTACGAAGTTTTACACACTTCGCACCACCACAGTCCATGCTGCCCCTTTTTGTCGTCCGATAGTACTCCATATTTGCGACAAAATGTCAGCAGTTTTCTACATGACTTCCATGTGAGAGAATCGGTCGAAGAAACGTCAGGAATACCAGACATCAGACTCACTATCGACAGAAATCGTCTGGGTTTCCCAAGCAACTGACAAATAATTCGCGGAGGAATGTAATTTAGAGCAACTAAAGGAGCGACGGAAAACAGATAAAATGACGATCACAAATAATTGATCATAACGCCTGCGACGAGAGTCGCATGATCGATTTACAACCGCATGTTCGATATGTGTCGTTTGGACGCCGCGACTTCGACAGGCAATCATTCTTGGAAATTACCCGTTAATCTACTAGCAAACTACACCTACGCTTCTTACAGTAATATCCTTGGGTATTAGTACGGGCGTCTGCAGAAATTTTGCTCAAGACGGGGCAAGATTCAAAATTTGCTAGTTTTGGTGTAACTGGTTTGGACAGTCAGAAACGTATCATGCTCCAAGAACTACATTTGACGAGGAGTACTCAAAACGTCTTGTATCTCAAGAGACTGATAGTTATCTACTTCGTATTTTAAGGTATATTACTACTGCACCTGAACAGTAAGCATATGTCAATAGTATATCGCACACCGACACTAGCAATGTGACATCTCAAAATAAAAACACGAATTTTGAGTTATCATAGGAAATAGTGCGGAAACAGCTCTGCAGAACCGAAGTAGTGCGATGTTACTAGTGTGCATAGCTGCCGAGAGATGTCTGTTATAGCAACACTGAGCTGGAGAAAAGAGAGAGGTACTGTTTGTCCAACATAGCGACAATGATGAATCGCTTAGTTGGTCCCGAGCCGTCGAGTATAGCGTATGGTGAGTAGTTACTTTCTTAACTGTTACATTGCTTGTCGGTTTCCACAGCATTTTATGATTATCGCGTTGCTAGTCTACTGAATTCGTACTTGTCACATTGCTTGCGTCTAGGATTTTGTGAAGCCACGTTACTTCTCTAATTTTGATTTGTAACATTCCACCACACAGAAAAATATGGCCTACAGTATAAGCATAATTTTCTTTTATTTATTTTCATTTTTTTCATATTTTGGACATTAAAATCAACATTCCAACAGTTCGAGGCCACGTTGGGAGAGGTCGGAAAATGATTTTAGTTGCCAAGTAGATAAACAATTAAGAACATCTAGAACTACAAGTGCTTAAGACGAAAGAAACAAAAACGATGAAGGAAAAAGCGTACATGCTTTAATTCTAAGAAGCAGATTGATAGTGGGAATCTTTGGCTGCCGTGCAATTACGAACATGTTCAATATTTGCAGTCCTTAAGTGAGTAGTTCTTTTAAGAAAAGAGTTTCAGTCATCGTCTCCTGAAGTCAAATGCTGAGACGGAATAACTTGGCTCCAACCAAACAACAATAACCGTAACTACTCCGTAACAGTGCTGACAGTACAGAGGACACAGATTGTGACTCTAAACATAAGAATATTTCGATACCAGAAGAAGACCATAGCAACAACAAAAGGAAGCTCAGGAGAAACAGTCATCGAGCTCCTATGAAGATTTCATTCAACAGTACCGAAAGCGTGAAGTCATTTACTTCTGAGGACCAACAATTGGAAAAGGACCACCACCCAGATTGTGAATTGTGATCAACAACGCGTTCCATCTAGTACCAGAAATGAAGAAAGGATGGCAACCGTAAATAACGCAAACCCCAAAGAAAAGAACAAAAACAAAAAAAAAAAAAAAAAAATCGAGCCTTCCGAATGGAAGCACATAAAACCAAATTTTGTAATAATAAGATCTTTATATCGACCAGGCATTGTCCAGTTTCAGTCACTATTCTCAGAAGCTCTCTTCACAGCCAACGCAGTGAAGCAAGAAAGGTGAAAAGAGAATTCAGGTACGAACTAGAAATCACAGAGGTAATAAAACTGTTATTTTCAATGCAAGTATATGGCATACCATCTATTTGAAACAAAAGTAGTAACTGGTGCAAAGGTACCCTGACTGGTAAAATGTTAGCCCGATTGAGTGTGAGCCATATGAGACACTGTCAAAACTGGTTACTAAATGTTTGGAATGTCATTTTCCTTTGCTGGCGGCATTGTACAGCGTGTATCGAAAAGAATCGTCCGATTTAGCACGTCTATATTTCTGAAAGTAATAAAAATATACAATGAATTTTGTTTTTTGATGAACAGGGAACTCAAAAGGCTTTTTTCATACCTTTTCATAGGTGTTGAATATGCCCCCTTTGGGATGCACGGCGTATATGACTGTGGTATTCAAATTGTTCCCATACTGCAGCGAGCACTGAGTTACAACTTCAACAGTTGCTGTTGTGCTATGTCTCAGTTCATTCATTGTTTTTGGTAAAGGAGGCACACACGAAATAATCACATACAGTCAGGTCCGGTGACCTTGAAGACCAGTAATGTAAGGCTGAATCGTTTGGTACAGTGCGACCGATCCATTGTTCAGTAATTCTTTGCCTTAAAAATTCCTGCACTTCCAGATGCCGGTGAGGCGGTGCCCTGTCCTGTTGGTAAATGAAGTCGTTCGAATTAGTCTCTAACTGTGGGAAAAGAAAGTTCTCAAGCACATCGAGATATGTGTTTCCTGCAACAATGTTCGTGGCAAAGAAAAATGAATCATACACCTTTTCCTGTGAAATTGCACAAAACACATTAAATGTTGCCGGCCGAAGTGGCCGTGCGGTTCTAGGCGCTGCAGTCTGGAACCGCGAGACCTCTACGGTCGCAGGTTCGAATCCTGCCTCCGGCATGGATGTGTGTGGTGTCCTTAGGTTAGTTAGGTTTAACGAGTTCTAAGTTCTAGGGGACTAATGACCTCAGAAGTAGAGTCCCATAGTGCTCAGAGCCATTTGAACCAAGCCATTAAATGTTGGAGAGTACCTTTCATGTGGTACAACTTCACGTGGTTGTTCCGTACCCCACATTCTCACATTATCACGATTCACCTTTCCATTTACATGGAATGTTGCCTCTTCACTAAATACTAAGCGTGGAAGAAAACTGTCAACCTCCAGCTTGCCAAGAACTAAATTATACAGAACTCCACGCATTGTTGTTTGTCACCTTTACGAAGAGCTTGTGTATGGTTTCATGTGTAAACGTCGACGCCACACACGCCAGATTGACATGGGGGGCATGTTGAGCTGTGAAGCTGCACGGCGAACTCGTGAAACTGTGGCGAATACGTTCCACGTCTGTGTCAGACACTTGGGGATCGTTCGGCGATTTGCCTTACACAAACAACCTGTTTCTCAGAATTGTTCATGCCATCGTCTAATGCTCTGAGCTGTAGGAGGATCCACACGCATACCTAGTACGAAAGTCACGCTAAACAGCTATTACTGACCCTCACTGCGCAAAACGTAGTACACAAAACGCTTTCTGTTGTCCCGATACCATTTTTACTAAAACCGAAGTGGGCGCACATTGCTGCTTCCTAGCGACAAGCATGCAAAACTCGAGAGTTCGCTCTTTCCAACAGTACGTTGTTTCCGCACATATCTCAAATAAAATAATAGTTACGATTTTTTTAAAAATCGGGTGATTCTTTTTGTACTCCCTGTATTACAATAGCCTTAATTTATTTAATGTTGTTGCTTGCCACTAACAAGTACTGCAGTTAAAGATGATAATCTGCGTAATGTTAATTCCGTGACAAAAATTATTACCATTGCAGCTGACTGGTACGAACGGGCACGTCCATGAGCTGAGAATACTGGAATAATAATAAAGGATTGAGTCTTCTAACCCTACAATGGTCGTGCCACTTACCCTCCTGCTCCTGGGGGTGGTGGCCAACTTTACTTAGCTCATGGCCGAATTCATCAACGGCAATTAAAATCAAGCACATCATAATACATGACTGTCTCTGTAAGTATTTTTGTTTGTTGCTAAGTGACAAAATGACACTGTTTGAAAAGCTCTTAACGTTAGTTGAAAGTTTTAGACGCGACTGTTAGTTGCCAAATGCATATTACTATAGAATACGGCTGAGAACCGCGGGTCGCACGAATACTTGACTTGTGTAGCATTAGGCAAAAATGAAAAAGTGAACCGTCATAATGTGAGAATGTGGGGTGCGGAGCGACCACATGAAGTTGCGCACTAGAGGAACTCTCCAGAATTTAATGTGTTTTGTGCAGTTTCACAGGAAAAGATGCATGGTCAATTTTTCTTTAGCACGAACGTTGTTACAGGAAAACATATCTCCATATGCTTGAGAACTGTCATTTCCAACAGTTGGAGACTAATTCGAATGCCGTTTGCCGACCACTGTATTAAATCAGCCCCTCGTACTGAGAGTCATTATCTACGACCGCAGACGTCCCGGGAGTTTATAGAAGGAGGAAGAACTATTGCGAGTATCCGCAGAGACAACGTAGAAGATCGCAAAAAGAATGGTAAGACTGATTGTACTCTCTGTATGTTTCCAAATTTATTCAACTTTGAATTGAAAATCTCCCTTTTCGTGCCCAAAAAAGTTTTAGATGAGTTTTGCGTAGCATATGGGAATTCTGATGACATTAGCAAGCAGCAAAAGAGTGATGAGTATCACTTACAGCAACTGGAGAAGAGCCTTGCAATGTGATAAACTGAATCCAGACTCCAATATGAGCGTTTGTGCGTGTAATTCACAGGCAGTGAGCGCTTGCTACACCTAAAGGAGACCTCTCAGTAGTTTATTATAAAAATACACTCACTGTCTACTTACAGTCTGATAGCATTTGTCTGCAAAACGAAACAAGGAAGTGAAGATTATGAAGCAGTACAAATATACAGAGATGAAGTCTGTATGGAAGAACAAATTAGGTCAAACCAAGAAGGGGAGAAGAAAAGGGGGAGATATTAAATTCATAAACGAAAATGCAATCCACCAGAAAGAGGAAACAAGTCATTAAACACTGGAAAGACGTGCAGGCCTACCAAACGCGATTGGGAATCTATACGAATAAAAGGAAACACATGATGTCTCAAGTCAGCAGGAAAACATCCTAGCTTGTTGCTTTAACTTTTAAAATTCTCTTAGTGTCAACAAGGAGTAGTCTTACTTACTAATCGTAATAGGAAGCTCCATAAAGTGTTACCAAACGTACGTGATTTTGAATATTTAAAATGGGATATGATAAAAATGGTATTTCAATTAATACTATAACACTTTTTGTATTTCAAACATTCTCGTTTTGCATTTTTATTGAAATACTGTCTTTTCTCATTTAAAATTTATATTAGTTCTGTACCTTCAAGTAACTAATATAAATTTTGAACAACTAACTATATTTACGTATCACATGACATGGCAGCAATTTGAAAAAAAGTAAACAGATTTTTCATTACATTAGACACTCATTCTACAAAATTTGGATCTCCTCTTCCACGATTCATTACTGTGTTAAGGTTAAAAAGGTATCAAGATTTCAAATTCTGTTCACAACACAATGGTAGTTGGAAAAATAACAACAGTTAGTTGAATCTTTATTTCAGTCAAGAAAACCATATATTAGTTTCCTTCCAGCCTAAACACCATTGTAAAAAAAATCTTAGTTAAATAATTGTAGCCTTGAGAGTTTCAAAGTTTTGTTCTGCTGAGTTTATCAGTTTCATTGGATGTTGGAAATTAAAACTTCTAAAATTTTGGACTTCAAATAATTTTTAAAAATAAAATTGCAATATGGTCGTAAATTGCAAAGACAAACACTGATATTACATAACTACATGTAGAAACAATTGATTTTTATATACATGTTTCATTGCTTGACAAGTATAAAAAGTTACAACTCAAAACCGGGTTCATGATAGCTAATAGAACAACGTGATAACTCAGATTGTTTTAAAGATTAATATAAATTGTACATAAGTGTATTTCAAAATGGTTATATTCTCAGGAAATGTTTAGATAAATCCTTAAAGCACACATATCAAAGATGAAGATATTTTTACTTTCTAATAATACTAATAAAATCTTCAAAAGAGATTTCCTACAAACTGGCTTTTTTTCGAGATGTCGCACTGCTAGTGTTGGTGTGCAATATGTAAAGTTCATCTTTGTAAGTCATTAATATGAATATGGATACCGCCTTTTTGATACCAGCTCTAACATTTTATTTGCTAATAAAAATGCATGTTAATGATTTTATTGCATTGCCTTCAAGATTTCTATATTTTTGTTTCTTTTTTGTTGACTGGCATAACCAAAGCTGAACAAAATATGTTCTGAAAGATACATTTTTTTGGATCAGTTAGGTAAAGTGTATCCCACTGCCAACATAGACTGAATGAATGTGGGTAACCTGCTAAAATCATCGTCAAATTGACTGGTCGAATTAACTTTTAACCACCCTACTACTGTGCCAAGGTAATCCTCGTCTCCAGTTTGTAACGTTACTGTGCATCCTTGTTAACTGGAATGCAGAATTCGTAACTCTGTGACTGTATGCTGCGCTATGTTGCACCTATAGACTTTGAGGAGCTCACAATTCTGGAAAGCACGTATGTTTTCCATCTCTTATAGGGCAGAAATTATTTTCTTTTTTCTATTGATGAGTTTGGGCTGAAGTGTTGATACAGTCATGTACAACATAATGGTATAAATCCGGGTGTTTTACCGAGTTGATTACATTTTTTGCACAATATTCCAATGACCGACCCAGCTGTCTTCTTCAGTTGCTACGAATTTTGCTGTTACGTGTTGTTGCTGCATGTACGCCAACCAGACTGTGAGCTATTGTTGGTCTCGTGCCGCTATTTGCAACCGAGTTCGACTCCCGACGCCCACTATACCCTTTGATACTCTTTTGTTTGCCAGTACTGACACTGATATTCTGTGAAACGCAAATTCTCTCAACGTTTTCCAGCTCTGGTGGATGTGATGCTCGTGTAAAACTAATGCAGAATCAACGAGCTATCACGGCTTTTCTTTTCCCACAGGCAAATAGTGAACCACTGTTGCGATTCCTCTGAGCGTCAACGGGAAGGACCTACCTAAAGGGAATTGGGGCAGGATGACCGGCATCTATACCACTACTATGATAACGTGTTGGCTATCGGTGACGGGATCCATGCGCCAGGATGTTACTCATAGACTAGCTTCTGCCTGCACCTGGATAAGGGCTGAACCTAGAAAGTGACAGAAAAATACGTTACTTCGGCACGGTTCTGTACAGTTTCGTATCCAGCTTGACTGCAGATCAGCGCCGAAACAACAACCGCACCAACGATTTCCAGTGAAAAGCGTGACAAGTAAGAACACTGAAAACATATGCTGATTGCTAAAGCTGAAATACTTCTCCTCGTGGTCTGCAGTATTAAATTTGCCGTTTAGTGGAGACGCAGACAATTATTCCTAGAAATTCGAGAGACTTATGTACTTAACAGAAACAGAAACGCTCTACCCATATTTCTGGAAGAGCCAATTATCCCGTCACCCCTTGCGGACGACTATGCGTGTTAGTATACTAAACTATATATGGAGCTTCGTTATCTGACTTAACTTCCCATCTGTCAGTTTTCTGCTTAAATACCTTTCTGTCCAAAATATCTGAATAATTTATCTGAGCTTTTTGCAGGTCCTTTTTGACCACGTGTATACAGGCTATAGTTTTAAGTCCTTCTATGTATTTAAGAATTTTGTGCGTAAGTCTTGTGTGGGGAAGCCTACAGACGTGCCCATAAAATTTTAATCGCCTTTTTCTAATGTCTGCTGCAAGGTTGGACAATTTCTCAGTTGTTTGACGAGATTGTTGTCTATAGCCCTCTTCTGCTTTCTTTGGCTCTAATATCTTTCTGATGATTTTACGTTCTTCCTTGAATAAGTTTCCTAGGTCACTTTTTATGTGGACTGCGAAGGTTTCACTGGAAAAAAGGACTTCAGGTTTTAAAACTGTATTACAGTGTTTAATTTTATTGTTTTTGGACAAGCATTTTTTATTGTACACCTTTTAGGTTCTTCCATAGGTTGTCTTTAGTTTTTGGAGGTGAATGTTTTGAGCTATTTCCTCTCGCCCCGTAGGTTCAAGGACTTCGCCTAAGTATTTAAAATATGGGAGTCTATTGATATGACCGTATTTTGTAGTCAAGCTTTGTGTGTTAGTTTTTGTTGCGATTGTGGTGTCACCGCCAGACACCACACTTGCTAGGTGGTAGCCTTTAAATCGGCCGCGGTCCATTAGTATATGTCGGACCCGCGTGTCGCCACTGTCTGTGATTGCAGACCGAGCGCCACCACACGGCAGGTCTAGAGAGACGTCCTTGCACTCGCCCAGTTGTACAGCCGACTTAGCCAGAGATGGATCCCTGACAATTACGCTCTCATTTGCCGAGACGATAGTTAGCATAGCCTTCAGCTACGTCATTTGCTACGACCTAGCAAGGCGCCATAGCATTTGATAATTAATATTGTGAAGCATGTACCGTAACGAGATATGTCCTACAATTGTGGATTAAAGTTAAGTATTACATCCACTACGTACTTTATTTGCTACTATTAATTCCCTTAACTGTTCCAGACCTCACGCCAGTCAGCGTGTAATTAAACGCGTGCATTTCGGCCTCCTCTAGCAACACAGTGTTGGCTCTTCTGCCAACACTACAGCGATGAACTCAGACTTTAGTGTAAGTTAATTGTTTATGATCACTTATACAGGGTGTCCCAAAAATGTCGCGACAAACTTCGAGGTGTTGTAGAGGGTGTCTTGATAAACAGATCGAGGATAGGGACCCGTTTTCAAAAACGTCATTCAAGGACATTACAGAGCGTCAAAGTTATTGGCTATGGCGCCTGCCAGTAGGTCCCTTCGGCAGCAAAGGTGACTTTGTACACTGACGCACCTTAGGCTGAACGTCCCACAATGTTGTTTGTCATTCAGTGATCGCGATTGACTGCCATGATCGCCAGTGGAGAAGAAAGAGCTAGGTGCTGCGTAGAAAGGAGTTGTCTCTTATTAATGTGATGCTCGTTTGCCTTGGTGAATGACGGTTTCAAAACGGTTCAGACGGCTCTAAGCACTATGGGAATTAACATCTGAGGTCATCAGTCCCCTAGAACTAAGAACTACTTAAACCTAACTAACCTAAGGACATCACACACATCCATGCCCGAGGCAGGATTCGAACCTGTTACCGTAGCGGTAGCGAGGTTCTAGACTGAAGCGCCCAGAACCGTTCGGTCACACCGGGCGGCAATGACGGTTTCGGACACAGGTTTCCATCTGCAGTTTATTTTTCTCCCTTATACCGAAAAATATTGGAGATTTTAGAGCTTTCCAGAAGAAAAATAAACAGCAGATGGAAAACCGAGTCCAAAACCGTCATCCATCAAAGGCAACATATAGCATTCATAGAAGACAAGGCTCTTCTGCGCAGCAACGAGCTCCATCTTTTCCACTGGCGATTGTGGCACTAAATAATAAACAACACTGCGGACGTTCCGTTTAGCTTCTGTCGGTGCACAAAGTCACGTTTGCTGCCAAAGAAGTGGCCTAGTGGCGCCTATAGCTTCAATGTTACGTAGCGTTGTTGGATGACGTTTTCGGAGACGGGTTTCTGTTCTCGTTTTGTTCCTCAAGACACACTCTACAACACCCTCCTCCCCCTCCCCCCAAGTTTATCGCAACATTTCTGAGACATCCTGTATATGTATAAGAGAATAGAAAAATTATTTACTATTTAATTTCCAGTATTGTTATACCACATTTCTCTGATTATACGACCAAGTACCCTTAAAAGAAGGGCGCAAAAAAGGAATGCAGGCGTTACTAGATCCACAATCAGTTCAGCCCATAGTCGGCTGACATGGTCGTAGTCTCTAATCACTGGAGACAGTGCATGATGTGCTGTTACATTGAACTGCGAGGCTATAAAACGAGAATATGTACTTCTGGCACAGAGTCGGAAATCTTCATCTGCAGATTTTCTCCTCTCAGAGAAACGCTTCATTGTGTTGTTACCAGTTGCCCCCAAGCTATCTCGCAGCGTGGCCATGGTCTCCATCACGTTAAGGCTTTGGGGGCAGTATCTCTGGCATTAACCTTCAGCAGATCTCTACAACCATCATGGGTCAGCACCAGGGACGACTCACAGGGAGCACGTTTCGCTTTAGTTCTTATGGTTCTACTTCGATGAGATTTGCGTAGTCACTGTCTGGGTTCGCTGTGTTGCATTCTTGCAGTGGTAAACATTAGAATTTTCCGTCTCCATCGCACATCGTTGTCCTGGGACAATCACGTTACAGGTCCTTCACTGATGTATGGCTACATGTCCTTTAGTGAGTGAATATCTCCAAGATGCCATAAAGTTTTACACACCTCTCTGGGTCACAGTATTTTGTACGACTACATTGATCTGTTCAGTTGCTGTTGTGCTCCTCAGTCCAAAGACTGGTTTGATGCAGCTCTTCATGGTTCAAATGGCTCTAAGCACTATGGGACTTGACATCTGAGGCCATCAGTCCCCTAGACTTAAATCTAACTAACCTAAGGACATCGCACACGTCCATGCCCGAGGTAGGACTCGAACCTGCGACCGTAGCGGTCGCGCGGTTCCTGACTGAAGCGCCTAGAACCGCTCTGCCACAGGGGCCGGCAGCTGTTCATGCTAATCTATCCCCTCCCCTCCCCCCACGTACTTCCATTAACTCATAAACAATTGCTTGAAGGCTTAGAGTGCGTCCTCTCAACCGACCTCTTCTTCTAGCCAAGATGTGCCTCAATGTTCTTTTTTCCCCAGTTCTAATCAGTAGCTCGTCTTTTGTTATATCTAACTATCTAATGTATATTCTTCTATAGCAGCACATTTCGGAAGCATCTATTCTCTTCTTGTCTCCACTGCTTATAGTCCACGTTTCACTTCTATACAAGGCTACACTCACTCCAGGCAAATATCTTCAGAAAAAATTTCTTGTAGTTGAAATTGGTGTTAGATGTTAAGAAATTACTCTTTTTTCAGAAATTCTTTTCTTGCTATTGTTACGCTCCGTTTTCTATCTTCTTTACATGGGTCAGCACGTTATGTTACTGCTCAAATAGCAAAACTCATCTACTAATTTTAGTTTCTCATTTCCTAATCTAAATCCCTTAATATCCTCTGATTTAATTCGATTACAGTACATTACCTTTGTTTTACTTTTGTTGATGTTAATCTTATAATCTCTTTTCAAGACACTATACACGCCGTTCAGCTGTACATCCAGATCCTTGGTCGTCTCTAACAGAAGTACAATGTCACCGAGAAATCTTAAAGTTTTTACATCTTCTCAATGAACTTTAATTCCCTTTCAAAATTTCACTTTAATTTTATTTACTGCTTGCCCAGCCTACACATTAAATAAGAAAGGCGATAGGCAACAAGCCTGTCTCACTTCCCAAATCTATTAAAAATTCAAGGGGTAGGATTCATGCTCAGCGATAATGTGAACAAGAGCTCCTGTGAGAGCCAAGAGTTTCTTTCATCTCCGCTCTTATACTCTGACAGAAGTGAACACACATTGTCGCCAGTAAATGCATTTGTCCAAATATGTTTCCATTCTTCGTCTAGCCACTTCCATACTTCATCACTAATGTTCAATACCTCTCCAGTTAGTGTCTGCACTTTCTCTCTGATTCCTTTTTGTATCCAGTAGGCCTAAGCAGCTCCTCTCCTCCCAATGTGTAGATTTTTGTGGTATGTTGCCAGGATTACTTGTTGGGATTCTCCTGGCATTGTCTTCTATGCACCAGTGAGTCGTAAAGCTATTTCCCTCCGCCTTCTCCTCAGGATTGTGAATTGCTTGCTCTCTCTATCTCATTTTATGCGTCCAGATACTGATTCCAGATGAAACTATAGACGTCAGGATATCCTCGTGATACTATTTCACTATGTCGGGTGGTATTCTATACTGAACTGTGGCGATACTAGCAATATTGTGCATAGGTTTTGTTGCTCGTTCAAATACTGATTTTATAAGGTTTTCATCGTTGAGACTATCTTAGAATTTTGAATAAAATTACACGTTAACGATGGGAACTGGAACACTCGCCTCTGCGACAACCATTATTATCCAATGCAGCAGACAGGACCTCACCATTAACTCGCTATGCGATGCTAACAACGGGCAAACTGACTCCCAAGAGCACTTCACCTTGCTTCCCTGTACTGAATGTTCCCCACCAGCAATGGAGATACCAAGACAACTTCGTCTGTGGCTAACCTTCACGTAGCCCTATCTAAAGAGGAAAACCTGCTGCCCTTCTATATAAACAATTTCCTCTGCCCGGGACAACCTTCGCTTGTTCCGACCGCTAGCGAACTGACCATCACTGTCCGGCCTAGCCCCACGTTTCACTCTAGCGCTTGCATGGGGTCTCCAGACCGCACATCCAGAAGTAGTGTGCTCTCGCGGCGTGTGAAGGAACTTAATCTCATAGCACCACAGCTGGTTTACCCAAAATACATTGATACGAACGTATCACATAGAGTATATCAAAAATCTTATACTATAGTAATATTACAGCCGTTTGCGTCGTTGTGTTAATGGCATCCTATACATGGGACAATAATTTTCGTGACCACCAGCTGCTAGTCTCTGACCAGTGGTGCAGGATGACACAGAATGTTACAGGGAATCCATTACTTGTTGTCGGATAGCACATTCAGATGTTAAGGTGTTAGGATGCGCTTGGTGCACAATACGGCGGTCCTCCCTTGTGGTGGTCAGATGTGGTCAACTGGAATCTATACAAGTATGTCTGCCCACACATTCCCATGCAATCCAACATTGGGTCGCTGTCACATCCGAATGCCTGACAAATCTGGAAACTGCACGAATCGCCCAGCTGACCAAATGGAGAATCACAATGAGGCCCCTTTCATACTCTGTCAAGTGCTGATAACTCTGTCTCACACAAATACTCAGCATCTCTGTGTCTTTCAGTTATTATGCAACGTATGACTCTGTTGATGTCTCTTATGTACCCTATCAGGCCTGGTAACAACACTAAAAACGATCAACAGTAATGAACTCTTACGGCCACCCTACTTCTTGCACAAAATTGCAAGATTACTAAAACTAATTTGGTAATTTATTTCCTGGTCGAACAATAAGTTAAGATAATAGTAACAAATGCATGCTGCATTGCTTTTAAACGATACTGAGCACTGTGGCGCTGTGGTATGGTAACACTCCGACTCAAGCCAGGTTCTCCGCTTCCCTGAATGCGCGCATGAGCGTTTGCACGATGTCAAATACACAAAAAGAATCATTAATTTAATAAATTTAAATTTATATTCTTATGGAATATTGATCCTCTCATTACAATTAACAATCTAGTAGATTTCATTTTTTAATATTAATTTTATTTCGATGTGTATATAACTAAGAAAAATCATAGAGTAAAGAGACTACCATAGGCAGATTCCCTATTACTGCAGAGCTGTATCCTGTAGTAGTGGAACAACAAGGACACCACCCCAGGATGCATTGTTGCCAGATGGCGGATCCAATATGGCGGTGAGAGATGTGGCAATTTCGCAATAATGTCATGACGGGAAGTTCAAATTTTGGCAGGAAAATAGGTCAATTGGGCTACCTCTACCTAAACCTCTCCCCTCTCCACCCCTCCCCTCCCTCCTCCCATTCCCCCTCCTCTCCCCCAGAAAGATGGCAGGAGGTTCAAATTTTGTTCAAAAAAGGTCACTTGGGCTACCTCCACTGACCTGAGAAAATGGTGGGAAAATTTTGTTGGGAAAATAGGTCACAAATTTTAGCAGAAAAAGGTCACTTGGGCTTCCTCCACTAACCTAAGAAAATGGCAGGAAAATTTTAGTGAGAAAATAGGTAATTTTGGCTACCTCCACTAACCTAAGTCATCCGACCGCCACCTCTTCCTTGGAACTGATGGGTTCAAAATGGCGCTGAGCACTATGGGACTTAACTGCTGAGGACATCAGTCCCCAAGAACTTAGAACTACTTAAATCTAACTAACCTAGGGACATCACACACATCCATACCCGAGGCAGGATTCGAACCTGCGACCATAGTGGGCCCACAGTTCCAGACTGTAGCACCTAGAACTGCTCAGCCACTCTGGCCAGCGAACTGATGGGAAAAGGACTCAGCCAGTGCTGGAAGGGATGGACGTAAGTCTTTATTTTGCATGCAGTGTTTATTTAAACAATTTGCGGCAGTAACTCAATCCAGTGTGTCCAACTGACCTGGTACACAGTACTGCCACCAGGGGGCGCTATCGTCTCATGGTGGTTTGCTTTGCTAACCTGGTTGCTAATTGTAAACTGTCGAAATGATGCATTGCACAGCCTACAGGTACGCAAACAACTCGTAAATTGTCAGAAAAGTGTATGTAAAACAGTCTGCAGACACGCTCACTAATTATAAACTGTCGAAATAAAGGAATACACTGATGTGCAGTGGGTTCTCAGTGTTATACTGACATCACAGGTCTATGTAAATAAGGGATAAGTTTCTAGTTACTCAGTGGTTTACAGCATGCTCCATCTCACTAAAGTTTCGAGTTTCTAGAGAAATAGTTTCGAGACTAAATCTTTCGAATTATACTGTGCAAGCGATATTGCTATGCAAGCAATATTGCTGTGTGCTTTATATCGAGGAGTATCGCATAAATGGTATAATATTCTGGCAAACCATGTGAAAATAGTGTTCTTCTAGTTCCAGAGTCTGGAGATGGGTGTAGCAAGCAAGCAGGTCGTGCCAGAAACAATAACGCCTTTGTGCCGAGGGGAAACAAGCCTGACTTTGTACAACAGCCTTCACAGTATATGTATGAGTGTCTGGTGGTCGCTACTGCATGTCCTACCGTGAGGGAAGTGTAGATTCAGCACATCGATAGCCGTAAGGGGAAAGAAAGTTATATTTTTAATGTGGAAAATTATGTGTGCTATGGATACTGAGATTCATTCCAGAACCATGGACATAAAGAGGACACATATCCAGTGCATTGCTCAGTGTCAGACTGTGGAGCAATCTTAATATTTAATTGTAGTTACACTGATAAATATGTGTCTGGTTCCCATATTCTTGTGAGTCTGGAGATGGCTGTAGAAAGCACAGCAGCAAGCAAGTAGGTGAGGGCTGGAAAAAGCATCTCTGGGGACGCCTCTGTTCCAAGCTGGGGCTTGCCCATGATTTGTACACTAGTTCAGAGTGTTCGAGAAAGCTTCTGGCTTATGATGATTTGGCTCTTGGACAGTGAACAGTGAACCAATACCCAATTTGCATTGAGTCGCCTTCTGGACCACATGTGTCGCTTGTATGCTCTGTGGAAATGTGAGAAGATTCAGTATGGTGAGGGTTTGCAATGGGAGTATTGATAGCATACGAAATCCTACCACTCAGGTTCTCCAGGGATATGGGGTCATCCACAGGCAGCTGGCCTCTCTCTGGCTGACACATTCTTCCTTGGCTCTGGTCATGGCCCACATTTATGGTGGCAGTTTCTTCAAAATGTTCAAATGTATGTGAAATCTTATGGAACTTAACTGCTAAGGTCATCAGTCCCTAAGCTTACACACTACTTAACCTAAGGTATCCTAAGGACGAACACACACACCCATGCCCAAGGGAGGACTCGAACCTCTGCCGGGACCAGCTGCACAGTCCACGACTGCAGCGCCTTAGACCGCTCGGGCAGTTTATTCCGCTGGCGCTGCACAGCAGCATGGTATGTATGGGTGATGTATTTGATGATCTGTAGACCACTTTTACAGGGTTTTGCTGTCAGTGCAATATGGAGATCTGTACAAAATAGTTTTGTCACAGAAAGTCTTGTCTTCAGAAAAAAAGGCCGACGGAGCTTCCACACCAGCAGCATCAGTACTTTGGCAGGTAAATTCAGTAAGGGCCAAGTAGAATGCTCCATTCATTCCCAAGACATCCTTTGTGGTGGGACACAGGAGCCTCTACAGACTGGTTTGAACAAGGTGGGGGGCAAGTTATCTACAGAATGTTTTGAGTGTAAGGTGTTGTATTCTTTGTTCAGCTGTTCAAAGACAAGTTGAAACAGAACCTCCATCTATGGTGTGATGCTGTCCCTCATCCGACATTGTGGTATTAGGACATCACCAGACCAGTAGCTGTAGGACACCGCAAATGCTAGCCATGCTGTGCTTACCTCTCATGGCGATGCATCAGCCTCGCTGGGCAGGTAAACACATGCGCAAGGCTGATGCATCCCATTAGGATTGCTAGGATCAATGCACCCTGTGCTATTCTGGGAAGCATTGCAACAGATTTCTGTAGCTGATTCAGAGGTTCAGGTTCTCATTGAGAACCTTTTAGCCACATCTGCGACAGTAAGCCACTATGCAAAAATTTATCTTGGTGCCGGACTGGCAGGTACGCCTCAGCCACGGTGGTTAGGTGAATTTAATTATTTCTTCATTTATTTACATGTCAAGTTCTGTAGGACCAAATTGAGGAGCAAATCTCCAAGGTCATGGAACGTGTCAGTACATGAACTTACAACATAAAAGTAATAACAGATAAAAATAAATGTTCATGAACCTGAAAGAAAATCAGTCCATAAGTTTAAGCAAACGCTATCAGCAATACACTGAGAATCAGCTTAATTTTGCAAGGAACTCCTCGACAGAATAGAAGGAGTGACGCATGAGGAAACTCTTCAGTTTCGATTTGAAAGCGCGTGGATTACTGCTAAGATTTTTGAATTCGAGTGGCAGCTTATTGAAAATGGATGCAGCAGTATACTGCACACCTTTCTGCACAAGAGTTATGGAAGTCCGATCCAAATGAAGGTTTGATCTCTGCCGAGTATTAACCGAGTGAAAGGTGCTTATTGTTGGAAATAAACTAATATTGGTAACAAGAAACGACAATAAGGAATATACATATTGAGAGGCCAATGTCAAAATACCCAGACTCGTGAACAGAGGTCAACAAGAGGTTCGTGAACTCACACCACTTATTGCCCGAACCGTCCGTTTCTGAGCCAAAAATATCCTTCTAGAATGGGAAGAGTTACCCCAAAACATAATACCATAAGACATAAGTGAACGAAAATAAGCAAAGTAGACTAATTTACGTGTCGAAGTATCACTCACTTTCGATATCATTCTAAAAGTGAAAATGGCAGTATTAAGTCTTTGAACAAGATCCTGAATGTGGGCTTTCCACGAAAGCTTACTATCTATCTGAACACATAGGAATTTGAACTGTTCAGTTTCACTAATCATATGCCCATTCTGTGAGATTAAAACGTCAGGTTTTGTTAAATTGTGTCTTAGAAACTGTAAAAACTGTGTCTTACTGTGATTTAACGTTAGTTTATTTTCTACAAGCCATGAACTGAGGTCATGTACTACTGCACTACTTGAAACTGAGTCTATGTTGCACACAACATCCTTTACTACCATGCTAGTGTCATCAGAAAACAGAAATATTTTAGAGTTACCCATAATACTAGAGGGCATATCACTTATATAAGTAAGGAACAGGAGTGGCCCCAACACTGATCCCTGGGGCACCCCCCACTTGGCAGTAGCCCACTCAGATCCCACATCACAGCCGTTATCAACATTGTGAATAATGACCTTTTGGTGCCTGTTGCTAAAGTAAGAGTTGAACCAATTGTGAGCTACTCCCCTTATTCCGTAATGATCCAACTTCCGGAGCAATATTGTGAGATCCACACAGTCAAATGCCTTTGTTAAATCAAAAAATACGCCAAGCATTCGAAACTTTTTGTTTAGCCCATCCAGTACCTCACAGAGAATATAGCATTTTCAGTTGTCAAACGACTTCTAAAGCCGAACTGTACATTTGATAGCAAATCGTGTGATATAAAATGATCAATTAACCTTACATACACAGCCTTTTCGATAACTTTTGCAAACACTGATGGCATAGAAATAGGTCTAAAATTATCTACATTATCCCTTTCTCCATTTTTATAAATCGGCTTTACTACTGAGTACTTTAATCGCTCAGGAAACTGACCATTCCTAAAGGAAAAATTACAAATATGGCTAAATACAGGGCTAACATGAGCAGCACAGTACTTTAATAATCTAATAGACGCTCCATCATAACCATGAGAGTCCTTAGTCTTCAGTGATTTAATTATTGACTCAATCTCCCTCTTGTCTGTATCACAGAGGAGTATTTCAGACGTCAATCTCGGAAAGGCATTTGCTAAGAAATTTATGTGATTTCCTGTAGAAACTAAATTTTTATTTAATTGACCAGCAATGCTCAGAAAATGGTTGTTAAATACTGTACATATATCTGATTTATCAGTAACAGAAATATTATTACCACGAACTGACTTTACATCATCAACCTTGTGCTGCTGACCAGACACTTCCTTCACTACTGACCATATGGCTTTAATTTTATCCTATGAATTAACTATTCTGTTTGCATACCACATACTTTTTGCCTTGCTAATAACATTTTTAAGCACCTTACAATACTGTTTGTAATGGGCTACTGTAGCTTGATTGTGACTACTTCTTACATTTTGATATAATTCCCGCTTCGTTCTACATGATATCCTTATCCCACTAGTCAGCCAACCAGGCTGTCCATTACTGCTAGTACCCTGTTTAGAATGTTCTAATGGAAAGCAACTCCCAAAGAGCATGAGAAATGTATTATGGAAAGCATTGTATTTATCATCTATATTATCGGCACTGTAAACATCTTGCCACTCTTGTTCCTTGACAAGTTTTGAAAAACTCTCTATTGCTGTTGTATTAACTTTCCTACGCAGTTTGTAATTAAATACGACGTTGGTTTGAGTACAAAAACCTTTTAATGTTAAAATTTGTACATCATGGTCTGAAAGACCATTGACCCTTCCACTAACAGAATGCCCATCTAATAATGAAGAATGAATAAAAATATTTTCTATGACTATGCTACTGTACCCCTGCACCCTAGTTGAAAAAAAAAACAGTTTGCATCAGATCATATGAATTTAGGAGATCTACCAACATCCTTTTCCTTGCACAATTATGTACAAAATTAATATTGAAGTCATCACATATAACTACTTCCTGGTACTTCCTACAAAGTGAATCAAGAACCCTCTCTAGCTTAAGCAAAAATGCTCTGAAGTCGGAGCTAGGGGACCTATAAACAACAGCAATTAGAAGCTTAGTTTCACTAAATTCAACAAATGCTGCACAACTTTCAAATATCTGTTCAGTGCAGTGTCGTGATACGTCTATGTACTCAAATGAAATACTGTTTTTTACGTACAGAACCACTCCCCCACCCCGCAAAGAACTCCTTGAGAAACAGCCAGCTAATCTGTAGCCTTGTAAAGGAAGCCTCTGGATTATCAAATTATTTAAGTGGTGCTCTGATATACCAATAATTTCAGAGAACATCTATTAGCAGTTTACTAACTTTATCTCTAATACCTCTTATATTTTGATGAAATATGCTAATTCCTGCTCTACTTGGAAACATTACATCCTCTGGAGGTGAGCCCTTAGTTAGAGGCACTTCCTTTAAGCAGGTATACCTATCAGCTGACTTCAGTCTGAAAAAGGTGCAGCTCTAACACCAACTGCTATAGGAATTTTTCCATGAGTGATACCACCACCACCACAACCACCACCACAACCACCACCACCACCACCACCACCACTACCACCCACTACACTGTCACCTATTAGCTTAGCTAGCCTCCCCTTCCCATACCTATTGAGGTGCAGGCCATGCCTAGTGACACCACCTACTGATAGACCCAACTGGCACCACTGAGATGTGATCCAAGCCCTCCGCCATCAGTGCCCTCCCCAGCCCCACATTAACGTGCATTAAGGTGAGGCCGATCATGACGCTGAAACAGTTGCACGAAATGCACATTAGTGCCACCAGTTTGAGTAGTTATCTTAACCAAGCCACCACTGACATCATATTCCCCGTCCCTATCGAGACTGTTCCCTGCTCCACCCACTATCACTACCTGATCCTCTTTCGTAAAATTCTTACATAACTCCCCTATGCTTTCAGTCACCTGAGCCAATCCTGCACTAGGCTTCACAATGCTGGTGACCTGGTGCTCACTCCCCAACACTTCCTGCAACTGCTCGCCCACACCTCTACCGTGGGAACTACCTAGCAGCAGAACCTTCTTTCTGCTAGACTTTGCAACTAACATAGGCCTCCTAATTGCTGAGGACTGCTGCAAGTTGCCTACATCTACGGCTACACGAGGCTCCTCTCCACTCAACTCTGCATACATGCAATAGATACGACCAACTGTCAAAGTAAAACTGTCTGAATACCTCTTCTTCCTAGCTACCTTCTTGCCAACTGCCAGTTCCCATTCCCCACCAGCCTTCACCCTCCTCAACCTATCTAGTTCCTCCTTTGCGCATTGTAACTGCACCTGAACGGCAAAGATCTTACGCTCCTGCTCCTCTATTAACTTGTTTCTACTACAGATTCTACATTCCCAGGAGAGGATGTCCCTAAAATGACCACTGGCTTCCCCACTGCATTCCCCCCAATGAAAATACTTTGAACAAATCGCACACCGTAATCCACTACTCACAAACCTACGACAGAGCCCACACTTTTCACTCATGGTAAAATTTTACAGTTACTGAAAAAAACTATGCGTCTACGTTACCAAAGTTAGTTACACCAGTAGAACTATATAAGAACTAACAAGAATGGTCTCGAAATTCTGTGCCTACTAAGAAAGCAGCTACTTGTATTAATACTACTACAACACAGCCGATACCAATACCAGCAAAACTTCACAAAACTCTATAAAACACAGTGAGCGAACGATTACAAAAGTTTATTAAGTCGTTATTTCGCCACAAACGGCACGCAACAGCGCTGAAATCTATTAAATTTTTATAACTGTATTACAGAGCACAAATAAGTTTGTCAGTACATAGCTTATATCCGCTGCAGCCGCAGTGCACGCCGCAAAATGTAAATACACTACTGAGGCACGAGGCTTAGACGAACGACGAAAGCAGACACACAAATAATAGACCACTCGAGTCAATAACACAGGAAGAAAGACAGATTAATGAAAATACACTAATAAGTTACTTTTACGGCAAATATTTAAAAAAATAAACTTTAAAATAAGTAAATGAAGTCTAAAATTTATAAAATATTAACGAGCTATTTCAACAGCAGTGCAGCACACGTGACGTCACACCAAAGTCTACCACGTGCGTGTCCAGAGGGTGACGTAGCTCTTTGTTACATAGACATGTGATGTCAGTATAACACTCAAAGAACTCTAACTGTATACCCAGAAATATGCGCGACTTTCACCTTCTGGCTGTGGGCAGCAGCAGCGTGCGAGTGATGGCCCACGCCCGGTCTTTCGTCTCTCCGCTGGCTTGCATCCGGCTGGCCCTGCAAAGTGCCCGTGCGGTGTCAGCGGCATTGGCATGTATGCGCATCGGAACAGTTTGCTGATATGTCATGGTTGACGATGGTTCGAAAGCATTTTATATGTGCACTGAGTGCTTGTGCACTGCATTATTTTCGGCTAGTTAAGCGCTGTGAGCGTGTTTGCAGAGCCTTTTACTTGCATTATTTTGACAATTTACAATTTGTTCGTGTTTCTGTACATCAGTGTACTGAATTATTTCGGTAACTTACTAGTAGTTTGCAGGTATGTATGCTGTGTATACTGCATTATCTCAACAGTTTATAATTAGTGAGCGTGTTTGCAGAGCGTTTCACATGTATTATTTTGACAATTTACGAGTTCTTTTCGTGTCTCTTCACCAGTGTACTGCATTATTTCGGTGATTTACGAGTAGTTTGCAGGTCTGTATGCTATGTAGCAAGTCAAGGTGACTGTGTTGCATCAGTGTAATAAATGAACCATGTGAAATCCGTCCCTAAATAAATTGTTCCAAAATAAATAAAGTACACTCCCTCATCTCTCCAGCAGCCCAGCACAGGCTGAGTCCTTTCCCCGCCATCTTTCCCCCCAGACCATCAGACCATCATGGGATGATAGTGCTCCGTTGAAGCAGTACTGTGTACTAGGTCAGTTGCACTCTGGACCTTATGGTGAACACACTGGATGGAGCTACTGCCTCAAATTGTTTAGATAAACACTGCACACAAAATAAAGACTTACATCCATCCTATCCAGCACAGGCTGAGTCCTTTTCCCTCCAATTCCAAGGAAGAGGTGGCAGTCAGGTGACTTAGGTTAGTGGAGGTAGCCCAAGTGACTTTTTTTCCGCCAAAATTTGTGACCTATTTTCCCACCAAAATTTTCCCGCCATTTTATTAGGTTAGTGGAAGTGACCCAAGTTGACAGCCGACTCACTGAAGGGGTCAGCACCAGAACTCAGGCAGCCTGGATGCAGTGGCGAACAACAACCGGAGTCACTTGTGACTGCAAGATGTAATATAATTTAAAATCAATAATTTACAATCAAAAAATTACAATCAAAAATCTATCGCACTGTCATCTGGCCAGTGGCCTTGTATGGTTGTGAGTGCTGGCCGACTACAGTTGAGAATGCCGCCTAAGTGTAATGGAAACAAAGGTCCTAAAGTGGACAGTGGGCCTCACTAAGTTAGATCACGTTTCTAATGACAGCATTAGGAAACAGTTTGGTGTTACACTGATCCAAGATAAGTGAGAGCCGTCTTCGATGGTTTGTGCATGTTTTATGGGCTGGTGATGACTATTACCGAGTCGGGTTACACACTTGAAGTCGCCGGCAGTAGACCCAAAGGACGACCTAAGCAACGTTGGGCTGATACAATTCATAAAGACATTAAATGCGTGAACATCCACCCAGATGCAGCCTGTGATAGAGCGAAATGGAGACAACAGACCCATGTAGTGGACCCCACGGGCACGTGGGACAAACGCCGAAGGAAAAGAAGAAGAAGAGTGGAAGTAGCCCAAGTGATCTTTCTTCCACCAAAATTTGAACTTCCCGCCATTTTCTGGGGGAGGGGAGGAGAGGGGTGGGGAGGGGTGGGGAGGGGAGGGGAGGGGAGGGGAGGGGAGGGGAGGTAGTCCAGTTGACCTATTTTCCTGCCAGAATTTGAACTTCCTGCTATGACGTCTTTCCGACGTTGCCACATCTCTTGTCGCCATCTTTGATCCGCCATCTTGAATAAATTTGGCAACAATACAACCTGGGGTGGCGTCCTTGTTGTTCCACTACTTCCTGGAATGTGAACTATTACAGTCTGGTGAAAGTCAGAACAGCTACTTCTTCCTAAAAGAAGAGTCTTGGTTCAGAAAACGTTCTCCTCCACATCAGCTGGCGCCCAAGCAGGATGGGAAATGTCTGAGAAACATAAGCATTGTATTGCATGCCTGGACCGTCGCTTCCACAGTCGTCAGGACAACGTCATTCAGAATGCGGTGGTGAGGATTTTTTAAATGCCCAAAGGTGCTAATGAGATAGTGTTATCAGAATACCTCGCTGTTGAGCTATCCTGTTCCGTCTCTGACGTTGCCATGGTAGAACTTTGACAAATTTTTAATATCCGCCGGGAATATTATTCTCAGGCGCAACAATTATCTGTTTTCTGTGTGCTGGCAGGTAGTACTTGGCTGCTGCCTTTCTCAGTAGTTGCCAGGAGAGCTATTTTTTGAGAGTGGAAGCTTACTGATTACTGGTCACTCTGAGTTTGGGGAAGCTGCTGTCTCAACCCATCCTTGTTGTTCGGGCATCAGCAGTCTCGGTTTTGGAAGATGTCAGCAGTCACTGCGTTCTGCTCCAGACAATGTGAAACATGCTTTCTGTGTTAGCCTCCTTCCTATAGAAGGAAGATGTCTCATTTTTGGCGTGTGTTAGTAATCCTTTCTCCATGATGATCTATGTCGATATATTCTCGTTTTAAACGATATGGTACGCCCACATGGGGGAAGTATTTTCTGTGGAGTGGGGTAGTTGGTATGTGAGTGGTGAGCAGTATGGGCTTCGTCCCTAAGCGAAAATAACAAGTTATTTGGCAGGTGCAGCTATGTGAGCGGGACCGTAGTGGTAAACACGACAGAGTGGGCAGAACTACGTATGCCTTGTAGCATACCAGGTGCGTACTCGTGTCAGTTGTTGGGTGCCGGGCATTTCGACCTGGAAGAATCAGCAATCAGGCTGTTGGGTACGAGGTACGTAATGTTGTGGTAGCGCTGCTGCCATTAAATAAAATAAGGAGCAACTGTTGGTTTAGGAGCAGGTGTTCTGAGTGTCCATTTACGCATTCTCGGAAGCATTTCTGATTTACGGGATATTTATTCAGGTGACTTCTTTGCTCTCGGCACAGCACGCTGGTTTGAGGTAAGCCCACTGTCTGATACAGGTCCACTGAGTACGACTTCCCCACAGCCTTATGTTCAATTGTTGTTATTTGTTATATGAAGACTACAGACAGAGTAAACGAACTGATACCTTGTACTTTCGCAGGAAAACTTATTCTCGTAATGAGATCATTTTTGGGTGGAAGGCGGGAGGTGAAGTTCTTGACCAATTTGTTCCAAATTTTTACACAATACTCTAATAAATATTCGGACTAACATTGGCTTTGTATTTTTTAAATATATGTCATGCATGTATACACTGACGGAGAAAAATCGCAACACCAAGCAGTAGCTGTGCGACATAAACGAAAGTTGGTAGTTGTGTTTCTACATCTGAAAGAATATGTCTATTAAAATTTCTCCCCAGTCGCGTCAAACACGCCATTATCAACACCTCACTGAGTTTGAACGAGATAGTGTAATAGGGCTACGAGAAGCTGGATGTTCCTTCTGCAGTATTGCATAAAAACTTGGCAGGAATGCAGCCACTGCTGTACACGACTGCTGGAAGCGGTGTAATGTACGGCCACAAGACGGCCACGTGGCAACAACAAGAGAGAAGACTATTGTGTTTGCAGTTTGGCTCTGGCACGCCGTACTCATCTGCAGCAGCAATCTGAGCAGCAGTTGGCACCACAGTGACACAACTAGCTGTTACAAAATTGAGTACTTAAGGACAGCTGCGAACCAGACGCCCTGTAGCGTGCATTCCACTAATTCCAAAACACCGCCATTTGTGACTTCAGTGGTGCCAAGCGAGAGCTCATTGGAAGGCAGGGTGGAGGTCTGTTGTGTTTTCCGGTGTAGACTAGTTCTGCCTCGGTGCCAGTGACGGCCGTGTGTTGGTTAGAGCCTGCAACTAACATATCTACGTGCTAAACACACTGGACCTACACTTGGAGTTATGGTCTGCAGTTCGAATTCGCATGATAGCAGGAGCACTATCGTAGTTATGCCACGACTCCTGATTGTGAATTTGTGCGTCAATCGGGTAATTCGACCAGTTATGCTGCCGTTCATGAACAGCACTCCAGGGGGTGTTTTCAACAGGATAACGCTCGCCCACATACTGCTTTTGGAACCCGTCATGCTCTTTTAGGTGTCGACTAGTTGACTTGGCCTGCTCGATCACCAGATCTGTCCCCAGTCGAGCACATCTGAGACATCATCGGATGACAAATCCAGCGTCATTCACAAACAGCATTAACCATCCCTGTATTGACCGAACAAGTGCAGCAGACATGGAACTCCATACCACAAACTGACATTCAACACGAGCGTTTGCACGCTTGCATTCAATGTTCTGGCGGTTACAGAGTTTCTTAATGTACCACTATTTCGCATTTGCAACGGCTTACCTCACACTTATATTAACTTGTGATCTTGCAATGTTAATCACTTGAATATGTTACCTAGACATATGTATTCCCTAAATTTGGTCGCTCTACATTAATTGTTTTTTGGGGTTGCCATTTTTTCTGTCAGCGTATGCTTTAATATGTAAAGGGAACACGTTGTTAGCAAAAATATCGGAAAGTTGTTGACCGTTTTAGTTCAAATTGTTACAAGATACTCTTCTAACGTTTTGATGGACATGAGCTATATGTTTTTTTTAAAAAACAATGTGCAGATTTTCTGTTAACAGGTACTGCGAGAAAGAAAATGCTCTGTTGTGAAAAAATGCTGTTTCGTTTTCTTTCTCGCAGTCAGTTACATTAAACAAACTGTCTCTTGCACATATATTTTTTCTCCTTGTATATAATTTTAAACAAATATTTGTGTCACAGGTATCCTGTTTTGTTTTCTTCGTTGCAGTCGGTATTAAGAAGAAAGAGGAATGTTTTATTTATGACTTATTGACTTATGATTAGAATACTTCTATAGAACCTGAAACTTTGTAGTCCTAAACATTCACAGAGAAATATTGCCGCTGGAGCTACTATCCTCACAGATCTATTTACTCATTCATTTTAAGTGACTTATTTTCCATTCGAGGTTTCGTTTGCCATAACAACAAACAAGGCTCAATGTCAAAGAGAGGGGAGGGGGAGAGGAGGAGATAGATAGAGTGAAGGAGGAGATGGACAGAGAAATGGGTGAGGAGGAGATGGAAAGGGGAGATTGGGGGAGGAGATGGACAGTGAGAGGGGGAAGGAACAGGAGATGGTAAAGAGAGGGGGGAAGAGGAGGATGGGCAACGAGAGGGCGAGGAGGAGATGGACAATGAGAGGAGAAGAGGAGAAGGAGATTAGGACGTAAATACAATTCCCATTCATATTTACCAATTGCAAAGCATTGTCAGGAAGGCTAGTTTTAATATATAAACCAAATGTGACTGTTATTAACTTCGTTAGAAGGTTTTCATCTTATTTGAAGGGATCTGCGGATGATCATAAATCTTTCTTCTATGGCCGTTGTACGGGGAATCGATTGCAATGCTTGGTTCAAATATAATTAAAGTTCGATTTAAATCATGTGGGGTACTTCACAATACTTTCTTAAGTCCAATAAACAGATTGCATTTGAATTCCTTTATTTATGGCCCGATTGTTCCACCTTACTGCTAGTTGGAATAAGAATTAATAAGTGCTTCTGCATAAAAGCAATATTCTAACCCTGATCAGGTATTCGTGTATTATCTTCTGGTAAACCTTCCGGGATGTAAGGTCGTGGTCCATGAAACTCTTCAGCTCCTAACGTTTCGTCCAGAGCTGCGCTGGACATCTTCAGAGGGGTGTTTCTCCTCCGGTGAGTCTTGCCGACTTGTCATCCGGTCGTGAAAGCTTTCATACTGTTCGTGTATTCTTGAGCGAATTGGCTAAGATCAGCAACGAGCTATCAAAGCAGTCGAGCAGTCATATATATATGTCCAAAGTATATACTTTGGAATGTAATTCTACGTTGTGACTGTGCATGTTTTTTGTTGCTTATTATTTTTCTGTCATGCCCGCAATGGCTACTCGGTTGCGTATAATATTCGGTCACTCCGGAAATTTCGAGTTGTATGTAGCGAGGTCTGGCTGACTGAGCCTGGATGAAATATTGAAATTATCATCGTATTAGTAGTCGACAGCAGTACAGACGTCCTACAACTTGCCACCTAGGGTCTCGTTACAGTTTTGCTGTTCATTACTTCGGACAGAGACGCGAAATGAGCAACCGCCAGAGATGCACTCAGAGTCCCAGATTCATCTTTGTCATCGATCCGAGGTGTAGCTGGTGCCTCAGTGACCACAAGGACCGTTAACAGACGACTCACAGAAAAGGGACTGAGCTGCACTCCTTGCTCCGGCAAGGATGGGGCCCCTCCACGCCCACACCAACGTGGTGACCAAACCAAAAGTTCTACTGTCACCTCCGTATAACATGTTAGTTTTCAAATCGTGAGTCACAGGATGCGGGCTGTGATGTTGTCCATGCGTCTGGGTAGGATTACTCATTGACATGGTCCATCAGGAGACAGAACGTGGACGAAAGCCATCGAAGGGTAGCGGTTTGTAAGGGCAGAGGGGAAAAAGTGCCAAAGCAGGAGCCAAGGGAAAAAAACCTCTGCGACAGTAGGACGGGTAGTAAGGGCAGCTGCGACAGTGCATGCAAGGTGTGGTTATGTTAGTGCGAGGTATCGTGCATCGTTACCTCTGTCGTTGCGGGTGCTCGTTGTAGGGCTTGCTGCAGTTGCTGCGTCCCTGTCACAGTTCAAGGTCGTCATACATTAGTGGGCGATCGGTCATAGACCAGCTCACAGTGTAGGGGGTGCGTGTGGCTGGTTTGCGTGCTGTGTACAGTACGGTTTCCCTGCGATGGCCTGTTTTTCGGCGGGTCGAGCATCTGGGGTTGCCAGCAGTAGCTGTATTGCAGGGGCTCGCCAGTACTGTCGCGTTAGCGTGCTGTGGACCATAGATGTTTAGTTTCTTGCTAATAGTATCTTTGGTCTATTACGTTTCCATCCATAGTTGTGGTCGTAGTTACGCAGAGAAAGGATAAACGGGTTACGCGAGTGTCTCGTGTTTCTGTACAGTCGTGTGGAGAGTTTTGGGAATACCTGCAAGATGGTATCTAGTCGATGTTCCCGGTGATGATCCGCGGTGCGTGTGTAGCGCGGAGCGTTGCTTATGATTCTAAAGTACTTTGTTCTGTATGAACTGCAGACGGCGCAGGCGTGTGGGCGCAGCGTATCCCCAGACAGGGGCTGCGAACGTCATCAGGGGTCGAATAAGTATCAGTATATGGACCTAGACACCCTCCTATTCAGTATGCTACGCCTGTTAAGCATAGGGTAGAGTTGGTAGAGTTGTTTGAGCCTCGCGTTTGCTTTGTTGGTCACGTGTTGAATGTGGTTCCCCCAGAGTAGTTTCCGGTCCAGCCAGACATCGAGGTATTTGACCTTCTCGCGGAAACGTATTGGGCGTGCGTGTAGTGTTATTGGGTTGCAGTGTTGATGTTTGCGCAGTAGTTTCGGTCTTCTAGTGAACAGAACGGCTTAGCGCTTGTCAACGTTTACTCTAACACGCCATTTCACCAGCCTAGGCTCTGCCGCTCTGAGTGCAGTCTGTAGTCATGAGTTAATGTTAGACGGCTTCCAATCTTGCGCGAGGATGGCAGTGTCACTCCCGTAGATTGCCACCGTCGTGTTGTGTGTAGTTGGGAAGTCATTAATGTAGAGGTTAAACAGTAAGGGCCCTAGGATGCTTCCTTGCGGTACTCCAGCCTGGATCCCACGTCGTGTCGATTGTTTGCCCTGCACGTCGGTGTTGAAACTCCTGTCGGTGAGATATGGGTGTATGAGACGTACGATCCCGTCGGGGAACCCTGCGTCGCCGAGTTTGCATATGAGGCCGTTGTGCCACAGACGATCGAAGGCCTTTTCGATGTCCAGGAACACCGCCCCAGTTGCTTTGTTTGTGCTGTATCCGTGTGTTATGTATTCATCTACATCTACATCTACATGATTACTCTGCAATTCACATTTAAGTACTTGGAAGAGGGTTCATCCAACCACAATCATACTATCTCTCCACCATTCCACTCCCGAACAGCGCGCGGGAAAAACGAACACCTAAACCTTTCTGTTCGAGCTCTGATTTCTCTTATTTTATTTTGATGATCATTCCTACCTACGTAGGTTGGGCTCAACAAAATATTTTCGCATTCGGAAGAGAAAGTTGGTGACTGAAATTTCGTAAATAGATCTCGCCGCGACGAAAAACGTCTTTGCTTTAATGACTTCCATCCCAACTCGCGTATCATATCTGCCACACTCTATCCCCTATTACGTGATTATACAAAACGAGCTACGCTTTTTTGCACCCTTTCGATGTCCTCCGCCAATCCCACCTGGTAAGGATCCCACACCGCGCAGCAATATTCAAACAGAGGACGAACGAGTGTAATGTAAGCTGTCTCTTTAGTGGACTTGTTGCATCTTCTAAGTGTCCTGCCAATGAAACGCAACCTTTGGCTCGCCTTACCCACAATATTATCTATGTGGTCTTTCCAACTGAAGTTGTTCGTAATTTTAACACCCAGGTACTTAGTTGAATTGACAGCCTTGAGAATTGTACTATTTATCGAGTAATCGAATTCCAACGGATTTCTTTTGGAACTCATGTGGATCACCTCACACTTTTCGTTATTTAGCGTCAACTGCCACCTGCCACACCATACAGCAATCTTTTCTAAATCGCTTTGCAACTGATACTGGTCTTCGGATGACCTTACTAGACGGTAAATTACAGCATCATCTGCGAACAACCTAAGATAACTGCTCAGATTGTCACCCAGGTCATTTCTATAGATCAGAAACAGCAGAGGTCCCAGGACGCTTCCCTGGGGAACACCTGATATCACTTCAGTTTTACTCGATGATTTGCCGTCTATTACTACGAACTGCCACCTTCCTGACAGGAAATTACGAATCCAGTCGCACAACTGAGACTATACCCCATAGGCCCGCAGCTTGATTAGAAGTCGCTTGTGAGGGACGGTGTCAAAAGCTTTCCGCAAATCTAGAAATACGGAATGAACTTGAGATCCCCTGTCGATAGCGGCCATTACTTCGTGCGAATAAGGAGCTAGGTGCGTTGCACAAGAATGATGTTTTCTGAAACTATGCTGATTACGTATCAATAGATCGTTCCCTTCGAGGTGATTCATAATGTTTGAATACAGTATATGCTCCAAAACCCTACTGCAAACCGACGTCAACGATATAGGTCTGTAGTTCGATGGATTACTCCTACTACCCTTCTTAAACACTGGTGCGACCTGCGCAATTTTCCAATCTGTAGGTGCAGATCTATCGGTGAGCGAGCTGTTGTATATGATTGCTAAGTAGGGGGCTATTGTATCAGCGTAATCTGAAAGGAACCTAATCGGTATACAATCTGGACCTGAAGACTTGCCCGTATCAAGCGATTTGAGTTGCTTCGCAACCCCTAAGGTATCTACTACTTCTAAGAAACTCATGCTAGCAGCTGTTCGTGTTTCAAATTCTGCAATATTCCATTCGTCTTCCCTGGTGTAGGAATTTCGGAAAACTGCATTCAATAAGTCCGCTTTAGCGGCACAGTCGTCGGTAACAGTACCACCGGCACTGCGCAGCGAAGGTATTGACTGCTTCTTGCCGCTTGTGTACTTTACATACGACCAGAATTTCTTCGGAGGAGTTGTTGTGTTGTCGAGTGGTGATTCCTGAAGCCGAACTGCTCTGGCCGCAGGGTGTCGTGTGTAACGCAGTGCCTAGTGAGTCGTTTTAGTATTACCTTCTCAACGATCTTGCCGAGCGCGCTCAGCAGACTTATGGGTCGGTAATTTTGTGGGAGGGAGTGGTCTTTCCCCGGCTCCTAAACATCAGGACCTTGGCCGTCTTCCAAAAGGCGGGGAAGTGTTGGTGCTTAAATATGGCATTCGTGATGTGTGTGAGGTATTCTACCGCTTTGTCCGTGAACTCCTGGGAGATGGTTTTGAATGTCATCGTGGCCAGGGGCCTTCCTAGCCGTGGTATGCATGATGGCCTATTTGACTTCAGCTATGCTAGCCTGTCGGATGTCGTTGCGCGATGGCTGGGCCAAGATGCGTGTAACCTTCTGGTCGGTCGCAAGTGCGAACGCTGGATCGGAGGGATCCAGGTTCGGTGTGATTGACGCTGCAAGTGTGAGAGCCATCAGTTCCACTTTTTCTTCCGCAAAATATGCCGGCCCGTCGAGTCCTTGTAGCGTGGGTGTGTACAGTTTCTGCTTGGTGAAGTGTCGGGCCATCTGCCACACGCCAGGTCGCGTGGCGTCCAGCCCTTCGAGTTTCTGGTCCCACTGTTGTGTTTTAAATGTTTGTATTTTGTCCCGGATTATTCCCTGGAGCCTGTTCAGGTGCTGTTTGAAGTGCTGGCGCCTGGTACGCTGCCAATGTCTACTGAGGCGGTTCCTCATTGAGATAAGGCCCAGGATCTCCCGCGGCAGGGCAGCACTGTGTTGTTGTTGTGTGCGGATTGGTATGGTGTCGGCTATTGCGTCTCGGACGGCGCTAGTGAGGGTTTCAACGGCCTCATCAATTTGAGCTGTCACGTTAATCACGTGGGTGAGTGGGATGCGACTGTCAAGCGTTTCCTTGAACAAATTCCAATTCGCACGCCTGTAGTCTAACATCCTGCGTTGGTCCATGTGCTGCAGCGTTTCTTCAATGTACAGTATAAGGGGTTGGTGATTTGAGGGCAGATGGTTTTCAACAGCAACACTGATTGCCCTTGGTATGCCCTTGATGAGGGCCATGTCTATCACGTCTGGCCTGTGAACCCTCCGGTAGGGAATGTGCGTCGTTTCGGTCGGCGCTACTGTAATGTAGTTTCGTCCTAGTGCGTGTTCGTATAGTTTCTTGCCGCTGGAGTTTCGTATACGTGAGTTCCAGTCAGGGTGCTTTGCGTCAAGATCTCCAGCGGCGATTACGCCCGGTGGTATGTTGAGTACTGTGCTGATGTCGCGTGTCTTGATGTTCTTAGGGCTGTTGTATACTGACACCAGTGTAGTGTAGGCTGCGTTGAACCTGATCCTGACGGCGGTTGCCTCTAATTTTTCAAGGTCAGGGAGCACTATGTTTGTGTGTTCTATGTCTTTGTGTATGATGATGGCTGTTCCACCGTGACCGGAGCCGTCCGGTCGGTCGGTACGATAGACGCAGTAGCCGGTGAAGTTTGGTGGTTGCTTGGTTTGAGTTTAGTTTCGTTCAGTAGTGCAATAATGATACCCTTACGCTCCATGAGCGCGGCAAGTTCCGCCCTTTTGTTGTTGATCCCGCCTGCGTTCCAGAACAGGATCTGTGATAGTGTCTGGTTGTTTGCGATGGGGGCCAGGTGTGATGTGTTTGAATAGTGTGGCGAGTGCTGTTTGTATGGCAACCCAGTACTGCCCCGGTTGAGCAGTCGTGAGCTGTGTGAAAAGTGTGGTGACGACCACCATGATCTTGCTAAAGATCTAAGCAGTCGTATGCTGGGGGAATAGTGTTGCCAATATTCCCCTTAGTGTTGTGTTAGTGTTGTGTGTGTTGGCCTGTGGCTCGATTGTAGTGTTAGCGGCCGCTGGTGGGGTGTTGGCGTTATGTGTGGGCTGGCACTTTTGTTGTTACTGTGTGGTGCAGTCTGTGGTGCCTGTGTTACAATTGTGGTGAGGGATGGAGTAATGTGTGTGCTGGTGTCACTGGCTTGCTGACTGTGTGCCTGCGTTTCGGTGTTCTGTTGTTGCTGAGTGGCTTGTTGTGGTGTGCGTGTGTTCCCGTTCCCTCGTGGTCGCCTACGATTTCTCTGGGAATTGGGTTCTGGGGCTCCTTGTGTGGGTGCGTCTTCCTGTGCGGTGTGCGTGGTTTCGCAGGCCATGGCCTCAGGGACTGGGGTCGTGTTGTTTTGGGAAGCTGGTGCTGGTACCGGTGTGGTTGTGGTGTTTTGTGTTGGCTGAGACGGTTGTGTTGTTGTCGCAGCGATTGTGTCAAGTGCGTGTGATGGGCGCGGAGGTGTTGCGGCCCGCCCCACTCCTACAGGGCGCGTAGCCATGGCGAACGATACTCCGTTCCTGACAGGGTTTGGTGCGGGTCTTGGACGTGGTATGGCGTTGGGTGCCCTCAGTTTTTGTGTATTGCGCCTCTGCGCCTCTTTGTATACGTCGCAGCCCCTGTAGTTGACCAAGTGGCCTTCCCACAGTTGGCGCAACGGCGTACGTTTTGCTATATGAGTGTGCAGGCGTTGGATGCGTGCTTGCCAGCGCATCCGCGGCGGTGGGGTGCCAGGCCACAGCGAAGGGCCGAATGACCGAATCGCTGGTGGTTGTTGCATTGTTGGGGGACGTGTGGTGGTTCGTATATTTCTACCCTTACGTCCATCCGCAGAAGGCTCTTTATCTGCAGAAGACCGCGGGAGGTGAGCGGAGCCGGCCATAGTGGCCGAGCGGTTCTAGGCGCTACAGTCTGGAATCGCGCGACCGTTATGGTCACAGGTTCGAATCCTGCCTTGGGCATGGATGTGTGTGATGTCCTTAGGTTAGTTAGGTTTAAGTAGTTCTAAATTCTAGGGGACTGATGACCTCAGAAGTTAAGTCCCACAGTGCCCAGAGTCATTTGAGGTGAGCGGAAGCCCGTCATCCAGGAAGCACTTTTGCAGTCGAAATCCAGGGAGTTGAGCGCCGCTTGTACTATTGTGTTTGGGGTACTGTGGTCCCCATAGTTCCGTATTACGACTGAGGGGAAAACCAGTCTTTTGTTGTTCGGGGCCGGCCGGAGTGGCCGTGCGGTTCTAGGCGCTACAGTCTGGAGCCGAGCGACCGCTACGGTCGCAGGTTCGAATCCTGCCTCGGGCATGGATGTGTGTGATGTCCTTAGGTTAGTTAGATTTAATTAGTTCTAAGTTCTAGGCAACTGATGACCTCAGAAGTTAAGTCGCATAGTGCTCAGAGCCATTTGAACCATTTGTTGTTCGGGCGTAGCTGCGGTTGGCGTTTCTGTGTTGTTGCTGACCGCAGGTCGGTTCACGTTGGTTGGGATGTCTGTGTTCCTAGCCGGAAGTGTGGGTTTTGGTGTATGCAGCAGCGCCTTTCGGCTGCCTAGCGAGTGTGGTTGCTCGCTTGTTTGCGTTGTGTTCTTGTGTTTGCGTCGTGGGCCCTCCACCTGCCAGCGCCCAGTGTAGTGGTGTTCTGGGTCCGCATCGCCACCGCTGATTCCACCGCTGGAGTCCGCAGCGGGACGGTTGTGCAGGAATCACCATTTGCAGGCGAGTGTAGTGTGATATGAATTGTGCTTGTTCGTGTGGGGAATTGCTTGAGCCCCAGAGGTTGGTGATTATCCGATGCTGCTCGAGCAGTTCCTGCGCCTGCGCAGCGATCTGCCGATCCTTGTCGGCCAATACCTCCTCTACTGCAGCAAGCGGGACGCTGACGTCGACGGGAGCAGCCGACTCACGCGCCTCTTTCGCTGCAGCCTTGCTGTGGGTTAGGGCGGGCGAAACACCGGCGGAATCTGCCATTTTGGTTGAGCCGTGGCGGCTCATATCGATAGTGGCACTCTGGTGGTTTATCTTTCCTGCCACGGTCAGGGCGGTAAGCAGCGCCCTCTGGGACCTACGGAGGAGTAACGAGGCGAGGTCCTGTGGGGGGTGTGCTCCGGGACGTGGTGGAAGACGGTTGTCGGGTTGACGCAGCGAGTGTGGGACCGGACCTATCGCATGGAGATACACAAGTTGTCTCTGAACGGAAGGCGCCGTAGGAAGCAGCGGGAAGCGGGCGTCCTGTAATTTGTGTGAAGGAGTAACGATTTTTGCATTGGATGTCCCAGTGGTTCCCGAGAGTTGCGGTGGCTGCTTTCGGAGAAGAGAATTGGTAAGAGCTTGTGTCTACGCTCTTTTCCGTACGATGTTGCTGCCTGCCGTTATAAACGGGTGAAAATCAGACGCTTGTATTGACTATATGGGAACTGATGATGTAAAATTACATTTGTGATTGAGTATCACTTGTACTGTGACAATTTAGAGGCGAAAACTGTGGTGGTTTCATTAGGTCTGGTTCTTTGCTGTGCAACTAAGGGAGTCAGTTACTTGGGATAACTGAGGGACCACCATTATGTTGGTCTAAGTGAGACGTTCTCCACGTTTTGTCTATGGCTTTGCGAATCGAAATCGTGGCGGGAGTACACGTGTGAGTAATTTGCTATTGTATTGATGGTTATGTTGTAAAGACTGTTCTCTGGTGTGTTAAATCACGCACTGATTTGTAGCCAATCTAAGCAGAAGTTACCATTGCTACTTGCTTATGTGCTACTGTCCTTGTGATTGGCGTTGTTTGTCTTTTGATTGTGGGTGTGCTAACGTTAAAAAAAAAATACTGCTCCTATTCATAAGGGTTGTGTAGTAAGGAAATTGCTTAAGCTTTTATCATATGCTGGTCCGTTTGCCTATCACATTGGCTTTCTATGCAGTAACTGAAGGAATGTGTATGGTGGTTCAAGATTGTAGGCTGACTAGTATTTGAACTGGTGTTGAGGTTAAGGGCGAGATCAGCATCCCGCGAACCCGCACGCTGCGCGTGGTTAAATGTTCCGCTATTTGGGGGCCGGCTCTCTGTTCTTGGATTGTGTAAGGATACGTGATGAGTGCATCGCTGTAGTTTTTCGCGTTCTAAATTGCGGGGTGTCGGTGCCGTCCTAGGGCTAGACTTTTATGTTATGTTGAAAGGGAATTAACTGTACCAAACTTATGAGAGCTTTTAGTTTGTTTTAGGTCTGTACATGGAATGATGTTGATATTTTGTCAATTGCGGCAATAACTTCCTGTGTGGGGAGATCCTCTGAGGGACTTGTATTGTACTGTTGCAGTGCAGTCCATCTGAAACGTGCTGCTTAAAACTTGGGACTGCAGCTCTCTGATGTTGTATATTACTGTTTAATCTCAAATGTCTTGGATGTAATATGGTTGTTGAGGATTATATAATTAATTTTGATCGCTGGTTCCTTAAAGGAAGTATTTCGTTTTAAAATGTGTGTTCAGTCAGAGCCTATTTAAATACGATTTTAACTCATCATTCAAATTTTCTAGTCTTGCTTTCTTAAAAGGCTTTCAGTTAAATGATTGCTAAAGTTTGGAAGGTAGGAGACGAGATACTGGCAGAAGTAAAGCTGTGAGTACCGGGCGTGAGTCGTGCTTCGGTAGCTCAGATGGTAGAGCACTTGCCCGCGAAAGGCAAAGGTCCCGAGTTCGAGTCTCGGTCGGGCACACAGTTTTAATCTGCCAGGAAGTTTCATATCAGCGCACACTCCGCTGCAGAGTGAAAATCTCATTCTAAATGATTGCTATTTGCCTGTTTAAATGTTTGAGTGACTTAAAGGAAAAGAATTCTGTTCTATTGCTAGCCTACCCCTTCCACTCCACAGCCTATTGAGCTGCTTTGTGTGGAAATTGTGTTCAGAACACCCCTCTGACCTGAGGGAGTTTTATTTGGAGTGGAAGGGTACGACAATTTGCTTTTTCTGAAAAGAAAAGATCTAACTAACTGGCCCTACGGAAGTGGGGGATGCCCTACGGCCTAGCTTGCGCCGTTAGTGCAGTGCGCGGCACCGAAGGAGGAAGAAAGTGGCCTACAGTGCGCGGGGTGGTCCGACGTGAACGGGCCCCTGGCACAGATTAGAAATTGACTTCTGCACGCCAATAAGCGTGTCTGCAGTGGTGTCAGACATATTCGGCTTGGAACCTCATTGGCTGGAATGTGTCCCGTTTCGACTGAAGCCCCGCTAAATAGCGAAGATGTATCTGGAGACACCCCGGACAGCGGTTGGATACCAACCTGACTGTCGCCCCCATACGTCCCGACAACCAGGGGTGTCATTTCATTTGATAGCAGGCCCCTTTGGTTGTCATCCACGGCACCCTTGGACCAGAGCAGGACATCGACGATATTCTACGCCCCGTTTTGTTGCCCTTCATTGCAAGCCATCTTAGGATTACGTTTCAGCAAGATAATACCCGTCCGCACATGGCGAGAGTTTCTACTGCTTGTCTTCTTGCTTACCAAATCATACTTTGGCCAGCAAGGTCGTTGGATCTCTCCCCCAACTGAAAACGTCTGGAACATTATGGTAGGGCCCTCCAGCTAGCTCGGGATTTTGACGATCGAACGCGCCAATTGAACGGAATTTGGTACGATGTCCCTTAGGAGACATCCAACAACTCTGTTAATCAGTGCCAAGCCGAATAACTGCATGCGTAACGTCCAGAGATGGGCCATCGCATTATTGACTTTCTCAGTTTGTGAAGCTGTTTCTCTTGACTCAATCATCCAATTTTTCTGAAACTGTAATCATACGTTTGTCTGTACATGTACATCACATCTACCGATTTCCGTCTTGTTCGTATAATTCCTTTTTTTCTTAGAGTGATCAGTTTAATGATAACATTTTTCATTGGGTATTGTAATCGCCGTTTTCAATTAATCAGTATCGAACCTCCTGCAGGTAGGGAGAAATTCGAGTGCCTTATGCGGTCGAGACTGAGATTGGAAATCAATTTCCCCACAAACAGGCAAGAGATGGAAGCACTTTCCTCTCCTCGTTTAAATGGAGTGACTGTCTCACAAGCCCACAAACAGTAAGACACTGGACTCTCATTCGGGAGGACACAAGTTCTAATCTTCGTCCGGTCATACAGGATTCCCAAGATTTACCTAAATCAGTTGCAGCATACGCCGGTATAGTTTCTTCGAAACGGACATTGTTGATTTACTTCCCCAATCCCATCTTATGTTACGTCTCTAAGGCTCATGTAGTCGACTGGATGCTAAATCCTAACCACCCTTGCTTATAAACGATATGATTGGAGGCTTTTATTACCAGATCTGCCGAGGATTTCAAATGGCTCTGAGCACTATGGGACCTAACTTCTGAGTCATCAGTCCGCTAGAACTTAGAACTACTTAAACCTAACTAACCTAAGGACATCACACACACCCATGCCCGAGGCAGGATTCGAACCTGCGACCGTAGCGTTCGCGCGGTTCCAGACTGTAGCGCCTAGAACCGCTCGGCCACCAAGGCCGGCGCCGAGGATTTCACATAATTCTTTCGCAGTACTGTCCCTGACTATTTGATCTTCTTGTTGGCCAAATGTAAGCCAAACTGAATATAAGCCGCTCCCTTAATACAGGGTGATTCAAAAAGAATACCACAACTTTAGGAATTTAAAACTCTGCAACGACAAAAGGCAGAGCTAAGCACTATCTGTCGGCGAATTAAGGGAGCTATAAAGTTTCATTTAGTTGTACATTTGTTCTTGAGGCGCTGTTGACTAGGCGTCAGCGTCAGTTGATGCTAAGATGGCGACCGCTCAACAGAAAGCTTTTTGTGTTATTGAGTACGGCAGAAGTGAATCGACGACAGTTGTTCAGCGTGCATTTCGAACGAAGTATGGTGTTAAACCTCCTGATAGGTGGTGTATTAAACGTTGGTATAAACAGTTTACAGAGAATGGGCGTTTGTGCAAAGGGAAAAGTTCTGGACGGCCGAGAACGAGTGATGAAAATGTAGCACGCATCCAGCAAGCATTTGTTCGCAGCCCAGGACAATCGACTCGCAGAGCTAGCAGAGAGCTGCAAATTCCACAATCAACTGTATGGAGAGTCCTACGAAAAAGGTTAGTTATGAAACCTGAACGTCAACTACCCGAGGCGATGGATCGGCTGCCAGGCAGCCCGTGACAGAGCACTTCATCACTGGCCTCCAAGAAGCCCTGATCTTACCCCCTGCGATTTTTTCTTATGGGGGTATGTTAAGGATATGGTGTTTCTGCCACCTCTCCCAGCCACCATTGATGATTTGAAACCAGAAATAACAGCAGCTATCCAAACTGTTACGCCTGATATGCTACAGAGAGTGTGGAACGAGTTGGAGTATCGGGTTGATATTGCTCGTGTGTCTGGAGGGGGCCATATTGAACATCTCTGAACTTGTTTTTGAGTGAAAAAAACCTTTTTAAATACTCTTTGTAATGATGTATAACAGAAGGTTATATTATGTTTCTTTCATTAAATACACATTTTTAAAGTTGTGGTATTCTTTTTGAATCACCCTGTATAAAGGAGGAAAGAAAGAAACTCTGTGGACAAATATTGATATCACATTACCCATTTACAAGAACTGCGCACAATATAGTCACCCTTAATCACATTGTGTCGCAATGTAAATAAGTTACACATAAATATGAGCCTTCTAACCAGTCTTCAAAAAAATGGTTCAGATGGCTGTGAGCACTGTGGGACTTAACTTCTGAGGTCATCAGTCCCCTAGAACTTAGAACTACTTAAACCTAACTAACCTAAGGACATCACACACATCCATGCCCGAGGCAGGATTCGAACCTGCGACCGCAGCGGTCGCGCGGTTCCAGACTGTAGCGCCTACAACCGCTCGGCCACCCCGGCCGGAACCAGTCTACACTGATTTCACTAGAACGGTATTTGTTTATTCACTGGCAGAATTTCATCACTCTCCTCCTAAAGTGCGAGGTGGTTATAATTAAAGTGCAACTACTCACAGAGGTCCAGTCTGGGCTAAAGTTATCGTGTGGCAGAAAAACTTGGTAGATACACTATGTGATCAAAAGTATCCGGACACCCCTAAAACATACGATTTTCATATTAATTGCAATGCTATGACAGGCGGGATGTGAGAAAACTTGGATTTCATGGTCGAGCGCTCATAAGCCACACATCACGCTGGTGAATGCCAAACAACGCCTTGCTTGGTGTAAGGAGTGAAAACATTGGACGATTGAACAGTGGGCCGGCCGGTGAGGCTGAGCGGTTCTAGGAGCTTCAGTCTGGAACCGCGCGGCCGCTACGGTCGCAGGCTCTAATCCTGCTTCGGGCATGGATGTGTGTGATGTCCTTAGGTTAGTTAGGTTTAAGTAGTTCTAAGTTCTAGTACACCGGCCAGCCCAATGTTCAATCGTCCAATGTTTGCATTCCTTACACCAAGGCGTTGTTTGGCATTTACCGGCGTGATGTGTGGCTTATGAGCGCTCGACCATGAAATCCAAGTTTTCTCACATCCCGCCTCAGACGTTAAGTCCCATAGTGCTCAGAGCCATTTGAACCATTTGAACAGTGGAAAAACGTTGTATGGAGTGACGAATCACGGTACACAATGTGACGATCCGATGTCAGGGTGTGGATATGGCGAATTTCTGGTGAACGTCATCTGCCAGCGTGTGTAGTGCCGACAGTAAAATTGGGAGGGGGTGATGTTTTTCATGGTGGTGGTGGTGGTTGTTAGTGTTTAACGGTCCGTCAGCGAGGTCATTAGAGACGGAGCGCAAGCTCGGGTTAGGGAAGGATTGGAAAGGAAATCGGCCGAGCCCTTTCAAAGGAACCATCCCGGCATTTGCCTGAAACGATTTAGGGAAATCACGGAAAACCTAAATCAGGATGGCTGGAGACGGGATTGAACCGTCGTTCTCCCGAATGCGAGATGTTTTTCATGGAGTGGGCTTGCACCCCTTGTTTTTTTGCGTGGTACTATCACAGCACAGGCCTACATTGATGTTTTAAGCACCTTCTTGCTTCCCACTATTGAAGAGCAATTCGGGGACGGCGATTGCATCTTTCAACACGATCGAGTACCTGTTCATAATACACGGCCTGTGGCGGAGTGGTTACGCGACAGTAACATCCCTGTAATGGACTGGCCTGCACAGAGTCCTGACATGCATCCTATAGAACACATCTGACATGTTTTGGAACGCCGACTTCGTGCCACGCCTCACCGACCGACATCGATACCGCTCCTCAGTGCAGCACTCCGTGAAGAAAGGGCTGCCATTCCCCATAAAGCTCCCAGCACCTGATTGAACGTATGCCTGCGAGAGTCGACGCTGTCATCAAGGCTAAGGGTGGGCCAACACCATATTGAATTCCAGCAATACCAATGGTGGTCGCCATGAACTTGTAAGTCATTTTCAGCCAGTTGTGCGGATAATTTTGATCTCATAGTGTATTCTAATGCGTTAAAGAGGAACGAATTTACGGTGTAAAAAGCATCAGGTCCAATTTTGGCCACCAGGTGCAAATCTAGTGCTGTAGAGCATCTCGTCGACGTCTCCAATGCTCGTATTGAGCAAACTGTGGTGACGGTTGATAACATCTACATTATTCCTTTCTCACCTGTTTGACCTTTTCTGCCCACGTCCTGTTACTAGTCCATTACGTATTGTAAATTGGCGCTTGTATCTCCGCCAATTGAACCATTTTAGAATTTTATTCCCAAAATGAAGATTGTCGTCCCAGACTGGTGTTGGGAGCGGCGCAACAGAGGATGTGGAGCCGACTGAATTTTAATAGATGTAATTTGGAAATCGCGTTTTGGTAGTTCTCTATGCTGAGTGATTGATTTGAAAAAGGAAAAAAGCTCAGATTTCTTTTCTGAATGAACGCAGATTCCGCACGTTAATGGTTAGGAATGGACATTGTAAATTAATAATAAAATCACGCCAATGGCTGATGGCTCCCATATCAATGTGTTGCTTCTTCCCTGTTAGAAATGCTGAAAATTAAAGCTCATGATGCAATGAATAATGAAATTAAATTAATAAAATAGTACTTAAATAAGTGATGATAAGCTAGCAATTTGTGAAATTATTGTAACTGCAGCCCACGATTGTTACATATGGAAAGCTGGAGGCAGAAAGACAATCGCGAACAGCCAGGTCTCTGCTCTCAAAACATTTGAAGTCTTTTGTTACTTTTACGAGTATTACACAGATACTATAAATACGATCATCGACTCTGTCGTCGTAATATTTATATAAATGTTTTAGCAAAACATAAGTTTTTTTTAGGAAAGTGCTATTACATTGCCCCCTGAATGACTACGATAAATTCGTTACTTCGTTGTGAGTAGTCATTCAGCCTTAACACCTCGGGAAAAAGTTAATATGTATACTCCTTTTTCTTGTTCAATAAAAACAGTTTCATTAAATGTTCAGTTTAATCATTGAGTAGCTCTTGGCGTGGAATCGTTCTTTATCAACATGGCATTAAGCGACAGAAAGATATGGGGGTGAGCGTCGAATACAAACACTTGTTGGCTGGCTGCAAGTCTATCGGAGAAGTGACGTCAGGCACAGATGGTGACGTCTGATGCTGGCTATGACGTCCCCACGCGGCGCCAGGTCGGCTAGTACGATTTCCTCCTTGGAACGCTCGCAGAGCACGCACACAGTGTTGTCCAGGTTCTCACCCTAGTGTCCGCTCGTATACGTGTTGCAGTGTCGAGGCTCCGTAATTCCTGAAACATTGGATTTCAGATTCATTTCTCTACAATAGATAACATCATAGGCTTGTAATATACAACTATTTATCTTCTTATCGGATTGTGTCAACGGGAAGGAATTGGACTTTCTTCATGGCATAGGATTATCATAACTTTCTACAAATCATATAGCGGACAGGCTGAGTCACATATGGGAACAACAAAAATACTACTAAACACCTAAGATTTCGACCAGAAGGTCTTCTTCCGAAATAGACAACATGCAGATACACATTCACGCAAACGCAGTTTACACACACATGACCACTGTCTCTGGCTATTGGGGCCGGGGCCGAAAGCTTACGTGTTAAGTAGTCATTTTGTTGTGACTGTCTCCGCTGTATGGTGAATAGCAATTTATCCTTTTCATAATATTAAATCAAACAATGGAAACTCCAGATAGGGAAATCAACACTGTATGAAAAGACAGTTTGCTGCTTACCGTAAAGAAGAAACGTCAAGTTGCAGACAGGCACAATTAAAAGACACTTACATAAAGCTTTCGGCTACAGGCTTCATCAGTAAAATAGACTCACGCACACGAGCAAGAACACCTCACGCACAAACGGCCGGCAACTTCAGCATCTTTGACCGGAATTTCATAATACTCTCTTCATTCCATCCTGGATTTTCCATTGTTTGACTTTATACAAATTCAGACAAAGCTGATAGCTCGTTCTTTGTTTGGAGAATAAATTACTTATCTACAAGAATTAAAAGTTGTTGAGTTGACACGAATATCACGTACTCATAAGTTTTGTTTCCTCGTGCGCATATTAACGTGTACATTTCACGTGGTCAATAATGTGTACTGCACATAAGTGCGATGACAATTACATTTTGCTGCTGGCACGTGATGTGGAAAGTTTCACTGAGGATTGCTGCTGGAGATGCACTTCGAGTTCCAGGGTATGGGAATCCACCGACACCCTTTCTGCAGTAGACTGTCTTGAAGGCAGCAGCTTCAGTTCGTTTCCGAAGTAAGTATACTCCTTATATCCGGCAAGAATGCTCTTTACTTGTCCTAATTTCATTTAGCACCCCACCAGGGACTGGGATTACATACGATGCACTCATTCTCTAGCCCAAATCACAATTGGTCGCCGTTTATCATACGTACACCACTAGTTTGTTTTTCACAATGGCAAAACTCTAGATACTTTCTTGTTTACTGTGGGCTTTTATACTTACAATTTTTCTAGGCAAGTCATTTTATCTGCTAATATTATTTTAACTACTCAGCCATGTGTTTTTACTAAGTTGTAACTTATTTTCAGCCTTTTATAGTACGATTTAAAATCTCGGTTCTGTATTCACATATCGTGAAATTAGTATTTCAGGTAGACCAGAATGAGATTTCCACTCTGCAGCGGAGTGTGCGCTGACATGAAACTTCCTGGCAGATTAAAACTGTGTGCCGGACCGAGACTCGAATGCGGGACCCGAGTTCGAGTCTCGGGACCCGAGTTCGAGTCTCGGTCCAGGACACAGTTTTAATCTGCCAGGAAGTTTCAGTATTTCAGGTAATTATAAACACACAAAAGTCAGGTTGGAGAAAAGTCACTACAACACATCAGTACCTAAAGCACGTGAGGGCAAACTAGCGAAGTACCTACGGTTAACAATTATTCAACTGCAAAATAAACAAATGCTCATCAAAAAAGCAGCAGAGAAAAGAACCTCTATTTATAAGTTTCGCGCCAGCAGTACACTACCATTCATGTTGCTTAGTTGTGTTTGTATAAGTGTGCTGCCGCGCGGAGTGGCCGCGTGGCTTAAGGCGCCATGTCACGGGTTGCGCGGCCCCTCCCGCCGGAAGTTCGAGTCCTCCCTCGGGCATGGGCGTGTGTATTGTTCTTAGCATAAGTTAATTTAAGTAGTGTGTAAGTCTAGCGACCGATGAACTCAGCAGTTTGGTCCCTTAGGAATTCACACACATACAAGTGTGCTACTGATGTTTGCTTTGTGTATAGTTCAGTACATTACGAACATGTGTATTATTGTGTTGTGTTTAGATGATACATGGCAAACAATGCAATGTGTCTGTATAAATGTTTTCATATGTTGACAGGACGTCATCTTCAGGCTTTTACTATTTACGCAGTTTTTTTATCAGTTCACGATCATCCTTTACTTCCTTCACGAAGTACCTGTCATAGCATTTAAATGCGTTAAGCATGCGAAGCATTCAGTAACTGTAAGTTTGAGATGCACCATTGCACACAGAGATAAAAATCCTATACCTACACAGGTGAAAATACTTGATATTATAATAAACATAAAAAATCATAAATAAATGCGAGTTGGTGCTACTGCTACTTACAGTCAGTGTGTGTCTGTCTGGTGTTCTTGGCTGCAGTGCCAGGTCTACTACCTCCACTATGATGACACTTCAGTTAACGATTCTTTTATTTCACGCTTTGTCATCATTTGTGCAAACCACGAGGTGAAATGTGGCTTCATAAACTTTTGCTGCGTAGTAATTGGATGACGATATTTTCCGGCTGGAGACCCGTCATGAATACAACATGGAACGAAATGTTTTTCTTCATACAGTACATCTTAGCGGAAACTAATCCACGTATAAAGTATATATTGAGATGCCATTGTTTTTTTAGTTTGCTTGTTGAATAGGTGTTAGTATACCAGTAGCTTCGTTGTTACTTACAATAAAGTTTTTGACTGATAGCAGTAGAATTGAGTGTCTTATTTGAACTCAGTTTCTTTAGGTCAAGTTTAAGTGAGTAATGATCTTACGTGTTTAACTTACAGGTGTTAATGGTGTATCTATAGTTTGTGTCAGTTTCTACTGTATTGGTTAGATACCCTGGCCAGATTCATTACAGTTTTCTTGCAATCTGTAGTCGAGTAGCACTTTTTTCCTAGGAGAAGTCATCTGTTGCGTCCTACCCTCTATTCCTACATCAATTAATATTCAGGTCCTAAGAAAGGGCTTTTCTCTTACGCCAATTTCCCGGTTGGTCTTGGCTTCAGCCCGAAGACTAGTTTCATGCACCTCTGCATGCTACTCTACCCTGTCGAGCCTCTTCATCTTCGAATAACTATTACAACCTACATCCTTCTGAATCTGCTTACTGTATTCATCTCCTCGTCTTCCTCTATGATTTTTACCCCCAACACTTCCCTTCAGTACTAAACTGGCGATCCCTTCATGTCTCGGAATGTGTCCTGCAAATCTATCCCTTCTTTTGGTCAAGTTGTGCCACAAATTTCGTGTCTCCCAATTCTGTTCAGCACCTCCTCATTATTTACGTGATCAACCCATATAATCTTCAACATTCTTCTGTAACACCACATTTCGAAAGCTTCTGTTCTCTTTTTGTCTAAACCATGTATCGTCCATGTTTCGCTTCCATACATAGCAAAACTCCATAAATGTATATTCGATGTTAACAAATTTATTTTCTTCAGAAATGCTTTTCTTGCCATTGCTGGCCTATATTTTGTAGCATTTCTACTTCGGCCATCAGTTATTTTGCTTCCCAAGAAGCAGAACTACTTTAAGCGTCTCGTTTCATAAGCTCTAGATCATATAGGCTGCCGAGGACTCCTTCCTTACAGGACGTCAGTTCTTCGTAAGGAACTAAGACAAGACCAGCCAGACACGACAGATTGCGGCAGAAGTCCCGCAAGGTTCAGTTTTAGGTCCTGTCCCTTATACCGTATACAGGGTGGTCCATTGATCGTGACCGGTTCAAATATCTCACGAAATAAGCGTCAAACGAAAAAACTACAAAGAACGAAACTTGTCTAGCTTAAAGGGGGAAACCAGATGGCGCTATGGTTGGCCCGCTAGATGGCACTGCCATAGGTCAAACGGATATCAAATGAGTTTTTTAAATAGGAATCCCCATTTTTTATTAGATATTCGTGTAGTACGTAAAGAAATATGAATGTTTTTTGTTGGACCACTTTTTTCGCTTTTTGATAGATGGCGCTGTAATAGTCACAAACATGTGGCTCACAATTTTAGACTAACAGTTGGTAACAGGTAAGTTTTTTAAATTAAAATACAGAACGTAGGTACGTTTGAACATTTTATTTCGGTTGTTCCAATGTGATACATGTACCTTTGTGAACTTATCATTTCTGAGAACGCATGCTGTTACAGCGTGATTACCTGTAAATACCACATTCATGCAATAAATGCTCAAAATGATGTCCGTCAACCTCAATCCATTTGGCAATACGTGTAACGACATTCCTCTCAACAACGAGTAGTTCGCCTTCCGTAACGTTGGCACATGCATTGACAGTGCGCTGACGCATGTTGTCAGGCGTTGTCGGTGGATCACGATAGCAAATATCCTTCAACTTTCCCCACAGAAAGAAATCCGGGGACGTCAGATCTGGTGAACGTGCGGGCCGTGCTTCGACGACCAATCCACCTGTCATGAAATATGCTATTCAATACCGCTTCAAGCGCACGCGAGTTATGTGCTGGACATCCATCATGTTGGAAGTACATCGCCATTCTGTCATGCAGTGAAACGTAGTAACATCGGTAGAACATTACGTAGGAAATCAGCATACATTGCACCATTTAGATTGCCATCGATAAAATGGGGGCCAATTGTCCTTCCTCCCATAATGCCGCACTATACATTAACCTGCCAAGGTCGCTGATGTTCCACTTGTCGCAGCCATCGTGGATTTTCCGTTGCCCAATAGTGCATATTGTGCCGGATTACGTTACCGCTGTTGGTGAGTGACGCTTCGTCGCTAAATAGAACGCGTGCAAAAAATCTGACATCGTCCCGTAATTTCTCTTGTGCCCAGTGGCAGAACTGTACACGACGTTCAAAGTCGTCGCCATGCAATTCCTGGTGCATAGAAATATGGTACGGGTGCAATCGATGTTGATGTGACGTTCTCAACACAGACGTTTTTGAGATTCCCGATTCTCGCGCAATTTGTCTGCTACTGATGTGCGGATTAGCTGCGACAGCAGCTAAAACGCCTACTTGAGCATCATCATTTGTTGCAGGTCGTGGTTGACGTTTCACATGTGGCTGAACACTTCCTGTTTCCTTAAATAACGTAACTATCCGGCGAACGGTCCGGACACTTGGATGATGTCGTCCAGGATACCGAGCAGCATACATAGCACACGCCCGTTGGGCATTTTGATCACAATAGCCATCCATCAACACGATATCGACCTTTTCCGCATTTGGTAAACGGTCCATTTTAACACGGGTTCTTTACGTACTACATGAATATGTAATAAAAATGGGTGGGTTCCTATTTAAGAAACGCAGTTGATATCCGTTTGACCTATGGCAGCGCCATCTAGCGGGCCAACCATAGCGCCATCTGGTTTCCCCCTTCAAGCTAGGCGAGTTTCGTTCTTTGTAGTTTTTTCGTGAGATATTTGACCCGGTCACTATCAATGGACCACCCTGTATACGAATGACATCCCTAGGCAGATTGTTGGAGAGATTGCTCTCTATGCGGATGACACTGCCATATGCACAAGCAGTCGCAGCCTTCTCCTTATCCACCGCCATCTCCAGCAACATCTCCTTAAGATAATGCATTGGTGCAGCCGCTGAAAAATAAAGATCAATCCTACCAAGTGACATGCTATCTATTTCACCCCTAAAATTAAGCTCCCTGATCGTCAACTCACCATTGACGGCAGTGAGTTAACCTGCTGAAATTCAGTTATTTACCTGGGCCTCGAAATAGATCGATTCCTAATATGGAACAGCCACCTCACCACCGCAACAAACAAAGCCTGTGCCCTCATCTCTAGGTTATATCCCCTGTTGAAAGGCGACGGAATAGCCATTCAGTGCAAACTCCTCGTCTGCTGCCAGCTCATACTTCCAGTCATCGTGTATGGCTCGGAGGTTGGTTTAGTCTTTGGCGTCAGACACAGCACTATCCCGACTGCAGCGTCTCCAGAACAAAGTTTTCTGAGCCATCTCAGGCGCTGGCAGATACGTCTTTAACACACACACAGAGACTTCGTAGGCCAACCCACCATTTACACACTTATTCAAGACAAATCCACAAAATTTTACGGAACAACACGAACTTCGCCCCAGTTTCTCATTCAAAATTTAGGAAGCGAACCACCAGAAGCTTCTCACAAACGCCCAAAATTAACCCTTACATGCCTATTTAAGGACCAATAACACGTACAAAAAACAACAAACACTTTCCTACACACAGAAATCACGCGCAAAACCCCAATCCCTCAACTTCACATAAACCACTAGCTCATTCTGAAGTCAGCGGGCACAGCCCAGTGGTACTTCATACGCAACCAAAACAATCATAGCCTCGTCGTTTCCTAATCTAATTCCCCTAGCATCTTCTGATTTAATTTGACTAAATTTCATCTGCTTTTTTTATGTTCATTTTATCCTTTCCTTTCAAGATATTGTCCATTCCGTTCAACTGCTCTTCCAAGTCCTTTGATGTTTCTGTCAGAATTACAATGTCATCGGCAAACCTTAAATTTTTTATTTCTTCTCTCTGAACTTTAATTCCTACTCCAAATTTTTCTTTGGTTTCTTTTATTTCTTGTTAATGTACAGATTGAACAACATAAGGTACAGGCTACAACTGTCTCACTCCCTTCTCAACCATTGCTTCTCTTTCAAACCCCTCGACTCTTATAACTGCCGTCTGGTTTCTGTACAAGTAGTAAATAGTCTTTCGCTTCCTGTATTTACCCCTGCTATCTTCAGAATTTCAAAGAGAGTATTCCAGTCAACATTGTCAAAAGCTTTCGCTAAATCTACAAATGCTATACTTTTGTTAACTCATCTTCGAAGATAAGTCGTAGAAGCAGTATTGCCTCGCGTGTTCCTACAATTATCCGGAATCCAAACTGATCTCCCCCGAGGGCGGCTTGCACCATAACGTCTTAAACTCATAGCTCGGTTATTTTCACACCTGTCAGCACCAGCTTTCCCGCTTACCTTTCACTAAAACTATAACCAAACCTTGTGTGACAAGCACTAATATCTCAGTATTCTTGACCAGGCTGTTTTAGTATGGGCATTAATCCTGAATTTGTGGCACAAAAATGTATAGTATAATGTAATACAATTCATTGCCAAGGCTAAAATGATTTACCGTATTTCAAGGTCTATAAGACGCGCTATTTTCTTCGAAAAATTGCCTCCAAAATTCAGGTGCATCTTATACTTTAAATTAATATAAAAATGTCTAGTTTTTGATGTAAAATTCCCGCCAGCCTTAAGAATGGCCATACACTATGTGATCAAAAGTATCCGGACAACTTCCTGAAAATGACTTACAAGTTCGTGGCACCCTCCATCGGTAATGCTAGAATTCAATGTGGTGTTGGTCCATCCCTAGCCTTGATGAGAGCTTCCACTCTCGCAGCCATGCGTTCAATCAGTTGCTGGGAGGTTTCTTGGGGAATGGCAGCCCATTCTTCACGGAGTGCTGCACTGAGGAGAGATATCGATGTCGGTCGGTGAGGTCTGGCACGAAGTCGGCGTTCCAAAACATCTCAGAGGTGTTCTATAGGATGCAGGTCAGAACTCTGCGCAGGCCATTCCATTACAGGGATGTTATTGTCGCGTAACCATTCCGCCACAGGCCGTGCTTTATGAACAGGTGCTCGATCGTGTTGAAAGATGCAATCGCCATCCCCGAATTGCTCAACAGTGGGAAGCAAGAAGGTCCTAAAAACATCAATGTAGGCCTGTGCTGTGATAGTACCACGCAAAACAACAAGGGCTGCAAGCCTCCTCTATGAAAATCACGACCACACCATAACATCATCGCCTCCGAATTTTACTGTTGGCACTACACACGCTGACAGATGACGTTCACCGGACATTCGCCATACCCACACCCTCTCATCGGATCGCTACATTGTGTACCGTGATTCATCACTCCACACAACGTTTTTCCACTGTTCAGTCATAGAGTGTTTACGCTCCCTACAACAACGAGGCGTCATCTGGCTCTTACCGGCGTGATGTGTGGCTTATGAGCAGCCGCTCGACCATGAAACCGAAGTTTTCTCACCTCCTGCCTAACTGTCATTGTACTTGCAGTGGATCCTTATGCAGTGTGGAATCCCTGTGTGATGGTCTGGATGGATGTCTACCTATTACACATTACGACCATCTTCAACTGTCGGCGGTCTGTGTCAGTCAACAGACGAGGTCGGCCCGTACGCTTTTCTGCTGTACGTGTCCCTTCACGTTTCCATTTCACTATCATATCGGAAACAGTGGACTTAGGTATGTTTAGGAATGTGGAAATCCCGCGTACGTACGTTTGACAGAAGTGACACCCAGTCACCTGACCACGTTCGAAGTCCGTGAGTTCCGCGGAGCGCCCCATTCTGCACTCTCACGATATCTAATGACTACTGAGGTCGCTGATGTGGAGTACATGGCAGCAGGTGGTAGCACAGTGCACCTAATATGAATATCGTACGTTTTTGGTGGTGCCCGGAAACTTTTGATCACATAGTGTATATTCGATGCCGCGGGAAACCTATCTCAATTTGCCAACATTGGATTCATCAGGCAGGAGCATTGCACGGATGCGACGAGTATGAGTTGCGGGGATTCACAAGCTTGCTAACACGGTCTCCCTCTCACCCCGCCATCACAAACGCAGAACACTGTCTAGCCTATCATGCGTCATTGGAGTGTACGGTTCCAGTGAACTTGACCTGAAAGTGATTTGCGTTATCAGTTACAGTACAATATTTTTGCTAGTAGCTAATTGTTTAATGCAAAAAAATAAAAGGTATTCGTAAGATGCGGGCTATAAATTGAAAGTACACTACTGGCCATTAAAATTGCTACACCACGAAGATGACGTGCTACAGACGCGAAATTTAACCGACAGGGAGAAGATGTTGTGATAAGCAAATGATTAGCTTTTCAGAGCATTCACACAAGGTTGCCGCCGGTGGCGACACCTACAACATGCTGACATGAGGAAAGTTCCAGCCGATTTCTCATACACAAACAGCAGTTGACCGGCGTTGCCTGGTGAAACGTTGTTGTGATGCTTCGTGTAAGGAGGAGAAATGCGTACCATCACGTTTCCAGCTTTGGTAAAAGTCGAATTGTAGCCTATCGCGATTGCGGTTTATCGTATCGGACACTACTGTTCGCGTTGGTCGAGATCCAATGACTGTTAGCAGAATATGGAATCAGTGAGTTCAGGAGGGTAATACGGAACGCCGTGCTGGATCCCAACGGCCTTGTATCACTAGCAGTCGAGTGACAGGCATCTTATCCGCATGGCTGTAACGGATCGTGCAGCCACGTCTCGATCCCTGAGTCAACAGATGTGGACGCTTGTAAGACAACAACCATCTGCACGAACAGTTCGACGACGTTTGCAGCAGCATGGACTATTAGCTCGGAGACCATGGCTGCGGTTAACCTTGACGCTGCATCACAGACAGGAGCACCTGTGATGGTGTACTCAACGACGAACCTGGGTGCACGAATGGCAAAACGTCATTTTTTCGGATGAATCCAGGTTCTGTTTACAGCATCATGATGGTCGCATCCGTGTTTGGCGACATCGCGGTGAACGCACATTGGAAGCGTGTATTCGTCATCGCCATACTGACGTATCACCCGGCGTGATGGTATGGGGTGGCATTGGTTACACGTCTCGGTCACCTCTTGTTCGCATTGACGGCACTTTGAACAGTGGACGTTACATTTCAGATGTGTTACGACCCGTGGCTCTACCCTTCATTCGATCCCTGCGAAACCCTCCATTTCAGCAGGGCAATGCACGACCGCATGTTGCAGGTCCTGTACGGGCCTTTCTGGATACAGAAAATGTTCGACTGCTGCCCTGGCCAGCGCATTCTCCAGATATCTCACCAACTGAAAACGTCTCGTCAGTGGTGGCCGAGCAACTGGCTCGTCACAATACGCCAGTGACTACTCTTGATGAGCTGTGGTATCGTGCTGAAGCTGCATGGGCAGCTGTACCTGTACACGCCATCCAAGCTCTGTTTGACACAATGCCCAGGCGTATCAAGGCCGTTATTACGGCCAGAGGTGGTTGTTCTGGGTACTGATTTCTCAGGATCTATGCACCCAAATTGCGTGAAAATGTAATCACATGTCAGTTCCAGTATAATATAATTGTCCAATGAATACCCGTTTATCACCTGCATTTCTTCTTGGTGTAGCAATTTTAATGGCCAGTAGTGTAATAGCGTATGCGGAAGAACATGGAAACAGAGCTGCTGAGCGGCATTTAGGTCCCCCACCAACAGAAAAAACCATTCGCGATGAAATGAGAAAGACTAAATGTGCAAATAGAGTACTCAATTTAAAATTTCCAAAACTAGGAAATGACAATTTTCAGGGATTTTAAAGGTCAGTTCAGTTTTATAAACCAATAATGTTTTTTAGTCTGACTTCGCAGTATAATAATAAAAATGGTAAAATGTTATCTTAAGAAAAAAGCTTTAAATTAAGGTGTGTCTCATGGTGGATAGCGTCTTATAGTCCGTAAAATACAATGCGCAAGTCTACTCAAAACTGCTCGCGTCATGGCTTAAAATGCTTGCGCGATACTTTGCGTTTTCCTTACTTAAGTGATGATCCAGATCTGTGACATAGTTTCAGTTTAATATATTGTTTGCCCACGATATGTTGACGATTGGCGCGGGGGCTGTCGGAAACAGCCATCATGGTTGCCGAGGGATGAGGAGCGGTGTGGGGAAGGCAGCGTCGGCTGCTTGCATCAGTGCTGGCACCACTACCCGCGTTTTGCGCTTTTGTGACACTTCCGTCGGATCGGCAACCACCTAATTTGTTGAAATATGAATGCTCGAGAATTTTACTTACAACTTACGTATTATGTATGTATCGAAAACAATAAAAAATGAAAGTAGATGAACGTATAACTTGCGACACTGTGAATCGAATTTTTGGTATCTGCTTGGACATTACAAAAAAATTGTTCAGATGTGTGGGAAATCTTATGGGACTTAACTGTTAAGGTCATCAGTCCCTAAGCTTACACACTACTTAACCTAAATTATCCTAAGGACAAACACACACACCCATGCCCGAGGGAGGACTCGAACCTCCGTCGGGACCAGTCGCACAGTCCAAGACTGCAGCGCCCTAGGCCGCTCGGCTAATTGCACATTACATTTATTAAACACAGCACAGCAGTAACGTCTACAAAGTGTAATCAGTTGTGCCTGAGAGAACTGTGAAAATGATGTTCATTAAAGATCACTCTAATTTGTGTTTCATTCAAGATCATTATCATCAGCAATGCCTGAAGGCATCGTACTGATGGTAACTTAATCGATTTCCATTATTCCATCTTGCGTCCATTTCTCTTCCTCGAGCTATTGTACATTCCTGTTGTAACCTTGCCATTCCTGTGCAGTAACGGAAAGGAATGGAGCATTTACAAGATTCTACAATCTTTCTTTCGACATGTCGCCAGTGATATTGTTCCTCCTGAAACTGTGTTTTATTTTGACCTCTGCAAGTTCTGTCGGATTTACATCCCAGTTTTAGGCCGCAAACGCACTACTTTGTGGTCTCTACTCTCAGCGATTATTCACGACGTACACTTTCATGGCTGGTTTATTGTAGTTAACAGTTCAGCCTTCCTCATTGAGTCGTTACAGTTTATTCGCGTGTATTGCAACCACTCTAGCATCGTAATCCTGAAATCATATTTATTAGGCATTCTGTCGAATTTCCTGCTGCGATGTGGCGAATTGTCCATAGAGTCACAGAACTAGGTTCAAATGGCTCTGAGCACTGTAGGACTTCAGAGGTCATCAGTCCCCTAGAACTTAGAACTATTTAAACCTAACTAACGTAAGGACATCACACACATCCATGCCCGAGGCAGGATTCGAACCTGCGACCGTAGCGGTCGCGCGGCTCCAGACTGTAGCGCCTAGAACCGCCCGGCCAGTCTGGCCGGCCAGAACTAGGTGGAATATCACAAACCACCATATCTGCAACTCCCTCTCCCCCCTACCCCTGACGTCCTCTACTTTCGTTACATTCAAGAACTTTGCAAGTTAATGGAAACAGTTTCTTACATGAAACTTCCTAACAAATTAAAACTGTCTGCCACGTCGGGTTCCCAAGTTCGAGTCTCTGTGTGGCACAATTTTAATTTGTCGGAAGTTTGAAATCAGCGCACATTCTACCGCAGGATGGAAATTTGTTCTAGTTCCTTGCGTCTTGCTGCAAGTACTTGCTGAATTTGTCTTTCGTGGAAGTTCTTCTCAAACTTACAAAAATTTGTGTCTAGCAGTGGTGCGAAAACATCATTGTCGAAAAGGAGAATGGCACAAAGACAGATGAGCCGAAACAAATGTATCGTTGGAGCCCTTAAACACACAAAATTGGCAGCATCAGTCAAGGAACTACGAAACGACTTTACCAATCAATTTGTTCCACCAGAAGGAGAAGCAAAATGGTGGAACAGGCGTCTTTAAATTTTAACTGATATCTTAATGTTATCATAAATATAAATGCATTAAATTTGTGATAAAATTAGTAAATACTGCTTGTAAAAATCCTAGAGTAATTAAAAGGCAGTCTCTCGGTGAGATACCACGCCTCATTTTTGATTGACTACACAATAGACAAGAGATGTTCGATATTTGTATACGACATCCTCAAAGTTTTTAATCTAAGTGAAGTCCTCTGATATTAGTTACTTGAATAGTGTTTCTTGGTAACATCAATATTTTTTTCTATTTTCTTTGTGCTTCGTGACCATTTTTATTCAGTAATAAGAATGCAACAACGGTGGCGACTGCTCCGGTTTTTAAGAATAACTGCACTTCCTTCTGTAACAATTGCTTGTGGCAAGTTCCTGAAATAAACTTGCCCTAGTGACTTGAAGTAAACTTGAGTGAGTTCAATGGCTCTGAGCACTATGGGACTTAACGTCTGAGGTCATCAGTCCCCTAGAACTTAGAACTACTAAAACCTAACCAACCTAAGGACATCACACACATCTATGCCCGAGGCAGGATTCGAACCTGCGACCGTAGCAGCAGCGCGGTTCCGGACTGCAGCGCCTAGAACCGCGTGGCCACCGCTGTCGGCGGAAACATCTCGGCAAGTGCTTACAGAAGTTACTTGCTAGTGGATGCATCTAGGGGCAGTTTGACGTTGGCAGCGCTTGGAGACAAATGAATGTCTTTCCAGTAGTGCCAATTTTCTCCGCTTCTGGCAGCACGTGGGTCGACACCACCGATAATCTCTGCAAACGACCGCCACAACTGGGACCGTTTCCATGACATTCCATAGGAAAATCTACCAGTAAAATGCATTCCACACACACACACTGCGCCAGTCGCTTCTTAGGAAAAGCGATGGAATTCACTAGAGAAAGTCGATCGCCGTTATGAGAGCGTGCCTGGATGCATATCAACAAGAGTCCCAGATCTTATCTCGTCGAGGCTGTTCCACTTTAGAGCAGCTGTTACCTGGTTTATTCACGCCTCGTTTTCACCACAGCAGGAGCAAAAGAAGGTAGGTGAGCCATAAAAGGAAACCGGGCCGATGTAGCAGGAGGCTCTGGTTTCACGTGTGTTTTATTCGCCACTACCTCTATACTTTCCTGTCGTAATAAGGAAACTTTAACGTACTTATACTCTTAAGATAGTTTCAGAAAATTATGGTCAAAAGCCTTATTATTTGTGAGGTTTGTATAATATTTTCCTATAAATGAGTTAAAATGAGATAACATATTTTGTTCACAACATAATTCGATTATATTACAACAGGAATACGGTATCATCAATTAGCTGCAGACAACCGAAAGCTGACGATTAATTTGAGCCAATAAACCAAGTTAACAATCATAGCAGTTGTCATGACAGTACATCACCACACTTTTCTGAATAATCACGACGTCCAATTGAATATTTGTATATGAGTACGTATAGAGTATATCACTGTCGTGTTGAAAAGAAATGTCAGATAAAGCAGAGTGACCACTATTAACTCCCAACAGATTCCATCATGGAAGGGATATGTCTACCGGCTACAGTAACAACATTACTTCTTTGCTGGAGAAAATGACACAAATCACTCCAAACACTAACGATAATTGAGTGACCTGTGGATTTGATTTTGACCGATGTAGCGTACACAGATTCGACAGTTGTTAATGTTGACGTCATCCATATTCAAAATATTAGCATGTAATACCCAAAACTTATTTCAAATTAACACGTTGTTTCATGACTGCATGGCTTCTATCGGTGGTACACATAATGATCTAACTAGCAGCCCGTTACAACATGTATTAATAACATGTCTGACAATTTACTAAGAAAGCTGTCTGGTTTCCTCCCACAAATCAACCAACCAACTAATATTGGATTATGATTTTAATTTTCGTTATACATACTCATTTACTTTGGTTACTGGTTATCACTGTTAGCATTCAACCGCGATCCTTATACACATATTTTTAAGCCATACGATGTTAAAATAGCTTTTCAGACTAATAACCTAGTGAGGTACAGCCTTAAGCACGATATTGGCGAGAAGAGAAATAAGTTTGAAAGATCGGGAGTTTATAAGATTCAGTGCAGAACTTGTGATGCAAAATATATAGGGCAGACAGGAAGATCATTCGCGATCCGGTATAAAGAACATAAAGATGCGTTCAGGTTAGGAAATTATGACAAATCAGCTGTTGCGAACCATATATATGAAACAGGCCATCCCCTTAATAGCATAGAAGATAAGGTGGAAATATTGCATGTAGAAAAGGAAGGGAGGAAACTTTATTTACTAGAGGAATTCGAGATAGCTATCCATGAAAAGAAACAAAGCAATATTCTAAATGCACAAGATAATTTTAAAGAAATGAGATTTTTTAGCAGGTTTTTAGAATTATTTTAGGGTAGGTATGCGACTTTAAGGTGGTAGCATGTCACTGACGGAGTTGCGAGAGGCTAACGATGGCAGACCAATGCAATAAGGAAATAAGGCGCCCAATAGCATAGCGTTACTGTCAAGCACACGGCTGTAACCAAGCCACAACACCTAGGCACGTCAGTCCACAGCTCCCGAGCCGCCACAGTGCGACAGCATACTTGGTAGCTATGGGACGGCCATCGACTTGTGTCAACAACTTCAATGTAAGACGAGGACCCACAGTCCAATATACTTTTAATTCTGTTTTACTATATGGACTTCCAACTGTTTGTGATAGTATTTTGTCTTTTTAGTCCGTTTAATTTCATGACATACTTTACAACCTGATGATGATGGCATTGTCTCTTGAAACGCGTTGTTAAAATATGTGTATAAGAATCGCGGTTGAATGCTAACAGTGATAACGAGTATAACGACAACTGCTACCTCGACTCCATAATGGATTATATTAAACTCATTTACTTTGTATTGCTTGGTGAATCTCAGGTAGACTATGTACAATACACATTCTCCATAGAAAATTTTGAAAAGCGACAGCCAAATGGAAATTCTAACGCTGAATACATTACAACGCTTGATAGGCCTATTGGTGCCGCCACGTTGCGACGAATTTGTACAGAGCACATGTTTCCTTAGCCACGTAGCAGAGTGTACCAGTTGCTGCCCCGCACTCAGCGGGTGCTCTCGCCCGCGTAATGGTTAGTGAGACGACTGCCGGCACCAACGAGCCCACGCGGGTTTCTCCACGCGGATGCAGTGCTGTGTTTCTTAGCATAAATACTGAAAAGTGTTGTTGATACTGATGGTGGCAAACCACACTCGTTCTAACATCTCTTCTAATACCGACGCCCTCGTCGCCAACCCTTACTACCATTTTCTCTTTTGCGTAGAATTCCTTCATGTCTTCTTTCTAGGTCTTCAGGAGGATACTCCATTCATCAAATGCTAATTTCCCAGTAAACGCAACATCTTAGCATTCGTTGTCCTATCATTCTCAAATACCAAATAGCATCACATGTCCCATTTTCTCTCCTGAATACAAACGGATCCTCCCCATGTTTCTTTTTTTTTTCAATTTATCTTTCTAATCTTCAGAATAAAATGCTCTTCTGCAGCTCAGAACTAGATGGAAGAGTGTCATCGGCTCGCTTGCAATGTGTAATAAATTCCAGCCGACTAGATCGATTTTAGTGATCAATGACCAGACTGCTTCAATACTTTCTCTTTCCTTGCATTTATCCCATCGTACTGGGTCCGCTGTTTTCATGAGTTGGCAAATATTTTATTATTTTAACTTTGTGGCTGTATGCCCTCCTTAACATCAACATTAAAATTAACGGAACTTTTTCCACGCATAGAGATTCATTTTCAGAAACAGATATCATGTAGACAATTTGTATGTAATCACTGGAGGAATTTCGTTCCTCATTTTCTTTCGATGTTCACTTCTCTCTATCCTCTTGATCTTCTTTTTGGGTTGGCATTGGAGCGAACTGCAGGTATTCCGCCATTGCTCTATAAATTTGATTGTACAGGAATCGGAATCGAATCACTATATGGTTAGGTCAGAATCACAGGCACTGGCGTAAAGAAATCCATTGTATAGCACTCTACATTCTGAGAAGCAAGATTAAAAAAACAAGACAAAAGTATTTCTTGTGTAATTGATTTGCAGTTGTTTAATACCTGAATGCACTCAGCACCTTTGTATGTTTAACATTCAAAACTATGTGTATTTTGTGGCTGTCCATGTCTAATCACAAAGGTGAAATGTTTGACTGTGGACAGCTAGAAAAGTATAGCGTAAAAACAGGAAGAAACGCATATTTTATTATTATAATTCTAGAGAGTCTAGTATCCAGTCTTCAGTGAAGTTAGTACTTGCTATGGGATTTAAATCTTTTTAATAATTCGCTGTTTGCAAGCAACTTATCATTAACATAATGTAACATCATTATTGTATTGAATAGTAATTATTACAATTTTTAACGTTATTTACGTATATACGACACATCTTTATCGCCATAGCCATGACATAACCTAACAGTGGGAAGTCATGTGCCCCATCTGTTAACAACTCGTGCAGACTTTGAAGCACAAGTCCTTTGGACTCGCCTTTTCTTCCTCTTTTATTTATTTCGTGATATGGACATATATTATTAGGACATTTTCATTAGGTTAGTAAGGCTTTATATCAATGACGCGTATTAAACAGACAATGGTTGTCACAATGAGTTCAATGTAACTCGTTGCATGAATGGATAGAGGTGGCGGAACTGAGGACATGCTTTTGTTGGACAGTCACAGCTGCTGTTGGGCCGCTTAATTTGTGCAAATTCGGTGAACCAGGAAGGGTGCAGGAGCGGGTAAGAATATATCGGTCAAGATAAGGGAAGCTTGGACCGGCGCATTCACATAACGGAAGGCGATGTGGAGGATATGGCTTGAGCCACAAGGGGTCCACTAGCCACAGGCAGAGGAGAGCTCAAGGTGGGATACAGTGAATTGCCCCAGAGGTCGGCGACAGAACTTTTTACGACTGCTTTCGTCGACTCACGATGGATCAGCGCCCGACTAGTTGTTCTCAGCTGAGAAGTATGCATTACTTCAGCTCTGGAGGTGTCCTCATGATGTTTCCTGTGGATCCTCCTGCGACATCACTATCTACAGGGTGGCGCACGAAATGTGTTACCATTTTGTTTTTGAAAACAAACCTTATTGTCAATACAATCTGAAAGGAACATATACTACAATGAAGAGCCGTCCATGGAGATTTGTTCTAACTCAGCACATGCTCAATATGTCCATCATTTCGTTTCCTAACTTCCTTCAAACGAACACTGAAGTTAGTGATTACCCTACTGGACATGTCTTCCATAATTTCACTGCAAGCTTGAAGAATAAGTCTTCTGAGCTCCATTAAATCACGTGGACGTTTCGGGAAAATTTTTTCCTTTAGGTACCGCCAAAGAAAAAAGTCACATGGATTGAGGTCTGGGCTATTAGGGGGCCAATTTTGTCCGTCATTGAAGCGACCTGGAAACCTAAGTGAAATGATCCACATGTCGAAATGCTCGTGTAAAAACTCCAACACAGTGTTTGCAGTTTGTAGCCTTGCTCCATCTTGCATGAACCACTGCGTGTTGAAGGGCAAGGCAGTAGCAAGAAGCTGTGGAATGAAGCTATTGCGAAGCATGCTCAAATAACGCTCGCTGTCCAGTTTCTTCAAAGAAAAAGGGTCTAATAAGTCCGTGACTGGAAACTGCTGCCCACGCTGTAATCCTCGGAGCACAATGTTGTCGTTCATGAAGCACTTGTGGGTTTTCAGTGGTCCAAAAGCGTACATTTTGTTTGTTAAACACACCGTCTAAATGAAAATGGGCCTCGTCTGAAAACCAAACGTTGTTGAGAGTTTCTTCCCTATACTCCGCCCACTGAGCAAACAGTAGTCTCTGCTGCTCGTGTTCTTCAGTGAGCTTCTGTGCACAGGTCAACTTGTATGGGTACATATGGAGGTCACTTTTAAGAATGCGTTGAACGGAGCGTCTGGATATTCCCAGTTGCACTGCTGCCTTTCTACACGATTTCTCGAGACTTCTCTGTACATCAACTCGTACCGCTTCAATATTCTCCGGCGAACAAACAGGCTCTGGCCGAGGTCACTTCGCTTCCAATATTGTTCCTTCCTGTACAAATTTATCGTACAACCTGGGGATGGTCTTCTTGCAAGGGACCCATCGTGTGTTAAACCGTAGTCGAAAACGCCTGAGTCACAACAAGGCTTTTCGTTTCATGAAAAAGTTACACAATTGCCGACCGTTGCTGTGTAGTCAATCTTCCATTGCCAGCCATTACTGCTTACTAGTCTCCCAGCGGCAGTATCGTGAATTACACGTTATTTCGTAACTCATTTGTTGTTCCAAGCTCTGCTGGTACTGCTGTAGAGGTCTCAGCGGGATATCTAATGTGCGTCGTAAATTGTGAAAGCTACAATTGGTAACACATTTCGTGCGGCACCCTGTATTAGGCTCGTGAAAACATTTCGCTTCATTGGCCGAAATGGGCCGGCACTGCAGGACGCCCGGCACTATGTCGCTAGGATAGCTTTTACGTTTTTTGGGGTCACGTAGGCAACCAAGTAGCTTCTTCCCATGTGCACAAATTAACAGTGTTTTTATTGGGATGCCAGCTGTGACGTCAAAAAGTGTACAGGTGGGCACCTTTTCGATGCCTTGAGATGTGCTAGGTTTGGAGGAACGGATTTTGTCGATCTTCTGGAGGGAGGCTGTAGGGTATATGCGATTGGCGCATGAGAGCGCAACCGTTTTTTAATTTTTGAAAGATTTTTAGCTTTTTGGCGCTGTGGCCATGAAGGAGAGAAGAGTGCGGGAGAGCAGTGGCCACGAACGAGGAGAGATCGATCCAGACCAAGTGTGCGAACGTAGATTTGGATGAGAGAAGGAGATGGAGAACCACCATTCGAGCTGATGCAGAGACTCGGTGGTTACAACATATAGACAGCTACGTGCTTATGGCTAGATGCATACGGTGAGCATTTTGCAGCGTCAACATTAGGAATGGCTAAGGTGAATTTCAGCAACTGCAGCGTGCTGTTAGAACAGCATCAGTCCTGTACGATTTAAACATACTGTATTATCTTTCCAATCAGTGGTTCAAAATACTGTCAAATTAGTTAGTCAGATCGCGTTATCCATTGTTAAAGACAGAGTTAGAGTCAATTTTCCAACCTCTTTCCAAACTTGGTAACTGTACATCAGTACACACTTCATTTTGTTAAACAGGAACATGAATGTAATCAATGTGTCTGAGAACTACACTCAGGATGTCCGGTACACCAGACACACGGTTGTTAGGCCGTCAAGCGGATGTGAGTCTGGCTCACCTCGCAAGATAGCGTGCTGCTCGTTAAACTATACGAGCAGGGCATACTGCTTGGACACCGTAAAAATAAAATCTGGAAAATGTTCTTCGATGTATATTATCTAGCTTTTCGGACCATAATTATATCTATTTTGCCTTAAAAATAAATCCTCTCTTGTTTGCAAGCTATTTGCGCATAACTCTAGTCTCTCAATGGTATCTAGATGTGCTCTATGTAGTTAAAGTCATTTGAACTCACGACTGAAACTTCAGTCGAAGCTCGTCCAAGGGTACATGTTATATAGCGGTGTCTCATAATGGGGTTCAGATGCCCTTCATACTATCTCCTCACAGTTGCACCAAGAAGCCAAATAGTGTCCAGGGAACACTTACCTGTTCTCTACAGATATCTGTAGTCAAGGTGGACATGGAGTGCGTTCTTACGAAGACTCATCCTTCCAAAACACCTATAAATGTTTCATTCTATTCAAATGTGGACGCTGAAGAGGGTTGTACATGGCTGCCACGGTACGTGGAACCATGAGCCACAAACTGTGCAGTATGATTACATTCTTTATCACTTGACTATTATGCGCCGTGTACACACACGGGCGGCCCTTTAATCTTCGGTGGTAAACAGCGAGTGAGCAGCACTGATGTCCTTGTAATATTCTATCAAGGTGTTGCGTGTAGACAGTTTTGACTACACCTTCTGTTGGTTAATGGCTTGCGCAACGCATTATCCAACTCACAGCGTTTGACTACAACGCTATGTGCTGCACTGTGGCCCCAAATGTTATTCCGTTGTCTGTGTGCAATCACGAACAGCACAAGGCTTTGTCTTATTTATGATCAGTTTCGGTGCCACGGAGATCATGTTCACTGCTTCTAACGAGTAGCCATTGAACTGGAAGTACTTCTTAATCATGCGTTGTACGGTTAGAGCCATTTGAACCATTTGAATCTTGTAATGGCGAATAAAACTAAGTCCATGGCTGAAACCGGCTATTTCTAGGTTGGCCGCCACCACGCAGCATCTTTTTTTTATCAATATTGAGTTGAGTTTAAGTAGAACATGCGCTTTGGGTAAATTTCAAGCATCTACAACTACCAGTACTGCCCCTTGGCTTTCTTCAATAAACTGCATGGACGTGTAGCTCGTGTCCAGAGTAACAGGTTTGAATGCCGCAACAGGAAAAATAATTTCATCAGCAGAAATTGACTGTCTAGGTGAGGTGTGGCAATCGTCTACAATTTTATGATTACCAGAATATAAAATAACATTTGTGAAAAGTGCTGTACAAAGAAACTTGTAGTTCAAGAGAACTTTATTATCACAGTGTAAGAACATCACAATATGTGAGAGACTAGGGATGAAGACGTATAAACGATCTCTGGCTCTGAGGATCCACTATTGAGTGCAGCCTGCCTCCCGGCCCCCTCTCTTCCCCACCCCCTCCCCCCACCATAGAGGCACAGTACGAAAGGGGGCTGTGGAAATGTTTCTCACAAAAATCCCTACACTCGGTTTGGGCCTGGCTATGTTTCTGGGAACACTCCACCATTTGGTTTGTATCTAAATTCCCAATTTATCAACAATGTCGTTCGTTCTTCACAGTCACGGTATACAGACACACTTCATAAAATTACTGCATTTCAGGTGCGAATGGAACCTTATAGTTAGGGTACAGGGTGGACATCAGTTGCAATAAGGTTCAAATTTCGCATACAAAGATCGCCATGTTAGTTAATAACTTTGTCAGTTTGTTATCATCTACTTTCTCAGATTTCTCTGACATTTAAAAAGGAATACACTATGTGTTATCACATTGACTCTACTAACACTTTGGCCTCTGCCATTTCAGTTTAACGTTACCAATGTGAATGACGAGCTAAGAGGCGCCCATAGTTCTGAAGGCCGATTCCCACAAGAGCGTGGCAGAGCTGCTCGTGGCAGCTTCAAGTTTTCCGTGACGTCAAGGCGGCACGATGACTTAGCGTTCCCAACCGAAGCGGAGACTTCTAGCGGTAACTAATGACAGACTGAACGGAACTGAGGGCGTGGAAGGTGTGGAACCAATGAAATGTGCTGAGCAACTGTCATCTCGGACAGACGTAAACATACAAGTATGGTTCAGAACGTTGTATTAGCATAAGAAGCTGCAAAAGGAAGGAAGGAAGGGAGGAAGGTTTACGTTTAACATCTCGTCGACAATGAGGTCATTAGAGACGGAGCACAAGCCCAGAGCAGCCTAGCCTTGCCCTATTTTGTACCCCTAAACTGCTCATTTATTTCCGACTTTCTCGGACGACCTTATCACAGACTATTTGTTTTACCGTCACCAGAGTCAGTCAATTACCGTTGTAAGAGGTCCATGACTAAGGAATTTATAGCTAGCGCACTCGAGCAGATGTGATTTCGATGGATTGCTCACGCACTGCCTGCGATATGTAAGCTATAAGAGAATCTCAGACCAGAGAGAAGTGTTAGCTGCAGTAGGATCTGTGTAGCAGTAGGAGTACGTAGTAGCTAGGAGTCTTGTGTATCGAGATGGCTGGGGCGGTCGTGGGGAGCGATGGCGATGCCCGAGCGATGAAGTATAAGGTAAAAGCAGCCTCGAGCATATGTACTATTGTTACTTGTTTATTAATTTATTTATTTATTTACATGTCAAGTTCCGTAGGGCCAAATTGAGGAGCAAATCTCCAAGGTCATGGAACGTGTCAGTACATGAACTTACAACATAAAAGTAATAACGGATAAAAATAAATGTTCATGAACCTGAAAGAAAATCAGTCCACAAGTTTAATAAAACGCTATCAGCAATACAATGAGAATCAGCTTAATTTTTCAAGGAACTCTTCGACAGAATAGAAGGAGTGGCCCATGAGGAAACTCTTCAGTTTCGATTTGAAAGCGCGTGGGTTACTGCTAAGATTTTCGAATTCGAGTGGCAGCTTGTTGAAAATGGATGTAGCAGTATACTGCACACCTTTTTGCACAAGAGTAAAGGAAGTCCGATCCAAATGGAGGTTTGATTTCTGCCGAGTATTAACCGAGTGAAAGGTGCTTATTGTTGGAAATAAACTAATATTGGTAACAAGAAACGACAATAAGGAATATACATATTGAGAGGCCACTGTCAAAATACCCAGACTCGTGAACAGAGGTCGACAAGAGGTTCGTGAACTCACACCACTTATTGCCCGAACCGCCCGTTTCTGAGCCAAAAATATCCTTCTAGAATGGGAAGAGTTACCCCAAAACATAATACCATAAGACATAAGTGAACGAAAATAAGCAAAGTAGACTAATTTACGTGTCGAAGTTTCACTTTCGATACTGTTCAAATAGTGAAAATGGCAGTATTAAGTCTTTGAACAAGATCCTGAATGTGGGCTTCCCACGACAGCTTACTATCTATCTGAACACCTAGGAATTTGAACTGTTCAGTTTCACTAATCATATGCCCGTTCTGTGAGATTAAAACGTCACGTTTTGCTGAATTGTGTGATGTTGTTGTTGTGGTCTTCAGTCCTGAGACTGGTTTGATGCAGCTCTCCTTGCTACCCTATCCTGTGCAAGTTTCTTCATCTCCCAGTACCTACTGCAACTTACATCCTTCTGAATCTGCTTAGTGTATTCATCTCTTGGTCTCCCTCTACGATTTTTATCCTCCACGCTACCCTCCAATGCGAAATTTTTGATCCTTTGATGTCTCAGAACATGTCCTACCAACCGCTCCCTTCTTCTCGTCAAGTTGTGCCACAAATTCCTCTTCTCCCCAATTCTATTCAATACCTCCTCATTAGTTATGTGATCTACCCATCTAATCTTCAGCATTCTTCTGTAGCACCACATTTCAAAAGCTTCTATTCTCTTCTTGTCCAAACTAGTTATCGTCCATGTTTCACTTCCATGCAAATACTTTCAGAAACGACTTCCTGACACTTAAATCTATACTCGATGTTAACAAATTTCTGTTCTACAGAAACGCTTTCCTTGCCATTGCCAGTTTACATTTTATATCCTCTCTACTTCGACCATCATCAGTTATTTTGCTCCCCAAATAGCAAAACTCATTTACTACTTTAAGTGTCTCATCTCCTAATCTAATTCCCTCAGCATCACCCGGCTTAATTCGACTACATTCCATTATCTTCGTTTTGCTTTTGTTGATGTTCATCTTATACCATCCTTTCAAGACACTGTCCACTCCGTTCAACTGCTCTTCCAAGTCCTTTGCTGTCTCTGACAGACTTACAATGTCATCGGCGAACCTCAAAGTTTTTATTTCTTCTCCATGGATTTTAATACCTACTCCGAATTTTTCTTTTGTTTCCTTTACTGCTTGCTCAATATACAGATTGAATAACATTGGGGAGAGGCTACAACCCTGTCTCACAATCCAACTACTGCTTCCCTTTCATGTCCCTCGACTCTTACAACTGCCATCTGGTTTCTGTACAAATTGTAAATAGCCTTTCACTCCCTGTATTTGACCCCTGCCACGTTTAGAATTTGAAAGAGAGTATTCCAGTCAACATTGTCAAAAGCTTTCTCTAAGTCTACAAATGCTAGAAACGTAGGTTTGCCTTTCCTTAATCTTTCTTCTAAGATAAGTCGGAAAGTCAGTATTGCCTCACGTGTTCCAATATTTCTACGGAGTCCAAACTGATCTTCCCCGAGGTCGGCTTCTACCAGTTTTTCCATTCGCCTGTAAAGAATTCGCGTTAGTATTTTGCAGCTGTGACTTATTAAACTGATAGTTCGGTAATTTTCACATCTGTCAACGCCTGCTTTCTTTGGGATTGGAATTATTATATTCTTCTTGAAGCTGGGGGTACTTCGCCTGTCTCATACATCTTGCTCACCAGAGGGTAGAGTTTTGTCAGGACTGGCTCTCCCAGGGCAGTCAGTAGTTCTAATGGAATGTTGTCTACTCCCGGGGCCTTGTTCCAGCTCAGGTCTTTCAGTGCTCTGTCAAACTCTTCACGCAGTATCGTATCTCCCATTTCATCTTCATCTACATCCTCTTCCATTTCCATAATATTGTCCTCAAGTACATCGCCCATGTATAGACCCTCTATATACTCCATCCACCTTTCTGCTTTCCCCTCTTTGCTTAGAACTGGGTTTCCATCTGAGCTCTTGATATTCATACAAGTGGATCTCTTTTCTCCAAAGGTCTCTTTAATTCTCCTGTAGGCAGTATCTATCTTACCCCTAGTGAGATAAGCCTCTACATCCTTACATTTGTCCTCTAGCCATGCCTGCTCAGCCAGTTTGCACTTCCTGTCGATCTCATTTTTGAGACGTTTGTATTCCTTTTTGCTTGCTTCATTTATTGCGTTTTTATGTTTCCTCCTTTCATCAATTAATTTCAATATTACTTCTGTTACCCAAGGATTTCTACTAGCCCTTGTCTTTTTACCTACTTGATCCTCTGCTGCCTTCACTACTTCATCTCTCAGAGCTACCCATTCTTCTTCTACTGTACCTCTTTCCCTCACTGCTGTCAATTGTTCCCTTATGCTGTCCCTGAAACTCTGTACAACCTCTGGTTTAGTCAGTTTATCCAGGTCCCATCTCCTTAAATTCCCACCTTTTTGCAGTTTCTTCAGTTTTAATTTACAGGTCATAACCAATAGAACGTGGTGAGAGTCCACATCTGCCCCTGGAAATGTCTTACAATTTAAAACCTGTTTCCTAAATCTCTGTCTTACCATTATATAATCTATCTGCTACCTTTAGTATCTCCAGGATTCTTTCATGTCTAGAACCTTCTTTTATGATTCTTGAACCAAGTGATAGCTATGATTAATCTATGCTCTGTGAAAAATTCTAACAGACGGCTTCCTCTCTCATTTCTTACCCCCAATCCATATTCACTTACTATATTTCCTTCTCTCCCTTTTCCTACACTCGAATTCCAGTCACCCACGACTATTAAATTTTCGTCTCCCTTCACTATCTGAATAATTGTGTGTTAGAAACTGTAAAAACTGAGTCTTACTGTGATTTAACGTTGGTTTATTTTCTAGAAGCCATGAACTGAGGTCATGTACTGCACTACTTGAAACCGAGTCAATGTTGCACACAACATCCTTTACTACCAAGCTAGTGTCATCAGGAAACAGAAATATTTAGAGTTACCCATAATACTAGTGGGCATAGCATTTATATAAATAAGGAACAGGAGCGACCCCAACACTGATCCCTGGGGCACCCCCCACTTGACAGTAGCCCACTCAGATCCCACATCACAGCCGTTATCAGCATGGTGAATAATGACCTTTTGCTGCCTGTTGCTAAAGTAAAAGGTGAACCAATTGTGAGCTACTCCCCTTATTCCGTAATGGTCCAACTTCTGGAGCAATGTTGTGAGATCAACACAGTCAAATGCCTTTGTTAAATCAAAAAATACGCCAAGCGTTCGAAACTTTTTGTTTAGCCCATCCAGTACCTCACAGAGAATATAGCATTTTCAGTTGTCAAACGACTTCTAAAACCGAACTGTACATTTGATAGCAAATCGTGTGATATAAAATGATCAATTAACCTTACATACACAGCTTTTTCGATAACTTTTGCAAACACTGATGGCATAGAAATAGGTCTAAAATTATCTACATTATCCCTTTCTCCCTTTTTATATGGCGGCTTTACTCCTGAGTACTTTAATCGCTCAGGAAACTGACCATTCCTAAAGGAAAAATTACAAATATGGCTAAATACAGGGCTAAATGTGCAGCACAGTACTTTATTATTCTACTAGACACTCCATCATAACCATGAGCGTCCTTAGTCTTCAGTGATTTAATTATTTACTCAATCTCCCTCTTGTCTGTATCACAGAGGAGTATTTCAGACGTCAATATCGGAAAGGCATTTGCTAAGAAATTTATATGATTTCCTGTAGTAACTAAATTTTTATTTAATTGACCAGCAATGCTCAGAAAATGGTTGTTAAATACTGTACATATATCTGATTTATCAGTAACAGAAATGTTATTACCGCGAACTGACTTTACATCATCAACTTTGTGCTGCTGACCAGACACTTCCTTCACAACTGACTGTATGACTTTAATTTTATCCTGTGAATTAGCTATTCTATTTGCATACCACATACTTTTTGCCTTGCTAATAACATTTTTAAGCACCTTACAATACTGTTTGTAATGCGCTACTGTAGCTTGATTGTGACAACTCCTAACATTTTGATATAATTCCCGCTTTGTTCTATATGATATCCTTATCCCACTAGTTAGTCAACCGGGCTGTCCATTACTGCTAGTACCCCGTTTAGAATGTTCTAATAGAAAGCAACTCTCAAAGAGCATGAGAAATGTATTATGGAAAGCATTGTATTTATCATCTATATTATCGGCGCTATAAACATCTTGCCACACTTGTTCCTTGACAAGTTTTGGAAACTCTATTGCTGTTCTATTAACTTTCCTACGTAGTTTGTAATTAAATACGACATTGGTTTGAGTACAAAAACCTTTTAGTGTTAATATTTGTGCATCATGGTCTGAAAGGCCATTCACCCTTCACTAACAGAATGCCCATCTAATAATGAAGAATGAATAAAAATATTTTCTATGACTATGCTACTGTACCCCTGCACCCTAGTTGGAAAAAACACAGTTTGCATCAGATCATATGAATTTAGGAAATCTACCAACATCCTTTTTCTTGCACAAGCATGTACAAAATTAATATTGAAGTCACCACATCTAACTGCTTTCAGGTAATTCCTGCAAAGTGAATCTAGAACCCTCTCTAGCTTAAGCAAAAACTCTGAAGTCGGAGTTAGGGGACCTATAAACAACAGCAATTAGGAGTTTCACTAAATTCAATAAATGCTGCACAACTTTCAAATATCTGTTCAGTGCAGTGTCGTGATACGTCTATGGACTCAAATGAAATACTGCTTTTTACGTACAGAGCCACTCCCCCACCCCGCAAGGAACTCCTTGAGAAACAGCCAGCTAATCTGTAGCCTGGTAAAGGAAGCCTCTGGATTATCAAATTATTTAAGTGGTGCTCTGATATACCAATAATTTCAGAGTTAACACCTATTAGCAGTTTACTACCTTTATCTCTAATACCTCTTATAGTTTGATGAAATATGCTAATTCCTTCTCTACTTGGAAACATTACATCCTCTGGAGATGAGCCCTTAGTTACAGGCACTTCCTTTAAGCAGTTATACCTATCAGCTGACTTCAGTCTGAAAAAGGTGCAGCTCTAACACCAACTACTACAGGAATTTTTCCATGAGTGATACCACCACCACCACCACCCCCCACTACACTGTCACCTATTAGCTTAGTCAGCCTCCCCTTCCCATACCTATTCAGGTGCAGGCCATGCCTAGTGAAACCCCATCTACTGACAGACGCAACTGGCACCACTGAGATGTGATCCAAGCCCTCCGCCATCAGTGCCCTCCCCAGCCCCACATTAACACGCCTAACAGCCGCATTAAGGTGAGGCCGATCATGACGCTGAAACAGTTGCATGAAATGCACATTAGTGTCACCAGTTCGAGTAGCTATCTTAACCAAGTCACCACTGACATCATATTCCCCGTCCCTATCGAGACTGTTCCCTGCTCCACCCACTATCACTACCTGATCCACTTTCGTAAAATTCTTACATAACTCCCCTATGCTTTCAGTCACCTGTGCCAACCCTGCACTAGGCTTCACAATGCTGGTGACCTGGTACTCACTCCCCAACACTTCCTGCAACTGCCGTGGGAGCTACCTAGCAGCAGAACCTTCTTTCTGCTAGACTTTGCAACTAACCTAGGCCTCCTAATTGCTGAGGACTGCTGCAAGTTACCTACATCTACGGCTACACGAGGCTCCTCTCCACTCAACTCTGCATACATGCAATAGATACGACCAACTGTCAAAGTAAAACTGTCTGAATACCTCTTCTTCCTAGCTACCTTCTTGCCATCTGCCAGTTCCCATTCCCCACCAGCCTTCACCCTCCTCAACCTATCTAGTTCCTCCTTTGCGCATTGTAACTGCACCTGAAGGGCACAGATCTTACGCTCCTGCTCCTCTATTATCCTGTTTCTACTACAGATTCTACATTCCCAGGAGAGGATCTCCCTGAAATAACCACTGGCTTCCCCAATGCATTCCCCCCAATGAAAATACTTTGAACAAATCCCACACCGTAATCCACTACTCACAAACCTACGACGGAGCCCACACTTTTCACTCATGGTAAAATTTTACAGTTACTGAAAAAAACTCTACGTCTACGTTACCAAAGTTCAGTTACACCAGTAGAACTATTTAAGAACTAACAAATGGTCTCTAAATTCTGTGCCTACTAAGAAAGCAGCTACTTGTATTAATACTACTACAACACAGCCGATACCAATACCAGCAAAACTTCACAAAATTATTAGCAAAAACCAAAAAATTAAAACGACCACTGTAACACTAAGCGAAGTTAAAACAACAAATGAAAATTTTACTGAAATATTTGACTAGAAGGAATAATAAACGCCAGTTGAAAACTAAAGCACGAGATTTACTAAACGATTTCAAAACACTGAAAACTCTATAAAACACAACGATTACAAAAGTATATTAAGTCGTTATTTCGCCACAAACGGCACGCAACACCGCTGAAATCTATTAAATTTAATAACTGTATTACAGAGCACAAATAAGTTTGTCAGTACTTAGCTTATAACCGCTACAGCTGCAGTGCACACCGCAAAATGTAAACACACTACTGAGGCACGAGGCTTAGACGAACTACGAAAACAGACTCACAAATAATACACCACTCGAGTCAATAACACAGGAAGAAAGACTGAGATTAATGAAAATCCACTAATAACTTACTTTTACGGCAAATATTAAAACAAATAAACTTTAAAATAAGTAAATGAAGTCTAAAATTTATAAAATATTAACGAGCTATTTTAACATCAGTGCAGCACACGTGACATAAATGTTTTAAAAAAAATCTCTTAGTAATAATCTTTCTTATATCCTCCCCCCGTGAACCATGGACCTTGCCGTTGGTGGGGAGGCTTGCGTGTCTCAACGATACAGATAGCCGTACCGTAGGTGCAACCACCACGGAGGGGTATCTGTTGAGAGGCCAGACAAACGTGTGGTTCCTGAAGAGGGGCAGCGCCTGGATGATTGACTGATCTGGCCTTGTAACATTAACCAAAACGGCCTTGCTGTTGTGGCACTGCGAACGGCTGAAAGCAAGGGGAAACTACAGCCGTAATTTTTCCCGAGGGCACGCAGCTTTACTGTATGATTAAATGATGATGGCGTCCTCTTGGGTAAAATATTCCGGAGGGAAAATAGCCCCCCATTCGGATCTCCGGGTGGGGACTACTCAAGAGGATGTCGTTATCAGGAGAAAGAAAACTGGCGTTCTACGGATCAGAGCGTGGAATGTCAGATCCCTTAATCGGGCAGGTAGGTTAGAAAATTTAAAAAGGGAAATGGATAGGTTAAAGTTAGATATAGCGGGAATTAGTGAAGTTCGGTGGCAGGAGGAACAAGACTTCTGGTCAGGTGAATAAAGGGTTATAAATACAAAATCAAATAGGAGTAATGCGGGAGTAGGTTTAATAATGAATAGGAAAATTGGAGTGCGGGTAAGCTACTACAAACAGCATAGTGAACGTATTATAGTGGCCAAGATAGACACGAAGCCCATGCCTACTACAGTAGTACAAGTTTATATGCCAACTAGCTCTGCAGATGACGAAGAAATTGAAGAAATGTATGATGAGATAAAAGAAATTATTCAGTTAGTGAAGAGAGACGAAAATTTAATAGTCATGGGTGACTGGAATTCGACAGTAGGAAAAGGGAGAGAAGGAAACGTACTAGGTGAATATGGATTGGGGCTAATAAATGAAAGAGGGAGCCGTCTGTTAGAATTTTGCACAGAGCATAACTTAATCATAGCTAACACTTGGTTCAAGAATCATAAAAGAAGGTTGTATACATGGAAGAATCCTGGAGATACTAAAAGATATCAGATATTTGTATAATGGTAAGACAGAGATTTAGGAATCAGGTTTTAAATTGTAAGACATTTCCAGGGGCAGATGTGGACTCTCACCACATTCTATTGGTTATGAACTGTAGAATAAAATTGAAGAAATTGCAAAAAGGTGGGAATTTAAGGAGATGGGACCTGGATAAACTGACTAAAGCAGAGGTTGGACAGAGTTTCAGGGACAGCATAAGGGAACAATTGATAGGAATGGGGGAAAGAAATACAGTAGAAGACGAATGGGTAGCTCTGAGGGATGAAGTAGTGAAGGCAGCAGAGGATCAAGTAGGTAAAAAGACAAGGGCTAGTAGAAATCCTTGGGTAACAGAAGAAATATTGAAATTAATTGATGAAAGGAGGAAACATAAAAACGAAGTAAATGAAGCAGGAAAAAAGGAACACAAACGTCTCAAAAATGAGATCGACAGGAAGTGCAAACTGGCTAAGCAGGCATGGCTAGAGGACAAATGTAAGGATGTAGAGGCTTATCTCACTAGGGGTAAGATAGATACTGCCTACAGGAAAATTAAAGAGACCTTTGGAGAAAAGAGAGCCACTTGTATGAATATCAAGAGCTCAGATGGAAACCCAGTTCTAAGCAAAGAGGGGAAAGCAGAAAGGTGGATGGAGTATATAGAGGGTCTATACATGGGCGATGTACTTGAGGACAATATTATGGAAATGGAAGAGGATGTAGATGAAGATGAAATGGGAGATACGATACTGCGTGAAGAGTTTGACAGAGCACTGAAAGACCTGAGCTGGAACAAGGCCTCTGGAGTAGACTACATTCCATTAGAACTACTGACTGCCCTGGGAGAGCCAGTCCTGACAAAACTCTACCCTCTGGTGAGCAAGATGTATGAGACAGGCGAAGTACCCCCAGCTTCAAGAAGAATGTAATAATTCCAATCCCAAAGAAAGCAGGCGTTGACAGATGTGAAAATTACCGAACTATCAGTTTAATAAGTCACAGCTGCAAAATACTAACGCGAATTCTTTACAGGCGATTGAAAAAGTGGTAGAAGCCGACCTCGGGGAAGATCAGTTTGGACTCCGTAGAAATATTGGAACACGTGAGGCAATACTGACTTTCCAACTTATCTTAGAAGAAAGATTAAGGAAAGGCAAACCTACGTTTCTAGCATTTGTAGACTTAGAGAAAGCTTTTGACAATGTTGACTGGAATACTCTCTTTCAAATTCTAAACGTGGCAGGGGTCAAATACACGGAGTGAAAGGCTATTTACAATTTGTACAGAAACCAGATGGCAGTTGTAAGAGTCGAGGGACATGAAAGGGAAGCAGTAGTTGGGTTGTGAGACAGGGTTGTAGCCTCTCCCCAATGTTATTCAATCTGTATATTGAGCAAGCAGTAAAGGAAACAAAAGAAAAATTCGGAGTAGGTATTAAAATCCATGGAGAAGAAATAAAAACTTTGAGGTTCGCTGATGACATTGTAATTCTGTCAGAGACAGCAAAGTACTTGGAAGAGCAGTTGAACGGAATGGACAGTGTCTTGAAAGGAGGATATAAGATTAACATCAACAAAAGCAAAACGAGGATAATGGAATGTAGTCGAATTAAGCCGGGTGATGCTGAGGGAATTAGATTAGGAGATGAGACACTTCAAGTAGTAAATGAGTTTTGCTATTTGGGAAGCAAAATAACTGATGTGGTCGAAGTAGAGAGGATATAAAATGTAGACTGGCAATGGCAAGGAAAGCGTTTCTGTAGAACAGAAATTTGTTAACATCGAGTATAGATTTAAGTGTCAGGAAGTCGTTTCTGAAAGTATTTGTATGGAAGTGAAACATGGACGATAAATAGTTTGGACAAGATGAGAATAGAAGCTTTCGAAATGTGGTGCTACAGAAGAATGCTGAAGATTAGATGGGTAGATCACGTAACTAATGAGGCGGTATTGAATGGGTTTGGGGAGAAGAGAAGTTTGTGGCACAACTTGACTAGAAGAAGGGATCGGTTGGTAGGACATGTCCTGAGGCATCAAGGGATCACAAATTTAGCATTGGAGGGCAGCGTGGAGGGTAAAAATCGTAGAGGGAGACCAAGAGATGAATACACTAAGCAGATTCAGAAGGATGTAGGTTGCAGTAGGTACTGGGAGATGAAGGAGCTTGCACAGGATAGATTAGCATGGAGAGCTGCATCAAACCAGTCTCAGGACTGAAGACCACAACAACAACAATAAAAATTAACTTTTTGACAATCATTCATCTCAATTTAAGAATTCACTAATTTCTCTAATTGATGGTCATCCCGATTATTGTAAAGAAAAACCAGTTGTTCCTTTTATACATGACAAATCTATCGGCCAGCATTGCACTGGGCTGTACCAGAAAAATTTCTTGTAGGAGCAGATATATACGCGTTATCCGGCGACCTTATTGAGGTAAGAATTTTCTATTTCTTCAGTATGATCTTTCAGGGCCATGACGCAGCACTGCTGACGTCCATAATTTACCAGTTTAAATTCACAGTCAATTATCTAAAGGTTATAAGTGAGTCACATTTTTTATTGGGTGGTTATTCACGTTATTATTGCGAGGTTACTGTATAATAAACTGGTGGGAGGTTACACTAAATGTTAATGTTATTATCACATTTTTTATGTGTTGGGAGGTTACACTTGGTTTTTTTATCTGTTGGGTAGTTACACTGAATGTGAATTATATGATTATATTTTTTACTGTTGGGAGGTATTTTTTAAACTGTTGCGAGGTTACACAGAATGTGAATGATATACCTTTTTTTTCTGTTGGGATTTACGCTGAATGTTATACATAATTTTTTTTTATCTGTTGGAGGTTACACCGTTCATAATTGTTCCCTGTCACATTATGCGGTCGTCAACATTAAAAAAAAATCGCTCCGGAAGGATTAAGGATTACTACTGTGACTCTCGTAACAGCTTATTACATTTGCTGTATCTAAATGCAGATTACTACAATGACAGTACATTACTTTTCATGAAGTGAATATTTGTTTGTAATTGCAAATGTCTCACATTTGCTCCCCATTGTTTGTTGTATGAATGTAACATATTTTAATTATTTTGCAAGCGTTAGTCATTGGAAACACTCGATTAAGTAATACGGCAATCCTCAGCTCCATCTTTACACTACCATTGGCATTATCATAAGCAATGTAGACACACATCTAACGACCATCACAGTACCGTAAGTCTGTATTCCTACTTTCACCACAGATGATAAAGGGATTGGAGGAATGCACTATGAGATAAAAGAAGTTATTCAGCTCTTTCATACGGCCTGGAGAGCGGTGTGCTGACCACATGCCCCTCCATCCAGTGACGCCTGTGGTCTGAGGATGATACGCGCGGCCTGTCGGTATCGTCGGGGCTTCATGGCCTGTTCGGGAGGAGATTAGTTTTTTATTCAGCTCTTTAGGGAGGCAAAAATTTAATTATTATGGGGTATTAGAATTCTATAGCACAAAACGGAGGAGAAGGAAACGTCGTAGTGTACGTGGGTTGGGGGACTGGAGTGAAGGACGAAGCTGTGTGGTGAAATTTTGCACCGAGTGGGATTACATAATTCCTAATATTCGGTTTACGAATTGTGAATGATGGTTGCATACGAGGAAGCTTTTGAGATGCATTGTATAATAGTACGTCAAAGCGTTGGAAACCAGATTTTAAACTGCAGAACATTTCCAGTGCCAAATATGGACTCTGACCACAATTTATTGCTTATAAACTGCAGATTAAAACTAATAACAATGCAAAAAGCTAGGAAATTAAGGAGATGGGACCTGGGTAAGTTAAAAGAACCAGAATTAGTCGAGAGTCTGAGGGTGCATTAGTCAACGAATGACTGAAACAGGAGAAATGAATACACTAGAAGACGAACGCATAGTTTTGAGAGATGGCGTAGTGAAGGCAGCTGAGGATAAAAGTGACAGAAGAAATCCTTGGATTACACAAGGTATATTGAACTCCGTTGACAACTGGAGAAAAAAATATAAAAATAAAATAAAAAATAAAAGGAACCTTGTTTTTAAGTGTAGTTGCACAAGTAGAACTACAAAAAATGTGTTCATTAACGTTAACTGTAATCATTTATACATATCCTGTATACTGACTCATTCCACTTCATTACGATAAAAGAATCGTTCAAATTATCTTTGGAACATGCAGCTAACTAACTAAATAGCAGCAAATGAATAAATATCAAGTGCTCAGATGCCCAGCCAGAACCAAGCAAAGAAAGGAAATCTGGAAGGTGGAGGAATATGTAGAAGTGGGTCTATGAAAACAAACTTGAGCACAACGTTAGATTACAGTTCCAGTGGAATGCGCAAACGCACGAGGCGCTACTGATCCTCTGACTTATCTCAGGACTTATCTGAGGAAGCAAACTAAAGTTTACATTATTTACTACTTTCGAAAAGGCTTTTGATATTCTCGATTTAAATATACTCTTTTGAAATGCTTAAGATCGCATGGGTAAAACACAAGTATGCAAGGTTATCTACAACGTATACAGAAACCAAACTGCAGTTATAAGAACCGAAGGACATCAAAGAGAAGCAGTTGTTGAGAAGGAAGCAAGACAGGGTGTAGATAGTTGGCTTCGAGGGGACTGTCAAAGCGATGCGTTGTGGTCGTTAACATCTTCCATACCATCAGATTAAATTGACCTCACCTTATAGTCTTATGCTCTCTAGACCACTTGGCGACGGGCTCCTTTACGTCAAGCAGCGATTTCGACAGCTGATTAAATTTCATTGATGAAGGGAACACGGTGAAGCTACAGACCAGCAACAATCAGATGGATCAAGTAATAGTGATATATTCTTGAAAACCATAGTCTCGGCAGAGAAATAGGTGGGAACTTGCCATTCCACCAATTTAGGCTACACAGGCGATTCCCACGCTTTCTGTGAGCCAAACAAAAAGTAAATGAATACACATAAAGTACAAGACAAATAATGATAACTAGTCCAGTCCCTAGAGTGAGTGTTCTTACAGTAAATTAGGGAAGAATCACAAACGAAGGTAACGAGACATGGGAAAACACGTGTTTGCAAGCACGCAGATGGGGGCAGCGCGACAAAGATTACCGCTCTAGAACTGTACATACCATGAACATAATTCGTCGTGGTGCAAATCGCATATCTGCAGTTTGGTTACGGACGGATGTGGTATGGGCATTCTATTGCGAATGTCTTGCGTATAGGTGAACGTAACAGCGCATTGTTACTTTCAAGGTGATTGATAGAAACACATGTGTCGGGAATATGGCAGCAGCTATCAAGCTACTGCTGATCACGAAGTGCACGCTACCAACTGCAAGGAACTGAGGCCGTGAGGGCGGCTCTCACCGGTTTCATTACCTCGGTCCTAGCACACTGTGTGCTTCTTCAGAGGGCAAAAGATCCTTGCAGCCCACTTAACTGGGGACAGACACGCCAGTGATCGCTTAGTCTTTCTGGCGAGGCTCAGTGCGAACCGCCCACGCAAAGCTCGGTTGTCCTGAGGGTGGCGCCAGCTCTCAGACTGCGGGGAGAGTTGGTGTCCCCCTGCGCAACTGATGCCTCGGCTTCAGTTTGAAGTAACGATCACTGGAATTTCTGTAGATCTACGGCACCATGTGTATATCATAGATTAAATAATTGGTGATTACGAAAATTATACCGACCCCTCCGTTCTATAGTCCCTGCACTTAAGATGTCGGCGGGTTCAGATAACTTGGGAAAAATTATTTTTAATGTATAAATAAGCAAATTAAATTCATTATCTTTTCAATTAGAGAGTGCACAGTCCTGTGCCTCCAAGCAGTCCAAACGTGTGGTAGGGAACACGGTTTTCGGTTTTAATTTTATTTTACTCTCTCTCCCACTTTTTGTAATGAGACAGGGGTGGACAGCTATAGAAACTTCGCTATAAGCTCTAAACGTTTCCGAAAGTCTCTGTGTTACAAGATGCGTAGCCTATCCCCTATGTTCGACATGTGTGCAAACCGCGCCGTAGCAATTGATGCAGCTTGCTGCAGACGGTTTCTATGACAACCGTTCCACTGCCGCTAACTTTTCCTGTAGTGGGAAGTAGCCTTGACGGATGCGAAAGCAAGAGTAACTAGTGTCTGTGCAGTCCGAGCAATGCAGTCCCTGCTGCACTGAGCATTATTATGCAAACAAATACAGCTTAACTTAATGTAATAATGTGGAATAAACAGTAATTACATAAACTTTAACTGTCTAAATGAAACATATGAGAGATATAGGTACCACAAATAGTAGCTACGGTCTATTCGTGCAGACTAGATCCAAAGCAGATAAAGGGGAATTGGCGCTGCTGCTTCCAGCGCCTCCAAGGACCAATGATATAATGCAATTTTGCGTATTTTTCTGTGGCAACGTTTCAGTGCTACTGCAGTTTAACGCAACTATGATTTTCAGTCAGTATTGCAGCAGCTAGTTTTCAGGGATCTCCTTTCGCGAAATGAATTGTTGAGGACCGCGACGAAAATTTTACTGACCAACAGTATCCGAGGTATAATCTATTGGTGGGGCCAAAGGAAAGTGAAGTCAGGTAAGCTATAGTACACGTCCTTCATCGAAGAAAGCTTCAACATTCTTCACTGCATGGAGCCGGTCACTGTCCTATAGAAATACATCATGTGGAGCCACGGACCATCGAATTTGGTGTTTTTCCACCATGCCACACAACAATACAAGCTACCAGATAACATATAACATGTAAACGCCATTGTTGTGGGACATATTTGCACTCAGCCCTCAAATGCTGAAACGCTTATGGTTTCCGGACAGTGGAAGCTGACTGAATGGCTGGCCTGTGTACTGTCAGTCCAGGTGATAGAATCTGTGTCAACTGACGTTGCAGACAGTTCCATATCCAGTGAAGTGCTAAAGTGTCGAGGCAACACTGTGGACGAATTTAAAGAACGCCATGATCAACAGAATAAGCTAATTCTTGAACAAAAACTTATAATTGACTACCATTTTCAACCACCCATATCATCAGTAGGTCCATAAAAATCTTTGCTTTTGTTCAACGGCTTCTCCTGATGATCACGACGTTTCATATCCCCCTTACAAGTATTCAGAGTGCCCAGTGTGACTGTAGTTCGCGAAAGGCGTTCGACATTGTACCACGTAGTCACTACTAATCGAGATGCGATGAGTACAGATTACCTTAGCAAATATGTCACTTGCTCGAGGAAAATTTGACCGCTAGAAAGTGAGCGTAATTGTTGGACGGGTTTGGGAAAACGCAATGTATATGTAAAGGATATGGTATACAAGACGTTTGTGTGATCAGTTATAGCAGTGATTTCCTGCCTTGGGGCAACTACCCATGAGAGGTAAAATTAAATTTTTTAGGTCTAAATCAAACGCGTTCGACTGTGTTTTGGTCATTAAACTAAACTGTTTTTAAAGGATCATTACTATCGTCACTGTTTCACACGACTATATTACTGGTTACATAAATTACAAACACATTTAAAAAAAATGTTTCGAATAATAGCATTAGCGGGTGACACAATGTAATAGAGATTACAGCTTGTGAAACGAATGAATAAACATCTTCCTCACACAGTTCACCCACTACACACACACACACACACACACCACACACACACACACACACACACACACACACACACACACCGACACACGCGCGCGTACTTTGTGCTATGCACCATGCATCTTTGACAATAAAATTTTAACATATACGTCTCAGATGCTTAAATAGCCCATGAAAATGGCTTCTCCGAGTTGCAGATAGTTCCTTAAAAGGACCATTATTTGCTTTATTATTCACTTGGCAGCAAATAAACGAACTAATTGTCAGCACAACAACTCAACAGTAAATATGTAATGGTTACTAACTGTTCTAGGACCTACACTTTGTTATTATTATTATTATTATTGGTAATGGCAGTGGTGAATCATAAAATATTGACAGCCTATAATTTTCCAATTTCTATCAGTTAAGTTCAGTAGGAGCCCAGCAGTTAAGTGATTTACAAACAGTAAATATAGTCAGTAATTAAAACTTCCGGGCTAAGAGGCCGTGGTCCAATAGTAGAAATACTTCTCCCTGACGTTTCGTTGCCAGCTGCGGGCACCACAGATGATGTTGCCCGCAGCTGGCAACGAAACGTCAGGGAGAAGTATTTCTACTATTGGACCACGGCCTCTTAGCCCGGGAGTTTTAATTACTGAAGACGCCGGCCGTGAAAGCCTACACGCTATGAGTAAATATAGTGTCACTAGAGAGAGTAGTAGTGCAGAGGAAGCATGGTTTGTAACAAGTGTCTTCCCTCAATGTGAACAGCTAGCTTTCTTTTCTGAGAAGAAGTTGTAGGTAGCACATTCGATTGACTGAACGTTGCTTAGACCTTCTGTAAAAATGGCTTTAGCAATGCAAGTTTTTAATTGACTCATTGTTTCATGGTGTAATAAAATACCTACAGAATCTTAGCTACCGTCATTATAAAAAGTCTTCAAAGAAAATTCTTTTTCATTCTAAAGTTTAGCTAGTGACTAGCGTAAATGGTGGTGGGGTTAGAGGGGGAGGGGGGGGAGGGCGTGGTGCTAGCTAATATCTGATTACGCCCAGGGATAATAGTCTCGGAAATGTTGGCGACCACTGAATTGTAGGGTATCGTATCGGTGTTTGAAGCCTTTAATAAGACGGCATGACAACTGGCATGGAACGAATTTGAGACGCACTCCTAGGTTCGTAACAGGTCTGTATACTACGAACTTAGCAGATATGCTTGGGAATTTCAACGGGAATTCTTGGAAGAGAGGCGACATATTTCTCGTGAAACCCTGCTAGGTAAGTTTATAACCTGTATTCGAAGAACGCTACACTACAATTATGCTACTACCATCGTATGCCTCGTGTGGAGATCGTGAGTATAAGATAAGACTCTGTTTTTACAGTTTCTAACACACGATTCAACAAAACTAGACGTTTTGCTTTCACAGAATGGGCATATGATTAGTAAAACTGAACAGTTCAAATTTCTAGGTGTTCAGATAGATAGTAAACAGTCGCGGAAGCCAACGTTGAGGATATTGTTCAAAGACTTAATGCTGCCATTTTTACTATTCGAACGGTATCTGAAGTGAGTGATCGTTAGACACGAAAATTTGTCTACCTTGCTTATTTTGATTCGCTTACGTCGTATGGTATTATATTTTGGGGTAACTCTTCCCATTCTAAAAGGATATTTTTGGCTCAGAAACGGTGGTTCGGGCAATAAGTGGTGTTAAGTTCACGAACCTCTTGTCGACCCCTAATGGACGGGTACAGCGGCATATACGAGTAGACATTCGTTTTTCCCTCGCCCAGTAAGCGAATAGAATAGGAAAGAAAATCAATAATACTGGCACGACTTACTCTCCATCGTGCACGTTAAAGCGGCTCCCGGAATATAGATGCACATTAGGTAGCTGAGAAGAATGCCTGTTAAGGTGACGTGGGGAGTAAGGAAACGATCCTTCCCCTCGAATTCTTCTGCTGCGCATTTACCGTCGGTTTATGACTTGCGATGCGAAAAATACTACGTTGCCAATAGGCTTAACTGTCTATCGCGTTCTGTTTTGTGTTCACAATTTATGGCCTCCCAATTTCTTTTATATCTTTGTGTACATCACAAATGCCGAAGAATAAAAAGTCTAGAGAAACATGCATGTAACATACCGTTACTACTGTAACCAAAATACAGATAAGAAAACCAAATTTGGTGTCACGGGCCGGTGATTTCGAAAGTCCGCCGAAGACACGGAACTCGATCACGGCCGCTAGTCGCCACTGCTACAACTGCCAGCGCTGGCGTCGCAAATGTCTTACAATTGCTCTCCGTTGTTTATTGTATGAATATCTCATGATATAACACTTCTGCAAGCGTTAGTCATTGAAGTATGGTAGTAAGAAACTCCATCTTTAAACTGTCATTGGCATTATCGTAGCGAGACATACACCCATCACAGTAACACAGTTTTGCATGCCTACCAACACCGCACATGATGAAGAGATCAAAAGATCCTTATTTGTAAAAATGATATGCCCTTTAGTATTACGGGTAACTCTAAAATATTTCTGTTTGCTGATGACACGAGCTTGGTAGTAAAGAATGTTGTGTGCAATATTGGGCCAGTTTCAAATAATGCAGTTCATGACCTAAGTTCATGGCTTGTAGAAAATGACAGTAAGACTCTGTTTTTACAGTTTCTAACACACGATTCAACAAAACTAGACATTTTGCTTTCACAGAATGGGCATATGATTAGTAAAACTGAACAGTTCAAATTTCTAGGTGTTCAAATACATAGTAAACAGTCGTGGAAGCCAACGTTGAGGATATTGTTCAAAGACTTAATGCTGCCATTTTTACTATTCGAACGGTATCTGAAGTGAGTGATCGTTAGACACGAAAATTTGTCTACCTTGCTTATTTTGATTCGCTTACATCGTATGGTATTATATTTTGGGGTAACTCTTCCCATTCTATTTTGGCTCAGAAACGGTGGTTAGGGCAATAAGTGGTGTAAGTTCACGAACCTCTTGTCGACCACTATTCACGGGTCTGGGTATTTTGACATTGGCCTATATTCCTTACGTTGGAGGGTATCTGAAATCGTCTCTGAATTACACGTTTCGCAAGAAACCAAGTTGCCGGTTGACATGGGAACGGCAGATGTTGTCGTGTAACGCTTCTGATATCGTTATGCAGTGCCCTGGCGTATACACACGACGCCGCAGCGCAGAGATGGCCAGACACCGGTCTTCAGGTGGGCTGGCTCTGAGCACTATGGGACTCAACTGCTGTGGTCATCAGTCCCCTAGAACTTAGAACTACTTAAACCTAACTAACCTAAGAACATCACACACATCCATGCCCGAAGCAGGATTCGAACCTGCGACGGTAGCAGTCGCACGGTTCCGGACTGCGCGCCTAGAACCGCGAGACCACCGCCTTCAGGTGGGATTGTGACGCTTCGGGGACCTTTTGGAAGTCGCCTTCTGTGCTGATTTATATCCCTATAGCCTTTTCACAACCGATGAATAACACAGGAAGAGGCATTGGCATCTGCTGCCATTTTTACTATTCGAACGGTATCTGAAGTGAGTGATCGTTCGACACGAAAATTAGTCTACTTTGCTTATTTTCATTCGCCTATGTCGTATGGTATTGTATTGTGGGGTAACTCTTCCCATTCCAAAAGGATATTTTTGGTTCAGAAACGGGCGGTTCGGGCAATAAGTGGTGTAACTTCACGAACCTCTTGTCGACCCCTATTCACGAGTCTGGGTATTTTGACATTGGCCTCTCAATATATACATTCCTTCCTGTCGTTTCTTGTTAACAATGTTGGCTTATTCCAGAGAATAAGAAGGTTCCACTCACTTAATACTCGGCAAAAATCAAACCTGCATTTGGATCGGACTTCCTTAACTCTTGCGCAGAAAGGTGTGCAGTATACTGCTGCATCAATTTTCAATAAGCTACCGCTCGAATTCAGAAATCTTAGCAGTAATCCACGCGCTTTCAAATCGAAACTGAAGAGTTTTCTCATGGGTCACTCCTTTTATTCTGTCGAGGAGCTCCTTTAAAAATTAAGCTGATTCTTGTTGTGTTGTTGATTGCGTTTAATTAAACTTATGGATTGACTTTTGCATGTGCTCGGTTGCATTCAGCATCCACAACTGCCATTCATGCACCACACTATAAAACAATGGAAACCGGTACTCGTTTCCTTCTGTGCGGTCAGCTGATACTGTAATCTATAACACAGCCAATAGATGGCCAATGATTTTAATTGTTGCCTACCATGAAAGTTCTCAAGCCATGCGATAAGATCACAGGTTCTGGCTGCATAGAAGTAGATTGAGCATATCAGACGTTGATACACGTGTTCCCCTAATTCTTTTGAACAGCATATTTAAACATCACTTACTGATATCATGTTCACTCTAATGCAGAATATAATCGACATTTTTGCGGAAGTATCGGTGCACTCAAAATGTGTGACGATATACTAACATGGCTCGAAACTCACCAGGTCAATCACAATTACAATGTTGACGTAATGCTTTTCAGAAAGGCGCGTATACTATTCTGTCTGGAGCATGTCACAGTGCACACCCGGCGTGCTCCTGCGATGGTGTAGCGCACATTTTTCTGAGCGGCGGACAGCAGTGGCTGGTGATGTGTGGGTGGCCACAGCTGCAGTTGTGTGCAGCCATTACAAGTTAAGCGGGACGGCGTATTCGTGGCGAACAAAAGGCGGCGGCGGCGGCGGCGCCGTCTGCTTTGCGGAGGCGCCACGGCTGGGTAAACACCACACCTGAGGGCGGCCGGGCCTGGCGCCGGCTTGTTTACACAGCTCCCTCATAAACGGCGCGGCAAACACAGCTTCTGTGCACGCAGTTAGGACGCCGTACAGCCAGGCGCTGCGTCGATTAACAGGCACCACTTCCGTAGAAGGGCACTGCACATCGAACAGTATGCGAGACCAGAAACATTCAGATTCGTTAAGTCTTTGAAAATGGAAGTATACACTCGGAAACATCAAATAGAATTTATTAAATTTAATAAATTAATTACTCTGATTTAAGTAATTATCCCTGAGTACTCTACAATAACTTGCATAAATTTTTTGTTTATTAGGTTAATTTACAGGTAAGAGTGTGTGCTGATCTGTTGGAACGATGTCGCAGTCCGAGCAAATGGTGAACATCAAATTCATGTATAGATTGGGGAAATCTGCTGCAGAGACTTTGCTAACCATACAAGCGGTTTATAGGAACCTTACTTTAAAGAAAGATTTCGGGATGGACTGGAATCACTGGAAGACGAGGACCGCAGTGGAAGACCATCAAACTCCAGAAAGAAAGAATTGATCGAGCAAGTGAAACAGTTAATCAGATCAGACCGCGATTGGCCACCGACGACTTGGCACAAGAATTGCAGATCTTTATGGAGCCATTCAAGCAATCCTTCCTGATGATTTCAATATGGAAGGTGAAAGTGCAGATTCGTCCCGCAGATGCTGACTCCGGATCAAATGGGAACTAGTTTGTTGACTGCGGCCGAATGTTTTGAAGAAAGCTCAGAGGTCGCGATATTTCTTGGGACAATCGTTACTGGTGATGAGACCTAGATGTACGCGGACGACACGGAGCAAAAAAGGCAGTCATTAGAATGACACACAATATCCACTCCTCAGCCAAAGAAATCACATCCCGTTAAATTCAAAACAAAAGTGATATTCATTGCGTTTTTTGTTAACGTAGACGTACTGCACCACGAATTTGTACCAGCTGGACAAAAAGTTAACGGTCCTTTCCAGGAGCAGGTTTTGAAACGACTGAAGGAGGCAATCCAAAGAAAACGTCCCGCGGAATGGCAAGGTGGATGAACACTGCATCACGACGATGTTCCCTCCCGTACATAGCTTGTTGTAGGGACTCCTCTGTCAGCCTCCCTGTTCCCCGGTTTGATACCGGCGGATTTCTGGCTCTTTCCCAAGATCAAAAAGAGCGTCAAAGGTAACCGGTTTGTCACTGCAGAAGACATCAAAATGAACGCGACGTCTGAACTTCGGAAGATACCAAAAGAGGACTTTTATCGTGGTTGCCAGCAGTGGCAGGAGCGGTGGATCAATGCTGAAGGAGCCTATTTTGAAAGCGATTTAGTAAATATACAAAACATTTGCCTGTATTGTGGTAATAAAGAGTTACAACGAAGTTCCGGGAACTTTTTGACTTCCCCTCGTATTCCAGATTTGTCTTTGGAATTACTAAAAAATGTGTATTTACTTTACCATACACTACTATTCTGTCATAGACGACAAAGGACTTGCAACAGCCGTTGAACGGAATGGATAATGTTTTGTAAAGAGGTTATATATCAACAAAGTAAAACAAGGATAATGGAATATAGTCTAAGTAAATGAGGCAAGTCCGAGGGAATTAGAGTAGGAAATGAGTCACTAAATTCAGTAGGTAAGTTATGCTATTTGGGCAGCAAAATCACTGATGATGGCGGAAAGAGAGAGGAATTAAATGCAGACGGGCAATAGCAACAAAAGAGTTTGTGAAAAAGAGAGATCTTTTAACACTGAATATAAACTTATGTATTAGGAAGTATTTTGTGAGTCTGGCGTGTAGCCTAATACGAAAGTGAAACGTAGCCACTAAACAAATCACCCAAGGGGAGAACTAAAGCTTTGGAAAGGGGGGGCTACAGGATAGTGGGGAAGATTATATCGGTAAAATCGATAATTAATCGGATCGAATTGGTGAGCTTTATGGCAAAACTTGACTAAAAGAAGGGGTAGGTTGTAGTTACATTCTGAGTCAACAAAAAAGCAAAGGAAAGCTCCGCTTTCTGGCCCATAAGGGCCAATGGCGTCATTCGGACGCAGTATGGAGGCTCATGGGGGTCAGCCCATCGCACTCCCGGCCGCTGTCGAACTTTGGAGCCGCTGCTTCTCATTCAGGGAGCTCCTCAATTGGCCTTACGGGACTGAGTGAACCCACAATCCTCCAGTCTCGGAAAAATACGAAACTAAACTCCGCCCGAACAGGCCACGAAGGCCCAACGGTACCGACCGGCCGCCGTTTCATCCTCAGCCCACAGGCGTCACTGGATGTGGATATGGGGAGGCATGTTGTCAGCACACCGCTCTCCAGGCCGTATGTCAGTTTACGAGGTCGGAGCCGCCACTTCTCAGTCAAGTAGCTCCTCAATTTGCCTCACAAGGGCTGAGTGCACCCCGCTTGCCAACAGCGCTCGGCAGACCAGATGGTCACCCATCCAAGCGCTAGCCCAGCCCGGCAGCGTGTAACGTCCGTGATCTGACGGGAACCTGTGCTAACACTGCGGTAAGGCCGTTGCTCACCTCGGAAAAATCCTTGGCAATATCGGGAACTGAAGTCTGATCTTCCGCATAACAGGCAGACTCGCTGGTCACCTAGCTACGGAGTCAGCAAGGAATAGTCAGTTTTATCACGTAGGAACACGTGATAGATAAGAGAATAAGAAAGAGACAAAGTTGACTATAGAACCGTGTTCAGATGGATATAGTTTGCTGTAGATATGTAGTGGAGAGGCTTGCGCATGGTACTCTAGCAAGGAGAGCTGCATCAAACCAGCTTTCGGACTGAAGACCAGGATATACCACAAAGCGTTTCATTTTATTCGTTAAAATGCCTTCAGTTGCCTTGAATGAAACATGTTTACAATTTTTCTTTACTTTTATATCTAAAAACAGTTCGTCTCAGAAGATATTGTAGTGTGATTTTTACTTGCAGGATTTCTGTATAGTTATCTCTTATATCTGCAAGTGTCGTCAGCATGTACAATTTTCAGGTATGCTTGCGTTTGGCGCTCGTGTTTATAATACAGCTCCCACCAGCCTGCGTCCGAGGCGCGCTGCACGATTCGAGCGATCGTTCACATCGATGACGGCCTTTGTGGAGACGACCATTGACCTAGTGTAGCAAAAATATGATTCACCGAAGAGCAGAAACGTTCCTTCCATCGATGGACGGTCGAATGCCGATGGTCCCATGGGCACTGTAACAGTAATTGACGATGTCGTTGTGTCAACACGTGAACTCGTAGTGGTGGTCTGTTGCGGAGCTCTATATTCAACGGAGTGCGATGAACGGTGTGCACCGAAACACTTGTGCGTCCACCAGCATTGTGCTCTTTTGCAGAGATGCCACAGACCTCCAAGCTACCTTACTTTACGGAGTACACAAGCCTCCGAACCACATGTTCTGGGAAGAGTCGTGGAGGTGCAACCACGTAGCGCTCAGCTGTATTTTCACTGTCCTTCTACGTCTTTCCGTAGATTCTCACAACAGTAGCAGGTGAACATTCGATCAGCTTCACCGTTTTCGAGATATTCGTTCACAGTCTTTGCGTAATTACAGTCTGCCAAAGTTGCTTATCTCACTGGACCTCCCATTTGTAGCCCGTATCGTCGCTAGGGTGATCCCCCGAGGCTGCTCGGCTTACATACTTTTGCTACCGCGTCAGGTGCCCCAACGCCACCTGGCGGCATCCAAGTCGCGATGGGTAGTGGCTTAACAGTGTAGCTACACCTGTAGCTAAGGAGTTTTTTTACAGATTTTCACGCTGTGAACGCTTTCTCTCTCAACCTAATTATGTGTGAATAACTTTGATCTTATATTTGTTGTTTAAGAGCTGCCATCTTAATACTCTTCTGTAATTAACACCCGGCCAGTGTGGCCGAGCGGTTCTAGGCGCTTCAGTCTGCAACCGCGTGACCGCTACGGTCGTAAGTTCGAATCCTGCTTCGGGCATGGATGTGTGTGATGTCCTTAGGTTAGTTAGGTTTAAGTAGTTCTACGTTCTAGGGGACTGATGACCTCAGAAATTAACTCCCATAGTGCTCAGAGCCATTTGCACTCATTTTGTTAAGTCCAATAGTGCTCAGAGCCATTTGAATCATTTTTGTAATTAACCGCAGCCTTCAGTTTCAAAACCCAGAGCGCAGATATTTCACATTGCAATCGCATGTTCAGTGGTCTAGATTGTGTGCAACGTATTCCAGTAGGGGAAGGTCGGGTAAAGTGATTGAATTTTCACTAAACTTGCCGCCTACAGATTTTGAATCTATATATTTCAGAGTTTTGTAAGCGAATATATAGTAACTATATACTATTTATGAAACCTTACTTAGTGGCCACTTTTCCCTACTGAAGGGAGTAATGTGTCCAGTGCTTGTCCATTTTTCCACGTGGGTTATCAGTATAAAAACGATGTGTTATTTTGTTCCACAATGCCAACTGGAGCGTTAATCTCAGTAGGTCTCTCACTGTAAATCCATAAAATCGCTTTTATATTTCACAAATATAATGGATATGCTGTTCTTGTTCTTCATTGATCACGCTCCTTAAGATTTCCATACCCACTTTACCACCTATTGTATCGCTATTTTTTTGCTAGAACTTTTCTGTAAAGTTACGTGGAGCATTTAATTGGTTCAAATGGCTCTGAGCACTATGGGACTTAACTACTGAGGTCACCAGTCCCCTAGGACTTAGAACTAATTAAACCTAACTAACCAAGGACATCACACACATCCATGCCCGAGGTAGGATTCGAACCTGCGACCGTAGCAGTCGCGCGGTTCCAGACTGTAGCGCCTAGAACCGCTCGGCCACTCCGGCCGGCGGAATATTTAATTGCTTTACTGCCATAGGAAAAGACATCTTTGCATTCTTCACCACCTCAACCGCATTTTTCATCGCAACAGGATTCCATTTTTTTTGTTCTGCTTTCCTGGCATAATTCCTGAGAATCTTGACGTCCTAGCAACTGAAGCAATAGCAAGCGGCTGCACCAGTCCGTTTTTGATGACCGGATTTTTGTATTAGGTCAAGTATAAAGAAAAGATATGGCTTTAATTACAATTAATTAATTCAGATTTGTCACAAAGAGATAGAATGGTGGATGGTAACTTTGTTGATAAAAGGATTTAGAAGTCAGTCTGTAGTATTATGCCTGATGTATGGAACTAACTAGATCTTATTCGGAAAAACCTTGGTCACTTTTCCCAACAAGTAGTGTGGCCACGTTTCCCGATTGGACGCCATGTTGGCAATACTGACCCACAGATGGAACTGTCAAACCGAAATAGACAACAAGGAACTAAATTTGTAAACAGAAAAATGTTGTTTAACCATTGGTATTCGAAAAAAGATTACTCTTCTTATAACGGAGGTAACAAGAACAACATAATAACTAGCTGTGAGTCAGAAAACTGAAAATCAGAAAATTGTTTTCTTAAAAACTAACGGAAGTAGATTCCTCTGTCGGATCACTGATGGCAATGGTGATGTATATGAGAAGTAGTTTTACCACTTCTCCACAGGCAGCAGCACTGTTCAGGGCGAAAAATATGCAGTGGCCACGTTCCCCTACGTACGGTTGAGTACAGAAGGTAGATTGACTTTTAATTTAGTTTCCTCGTGTGTATTACTATGCCATTTTTTGTGTCTTTTTAAACAGATCATCTGTTGATGACTTGGAAACAAATCGAATCCGGTAAAATAACTTTTGTAGTTCAAAGATGAACAGCTGATTTTGTATTATCCTGAAATAGGGGAAAGAGTGTCACAGGGTACCTATCATTAAACCAAAGACCCTTTTTGGTGGAGACATCTTTTCAGGAAATTTCTCGTCCGAATGTCAAAATATTTTGGCTCCACCTACAGACGGAGAAATAACCTTCGTAACGAAATATAAGAAATTTTTAGGGACTCATTTTTCGCACGTGCTGTTCGAAAGAGTGGTAGTCTGAAACTGGTTCTGTGAACCCTCTATCAGTCACGTAAGTGGGGATCGTAGGGTAATCCTACAGAAGCGGATGTAAATGTAGTAGAAGTTATTATTTTATTCATCCGTCGATCACTTTTAAAAGGATATTGATCATGTCATTATATTAAACTTTAAGAAGAAAATACAAGCATTTACATATTAACGGTTATACTTTGCAACACGTAGTCAGCCATGGGCACACAGTAGCAACCATCCCGAAATTTGCCGGAAGTAATTTAGTGAAACAACAAAAACCGTAAATCAGATTGGTTGGACTGAGATGGGAAACTGTAAGCAACATTCTTCCGAATACAAACCTAGTTTGTGTAAACCAGTGCAACCTTACCGGTTTATCCCTAGTATGTAGTGCAATTTTACAAAGACGTTACTTCATAATATAAAAAGCTATTGCTAGACCGTTCCTTCATTTATCTAGACTGATCACTGCACACACTACAGACATCACACACATGTTCCTTACTAATGAGACACTATAAGTAGTAGGGAGTTGGAGGTATCAGCCCAATTTTGACATCAAATTGACAAGCAAATCAATTAAACTGATCAATTAATCACCCCCACCCCCGCCTCCCCTGCCCCGACCACGCCCACCCCCGCCCCAAGATGACGTCACGTGTTTTTCTCAGCTGCATGTGTGTGCCAGCCTACTCATCCCCCTCCCCCTCCACCACCCCTCCCCCCAATCTACTCTATTGGAGGGAATTTCGAATTTTGGCGAGAATTTCTTTGTCCCAGGGCTGTGCTGAAATCTCACCCCACCCCCAGCTTGGAATTGGCAGGAAAAGGACTCAGCCTGTGCTGGATAGGATGGACGTATGTTTTTATTTAAACAGTCTTTATTTAAACAATTTGAGGCAGTGGCTCCATCCGGTGTGTTCACCATGGGGTCCAGAGTCCAGCTGACTTAGTACACAGCACTGCCACCAGAGGACACCATCGTCCCTCCTGTGACATAACCCAAGATGACAGTCTGAAGGGGAAAATGGTGGGAAAAGGACTCAGCCTGTTCTGGGCTGTTGGAGAGAGGAAGGAGTGTACTTTATTTATTTTTGTAATAATTTATTTAGGGACGGATTTCACGTAGTTTATTTATTACGCTGAACAAAACAGTCACCCTGACGTGCTTGAGGTCTTAGTAAATAGTGTACAGACCTGCAAACTACTCGTACATAATGCATTACACTGATGCGCAGAGATGCAAACAATCGTAAATTACCGAAATAATGCAGCACACAGCATACATACATGCAAACTACTCGTAGATCACCGAAATAATGCATGTGTAACATTATACAAACATGCTCACAACACTTAAACATACGAAAATAATGCAGTGCACAAACACACAGTGCATGTAAAAAACGTAACGTATCAGCGACTAGAACCATGGTCCTCCTGGCCGGAAAGCCCAAGTGCACCTCCCTAACACATGGAAACTGTCCAGATGCAGGAAAGGAACGTTAGGTTCATGTACTTTACTTATTTTGGTCGGGAAACTGACGCAAATATCGATCCTAATTACTTAATTAATCACGAAGATCGGTCCTAATTACGCAATTATATGCATAGCGCTGCACAAGGATGCATAAAATCGCAATACAACGCAAAAATTGACAGTATCATATAACTGGTGTTATCCTGATGGGAAAAAATTTCGCTACACCACTTGAAACTGACGCAAACATCGATCCTAATTACGTAATTAATCACAAAGACCGTTCCTAATTGCACAACTACATGCATAACGCTCCACAAGGACGGCAAAAAAAGCGCAATACGCCGCAAAAACTGACCATACCATGCAACTGGGAAACATGCTGCTGGGAAAAAATTTCGCAATAGCACTCGAAACCAGTGACAGAAACACTCAAACTGTACCCTACACCTACAGGCTGGCAGAAAAAGGCTGGGGTGAAAGCTACTATCTTTATTCTTTTTGGCGGGAAATATGTTCAACTGACGAGATGCTGATGTTGGACAGAGAGGAGATTAAAAAGTATATTGATGATGATGAGTCCCATACTTCTTTTACAGAGCGTAGGGGAGCGTCTCAGGAGAACCGCGCCGCCTTACTAGGCAAGGTCCTAGTGGAGGTGGTTTGCCATTGCCTTCCTCCGACCGTAATGGGGATGAATGATAGTGATGAAGACGACACAATAACACCCAGTCATCTCGAGGCAGGAAAAATTCCTGACCCCGCCGGGAATCGAACCCGGGACCCCGTGCTCAGGAAGCGAGAACGCTACCGCGAGACCACGAGGGGCGGACAAAATTTATATTAAATGCAAGCTTACAGCATCTATCATTGTTTGACATCGGAGTTCGATACTGACGCCTACTAAAAATCACCCTACGACCCAGCTAACCGAACCCAATACACGCAGTCACAGCTGATTGAAAAATGCAGCACAGTTCTAATTACAGTTCGAAATTGTCATGAAGAAACCAGCACTTGTAACGAACGCAATAAAACTTATAGAATCTCATTTAATTGTTCTGTTCCGTTCCAGCAAGTTAAGAAAAGATTATCCCTTTGTTGTTTAACTCTTATTTGCCGAAACACAGCGTAAATTTTAAGTTCCAGGATCTGGAAACTTTGCACATACGGTAGTAGCTTTGTTTACATACAGTTGCGACTAGGCTTAATTTTTGTGAACGTGTTTTTCTTCTTTTTTTCGGTAATCTAACTTATTGTCACCAATGTAAGTTTGTTTTCACACTATTGAGACTAGACCTAATCTTTCGTAAACGTGTTTTCTTGTTTTTCAGTAATTTAATTTGACTTATTCTCGCTAAAGTAAGATTCTTATAATGAGTGAAAAGTGCCTGACGTGCCGTAGAATTGTTAGCTCCGGGGTTTAGTGTGATGGCTGCATTAGTTTTTTCCATCGGTGTGACTGTAGTGGAATGGGAAATGGGGAAGTGGTTCAGCCTCATCAGTGGTTTTGTAGGATATGCAGCAGAGATAGGAAAATAGTGGTACAGGAGGGGAAAACTGCTGCCCTTCAGGCGAAGTTAGCGCAGGCTAGGGAAGATCTGAACAGGTTAAGGAGGGAGAAGGGTAAAGAGAGGTGAGAAGTGGCAACAGGTAACAGGAGGAACAGACTTAGAACTTTGTCGGACAGCTTTGTGCTGAATGTGAAGAATAAGTTTGACCTGTTACTTCAGCTAGAAACTGTTGAGCCTCAGACAGAGGTAGGTGTAGAGAGGGCACAACAAACTTTCAGCAGAAAATTGAATAAGAATGTAGGGACGTCAGCAAAGAGAAAGAGAGTTTTGTTGTTAGGTAGTTCACATGCCAGAGGTTTAGGCTAACTTTTGCAGGACCAGTTATGATCAGAACACCAGGTCACAAATTTTTTTAAACCTAGTGCTGGTCTGGGTCAGGTGGCAGAGAATTTAGGTTCAGCCTGCAAAGATTTTACCAAGGAAGACATCGTGGTTATTGTGGGTGGGCCGGGCAATAGTATTGACAGAGATCCTGGATACAATATAGAGTGTGACCTGGCAAAGATTGCATCAGCAACGAGACATACCAGTGTTGAGTTTGTGTCTGTTCTGAGACGCCATGACCGACCTCATTTAAACTCTTCTGTCAGGAGAGTTAATTTGGAGTTGGAATGGCTACTTTTGTCAGGTGCAGAGTCACATATTGGTTTGGTTCCTGTTGAGTCTCTCAGTAGGTGCGATTATACTAGACATGGCCTATACCTCAACAGGAAAGGGAAGGGTAAACAGGCTGGGCTAATAGCAGGAAATGTAATAGGGGGTGGGGGGGGGGGGGAGGCACTGCCATGAGTGGTAATATCCCAGTAGTCATAGCAGCACTTTTTTAAGGATAGGTAGGACAGAACGAAGTCAAGTTCTGCGAGAAGTAAAGATTGAAACAAACCTTCAGTTTGAGAAAGAAATCAAACAGCATAATCCTGGCACATTGGATCAGCAAACACAGATGTTGGTTAAAAATTTACAGCAATCAGCAAAAATTTTATTTCCTCTTGATTTTATCTCGGTAAACGTGAAATGCCAACTATCTTTAGTGCAGCAAAATATTCGAACTACTTATGTGCATTGATGAATTAGAGTCATCAAACTCAGTTGATATAATCTGCCCTCTGAAGATCATGTGACCACTGGTATAGATATGTTAAACCTTACAGAATTTAAGTTAGACTCTTAATTCTGTAGAAAAAATATGGAGAAAGGAGGAGTTGCCACATTTGTTAAAAACAGTTTTAAATTTAAGAATATTGACATTAATAAGTTTTGCTTAGAGCAGCACTTAGAAGCATGTGCAACAGAGATAGAATATCATAATAGGTCCTTTATAATAGTAGTCATACACAGAGCACCTTCAGGAAATTTCAGCCTGTTTATAAATGGTCTTGAGTATTTACTATCTCATATAAAATTAAAAAACAAAGAACTAGTGGTTGCTGGTGTTTTTAATATCAATTTCCTGAAAAACACTGTCAGTGAACAGTTACTGAAATCAGTTACATTGTCATTCAATTTAATTTCTACTGTAAATTTCCCAACTAGGGTATACAAAAGTTCTAAGACTGCCATTGATAATATCTTTATAGACTATTCTAGGCAACTAAGCCATATTACAAAACCAGTAGGAAATGGGATATCTGACCATGACATGCAACACATAACATTAAATTTTGAAAATTGTTGGGGTAAAATATCTATCAGAACTGGGTACAGAAGGCCAATAAAGCACTCAAAACCTGAGAAATTTAGGAGATTGCTCAAAGAAATTAATTGGATGGATCTTTACAGCATCCAAGACACAAATGGAAAATACAAGACATTCGTTTAATAAAGTTTGCACCTTATTTGAAAATTGTTTTCCCCTGAAGGTAACTGAAATTAAGCAGAAGTCTAATAAGAAACCATGGATTACACAAGGGATAAAGATATCATGTGAGACAAAAAGGAAACATCTGATATGTAGGGATACCTTTGGCATTATCGCTCATTACAAAAATTACTGCAAAATATTGAAGAAGGTTATCCAGAAATCTAAACACCTGCATTATGAGAAGAAGGTAAATACATCCAGCAATAAAATAAAAACAGTATGGGATATAGTTAAGTCAGAGATAGGTAGGACCAGAAATGAGGAGGAACAAATAGGTCTCAAAATAAATGAAACTCTGGGAAAAAACACATGTTGGGTTGCAAACCATTTAAACAAGTATTTTGTCTCTGTTACTGATAGTATGGGGTTGTCTGGTTCAGTAAATAATGCAATGAAATATCTAAGACCAGTGCACACAAGCAATCTCAGTAAAATGGAATTGACTCTTACTTCACCCAAAGAAACAGAATCCATCATAAAGCTCTTGAAATCAAAGCATTCTAGTGGTTATGATAACATATCAACAAAGTTAATAAAAGAGTGTTCATGTGAACTTACTCATATTTTAAGTTATTTGTGTAATCAATCACTTATCACAGGAACATTCCCAGACTGACTTAATTATGCTGAAGTTATACCTCTCCACAAGAAAGGGGACAAAGAAATACTGTCAAATTACTGACCGATCTCACTTTTGCAAGCTTTTTAAAAAATCTTTGTAAAGGTTATATTCACACGTCTACTTAAGCACCATAATGAAAATAACATACTGCTAAAGTAACAGTTTGGTTTCTTAAGGGTTCTGATATTGAGAAGGCTATTTACACATACAGTGAAAATGTCCTTAATTCATTAGACAACAAATTAGAGCAACTGGCATATTCTGTGACCTGTCAAAGGCCTTTGACTGTGTGAATCACAGCATTAAGTAAATTAAAATGTAACACTTCAGCAGTGGGCAATCAGACATCATCTGACTGGGAAGAAATTATATATGGCGTTCCCCAAGTTTCCATACTAGGTTCACTACTTTTTCTTGCATATATTAATGACCTGTCATCTGTTACATTACCAGATGCCAATTTTGTTTTATTTGCAGATGATACAAACATTGCAATAAATAGTACATCAAATATAAATTTAGAAAGGGCAGCTAATCAAATTGTTACTGAGATTAATAATTGGTTCATAGGTAATTCACTGTCATTAAACTTTGAAAAGACCCACTATATGCAGTTAAGAACTTCCAAGAGATTTCCTTGTAGTGTGTGTATAAAATATGATGACATGGAAATAGGAGAAGTTGAGAGTGTAAAATTCTTGGGATTACAACTTGATAATAAATTCAGTTGGGAGCGACATACTAGCCAACTGCTAAAGCACCTAAACATGTCTGTGCTTGCAGTGCAAATGATGTCAGATATAGGAGATATAAATATAAAAAACTGGCATTTTTGCTTATTTTCACTCCATTATGTCATATGGTATCATATTTTGGGGTAACTCCACAAACCGAGAAAAACTTTTTAGAGTACAGAAACGTATAATAAGAGTAATGTGTAGTGTAAATCTAAGAACACCATGTCGAAACCTATTCAAAGAATTGGGGATACTAACCATAGATTCTCAGTATATTTATTCCTTAATGAAGTTTGTTGTAAATAATACATCTCTTTTTCCAACTAACTGCTTACTACACAGTATCAATGCTAGGAATAAGAGCAATATACATAAAAATTTAAAACCACTTACTCTCGCCCAGAAAGGAGTGCAGTATTCAGCAATGCATATTTTCAGTAAGTTACCAGCAACCATTAAGAGTTTGGTTTCAGACAAGGCACAATTTGAACATATTTTAAAAGAAATTTTGGTGGCCAACTCCTTCTATTCCATCCATGAATTTCTCAACAAGTGCAGTAGACCATTTTAATGAAAAATTATTATACTTTAATTTTTGACAATATTTGGTTGTAACAGCCAAGTAATTGCCTACTGCGTGAATGATGGAAAGCAGATGTAAGTCTTAAGTCTGTAAATAGTGGAAGATTAATTTTAAATCTTCTACATAATTTGACTGTTCTTAACTAAGGATCATTGAAATGACTAATTTAATTTTTGACAAAACTTGGTTGTAATAGCCAAGTAACTAGCTACTATGTGAATGATGGATTTAATGAAAGCAGATGTAAGTATTAAACCTGTAAATATTAGAAGTTTAATTTTAATTCATGTACATAATTTTACTTTTAATTGACTGAGGATCATAAAAATTAATGAAACTCGAGTTTTTCTAATTACATTTTTGTAATGTGTTTATCTGAGATGTTCCACACCCAGGAGGATCCCCTCTTTTGTGAGTCTATGGAATGAATAATTAATCTAATCTAATAATGCAGCATATGGACTGGAGAAAATCGTCGTCCTAAAAGACTGCAGGAGGGGGTGGTAGTTGAACTTGCTTTCTCCTCCAAGTACAATCACAAACTGCCGAAAATCTAAGCCCTCACCCCCCCCCCCTCCCTCCAACCACCTACATGATGGATGGATGGATGGATGGATGGATGGATGGAGAGAGGGAGGTTGCTATTCCACCAACTGCCTTGCGGCACGTGATGGCTGCTGTCCGCCTTGAAGCGATGGTCCTTCGCCGACACAAAAGCAGGTATAGATAACTAAACAGTAGGAGATAAAAGAATGGTTGTCCCGAACGCAACTTGGTCATCCAAAGTATAGTGACACAGCCGCCCCTAATGGTTAAGGAGCACACCTGTGGCACATAAAATGATCGAAAATTTAGGATTTCACGTTCTGTTAATAACATTGTGCCTTCTAATGTAGTTAATGGTTTGAGAAAGAAAGAAAATGTTCGAAACTGGTCACTAACAAAAAGTCTGCAAGTCTGACAGAAACCTTAGTTAATAAATTACAAATAAACTGAGTTGCTGGTCCTGATGCCTACGTAAGTATGCGTAAGTATATTTGTTTATTAGGATACAGTGTGAAGTCGATGGCGTACTCGGCATGTGAAGTGTACCAGTCTGTTGAGTGTCGCTGACCAGGGCGGAACTGCACACAGTGGAGCTAAGTGTTTGTAGGTGCGCAGCAGTGTTCCAGTGGGAGAGCGTGCGCGTCCTTAAAAATGGAAAACGACTAAAGGTGTATAAACAGAGCCGCGCACTAACGAACCATTTCCACTGATACACCGCCGCTGCGCACAATTTTTCGCTGTAGTGCAGAGCGGCGAGGTATGGCGTCCACATCGGCCGCGTCGCGATGTCGGAAACCTCATTCCTTGGTTCTGCGCGGAGTGGCACAGGGCGGCGCGGCCGGCGTGGTCGCGCTTTAACATTTGAAAGAAAGTCTTTCTTCGTTGACGTCAACACGCGATACAAAGACAGCCTTACACGAGTATCACGGTAACTGTGTAGGTACGCTGAAGAGCCAAAGAAACTGGTACAGCTGCCTAACATCGTGTAGGCCCCCCGCGAGCACGCAGAAGTGCTGCAACACAAAGTGGCATGGACTCTTCTAATGTCACTGTACACTCATCAAATGGTCGTACGGGAAAATCCTTACTTCATCGCTACCCCGGAAATGCTGTGTCCCATCGCTCGTCCGCCGACTGCAACACCACGTTCAAACTCACTTAAATCTTGAAAACCTGTCGTTGTAGCAGCAGTAACCGATCTAACAACTGTGCTAGATTCTTGTTTTATATAGGCGTTGCCGACCGCAGCGCCGTATTATGCCTGTTTAGATATCTCTTTTTTTTGAACACGCATGCCTATACCACTTTATTTGACGCTTCGGTGTATATCATAAATAGTAGCTTTCAATCTTGTTGCCTTGAAGTCACTATACTGCTCACTGATCGAAGCCGAGATTTTCAACTAGCATTTGTAATAGTTTGCAATGCTATGTGTATAAAATGAGCCGGCCGATGTGGCCGTGCGGTTCTAGGCGCTTCAGTCTGGAACCACGCGACTGCTCCGGTCGCAGGTTCGAATCCTGCCTCGGCATGGATGTGTGCGATGTCCTTAGGTTAGTTAGGTTTAAGTAGTTCTAAGTTCTAGGGGACTGATGACCTCCGATGTTACGTCCAATAGTCCTCAGAGCCATTTGAGCCATTTTTTGTGTAAAATGAATCGCTACTGGTAGGAGAAAGTTAGAAAATGCATCAAATTGCAAATTATGGCCACATGGCAGGACTTAATTTCGTCCGGAACGGCGTTCCGACACCACCTATGGGAAGTTTTTTTGAACTCAGTGAAACAAGTGGGCACCCGAGATTTAAATAGTACATGTGTATTAAATCGCAACGTAGTTATAAATTGCCGCTGCACCGACACCATTGAACGTGATCATAGTTGACCCATTACAGTGATGAAACTTCCTGGCAGATTAAAACTGTGTGCCCGACCGAGACTCGAACTCGGGACCTTTGCCTTTCGCGGGCAAGTGCTCTACCATCTGAGCTACCGAAGCACAACTCACGCCCGGTACTCACAGCTTTACTTCTGCCAGTATCTCGTCTCCTACCTTCCAAACTTTACAGAAGCTCTTCTGCGAACCATGCAGAACTAGCACGCCTGAAAGAAAGGATATAGTGGAGATATGGCTTAGCCACAGCCTGGGGGATGTTTCCAGAATGAGATTTTCACTCTGCAGCGGAGTGTGCGCTGATATGAAACTTCGCAGAAGAGCTTCTGTAAAGTTTGGAAGGTAGGAGCCGAGATACTGGCAGAAGTAAAGCTATGAGTACCGGGATTGAGTCGTGCTTCGGTAGCTCAGATGGTGCAGCACTTGCCCGCGAAAGGCAAAGGTCCCGAGTTCGAGTCTCGGTCGGGCACACAGTTTTAATCTTCCAGGAAGTTTCATATCAGCGCACACTCCGCTGCAGAGTGAAAATCTCATTCTGGAATCATTACAGTGATGTTCGTGCTGATTTTTGGAAAGTTTTTTTGGAAATTTGTGGTAAGGTACTATGGGACCAAACTGCTGAGTTCATCAGTCCCTAAGCTTACACACTACTTAATCTAACTTAAACTAACTTACGCTAAGGACAACACACACCAATGCCCGAGGGAGGACTCGAGCCTCTGACGGAGGGAGTCTCGCGGACCGTGACAAGGCGGCCTAGACCGCACAGCTACCACACGCGACGCGTGTTGATTATTTGTGGTAATGGATGTGAACCTGTATCAGTTCAACAATAATACAAGTCAATGAGTAGAAGGCACATCTCATTTAAAGCATTTACTAAACATCTAATCCCGTGTTTTTTTTCCGGTCGGCTAAGATATCGTCATCGTCATTCATAACTAAATAATTTATTAACTAATACTGGACAATAGACGTCCGCAGAATTTTTTCCAGAGGGGGGAGGAGGGGGGGGGGTGGAAGGCAAGTCTCTAAAACTACCATTTTTGACATAAATTACTTGATCAGTTTTGAGATGTGTCATGGCACAGGAACTAAACTGTGAAGGTTACAGAAAACAATCATTATATTCCAGAGAGCTGATGGTTATCCACTCAAATACTTATATCTGCTATAGAGACATTACGCTGATACTTAATCTAAACTGGTATAGGCACAGGTCAGAATGCAGCTACTGCTGTCCTTTAGATCCTTCTTTAAGAAATTCTTTTATGTTTTATGACCTAAATCCCGTGATTATGGTACCTTTCTAAATATCTCTCAGCTTTACAAATCAAAAATACACACAATTCCATTGTTGAAAAATCTCAGGATCAAGCCCGATCGGTCATCATGACCCAAGGTATACCAGTTACATAACAGTTGTTAATGCAGAAGCTGTCTGATTTCTTTAATTAGCTGAAGTGTAATAAAAAATTAGCAGTGGCTAAACAGTTCACTCTGGTTGTTCTTGTAATAAGAAATGACTGAGCTTGAACGAAACAGTTTTAGTAGTTAGAAGAAAATGAAGGTGACGAGACATCACATGAAGACAGTGAACATGATTCAGGCTCTGAATTGTCTCCTAGTGAAGACGAAGAGTCAGATACATGTATAATTTCTTATTTACTTGACATAGGAAATAATTTCAGACGGTCATCATAGCCTCCAGCGCGTAGTGTGCGAAGTCGGGAAATTTCCGGTCTTCCGGGTGTTGCAAAGAATATTGACAGTGATGGAAATGAAATTGATTTTTGGCTCTGTCTGTTCCCCGATGGCATGGTGAACGAACTAATAAGACATACGAATTAAAAAATTAATTTTGGAAAGCTAAGCTATTGAGATAAGAACAATAACGTAGTCCATTAAGTAGGCATGACTGAATTTCCGTTTGCCTGTGGAAGTACTTCACGCCATTTTAGCAACAGTTATGTTGTTAAGTTGGCGAGCTGTTTCTCAAAGATATTTTACTATCACCACAGATCAGCCACTTACATTGTTAATGAACATTTTGTAACAAAAAAGTGATACATTGTGTTTATTAAATGTAAGCAAGATCTTTTTGCAATATCAGAACTTGTACCGTGTCTCGATGTTGGATCTAGAAAGTAAGGCCACCTTACTAATGTAGATCGGCATCGAGAATTTCGGGTATACCCTTAAATTGCGTACGAAGTACAACGCTAAAGTATGGAAGTGCAGGTCGCTCAGTGTGTCTTTAGAAACAACCACAACGTGATTTCTTCAAGTTTACGACGTCAAAGCCTTTGACGAAGCAACAGTCACCTTTATGCTGAATGAATACCGCAACAGAAAAAAAAGAGAAACTATACCTTAGATGTTACTACCAACGTTACAAGAGAATCAAGTCCTTTAATATATACTATAAGTGAACACCAAATTTTCGCATTCCTTCGGTAGCTCAGTTGGTAGAGCGGTGGACTGTAGAGGTTGCACTAGCAGAAATCCATAGGTCGCTGGTTCAAATCCGGCCCGAAGGAAATATTTTAATAATTACGTCTTTGTAACTTGTCGCTGGACAAATGTCACAAGAAAAGTATCAAGCTCTGTTGATGTATGCAGAACGAGGTAGGTGCATATTCTTCAACGCTCCATACGAAACTGCTCTCTCTATACAATTATGTAATTTCTTGATAATTCCACAGAGTGAGGAGACGCAGTAGGAAGCACTAGGAAGCTCGATGGTTTAAATTCCTATTTAGCCGTCCAGGTTTTGGTTTTCCGTTGTCTCACTCGTGTAGTTTAAGGCAAATACGGGAATTGTTTCCGTGAATGGAACACGGCTGATTTTCTTCCCCAGTCTGAGCATTGATTCCGTGTGCTGTAGACGGTACGTTAAATTTTCTTTCTTGTAAATTCATATGATCTAATCAATGGAGTCGTGTGCTGTTCTACTTTCTGCACCTTTTTGATACTTACAGGCACATGAATCGCGGTTTCGGTTATCATAATGCCTTACTAACGTTGTTATTATAGGTAGTTTACTTCATGTGTCGCCGGTAGAGAGGTACTCTGGTAGCGGGTGCTATAGCAAGCAGAAATGTACAGGGACCAGGTGCCGAAGCAACTCTATTCATACCGCTTCTTCGACTACGACAACTGTAGGAGTTGCCTGTAAGCGCTCTAGCAGAAAACTTAAGCAATCATATCGCACTGCATCTAAAGTAAGACTAAAAAGCCATGGCTCTCTAGAGAGACCTTTAGTTCAGCATTATGTACTGAACTTCAAGAAACTGTCTGCACAATCTCTTATTTAATTCTGTAAATCGAAATGTTGAAATACAGGCAGTTTCTCTTTCAGAGACCTATGATGCACTATCTCCCTCATTATCATTCTCGATGTCCTTCAAGTTGTAACGCCGGAAATGCATATCCTACTATTTACATCTATTGTACTATAAAATATTTTCCTTATTTTGTTACCTGAAGATATGACAGTTCTGTGTCTTTATATATTTGATTGTTTTACTATTTGTATAAGTTTATGTCGATGTATAATTGGTTTGTTTAGTAAATACTATTTGTATTTTTACACTTGGTCGTGCCTAGGGAAAACTATGCTATCGAACGATTACATCGATAGGTTGTATGGAGAACCAAAGTGTTTAGGATCTTTGGTAGTGTTAATTCCGCCGCATGGAGCGCGGACAGAGAGAGTCTGGCTCAGGGGGGTGAAACTCATATAGGGATTTCCGGTAACACGACGTTGGTTTGGTCCCAGGCCACTTGGAGCGCTGCAAGTTTAGCCATTTATAGTCTCGTGTTCCTATTGGATGACGTAGTCTTCCATAATTGTTTTGGTATCGTAGCAACGTGATCGTGATTTTTCGTTTAAATTGCAGTGTAAGTATGTTGCTATTATTCTGCTTAATTTTTGGATGCATTCGTAATATTTGATGATGTGATGATTCAGTATTTACTTTTTTACTTTTGTTTCATATAAAACACGAGGTTGTATCATCACATTACGTTCTGTCGACTCTTGTATATTTGTTCCTGCAAAGAAATACAATTTCCATTGCTCAGTTTATTTAAAGGGTAAGTATATTTCTTATTTCTGTTAACATTTCCTTTTATTTCATAGATAATCCCATGCTAGCAGCTTTTGACATAGTTTGTATTCAACTTTCCGAATCCTGTAATGGAATATAATTCTGGCTTTGATTCATCTTCCTTTTTGCCACTAAGTACTCTTAGTGACATAATAAGTATCATTTATTGTGCCGTTTACTACATACCAAATATTGGACGTGTTACAATTGATTCGTAATGCCTTGAGTGTGTTCTATTTCCCGTTTTCGACAGTAAATATTCTGTACAGTACATAACACTCTATCCAGGTAAAAAGTGTTTGTTGCTGTTGTATCGACAAAGGTTGTGTTCTCACATAATAAGACATTTGTTTCGAAGTCACTCAAAGCAGGTCCTTCAAGCAGTTGAACATTTACACGTATTATTGTGGCAATATACAATGCAGTAGAAATCTTCTCTCACTTTAATGCTCAACACAATGTAATACAGATTTACAGCTGTAACTGTTACTGATAATGTACAGTTGTATTTGGTATCTACCATGGTATCTAGATGCTGAAATATACTGAAATGGTACAATAAGCAGTGTTTCTACCGCCTGATAGCACTGTTTAGCACTGTTTAACGAAGTAGTGTTGAATATAGAACATAGTGCAACTACGCTCACACAGTTATATATAGAGTGATGTGCATATCCGTAGTACAAATGAGAATTTGTTTCGTTTTTTCACTATTTTGTAGCAATAACACATCAGATTACAAGCCATGATAGCAGTTGTCAATACTTCAGTACAGGACAGCTGCATTTAGACATAAGCTAATATGATTTTTGATAGTGAAATTAATTTCACATTGAGTTTTCTTTAACATTAATCAATGTAAACCATACCTGATCTTTTTTCTCGTTCCTAATTTTTGGTTTGAATAACATTTCAGACACATGAGGATGGATCATACGGGAAGAGAAGAGTCCAGTTTGAGATTGAAATTGAAATACTCGTGCAAGTTTCCTGGATGCAGGAGTAGTTATTATGTAAAAATAAATTCCAAACACAAGAATAAACATTTCTATAAATTTCCAGCTGCATCAAAAAGTGAGACTTTAAAGAAGTGGAAATTGATCTGTAATATAGATGAAGGTGTCAACTGTAGTTATTATTATGTGTGTGATGATCATTTTTATGAAGCAGATTTTGTGAACTTTACTAGACACAGGCTAGATCCTGGTGTTATACCAAAGCACATGGAATTGGTGTTGTATCATCCTCCCCCCACCCATCTGTGTTACACTGGTGGTTGTGGTGGCGGTTTCACCACATCGGGTGCAAATATAAGCGTGCAAGAGACAGGTCACAATGCAAAATCTACAGTAATACAACGAAGCAGTCCCCCTTTACAGAGCACAGATGATGGTGAGTACAGCTTTTTATCCTCACCTGTTTATGATGTTGAAAGTAGTGCAGGTGTAATGGGATCTGGCGTTTCTAAACATGATTTAACTCCAAGAAAACACAAAATGTATAAATTGCATAGAATTACAGTTTCCAGAGTGTGTAAATTGAAAAAAACTGCTACAGAATGAGAGGAATAAATTGAAAATTCTAAAAGAGTTGTATGATGACAGGAAATTTCAGTTAATTGAAGAAGAGTTGAATGATGTGACTAAAACTTTTATTAATAGTCAGTTAAGAAATGACAATATGCAGCCCACAGCAGTACGGTGGTCTATTCAAGATAAGGCATTTGCTTTATCTATTTATAAGCGTAGTCCCCGGTTGTACAGATATTTGGCCACATACTTCTCCCTTCCATCTGTCAGGCTGCTCAAGGGAGTGCTTTCCCACATACCATTTGATACAGGACTTAATCCAGCTTTATTAAACTTTTTAGCAAGGGAAGTAATATGCATGAAAATGACAAGTATTGTGCTCTACTTTTTGATGAAATATCTCTGGATGATGGTATGTACTATGATGCACACAAACAGCTAATCTATGGGTATCAGGACTTGGGTCATTTAGGACGTTCACCTGTAGCTGCTAGTCAAGCATTGGTTTTTATGCTGAAAGGCATTCACAGAACTTGGAAACAAGTTCTAGCATATTACTTTACTGCAACCACTTTCCACTACACCCATTTGAAATCACTCATTGTTCACATCATAAGTGAACTACAGAATATTGGGTTCAAAGTGGTTTGTACCGTATGTGACCAGAATGCAACAAACCAAAAGGCCCTTATGCAACTGTGTGAAGCAAATGTTGAAGCCCAGTATATTTCATTTTGTCGTCAATAATCAACCAATTGTTACCATTTATGATGTACAACATCTGCTCAAAAATACTAGAAATGCTTTGATAGATAATAAAATTCAATTTGAACCTCACAAAGCAGCAAAGTTTGAGTACATCAGTACAGTGTTCTTTTTGGATTAAAAAAACGGTTCAAAACTCTGCCCAAATTAAAAGCACAACACTTTAACTTTTCTGATTCCCATGTCAAAATGAAGGTAAAAGTTGCTGCTGCACAAATGAGCCATACTGTTGCAGCTGCAATTGAAACATATGTTTCTACTCACATTACCACCTGAAGCTATACACACAGCTGAGTTTGTGGGAAAGGTAGATAATCTCTTTGATTCACTCAACATTAATGAGCAATATCCCAGGGATGGAAAACAATTTAGGTGTGATTTATCAGAAAATTCGCCACATTTAGAAATGTGGTATAGCATATTGAGGGAAATAGGCAGCTGGCAAATAATAAATTTAAAAACGGGAAGAAACAAGACTAATATGTTTAGCTTCATAAAAGGTTGGCAGATTATATCACAGTCTATTATCTGCTTGTGGAAGACCTTGAAAGTGGTTGGCTTTAAGTACTTAAATTTAAAGGCGTTCAATCAAGATGCCTTAGAAAATTTCTTTTGTTGTATAAGACAACATGGTATTGCTAATACAAACCCAACTTGTTTTCAGTTTGTACAAGCTCTGAAGACTTTGACTTTGCCTTTCAAAGCCATGAGTGTAAGTAACTGTGAAAATGATGATTACACTCCCTTGAGCAGTTTGTGTCACTTTTTGGCAGCTAGTGGTAGGAGTGAACATTTTAGTGAATGTGAGATGAAAGACACTGATACACCTGAGCAAATTTATTCTTACTCAGATGGTATCATCGAGTCTGTAGAAGATCAACAATCCTTAGCCTATGTAGCAGGCTATGTACTAAAAGCCATAGATGTACCAGGTGATTGTGAAACATGTAATACCAGTCTCTACTTCTCTGTTGTGACTGAAAATCATTTGTTTACCTCATTTAAAGAGAATAGTGAGGAGCATTCTCATTTGAAATATGCAAGTGAAAGAGTCATGATTTTCCTAAGGGCACTCCATGATCAGCTGTATGAGTATCTAAATAATCATGGTCACACAACAAAACTACATGATAATTTAAAAAAAAACATTTGTTCTGTCTCATACAACAATTTGTAATAAACAAGACATTGAAGAGAGACTTCTGAAGACAAGTATTCCATTTATAATATACAAGTATGTGAAAGAAAAGAAATTTACAAACAAGAGGAAATTGTGTATGCAACAACTTAAAAAGAAGTTCAAATCATGTTAAAAGACTTTGTATTTTGTTTATTATGTGTACAATGAGAGTAAGCTCCCTATACATATACAAATGTTCTTGTATCAAAATCATGCCTTTGACTTGTTATGACAAAATCTGGCAATTCAGCAGGCACATAACTTAACACTTTCTAGATGTGATGATTGGATTCTAAAAGTATAATGAATAAAGTGCTGTCAAGGGGAATTTGTGTTAATTTTCAGTAGTGTACCAAACAGTGTTTTCAAAGAGGAAGTAAATAAATAAAAATGTTAAAAATAAATGTTTTACCAGTGTCTTCTTTCATTATTTAAACATGATGGGTGTTGCCAAAATAACAGCCAAGTTGGGGAAAAAAGAAAAAAAATGTTGTGTTGCAGTTCATTTTCTTTGTATGTCTCATTGGCAAAAACATTTTGGCTACATTCATGGAGTGTCTACCTGCTCTGCTCCCAATTTGTTTTTCAGTTTTGTAAAATAATATTTTGTGTGTTTCATAAATTTATTTGAACTGTGCAGAAGTTCAATTTCAGATGACTGAATATCCATAAATAACAATCAACAGAAAAAATAATAAATCGGATTTTGTAGACTTTACAGTACATCCTTGGTTTGTAGCACAGATATTTTTGTAAATGACCTCTTGGTTATCCATTAGCTGTGTAGTTATTTATTTGTGTAACCTACTATTCCACTTTCGATCATGCGAGTGGACATAATGTGCTTTAGGATGTGGAAACGTAAAAATCATTTATATATGCATGCAATGGCAGATGATTTTTGTCTGCCATGTGCTAAAGCTCGTTTATTTCCACATGATAATGGCCACACGGCCAAAATCGCAATATTGAGTTTTACAAAAAAATTTCACAGTCAAAAGGTGACGTAATTTACGAAAATTTTCACAATGTAAACTGCAGCTACGAGACGTTAATGTTTGTTTTTGATTGAGATTTCTTTTATATATTACTTTGCAAGATCTCAAAAACCTTTATTATTGCACTATGCGGCCCACATTCAAAGATTAAATGAAAAATATTGTCCTCTAATTCGCGTATTTAGAAATAAACATAAGAGATTTTCGCGCCATATTTTTTCGTATTGAAGTTCACAGCCAGGCCACAAGTAGCGCTGGTGTCGTTCTGTGTTTCCGTATAATAATGTGGTCTTTGCACTTCTACTATATTGGTGTTCTGTGGTCTGGCTGGCGTAGGGCGGTGGAGCAGGTGTGTTGTGTGACGCTTCCGCGAGTTGCCGCGCTTTCGGGGTTTGGCAGCATGTAATTGCGCTCGACTTGCTATGATAGTTTCTGACACGGGAAGCATTAGCTGGCGCACATCAAGAGCCCGTTTCGCCTGGTGACCGTGTCGAGAAGAAGGCGCGCCAACATCCAGCTTCTGCAACAGCGACGGCCGACAATGAGTGACTGTCGCCACCTCCTCGATCGACGACTTCAAACCTTCAATCTACCAACAAGGAAGACTAAAAGCAGGTAAAGTTTTAGAACTGTATGGCAGACCTCAGCTTTTCATACTGTTGCATAAAAAAAATACAGCAACTTAGCATGAACCTTTGTTACTCATTGTCCCAATTGCATTACCAAGCAGGATCCCTTCCTTTTCTGGAATGAACCCGAGTGTCGTTGAAATTCATACGCCAGCGTTAAAGTAATATCATTCCATTTCACTGCTTTAATTTCAAAGTTCAGTTAAAGTATTCATAGCTGGCTACAATATTTAGATTACACGAGCAGAAATTAAGAGTGCAAGTTTTGTTACCCTATTTTAGCTTACCTCTGACTGCAGCTCAGTTTGGTACGTACTAAATTTTACTATTGTTAATTGTTCAGAATCATTTAATTCAAGTTCAAAGTTAAATCTCTTATTTTTAAATTGAGTAGATTCAAGTAGCTTTTGAAATGATTGTTGAGGTAGCCCAAGACTAACCTTATTTTACTGAATTTCGTAGTGTTTCAGAAACAAAGCTCACTATTAATTTCAGTCACTAAATTAACTTTAAATTTTCCGGTTTTATTAATTCTTTTGCTAAATTAAGTCAGAGTGTAGCGAAATTTATTACTTCTGACAAATATTCAGTTTTCACACAACACATGTCAACCTTCAGTTGCCACGCTTTTAGTGCCAAATATATGTGCATTAATCTTTCATTTTCAGTTATTATAGTAGTTGTCCATGGGACTGGCGACCGTAATTTTCCCCAAATCTCAAATATCTAATTAACGCCAATTAATTGTTAACGTAACGACCGCACATTTACTTTCTTTATTAACTTAACCCCTTCTCAAAATTAATTTCCACCATTTTCATTTGCATTTTTCCTTTCATTTAGATGTAATCCCTTCCTCCCTCTTTACTGACAAATTAACTTCGGTGACAATTGCTTTTCAGAAATTTCTATTAGGTGCATGCGGTTTAATTTTTCACTGTCATTAAGGTCGATAAGTGAGGGGGGGTTACAAAATGATACTCTAAAAATAGGGAAAGATTAGCTTCCAGTTATTTTTTGCCAGTTTTCACTACAGCAGACTAGTTAGATACTTAATTTCTTCTATGTAGTATTAACCAGGCTCACCACAATTGGAATCTGTCCATTGGTTCGCTAAGCTAAAGATTGTTCACAGTTTCTCAATCCCAGATATATAAGCCAACACACAAACTAAAATTAACGTCATTCATCTATGATTTTTTCCTCTGATGTGCGAGAAATTTTTAAAATAACACATAATTTAATGTTCTTATAAGAAGTTTTGAAAATTCCACATCGTATACCTTAATCTACTGGCTATATATTTCAAGTTGTTCTGTGGCAGAATAAATTAAAGCAAAAAAAATCACTCTTCCTCATTGTATTATATGTATGACTATTTCAAACTCTGATGTTGTTATGGACGAGACGTGTAGCCTGCAACTAGTTCATTGAAAGTAGCACATCACTTTGTCCGCACCCTTTTTTGAGTAATGCCTCTGCGTGTCGGATTTCCCTGGAATATTACTAAAGGGGTATTTAATAAATGAAAACGTCTTGTAAATTATGAGGCTCATTAACGTCAAGGTGTGCTATATTGTATTCATATTGTAGTGTAAAGTTAATTATTTCGCATAGTTGGAGAAAAGGCGCTAAAATATTAGCTCGCCCAATAGAAAAAAAATTAAGTTGCACCAAGCAGTGAATATTACGTTACATGAAGCTTCACCTCTTTTTCGTTCGAACACTTGCTTGTGCAGATGTTGACTGCCTTAATCTTTCGGACACGTGCTTGTGTAGATGTTGACTGCCTTAATCTTTAAATTTAGTAGCGCAATTTCCACATATAAAGGAAAATCGCAATTTTGACTTCATTTGTATCTTTCGATCAAAACAGAGGTGTGAGTCGCTGACGTGTTGAATACTACGCCGTTGCCGCACACAGAGTTAACAATGGTTCAGCGGACGGGTGCAAACGGCTGTATAACATGGACCGAAGTTCTGCTGCTGGCAGCACGAAAGTAGGAACACATTTATTGTTATTTAGACTGAAATGCGATTCGAGAAACAGGATTTGTAAGTAAAAATCTATTTTCGCATTGGAAAGGTTCAACATGTTTGTACACTCGATTATTACGAAATATGTACGCGAGATATATTCGTCGTTTACAAGGTTTTGAATGTGCAGCTGAGTTTTCATTTAACAGTATGCTAACCTAAAAACTTGTAAACCACGAATTTCGCCGAGAAAAAAATGGCTCTGAGCACTATGGGACTCAACTGCTGAGGTCATTAGTCCCCTAGAACTTAGAACTAGTTAAACCTAACTAACCTAAGGACATCACAAACATCCATGCCCGAGGCAGGATTCGAACCTGCGACCGTAGCGGTCTTGCGGTTCCAGACTGCAGCGCCTTTAACCGCACGGCCACTTCGGCCGGCTTCACCGAGAAATTTTTTGTTCTTGTATGAAGTGAAATTGTCGACAGGCTGAAAGAAATCTATAAAAACATTAACAACAAACGCAGCTTTTTACCATTGTCACATATTATAAGAAGTAGTGGCTTAAAAACAGTGATTTTTACCAACGATAACGGTATCTTCTCCACAAAATTACACAATATTTTTGCTTCTGTTGCTTTTTATCAGCCAAAATAATTTGGAAAATAAGTTTTGACAGCTTGCTTACTATTTGGGGATTGAAATCGTACCTTGAATGTTCTTTGGATTAAACAGCGACATTGAAAGCGGTTTCTTTTATTACGCTCAAAGCGAGTCGCTTTACAGATGTAGTGGATGGAGCTGGGTGTAAATTATTAAACTGATACACATGGCGGTGTTATTTTACCCATATATTTGCATCATGTGATATTTTGTTGCAGCTAAGATGTTTTGCTCTTAATGAAATTATCATTTATTGGAAAAAAAATTATTAAGATTTCACAAGGTTAATTTCTATTCTGTCCATTAGCATCCCAATTTTATGCAGAGGATGAAACTTTACTCTACACGTATGTTTATTCATTTTATCCATTATCTGAATATAATTTTTGCGTAAATTTCATGATAGTGTCGCTGACCTCAACTAATTAAATTGAAATATGAATGCATTTATAAGCATTTCATTTGCGACAGTCATTGATGATGTTCTGAGGACGTGGAACGTTATTTCGGTATGAGACCTTCGTCCGTTTATGTCGTCTGCTTGAGGACAATGAGCGTCATTTTGTCACGTGACATTAACGAGGTGCTAATTTATTCGACAGTGAGACTGTGCACAGGATGGTGTGGGTCAGTGCTCTTCCTTGTTCTGTCAGAGCGGCTAAAGAGCAAAGCTACCTGTCGCTGGTTAGTCTTTCTTTTCAGAGACCTTTTCAGAGTCATAAACTACGGAGGGGGAGCAACTGAATTACGACTGAAGTCTGGTGTTAACGAGGCAGTAAGACAACGGGTTCTGGTACCTCTCGCGGCCGCCCCTAGAGAATACGATAAACACCAGGTTTTGTTTCTCCCTAAAATGCGATCTCGTGAAGCCCCAAGTGTGTGCCTGTTAGTGACAGCAGCAACAACTTGATGTGATTACGAGCAAAAAAGATAAATGAGAACTACAATCTTTAACATTCAGCTTTATTGTTCTCGCCATGTGAGGGGTACTGTAGTCTGGGGAGCTTACTCCGTAGTTAATAGCTGACATTGCTGTTTACTGATCTCAAGGTCTATTTCTGGTGACCACCTCAGATATTTATGTGATGGGAAGGATTTTATGCAGTCTACCCAAACTAATGAGGCAGAATAACAAGCTAATTGATGAAATAAGCGGCTTCGAAACTCCCTCTCTCACTAAATGTCACGTGATAGGTCCCCTAACGTTGTAAATATACTTTAACGATTTATTAGATAGGATTGGCAGCACTGACGAACCTATTGTGTACATGAAAGTATCACTGTTGGACGATCGTAAGGAAGTGCAGAAAGATTTGGTCAAAAATTCCACTTATAATAAGTGGCAACTATCTTTGTATGCGGATAAAAGTATGATAAAATCTATTGTGACCAGACGAAACTACTTTCGTCCGGCCACAACAGTGGGTTCTATGATTGCTCAGCAGCTGGCACGTAGCAACTAGAACTCGTGAAATATTGGTTCACTTTAATACATTAATAAATGAAAGATTCACTGAACGTTAAAAACTTCTTTGCCCCAGGAGTAGTGGATAATTTATAACTGTCACTGACTATGAAAGCATTATTTGAGGAACTAAGTAACAAGCTGTTATCTTGAGGTACAAGTTCATCTGAAACTTTAACTACAAGTCGGTCCTGTACGATGATGTTGACAGCTGAAGCTGAAATCTCGAACTGGGCTGAACTTTTGCGTGCTCGACACTATATTGGCCTCAGTGTGAGGGCTCTGCTGTGCTGAGAGGGAGGCGTGGTCTTGTGGAGCACCTCCCATTGATTGTTGCAGTTTGCAACAAACCCTCGATGATGTCTGTGGTTTCGATTCGAGTTGCTGGCTTCGGCGTGGCACCGCGATTTCTGGACGATACCGCGCCTATAACCAACAGAACCATTGTACAAGTATGTAGAGGGGTGTATATGAAATTGAATGGTCACGTAAAATCAGTGTTAGGGAAGGCGAGTGAAATACTTAAGAGGAGAACACGCTCATTGTCATTACCCCATTTCCCATAAACATCGTTCAGTCGAAGAGGGGTGAAAATAAATCAATACGTGTCTCGGATTATTCGTCGATACTGGACCGTTCCTGAAAAGACAACGGCCTAAGTTCTCGACGTATTTTCGAAGTACTTCATGTGCCTTTTACCGCGCGGTATTCGCAGCCGAAGTGGTGGCACAGTGGATAGCGCCGCACTTTCTTAGTTATGTGCCCCGTTCCAAAATCTGATTATTACTTTACTTTTTGTTTTTTATTTACGTATACCCGCGTTTATAGAAGATTACTACACGAATGTTTACCATTGTCTACTGATATGACATTGTCTTTATTCGCCTACTAGTTGATATCAGATGAATGAATTTTCAAAAATAAGAATAATATTTGAAGTTGTTTTCTGTGAAATTCCCGTAGTGTACCTTGATTCACAATCAATTGCAAGCTCCAGTTTTCAGGAAAGTATTCCATTATGCATGGTTTGCCGCGAAATTATTGCCAACGCGTGAAATCTTCACCAGTGTTAACGACTTTTATTTCCCGAATGAGATTCATTCGAAGAAAAGTCACTGTGGCAGACGTGTCTTCTCACGATGCTCGTGATGTTAATAATATCCGTGTTTCCAATGTTTGTACGATCGGTATCATCCAAGACATAAACACCAAATCTTCTTGAAGAATAAACGCATGAATTAAATACATGAACTAATATAAGAATTGATATGAGAATGAAATATCAGCAAATGAGAATTTAAAAAGTTTGTAACGTCTCAAATTACCATACACGCATCTACTGCATAAGAAATGTGTGAAGCTTATCGTGAAATCCAGTTGTCATTTTGTACTTAATGTAATGCCCTTGTAACCCTAGTTTCATAAGAAACCCTCGATGGACATGGGTAGATAAATGTAAAAAATAAAAATAAAATAAATAAAAACAAAATAAAATACTCGGTCCGCTAAGAAATACAGAGGTATGGAAATTGCGATGTAATAAAGAAGCATATCGCAACGTAGAAAACATAACTGAAACGCTGCGGAAGAGGCGACTGCTATTTTTTGGGCATTTATACGTAATGAATGGCAAAAGATTAACCAAACAGATTTTTAAATATCTTTGGTACAAAACAATAGCCTGGATTCAAGAAGTCAGGAACGATTTGGAAAGAAACGACAGAAGAGGAAAAGGGGCAATGGAAAGGGACTTTTAAGAAGAAAGTGTTAAAAATGTAAGGATACCGAGGCTCGAGGGAGAAGGATACATAGTGAGAAGACGAAAGAATACTGCACGAAGAAGAAAGAAGAACAAAGGAGGAAGCATTGAAATTGGTGCTTGGTCGTTAGATGACCCAAACGAAAAAAGTAGAAAAAAAACAATAATCGGGTTTTGAACACGGGGCACAAAATTAAGAAGCAGCTATGCTAACTAATGAATCACCATTTCGGCTGAGAAAGTAGAGCGGTAAAAGGCACATAAAGAACCTCGAAACTTTGACGTTGTTTTTTTCAGAAACAGTTGAGTATCTATGGATAAGCCGAGACACGTGTTCGCTTATTTTGACTCCTCTCCCACTAAGCAAAGTCTCCGGGAATTCGGGTAATGGCATTCGCCGTGTTTTCCTCGATAGATCTGTTGAAAATATCCTGGTAAAATGCAATGCATCTATAAAGGAAATTTTATATAAGACGCTAGTGTGACCAGTTCTAGAGTGCTGTTCCAATATTTGGTGTCCTTATCAAGTAAGTATGACAACATGCACCGAACGAAATCAAGAGACGCACTGGTAGGATGGAAACAGGTTACTATAGCACATAAGAAAGCATAAGAGAAGTACTTCAATGGAAGTTCTTGGAAGAAAGCCGACGTAGCTCTCGCGGAAATGTGTAGGGTTAAATTTAGTGACTCTGTAATCGAAGAAGGCTGTGCGACCATTATACTGCCATAAGTGGTATATCCAGCACAGGGATCACGAGTGTAAGGTAAGAGATATTAGAGTGAGTGCAGACACATATACAGAGTCACTTTTCCCTCACTCCGTGTGCCGAATCGAATGTGACAGATAACCAATAACATGGCTTGCGGAGCAGCATTGCCGCGGAATTATTTCATTTTTAGGCTTCGAGATCTCAATAGGTTGTCCGTCTGTTTGTCTGCCCGACCGTTCAAATCCCTTTTTCTCAGGAACGCGTTAACATATCAAATTGAAATTTATGTCATGTTAAGGTCTACGGTTCCTTGGCGATGAATAAAAATGAAACATCAAAGACAGTGCAGTCAAAAGATAACGACCGTTAATGTCACATATTTTGATATTCGCAAACTCACCCCTCAAAACCTACCGGTACTCCCCCTTGATCTAGAATCATGAAATTTGGCAACAAGCAAGGTGTGATTGTACAACCAAAGACAAAAAATCCTAAATTTGTTAATTTTTAGCGTCGTGATGACTGGGTGTTGTGTGATGTTCTTAGGTTTGTTAGGTTTAAGTAGTTCTAAGTTCTAGGGGACTGATGACCGTAGATGTTAAGTCCCATAGTGCTCAGAGCCATTTTTTTGAATTCATTAATTTTAATTATATCAAAAGAAGAAAAAAATTCGACTTTTCTTACCAGACTGCGTCTGTCCATCTATTTGTTAAGATCCCTTTTTCATGTGAACGAAATGATGTACAAAGTCTAAATTCATGTCAGATGCTAAGGTCTGTAGTTAGTTGGCAGTGTAATAAATATAAGATTCTAAGGCGATGCAATCACAAGATACAGTCGTTTATGTCACGTATTTTGATGCTCGCAAACTCACTCATCAAAACCTACAGGGTGTCTGCCTGCTTATTTGGGTGGTAACGTGCTTGTCTCCCGTGCAAGCGGGCCCGGGTTCGATTCCCGGCCGGGTTGGATATTTTCTCCGCTCGTGGACTGGGTGGTGTGTTGTCCTCATCATCATTTCATCCTCATTACCGGCGAGCAAGTCGCCCAATGTGGCGGCGAATGAATTGCACTTGGCGGCCGCACTTCCCTGAATGGGGCCTCCCGACCAACGATGCCATACGCTCATTTACATTTACCTGCAGAGTACTTCCTGTTGGTCTAGATCCATGAGATTTAATAAGATTAAAGATTTAACAGGACAAGTAAAGGAAAAGAATCCGAAAATTCTTAATTTGTAACTAAATCACTCGAAGAAACATTTATTTTGTTATTTGCTATCTGAGTTGGAATTGTTACATTCTTGAAAGTTTCGGAATCCCTGGGACCAGTATAGTATGTAGCCAGTGTGAATGTCGACAACAGGCAAAAATAATTTAGATTCTCAATTCCCGGAATGGATGGACTGTCTATATACGTAATTATATTTGTACGGCACCCGCAGTGCGCGGGTCCTTACGTGAAAAATGCCAAGTTCCATTGTGGTCCACGTTAAACTCGGTAAGATAGTTCTTGGAGTGACGCCTATGGCGTGGCAATTATGATGGGAAAGCGGCTGATGACAAACGTATTGAAAGTGGAATACATAGCTGGAAGACTAATGACGACGAGATTAAGAGGTGAGAAGAAGAGTGTCGTTTTAATACAATTGCACATGGCAGCAAGTCAACACACTGGTGAGGAAGCAGAGAAATATAATGAAAAGACTGAAGAAATTGTTGAGAAAGAAAAAAAGGGACGCTTGCATCTCTGTACCGGGGGATTTGAATGCAGTGGTAGGAGAGGGAGAAGAAGAGGGAGTGGTCGGAAGATTTGGACTGGGAAACAGGAATGACAGAGGTGAAAGGCTGGTTAATTTCTGAAGAAAAAAATTCTCTTGTGATTGAAAACTAGTCGTTTGAACACCACATTTGATAGTTTGGGGGAGGAGACCAGACAGCGAGGTCATCGGTCTCATCGGGTTAAGGAAGGACGGGGAAGAAAGACGGCCGTGCCCTTTAGAAGGAACCATCCCGGCATTGGCCTGGAGCGATTTAGGGAAGTCATGAAAACCTAAATTAGGATGACCGGACGCGGGATTGAATCGTGTCCACCCGAATGCGAGTCCAGTGTGCTAGCCATTGCGCCACCTAGCTCGCTGAACACCACAGAAAACGTAGATATACAGGGTGATTATAATTAAAGTTAAAATTTCAAAACGCTGTAGAAATAACACCACTGGTCAGAATGACGTCAAACTGCAACGCAATATTATCGGAAAAGTGAGAAAACGTATGGCAGAAGAAAAAAAAATCAACTGAAAATCGATCAATAGATGGCGCTGTGTGTGCCAGAATACGTAAATGAAGACACTTGTCATGCCCACGACCCATTGAAGTTGGCATAAACAAGCCGGGTACGCCCGCGACTTTCGCCATGTCTGTCTCGATGCAGGATCGCGCTCTGCTTGTAAAGTTGTATTACAAGAATGATGATGTGCACACGTCGCTCTGTGGAAGTTTCGAATTCTGAAGGGTTTGAAAAAAGGCGTTGGTCCGACGACTGCCGTGGGTCTGGAGAAAACGATTCGGAAATTCGAAAAGACGGGTTTTTTGGTGTGCAACCTGGTAGAGGGCGGAAACGAATTGATTCGACGTCAGTGGAAGCAGTGGCCACAGCAATGCAGGAGGAGATGAGTGGTGGTGCACAAACGCGTACTGCACGGAGAATTGCCCAAACATTGGACATACCCTTGAACACACTGTGTAAAATCCTAGGAAACATCCTTCTTTGCTATCCATTCAAAATTGCCCATGTGTACAGGTTGCTGCCTGTTGACTTGGCAGCAAGAGAGACATTTGCCTTAGAATTTTTGGTCACAGGGAAGTGGACAATGATTGGCAGTGTAAGATTTTGTGGACAGACGAAGCCCACTTCCATCTGACAGGATATGTCAGTACACAGAATTGTCGAATATGGGCAACGGAAAATCCACACGCAAATCAACCAGTACCACTTCATCCTGAAAAGGTCACTGTGTGGTGCGGGTTTTTGGCATCAGTTATCATAGGGCCATATTTTTTGGAAGAGGCATGTTATCTGTACCGCCACTGGTAAGCGCTATAAGTGTCTTTTGCGCAACCACGTCATTCCAGCTCTCCAACAGCGTGGATGTGTGGATGGGATCATTTTTATGCAAAATGGCGCACCTCCGCACATTGCAAATCCAGTTAAGCAGCTGCTGAAGCGCCATTTTGCAACTGCTATAATTATCAGTCGCCATTTCCCTACAGCTTGGCCGACTCGATCACCTGATCTTAATCCGTGTGACTACTGGTTGTGGGGTTACCTGAAAGATGTTGTGTTCAGCGTTCCGATTGCAAACTTAGCTGCATTGAAGGCACGCATTGCGCAACACGTTCTGACTGTAATCCCGGAAACACTTCTATCAGGTGAGGAACATGCTGTTTCTCGGTTTCAACTTGTTGCAGAAGACAGTGGACATCACATTGAACATGTTTTGCGCCAGTCACACGGAAATTAATAATCCGATCTGATTTTGACTGATGCTTTTTATACGGTTTTTGGCCTCAGGACAATTAAAAACCTATGCGATTGATGCTTTTTATGCGGTTTTTGGCCTCCGGAGAATTAAAAACCGATTTTTCCCATCCGATATGGTATGACCATGCCGTGGTGGATGGACTTACGTAACTAACGGTCTCACACCTGTACACCCATGCACACTGAGCAGTACAGTTTGTTTAACGTCAAACGTACACCTTAGGCATTGTTGTATGATTCGTTTGCCGTTTGTAGTCAACCACTATTAAATTATGATGCTACAGAGGCATCTATTGCTACATTTTGTAACTACTTATTTTTCTTCTGGCATACGTTTTCCCCCTTGTCCGATAATATTCCGTTGCAATTTGACGTCATTCTGACTAGTGGTGTTATTTTTACAGCGGTTTGAAAGTTAAACTTTAGTTATAATCACCCTGTACATGGGTATCTGGGTTGAATGAAGGCAGATACCAAATTGATTATATAATAATTCGGAATAGGTACAAAAACTGCCTAAAGAATGCCAGAGCAACTCTGGAGCAGATACAGATTTGGACCACAACTTGGTGATGGTGGAAAGTTGAAGAGAGTCTGTGGAAGAAAGCCAAGAGAGAAATTTGACCCAGAACAACTAAAGGAAGAAGGTAAGGATACTGTGTTTAAAAACACATTTACATAAGAAAGTGATACAGAACCCAATGAGGAGAGCACAAGCGTGAAATGGAAGAGGATAAGACAATACCTTACGAAATCTGTAGAGGAAGTTGTAGGGATGAGGATGTTCGAAAGAATAAAGAAAGGAAGAATAAGAAAGCCAATCTTGGTAAAATGGAAGAAAGAAGGAATTGAAAGACTGTAGAAACAGAGGTAAGAAAAAGAATGTACCGAAAGCTGAATAATGAATTAAGGACAGAAACAACAGGCAAGGAAGACATGGATGGAAGAGAGAGGTAAAGAAATAGAGAAACTAGGAAAGGAAGGAAAATATGAATTGATGTGTAGATTAGCTGCTGGCCTAGTATTTGAAGAAAATAGAAGCAGGACGAGTGTGGGGATAGAAAGAAGTATTGATTCTACCGTTCATAAACCAGAGAAAGTGTTGGGAAGATGGCAAGAATATGTAGAGTGTCTATATTATGCTGATCAAAAACCAAAAGATATTGAATTAGAAGAGGAGACGAAAGTTATAGAAGAGGACAATGGCTGCTGCTTCTTAGAAAGAGGAGTAGAAAGGGCTTTAAAAGAGGTGAAGATTCATAAAGCAAGTGGAATTGATGGATTCCCAACAGAATTGTTTATGAATCTTGCGAGCAGTTGTGTAAAAGAGTTAACATATCTACATAATAAGATATATGAAAAAAGCGAATGGTCGAATGACTTTTTCTCAGTGGTAATGAAACCGGTTGAGAAGAAAAGGAATGGCAAGAAATGTGAGGAGTTTAGAACTATAAGTTTGATTTCTCATGAAGTAATAGTTTTGTTAAGGGTGAGAAATATAAGACTTCACAGAAGGCTGGAAAAAGTATTGCAGAGGAACAATATGGGCTTAGAAGAGGGAAAAGCACAAGAGATGCAAGTGGACTGCTGAGAAATAGAGGTGAGAGATACATTGAAAGAGGAAGAAAGTTGATACTGATTTCATTAAATTGGAGAAAATCTTTGATAGAGAACAGTGGAATAAATTAAGGGACATTCTAAGGACGAATGATGTCGACTGCAGAGATAGAAGGTCGATTAAAAACCTATACCTGCAACAGAAAATTCGAGTCCAGATTGAGAATGAGACGACAGAAGAATACATGACTGGAAGGGGAGTGAGACAACGCTGCTATTCTCCCCAATACTATGTAAAATATATTTGGAGCATGCTATTCAGAAATGTTTGAAACAAAATACAGGAGTGCAGGTTGATGATAGGAGGACAGAATGTATTAGATTTGCAACTGATATGGTGTTATTGGCGGAGAGTGAAGCAACTACGATGGAATGTTAAAAGAATTAAATAAGACCTGTGAAGAATTCAGAATCAGAATCCATAAGAAAAAGGCAAAATGTATGGTGACAAGTGCAAGAAAATTAATAACAACTGTAAAGTTATGGCAGGAAGATATGGAGCAAGTTAGTGCTTTCAAATACCTGGGAAGCATTATTACGTGTGACATGAGATGTAATGAGGAGAAAACGCGTATAATAGTTGCCAAGGAGACATTTAATAAGGAGAGGAGGCTTCTTTGTGGGTGCATGGACACAGGCCTGAGGAAGAGACTGGTAAAGCGCTTCATATTGAACGTGACATTATATGGAGCTGAGACATGGACAGCGAGCAAACAGGAAGACATAAGAATAGAACCATCTGAGATGTGGATTTGGAAGAGGATGGAAAGGGTAAAGTGGGTAGACAAAGTAAGAAATGAGGAGGTGTTGAGAAGAGTGGGGAAGAGAGAGAAATTTTAAAGGTAATCAGGAAGAGGAAACACAACGGTCTTGGACACTAGATGACAAAAGATTGTTTACTGACGGATGCTATGGAAGGAAAGGACGCAGAAGATACCAGATGGTGGATAGCATAAGGATAGGAAACAATTATGAGAAAACGAAGAGGGTAGCAAATGACAGGACTGCATATAGAGCGACATTTGAAAACTGCCCTTGGACAGAAGACTGATTATGATAACCTAGGCATTCAGAAAGTATTTGTTTATTTGTAGAGACAACTAGATGCATTCCAAAATACAAAGAATACTTGGCTAATGTGAGCCACGCTGTTTTGCATGCTTTGGAGAAGGGAAAATCGTAGTCCAGCGTTGCTAGAGACTATGTATATCACAACAGATAACTGTGTGGAGTCGACGGCAAAAACAGGAACGAACAGTACATATGAAATTACCAATGTTACTAATGTTACCTAGCCAGGTATTACGAACTGTCAATGCATTCAGAACATGTAAAATCAAATTCAGCAAAAACTGCCTTTTGTCTAAAGTAATACCGAATTACATTAAAATTAATGTCAGGAGCCACACTAAGTCAGCGAAAATAGTAAAGTCAAAATGTGAAACTGTTAGGTTAAAATTGAAATCAAATCATCATACAAGCATAAAATGCCCTTAACAAACAAATACTCAAACTCCACTTGGCCCTAAGCAACTCATTGACTCCAGTGCAATTTATGTATATTTTAGATGACCAAGTGACCTTACAATACCTAATGTGAACAACAAACATGCCTTCCAGATCTACAGAAAACCCACCACTAGTGATGTTGTCATTAACAACTTCTCATATCATCCAGTACAACACAAAATGACACTCTTCAGAGCTACACTTAATTGTTTACATAAAATCCCAGTCAGCCCCCATGATGAACAAAAAGAAATTAATGTTATTAAAGAAATTGTGTGTAAAAATGTATTCAGCCCAGATCTAATTGGTAAACTTAACAATAAAAACAAAAAGAAACAATGCACACCTCCTAAATCAGATTCACAAGAAGGAAAAAACACATTTGCCCACATACCCTTTATAGGTAAAATTTTATACCAAATTGCCAACCTCTTTCAGAAAACTGGTATTCCAATTTCTTTCAGCATTAACAACAAGCTACAAGAGCACATCATCCACAACAGTAACACAAATAAACAATGCCACCACAAATGTATTTACAAACTTCTATGTGACAATTGCCCACAGTTCTACATAGGCCAAACTGGAAGGAGTTTCACTATAGGGTACCGTGAGGATATGGATGCCTTCCTGCTAAATAACTTTGATAAATCCACCTTTGCAGTGCATCTAAAAGACCATGGTATCTTAGCCAAAGCCATTACAGACAACCTGCAAATACTACAATTGTCAACAAAGGAAAGAAAATGAATCTGCTCAAAGAGCTAGAAATTTACATCCACAGCTCTAACTAATCACATCTTATTCTCAACAAACAAGTGGAGCTTGCAAACAAATTTTACTTCCACATATTTCACCTAATATTCAAAAACAAAAACTCATTATCCTCTGATAACAATAACAAAGTAATACGATATGGAAATCCGATGTAGCAATCATACAACAGTTCAAGTGTCATTATGGTAATTTATAAAACTCGTATTGCAAACACAAGCTTTAACTGTCATTTTTGTAATTTGTAATAGCTTTCAAAATTCATGTGTAGAATATCATTGTATTTCCTAGACCTAAGTTCTCTGACAACTGTGTGGCTCAAAACAGTTCTGTCATTTTTTAATTTGTAATAGCCTCTAGCAATTTCGTATATACAACATCATTGTACTTCCTAGATGTAAGTATTTGAACAAAAAATGTGGATCAAAAAAGTTCGCAATTTATAATAGCTTTTTAAGTTTCTAGGTATGCAACATCCTTGCACTTCCTATGGCTAACTTCTTTGACCATAACTTACATGTTTCTGTATGAGCAACATCTTTGCACTTCTATGTCTAAGTTCTTTGATCATAGCCTACATGTTTGTATGTAAATACAGTATATGTCACGAGTGCACGTCGCAATAGTGAAATATGCAGCGAAATTTTGTAAAACACAATCACGGACGTGAAAATGATAACAAATGTGCAACTAAATGGACAAACTATCACCACAGCGTAATTATAATAATGTTGCTTCATCTTTATGTAAGTACAGATATATTTTCGACAAATACTGCCCTGAGACTTACAATTATTCCACTTGTATCTGTTTAGATACCAGCAAATAATTTTCTTTGTATTTATACAGTTATCTCCAGCAATATAAACATGTACATGAATGTATAAACAACTGAGGATGGGCACAAGCCTGAAACCCGTCGTATGACGAATAAATAATCTTTTATTATGACTGGTAACGGGAATTTTTCTACACCCTATAAAGGAACAGTCACGGAATGCAACAGCATACACTATGGATAAAATTTACTTAAAATTAATGTATTATCTTCTGAAGATGTGCAAAAAATGCGTCGACCAAAAGCCCCAAGGGAGATCAAAAAGTGCCAGGTACCAACTTCATTGTTTAGGGATATTTTTTTAGACTTAAGGTTGGTCCTTTAGTCCAAATAGAAGGCAAAATTGATCTTTTCCTGTCCAGTAAATTTTAGAAAAGAGTATAGTCCCACATGGGAGCAAGAATATGCCACTTAATTCGATATTACTGTAGAACAATGATTCAAAGCGCATCTCTAGTCATTTAAGAACATCTTTTCAGATTAATAAATCAAACTCTTAGAGTGACTAAACCAGAGTCTGGACCCAAATTCAGTTGAACACCTCTGGGATGCATCAGATCGACGATTTCGTCGTGCAGGCTACTCAAACAAGGGTTGATTTGCTGTTGCGTTGTTGGGCGTGTGGTCAAAACTGTCACTTGATCTATTACAAAAGTGGTGGACTTTCCAACTAGCTGTGCAGGTATGATCAAAGCCCATGGGTATACAACAAAATACTGACAAGTTCTTGAGATTACAAAATAGTTTTGATTTATTCTTAAATACTTAGACCTATATATTACTTGTGAGCCAGAAGAATTGTTATTTCTGTTTTGATGTGAGATAAGACGTATACTGTAAGACAACTGTGTTTAAATTAAATGTACTTTAGTACTAAACGGATTATGTTTACATACTTTCAATTATCCACTAGCAGTTTTTTCTGTTACATAATTCTCTTTATGTAATTGTAACTAACACTTTCTTCAAAATACTTTTGAGCACTGCTGCACATAAAGTGATGAACAATATCTGTATATTCTTCATTGAATAGTGATTCTTGAAACTTTGTAAATAAGCTACCGCTGAACAATTAACGTCTCTATTCAAGCGTCTGACAATTTACGTTTCTCAACGTTTTGGTGTCTCTCTTCTACAAGTCGCGTTGCCTTTCTTCAGTATCCCCCGTTTGAAGTATCTGGTATCGGTCGATACATATGAGAAGTATTCCAGAATGGGTGCCACGAGTGTTTTGTAAGAAATATCTTTTTGTAGACGACCTCTTCAATAGGTTTTTGGAGCACGCTGCTTTACGAATCTGGATTTTATTTCCTTTTAGATCTGGGTCCTCTATTTTTCAATGGCTGCAATGTCCAATCTCAAACTCTCTATTCCATTAATATCGAGTGTTCTAAAGCGTTTTCCTGTCGAATTTGTATCCGCAAATTGCACACAGTTTAATTTGTTGATTGGCGTTGGCCTCCTAAAGCATCTAGAAAGTATGACGGTTCAATATGCGCGTATTTGAAAACCTTTGAAACTCGTTCAAAGCTTCTCACCTTTACCTAAGAAATCCACTACTGAATATTAACGCTACGAAGGATTTTAGTACCTTGCCTTCCTCCGAGCGTAGAAGTGAGTTATCGAGTTTGACGTGCACCACAGTAGGCCTACAATCTAGCATTTTTTAGATAAATATGAAAACTTCAAATATTACAGTGGATTTGAACACGGGATACTTACATTGATAGCAGCAGCACTTAAACGGCTGAGTGAACATCCAACGTCAAAACACTTTGGATTAACAGAATTACTTTTCATAATACACACTGAAAATTCTGAGGGCGAAATTGGTAGTCTTTAAAAAATTGCAATAATGTACCAGTTGAAGATACAATGAGCTGCTTCTTTAATTAGTTTACTACAATGGCTACAACATTGTAAGATAATGATACTAGAGAACTGAGACTTGTGGCAGTGCCTTCGCTATTCCAGCATCCCATTTCTTCTAGGAGTAATAATTTGCCATTGGAGCACGAAATATAGGGAAAAACTGATTTAAAACTATTTGGCTGCCAACGATATTATTTTGAGATTGATGCTTGTCTGTTACTGTTTGGACCTGATTGAGAACAACTGTATGCTACTAACTTGAGTTACGAATTATCCACAAAATACAGAATATCTTGGTAAAGAAATTAAGCGATGGAAGTTCATTTCAGATAAAAAAAAATACTGTGAAGGATAGTATTTTACGAAGATTAGGGACTCCTCCAGTTATTTTCCTAGTTCAGACGAAAACAGGTCTAAGATGTTCACCGTAAGGATATGGTCGTTTGTAAACGGTGCATAGCACGTGTCAGTTCATACCAATTGATCAATATATGGTTTTTTGTCTTTTTTGTTTTGTAGCGTAATTTTCTTCTAACTCATTACTACAATATGAGTTTGCGTTACATCTTACCACTTAAAATGTATGCGTGTTTTTAGATGTGTGATTGCATTCCAAAGCATACTTCATTTTGAGTAGTAGTACCATGCAGAAAATGAGGTGGCGCAATACCTAACATAGTGGACATGCATTTGGGTAAGGCTGTGGGAGGTGCAGGAGGGGTCAAGGGTCCTATCCGACCAGCCAGATTATATTTCGCACGGTTTTCTTAAGCAGTCAAGGCGAATTCTGTGATAGTTCCTTTCAAAAAGCCGTGAGGTCTTCGTTCCTCATCCTTATCCAAGCCTGAACATCGTATATACGAATCTGTTCGTGAAGGATATTAAATCAGATTCTTCCTTCTTTGAGCTAAGGAAAGGGCGTAATTGAATCCTCTATATCTGAAAGAAGGTAAGAGAAAATGTTACTCGTAATCAATTACGATGGACCAGAGTCGAAATGTGGCTACACGTTGTTATCTTGTTCCTCCAAATTTTGGGACACGTCAATGAAACACCACAAAAATTACAGGAAAAATTTAATTTGATTCTTTCAAATTAAGGATGACTTTATTTCTTTACTTTTCATGAGCTGTGCTCATCAAAGCTTTTAGGATGCTCCTCATACTTCACAACAAAGTAGACGAGTGTATCGAATCAGCTGCGAGGAGATTTTAGAAAAATGAAGACGATATTGTTATTCAGAGGTGTGGAAAGCATAATGACTTGACTATGGTAAGCAAGCCAGATGTTACGTGCATAGTATCTCTGAATGATGATTCTTAAGCAAGGATTTTTTTCATGGAGCTGTAAACGGATATACTTATATATTGGTAAGGGATTTTATTAGTGACTGGTTGTTACCCACGGTCGCGCTCGCATATCAGTAGTTTTGCTATGAATAAGTTGTAAGCCCGCTATTATATGTTTGTGTATAAAGTTTAGCCCAGATTTAGCTCCCACTCTATAAAAAATCTACGCACCACTAAACCTATGTATCCACTCTATAAAAAATCTACGCACTACCGAACCTATGTTCTCACAAACTGTTATCCAACTTAAACTCGCATGCTAACCTTCAACTAAACAGAACCTAATTTGAACTGAAATCTATCTGGTATGAATACGTCTTTATATCAAATGCGCAACTGAAGTAAAAAAACTGTCTGGCTCTAACGAAAATTTCCACTTACCTCGCGTCTCGACGACATTGTTGCAGGTTTCTTGAAGTCACAACAGCAAACAGGCAGCGGCAAAGCTAGATTCCTATTTATTTAAATAAAATTTCCAAACAGTATTCGAACTGTTGCATCCGTATTGTGCAATGTGGTAATGCGTAATGATAAACGTTCTGTAAACAGGAAGACGGGGACAGGAACTATTCCTACTATGTGACATTCTAAGACGATTTTAGAAAGACGTATGTATTTAAAAAGACAGTGTAAAGCTTCGCGTGATCTTACACATAACATTGGGCTGAACAATCTATGCTTAACAAGCGAACAGTGATTTGAAAAGGGTACAGTGTTAACAGAGAATTTCTATAAAAACCAAACAGCTTAATCAGTTGATATCTTAATGCATGATTCAGGTGCGTGGTGTTGGCTTTCTCTCAGCTCTGATCAAGTTAACTAGCTGATAATAATTATTACGACGAACTAGCTGTGGAGTGTAGCAGTCTTACTTCAAACTTTTTCTCGTCAAAGTTAACAATATTATTGAAAATTTATATTCTTTTCGCCTTCCAATATATTGCTGTCCTTCACAGTAAATCTTTTTTCATCTAGCAGATACAATCACAAGTCAGCACAGCACGACTGAATGCGCCCATCACCTAACACACTTCAACTAGGAACGTATCAGACTGCACAACGGCAAAGACTGTCACAACAAGACCAAACTTCCTGGCAGATTAAAACTGTGTGCCGGACCGAGACTCGAAATCGGGACCTTTGCCTTTCGCGGGCAAGTGCTCTACCAACTGAGCTACCCAAGCACGACTCACGCCCCCTCTTCACAGCTTTCCTTCCACCAGTACCTCGCCTCCTACTTTCCAAACTTCACAGAAGCTCTCCTGCGAACCTTGCAGAACTAGCACTCCTGGAAGAAAGGATATTGCGGAGACACGGCTTAGCCACAGCCTGGGGGATGTTTCCAGAATGAGATTTTCACTCTGCAGCGGAGTGTGCGCTGATATGAAACTTCCTAGCAGATTAAAACTGTGTGCCGGACTGAGACTCGAAATCGGGACCTTTACCTTTTGCGGGCAAGTACTCTACCAACTGAACAAAGGTAACACTTTCAGTGGCTTCAATATTTAATTATACGGTGAAATCCTTCAATATTCTCTTACGGTACATACACCGTATGCAAAAAGAAAAAAAAATTACGCTGTACTTAAGACAGGAATTTTCATCATTCTTGTTTTTAATTACAATAGCACGTTAGCTAATAACGATAACGTGTTGCGATTTTCGTCTAAGGATCATATTGTGGGCGATTTGCAGTGTATTATTTCATACTGCTTAAAAATTAAATGACATTCGGAGCTGTATTGTTCCTCTGATCGTCTCTTTTTACATATAAACTCCAGCTGGCCACATCACAGCAGTCTAGCTGTGCCAGCTGACCGGCCAGTGCTGTCCAAGTTAAATGCGCCGGTAAAGCTGTTGTCCCGTATTATCGCTAAGTCGATGTGCGCGTAACGCACAGCACAAAACGTACCCTTATTATCATACTTGACAGTACTCGAGGCAGCTTGGCTGTGAAACGGAAAACCAATGAGGTACCAGCAAACGCGAAAGAATACATAGAGCAATGTTTACATCAGGTTTATTCTTATGATGAACGGATTATAGTGATGTGCGCACCCCTGGGCGGTCGCCATCCACCCCACAATTCACTGACCCAATGCATGACGTGGCGGCATGGAAGCGTTGCTCATGAACGTTGCTTGCGGAGGGGTATGGGCAGGAACATTTATGTGTGCATTGTGCTACTGACGTAACTATACGGCATATAGTGTGGACATTATGCAATAAATTTAAGTATTTTTAACATGGGTTATGTTCATACTGACGTAAAGAAAGATGTTAAATCCTCTGCTTCACACTGGTAGAGGACGATTTCTTTTTGAAAAGTAGCCTATGTTCTTCCCCAGAGTTCAAGCTATTTCAAAACGAAATTTCATTGACACTGGTTCCGAAATAGTTCCTTTCACATTTGTTTACTAAAATTATTCTGGAAGTACGAAATAAACATGTCGTTGATTGTACCGGACAGCTATAATCAAACTGATGGTGTTCCAAGTACTGCAGTGCAGGCTGTATACTTTGCAGGATGCTGAAACATCAAACGTGTGTTCTTTAATTGGTGCGCTCGCGAAGTATACTGAAAAACTTAATACTTCCGCTTTCTGCTGCCAGGTGAAAATATGGCGCCGTAAGCAGTCAAAATGTTGCGCGAGTGCCGGAAAGGGGAGGATCGGTCAAACACATGATAACAGAGCTTCTGGCTCGTTTATTAGTATACGCTAACAAGTTACAACATGTGTTCAATATGGTCTCCCGACTCAGCAACATGCTGTATCTGTAACATGGCATGGTCGGCAGTTGTCACAGCATATTCTGTGTGATCAGAGCAATATCTCGTGGTATGCTATCCTTCAGATCAGGAAGAGTCCAGATGCTTCCCTGATAGGCATCTTGAAGTCGCCTTGAGATGATGCAGTTGTACCGGAACGTTTCTCAGAGCAAGAGTTTCAGCTGGCAAATGACATATGGTGTCGCCCCTTCTTGCATGAAAATAACGGTGTGGGCACAGTTGCACTGTTTCGAAGCTGGAATCACGTTTTGCACAAAGTGGTCCTTATAATGTGCGGATGTCGCTGTATGCGTAACAGGACCACGACGTGTCATCTCCACGAAGAAAAACGGACCGTGAATGAAGGTGCTTGTAAAACTACACCACACAGTCACATAAGATGAGTGCAGAGGATGTTCCTGCGCCACATCTGCGGAGTAGAAACCCATATGCGACAGTCCTGCGCATTCACGGCACCATCCAGAGTAAAATGTCGTCCATCCAAAGAACATCCCCGATCCATTCCATTTCCATGCGTACCAAAAAACGAAGGGCAAAGTCACAGCGTTGTAACCTATCTTGGGGCTTGATTTGGTGCGCATTCTGAATCTTGGAGGGATACGAGGTTAAATGCACCACAAAATCTTTTGAACTGTTGACCAGAGGAGAGAAAATTCTCGTAACAGAGCTATAGTTTGAGGTATGTGGTGCACAGTCGGCTATAGCTACAGCTACTTCATGAAGAACTACCATGGGAATGGGCAGCCTCCGTGTTCCTGCTGCACCACCTGTTTCTTCAAATTTCTTGATCGTATATTTTAGTCCATTTGTACACTCCTGGAAATGGAAAAAAGAACACATTGACACCGGTGTGTCAGACCCACCATACTTGCTCCGGACACTGCGAGAGGGCTGTACAAGCAATGATCACACGCACGGCACAGCGGACACACCAGGAACCGCGGTGTTGGCCGTCGAATGGCGCTAACTGCGCAGCATTTGTGCACCGCCGCCGTCAGTGTCAGCCAGTTTGCCGTGGCATACGGAGCTCCATCGCAGTCTTTAACACTGGTAGCATGCCTCGACAGCGTGGACGTGAACCGTATGTGCAGTTGACGGACTTTGAGCGAGGGCGTATAGTGGGCATGCGGGAGGCCGGGTGGACGTACCGCCGAATTGCTCAACACGTGGGGCGTGAGGTCTCCACAGTACATCGATGTTGTCGCCAGTGGTCGGCGGAAGGTGCACGTGCCCGTCGACCTGGGACCGGACCGCAGCGACGCACGGCTGCACGCCAAGACCGTAGGATCCTACGCAGTGCCGTAGGAGACCGCACCGCCACTTCCCAGCAAATTAGGGACACTGTTGCTCCTGGGGAATCGGCGAGGACCATTCGCAACCGTCTCCATGAAGCTGGGCTACGGTCCCGCACACCGTTAGGCCGTCTTCCGCTCACGCCCCAACATCGTGCAGCCCGCCTCCAGTGGTGTCGCGACAGGCGTGAATGGAGGGACGAATGGAGACGTGTCGTCTTCAGCGATGAGAGCCGCTTCTGCCTTGGTGCCAATTATGGTCGTATGCGTGTTTGCCGCCATGCAGGTGAGCGCCACAATCAGCACTGCATACGACCGAGGCACACAGGGCCAACACCCGGCATCATGGTGTGGGAAGCGATCTCCTACACTGGCCGTACACCACTGGTGATCGTCGAGGGGACACTGAATAGTGCACGGTACATCCAAACCGTCATCGAACTCATCGTTCTACCATTCCTATACCGGCAAGGGAACTTGCTGTTCCAACAGGACAATGCACGTCCGCATGTATCCCGTGCCACCCAACGTGCTCTAGAAGGTGTAAGTCAACTACCCTGGCCAGCAAGATCTCCGGATCTGTCCCCCATTGAGCATGTTTGGGACTGGATGAAGCGTCGTCTCACGCGGTCTGCACGTCCAGCACGAACGCTGGTCCAACTGAGGCGCCAGGTGGAAATGGCATGGCAAGCCGTTCCACAGGACTACATCCAGCATCTCTACGATCGTCTCCATGGGAGAATAGCAGCCTGCATTGCTGCGAAAGGTGGATATACACTGTACTAGTGCCGACATTGTGCATGCTCTGTTGCCTGTGTCTATGTGCCTGTGGTTCTGTCAGTGTGATCATGTGATGTATCTGACCCCAGGAATGTGTCAATAAAGTTTCCCCTTCCTGGGACAATGAATTCACGGTGTTCTTATTTCAATTTCCAGGAGTGTAGATAGGGGACCTCTTTGCAGCTGTTATTGTCGGAGATATCCCCGGAGCTGCTACTGCTGCCGTTCTGATAGAGCGACTTTACCAGCAGTGCACGATCATTCTTTTCAATAGCCAGTGCGTTTCGTAAGGAAAACTTCAACCGTTTTTACCCCTTACACCAACAGTCACTCCAGAAAAGTCATCAACACGTGTCGCAAAGCGACAAACCGCATACTGACGTCAAAACAAGAAGCATTGCACATTCTGACTGCTTACAACGTCATATTTTCACCTGGCAGTAGAAAGTTGAACTATTTTTTCATCCTACTCCGCGAGTGCGCCAATATACCTATGACGTTTCAGTGTCCTGCAATGTATACAGCCCGCATTACAGCGCTCGGAACCCCGTCAGTTTAATTGTGACCACCCAGTATAAGCATCGTATTCAATACGCTGCATCGTATTTCGTAAGAACATATATAAATGAAAGTACTTTCACAAATACAATACATTACAAACGTTAAAGAGTAAAGAACTTTTTCAAAGAGTGTGTATTTTTCTGTATGTCGCATTATATTACGATATCTTTTTTCCGTCATCCGGTTTTGATGAAATAAAGCCCGTATGTAGCTCCAAGCTGCCTTGAAATTACCTGTGAAAACCTCATGGTAATCCCGCTAGTAGTTTAGAAGATTAGCGTGTTCAAACAGATACACATGACGGTTTTACAGTTTTATTTTTTGTACGGATGTTGAGTTGAGACCTGCGGCACACATAAAAGTAAGCAGCAGTTATACAGTATGTAATGTACTTGCTCGTAGTTATGTGGGGTTTAATAGTACTGAACTTCTTTTAAGACAAATTTGTAGTCTATTGAAGACTCTTTTGATGTGTTGACAGAAATATTATCCAAAAATGAAACTAAAATAAGTTTTGAAGCATAGGTTTCATTTTTAATCGATTAAAGTTCATTGCAGTTTAAGTATAGAAGATACTCATTTCCAAATTATATCTCTTCAAACGCATATAGTTTTCTGAGGAGCTCTTGCTGTTTATTTATACAATGCCATTAAACTAGGCTTCGGAATAGGCATTAAAAACCCAATCGTTTTGGAACTCAGTGAGTAGTTTATAAATTCTAACATTCTGCGTGGTGTCTGTTTGTTCTAAGTCGTTTCTCCCTACCACTTTCGCGCAACGACGCTCTGAGCGTATTTTTTAGGGAATTGACTAGTTTGAACCTGGGACCTGTTGCTGGTAAGGAGACGCCAGACCACACATGACATGTAGAGTTCAGAAGAGTTCATTGAGACTATCGATGATATAACCAAATACTTAATGATTTCAGCGTCAGCTCCACTGCACTCCCTGTAAAAGAATCTTAATACTAACTAAATTTAGTGGAACGGGTTCAAGGCTTTCCTATTTTTAGTTAGCTGGTAAAATAACGTCGAGAAAGCAGTTAAGTTTACCAGTGGAAATTTTATTCTACTTGAAAAACACTGTTTATAAATTGCACTATTGATAAAAGGAAATATTTTAATACAGGATGGTAAAAACCAACTGCGTTCAACAAAAATGTGAACGAATATTCCCTGAGTGGGTTTCCAAGTTCTACAATGGCTCGAAGGATGACCTATGCCATAACACATCTATAGTCTAGGTTTAAATTAAGTTTCACAAAAGAGAAAACTATCAAAATGGTCTACAGTGACTCTCAATTATCTTTAATTACTTATCTAACTTGTCGTAAATTACAGTGGCTGATGTGGCTTCTCAATAATTATATAACAGAAAAATCATCGCGTTTCAGATTTGAACTTACGTAGCAAATCTGAATACCATGAGCTTCAATTGACGATCGACACTAGTATTACGTAAAAAAGGGGAAGTAACAGATGAGACTTCTGCAGTTCTGAGTGGAGCCTTATGCGCTCAAAAATGCGGCATCGCGTGCGTTCATTACCTTGTCGGTGTTCGTCAGGGGGCGGCGGGTGGCACAGCTCCACGCACATCACCGTCTCGGAAGCAACTCTCTCCTAACTTCTCCTTACTACAATTGGCCGAAGTTGGTTTCAAAAAAACTATATGGCTGTGTTTTCATCTGACCAATCAGGGTCTCAATGTTAACCTTAAGCTCTGTCTACAAAAATTCTGTCTATCCAATGAGAAACGTTATACTTTTCGTGGTGGGGTAATGTTTTTAACGTTTGCAACATAACAGAGACGCGAAAAAGTCTCACTCTAAAACTTGCAGCTGGTGTGGCCCTTTTGGTGTTATCATAAGTTCTATACTGTTCTTCTGGAGGGCTCTATGTTTTAACAGGGGGTGAGGGGTAGTCCTGGCGGTTACTTTTCGTGGTGGGGCAATGTTTTTAACGTTTGCAACGTAACAGAGACGCGAAAAAGTCTCACGCTAAAACTTGCAGCTGGTGTGGCCCTTTTAGTGTTATCATAAGATCTATACTGTTCTTCTGGAGGGCTCTATCTTTTAACATGGGCTGGGGGGTGGACCTGGTGGTTGGCTGGCGACGTGGGTGTCCGTCCCTTATTGTAGGGCCTTTTAGCTTAACACAGTTCTGCTCTCGGCTTCTGTTCTCGTTTCTTCCCTCAGAACCGATCTGTTTCTCAGTGGGAAAGTATGACATGCATTCAGGCATTCTTGTGTTAGTCTGTGGTATTCCATTTGCTCATTCATTGATCGTATTACTTTGGTTAATTTAATGTCAGGCTTTATTCAGAGCTATGTGACATACTACTGGATTTGCTTATCATGTCAGGGTTTTCATGGAAGGTGTTGGATTTGCCTGACACCTTACATATCACCACCCTTCGAACTTAATTTTTGCACTGAAGTTAGGCAATGATTGAATTGTTGTCTAAGTCAGTCAAAAATTATTCCTTTATCTAACATTTGTTGCCTACTGTTCAGCCACGTTATTCTGGTTCTATGCTAGTTTGTATTACTAATTTATATTTTTATATTCTTCCACATTATTCTCAAGAATATGTTTATATTGACAAGAGAAGAATATTTTTATGTTATTATAATTATTTTTTTAAATTATTTTCTTTCTTTATTTAAGTGTGAAGTTTGTTTTTTAAGAAGTTTGTTATCGAAAGTGAGGAGTCTTTCACATCGATTTTCTTAGAAATATTTTTTTTTTTATAAATGTAGTAATTAAGTAAAATCTATTCCTAACACATTTTCTAAATATCATGTACAAGTAAAATGTTTTTGTTTCTAGACACACATTTCAACATTGTTACACTAACAAATAAGAATTATTTCCAAGAATTGCTTTGACAAAGAAATATACATACACAAGTATTGAGATACTATCCTAACAAATGGTACAAATATTAAAAAAAAAAGGGAAAACATCCAACAAGATAATTTTTTATACTTTGTTTTTTTAAGGAGAAAATAAGTAAAATATAGTTATTCTTTTATTTTTATGAGGAGAAAATAAGTGGCATATAGTTTTAGTGTTTATTATGCCTTACTTTTGTTCTTTATATAATGTCCATTTCAGAACCAATGACTTATTTTGATCGATAGTCTATTCTTTACTTAAGTCCATAGTCAATGACTGTTATTTTGTAGTTTATTAGCTGTCTGGTGTGCTTAACTTATTTAGTTTTTCACACGTTTCTTTTGCACAATTCCTACATCACATAATTTGATTTCACACATTCACACAATCCTATGAATGTTTAAGCATGAGGTTGGCGAATGTTTTTGCACGAAGGTGATGGACTTGAGCGAGATGGATGTGGGCAAGTATTTGATGTACAGCTTTGTTCGTCGTTCCTTGTTGGCTTTGCAAGAGTGTGTTGCTGTTGTGGAGGTCCCATAATGGAATGGAGCTGTGAGTGCAGAATCTATAGTTTACTTGCTTTGTATGCGTGAAAGGCATCGTTATGTGTCGCTGAAAGCGGTCGTTTTTCGTTGTAATACTTCGCAGACGACTAGTTTACAATAGGATAGGGATTTGGGAAGGTATGTCGTCTATTCTTCACTCATCTTCTTTCTTGGTCTCAATCTTGTGAATCTTCAACTTCTGTTCTTCCTGCTTTTTCTCTGCTTCTTACTAGATTCTTGGTTCTTCTCTGGGCAGGATATGGAAATATTTATTGATAACTAGTCGCTTTGAAGTTCTCCTCTTAGTAACAGTTCGATAAATTGTTTGGGCGTGTCATTTTTACTTTGTGGAAGTTTTCTTCAGTTTCGTGCATCAGCGTGCTGTTTAATAGTAGTAGTGTTACTTTTACACATATTTTTTTTTTTGCCAGTGGTGGCCTGCCCAAGCGGTCTTCTCATCGGGCCGTTTTTTGCTCGCTCCGCTGAGTGGGGGCGTCCCGGGGTTTACCTGCAGTGAATGTCCAGTGTTTGCTTGTCTGTCCCTGCGCCGGTCACTGTCCTTTCCCTTCTCTCAACGCTTCTGCCTTGTAGGAATCGTGTCTTGCTAATTACGTCCTTTTCTTTCTTGATACTTCTCACGTTGCAACTTCTGGGTCGTTGCATCTGGCCTTTGCTGGAGTTTTTACAATGGTTCTTACAAAAAGTTTTACTTATATTCATCTAACATATGTCTAGTACCTACATTGTTTTACGCCTTTTTAAAAAGCTTTACAAATTTCGGCGCCCTTTCCATGTTACAATTCTAAGATATTTTGAGTCTTAACTTCTACAAGAATCCTCAAATTCGTTTTTTATTTTTGTGTAGTGTCGTGGTGTATAGCATTTTAGTATTTCATGCTGTTAGACTATCTGCGCTTTATCCCTTTGCCTTAGTCTATGCTACTATTGGTGTTATTTTTGTTTTTGTTTTTATTGAAACTAGTTTCTTTTTTCCACCTTCCTCTCTCTTCATTCTTCTTTCTCCTGACGATATTATCTGCAACATAAACTTGAAATATTGTGCTAATTATTTACCAGTAATAAAATTAATCTTCGAACTTTTTGATATGGCTCACATGGTGAAGTCCTAAGTGTTTGCCTGTTTTTGTGTTCATTAGTTCCACAGCATTATCATGAGCAATTCGGCTAATTATGACAGGTCCTTTGTATGCGGCGTAAAACTTATGTATTTTGTGTTTCTGTTTGCTGGAGAGATGGCGTGTTTTTACAAATACATTCTGGCCTACTGAGAATGTTCTTTTAATTGATGTTCTATCTCCTCTTTCTTTTCTTTTAATGGCTGCCTTTCTGATGTTGGAGAGTGCTCTTGCTATGACTTGTTTGTGCTGTCTACGTGGTACAATAGGAAACCTAACATTTTCTCTGGTTATGTTTGGGGGTTCAATATTTTTAAGTACAGTAACTGGAGGTAGTAGTGTAGTGCTTTGTGGCATTTCATTTATTATTTCTTGAAAATCCTTAAGGTATACATCCCAAGTGTTGGGTCTTTTGCCTGCATATAATCGGCATAAAGTGCCTCTGTCCTTCATAGCTCGTCCTGCTGGATTTACACTAGGTTTGTACTTAGATATGTAGATGGGTTTTATTTTGTGTTGTTTTAACGCGTTCTGCCATTGCACTGATTTGTATTGTGGGCCATTATCCGAAATTCTTCGTTCCACTCGACCTACTTGTCTGAGAAAATCTTGTCTAAATGCTTTACTTATAGTAAGACCTGTTGCCCGTTTTAATGGTGTCAAGGTAACATATTTAGAAGTAAGTTCCAAAACGACAAATATGAAAATATATCCATTTTTGAGCGTGGGAGGGACTCCATCAAATCTGTTGCAGCTATTTGTTTTTATTTTTTTAGGGATTATTGGAAACATAGGTGGTTTGGTTTGGAAAGTGACGTGTTTAGCCCTCATACGTTTTTTGCATTTGACTAATACTGTTCTAATTCGTCTTTCCATATTAGGAAAATGGCTTGTTTGTTTTATTTTTAAAAAGCATTTTTTTGGTCCAAAGTGGCCATTACTTAAATGTGTATACCATATGTACTTATTAATTAGTTCATCTGGGCTATAAATTAACCATTCATTCGTTGCAACATTTCGTCTAAAAAATAAAACATTGTTTTTTACGAGATAGTGCTGTCGAATGTCTGGAAAATTCTTACTTCTCCACTTGTGTTTGATTCCTAGTATTTCGGGATCCTCGTCCTGTTCTTTGCCTATGTTTTTCAATGCTGTCGTAATGTAGTTTTCGAAAGCTACTTGTTTCATATAGCACATTATAAACTGGTCTTCTACTGCTTCCAAACCTATGTTATTGGATGCACCCTGTGGACATCGTGATAAAGCATCTGCTAATACATTCGCTGGTCCTGGTATGTGTGTAATAGTGAAGTCAAATTCTTGTAGTATTAACATCCATCTGGTTAACCTCCCATGAGTTAGTTTGGCGGATAACAGAAATTCTAATGCTTTGTGGTCAGTGTTTACTTTTGTTTTTCTTCCGAATAGGAAGTATCGAAAACGTTGGAAGCCCCATACAATGGCCAATGCTTCCAGCTCCGTGACTGAAAAGTTTTTCTCGCTTTTTGTGAGTACACGACTGGCAAATGCAATTGTTCTATATGATCTTAGCCCTGCCTGTTCGTATTCTTGGAATAAAACAACTCCTAAACCTGTTTTCGCGCTATCAGTGGCTATACAAAAATTTTGTGTTAGATCAGGATGTGCTAAAATCGGTGCTGTTGTTAGTGCGTTTTTCACTTTTAAAAATTCTTCATTGGCTTATTGATCCCATACCCATGGCGTGTTTTTTCCAGTCAATACACATAGGCGTGGTGTTGCAAGAGAGTCGATCCAAATAAATTTTTTATAGAATCCGGTGAGACCTAGAAATCCTCTGAGAGTTTTCTTATTATACAGAATTCTTCGATTGCCGTTAGTTTTTCTGGGTCGGGCATTACCCCTTTCTCTGAAATTATGTGTCCTAGAAATTTAACCTCTCGCCTTCCAAATTTGGATTTTGTTATATTTACTGTGACCCCATGCTTTTTCATGATCTGTGAAAACTGATTTAATGTGTCGTGATGTTCACAGGAGTGTTCTGCTATAATCACATCATCAACATAACAAGTAATTTTTTGTAAAATTTCAGGACTGAGTATAGTATTAAATCCCCTAATAAACGCTGCTGATGATATGTTTAAACCAAATGGCAATCGTTTAAACTGGTAACATCTACCGAATACGATAAATGCTGTAAATTTTCTACATTCTGGGGCCAATTCTATTTGCCAGAAACTACTCTGTAAATCAATTGATGAAAATATCTTAGCACTGTGGAAGTTTTGTATCAATTCCTCTAATTTTTCTGGGCGATCTGTCCCAGTGATTACGATTGTGTTGATCTGTCTGGAATCAAACACTAACCTGATGCTCCCATCTCGTTTTTGTACAATATGGAGCGGGCTGTTAAATGTGGAGGTAGCTGGTTCAATAATATCATCATCTAACATTTTAGATATCTCCTGGAATACTTTATTCCTGTAGCTTAATGGGATTGTATAGGGTGGCACTCTAAATGGTTTGTGCTGTTTTACTTCAAACTTGTACTGAAAGTGTTTAATACTGCCAGTCTTAGGTAAAAATACCTCTGCTTTATCTCGTAAAATACCCTCTAATTCTCTTTTACTGTGTTCCGAAATACCTTGAACTTCTTGCAATTTCTCGTCGATTTCCTTATGAACTTCTAACATGAGTTGAGGCGATTCCCCCTTTTGTGCACACCATTCTAATTCTTCATCCTCTTTATCTCGCGTCATTCTTAATTGTTTGTTTATAACTGGTATTTCTTCTAATTTTAGCTTTTGCTCAAAGAGAATTGTCACATTCCAGAATCTTACGCTACCTTTCCCCATATCTACTATCGCTCGTCTCTCATTTAAAAATCCTGCACCTATAATCAAATCTACAGTTAGTTTAGGTATAATCACGAAGTTGGCTTCGATCTTTTGACCTTGATACGAAAGAGTTAACCTTGTTCGTCTGGTAACTTCCGCAGCATTGTTTCTAATAGGACCTCTTACTTTAATCTTACGTGTTTTCAGAACTGGCAATTCCTCATTGGCATTAAACTGCATGAATAAATTTTCTGAGATCGCAGTCAGTTCACTTCCGCTATCAATTACAATATTGACTGGGATATGCTTTACCATGGCCTTCACAATTTGTTGAATTTGCAAGGATTGGTTCTGTTCTTCTTCTTGCATCAACGAATCCTCCACTGAATCATACATGAGTCTTTTCACGAATTTCCCTTGTGAATTCGAACTTTCTGTAGGATAAACTTCGACCGCTACTTCTCTCTCTTTTATTTCCTCTTCTCTATTTCTTCCTCCATTTACGCTTTCTTCAACATCCTCTACTTTTTCCTCATCCTCGTCTATCTTCTCCTTCTTCGTCGCTACTTCCACATAATCGCATCTAAATGCTCTAATTATCGCTTCATAACTTCCTTCATTATATACGTTGGGTTGTATGCCCACTAGTAACTTATTTTCAACTTCTGTCGACTGCGCATTATCCTCATTGAATTCGCTTTCCCTGGTTTCCATCTCAAATAGCTCTGCAATACTCATTACTTCGTCCTTTCCTCCTACATTCGTTGCGCATTCCTCTGGTAATTCATCTTCCTCGTCAGTATTCTCCCAATTAATTTCGTCCCAACACGATTTTGTTATTTTCCTGTCTTCGTTTTCATCTGGTCCCTGCAAATTTGTTTCTTCCTTCTTCTCTTCTCGTGATAAGGTATTTACTTCTCTGTTCAAGTTGCCGTAATTGTCCTGGATCGGTGCGTCATTCTCTTTGGCATGGGCGCTTAGCTGTCAATTAGAACGTTTATCGGGGTTTGGTGGTCTTACCTCCACCTCTTCTATTTGTATTCTCTTTTCTTGTTCAGCTTGTTGATATTGGTTTCTTTGTTGATAATTTGTTGGTCTATTGGTTCTCCAATACCCGTTCCGGTTGTCGTTATTCCCTCTTTAATAGTTGTTGCCGTTCCTGAGTGAATTAATGTTATTGTCATATTCTCTTCTAAATCCATAACCGGTTCTTTGTTGAAATCTATTGACGTTTCTTGGTGCGAAGTTATCACGTGGTTCGTAATTATTGTTTCTTCGTACTGTGTCTTGTGGATTCCACTGCGTTTTACTTTCGTTTTCACGTGCGCTTCGTCTTTTTCTTGCGTCATCTTCCGTAAATATGAACTCTAGTTCCCTTAGAATACCTTTAAATGCTTCGACATCATTGCCTCCGCGACCTACCAATGATTGCTGGTATTTCAATGGTAACTTCATCGCGCATAATTTAATCAACTCTCCGTCACTGTATGGTACATCTAAGCATTGATTTTTCTTTGCCATAAATTCGAAAAATTTCACGGGATTCTTCTCTCCTGAATTTTCAAAATATGGGTTCTGTAATAATTCGTACTTCACTCTTTTCTGTGCTTCGCTGGACCAATATCGTGAGAGAAACTTCTCTCTGAAATCTTCGTACGATCGGCATGTCGCTGCAACATTCTGCATGGTTTCTGCGACTGTTCCTGACATGTATGCTCATATAAAGTCTATTTGTGTGCTAGCGTCCAGTGTTCTGGTAATCCTACTCGGAATTGATCAATAAAAGTTCGTGGATGTAATGAGTTTCCTTCTCGAAAGTGTTGAAATTTTCTGACTGTGAGGAAATAATCGTTGTCGTACTTCGTCATAGTTCCATATGAAACTCGCGATTCTTCGCCACTTTTGTTTCTGAACATTTCTCCCGTCGTTCTTTCCGGTTGTGGTAGATCCATTGGATATTGTCCACTGTAACTTTCGCCTACCCTTGCGTAGTATCGTTGGAGTGGTACGCAATAATTTTCTTCCATCGGTTGTGAACGTGTAGCTGAATACATTGCACTGTACTCTTCTCGACCTGTCTTTCCATTGTCACGTATTGGTTCGGTATCTTGTCTGGCTAACGTGGGTGTCCGTCCCTTATCGTAGGGCCTTCTAGCTTAACACGGTTCTGCTCTCGGCTTCTGTTCTCGTTTCTTCCCTCGGAACTGCGTCTGTTTCATGGTGGGAAGGTATGACATGCGTTTAGGCGTTCTTGTGTTAGTCTGTGGTATTCCATTTGCTCACTCATTGATCGTATTATTTTGGTTAATTTAATGTCAGGCTTTATTCGGAGCTATGTGACATACTGCTGGATTTGGTTATCATGTCAGGGTTTTTATGGAAGGTGTTGGATTTGCCTGACACCTTACAAAATTACACCAGAAACCAACATGAAAATCTAACTGACAAGGACAAAACTATTCCTCTCACCGTGTGGGATGTATCTGAAGGCACTGTTTGGTTCTGATGTTGGAATTATTGCAAAAGTGATCCATTTTCGTGTTCAGTAAATTCATGCTTATTTATGGTCTACAGTATGGATTCGATTTACAAAGAGCAGGCAAATATTCTCCTAGATCAAATCCTTTAGGCTGATTTCCTCTTTTTTTTCCATTCTGATAACCTACAAGCAAATGTGATAAAACTAGTAGTAGCAGTTTGATACATTTTGTAACCCACCGGAAATAAAGAACATTCACCACTTACAGTGTTCCGTAGATAGCGAAATTTGCTATTTCGTGAATATTGCTCTTCATTATTAAGAACGTATCCTCAACAACAGTGTCAATTAAAGAGGGGGTATCCTTGTAATTATCTTCGCACAGTGTCAGATTCAAAGCAGGTCCTAAATCTCTCACAATACTGGAGGAGTACCATGTAGTAGGAAATAATGAACCAAGTTGTTAGGATACTATCTTTACATTTGAGTCCTTACATTCTAATCCAGCTGAATGGCCAAATGAGAAACTCCGTGTTGCTTGTTTTATTGATGCTGCAGTATATATAAAGTTAGTTTTATGAGACTAGTATTACTTTATTGCAAGTGCAGCTAACAAATGATTGAATACAGTTGTGTACAAGATATATTTTTCGCCAGAGATGCAATATTAATCATTAGAATAATTTAAATTTATTAAGAGATCATGTTTCAGAAAATCATGCTTAAAAATAAGCAAATCGCTCTCATCTCTAAAAGTGGTCCTTATTTTTAATCATATGAAACTTTAAACACCAGTACGTAAAATAGCGTCTGCAATATACTTCAACACACACTCATGATGTCGCAGTAGGCGCTTTGAGGCTTTGCCTCAGAGCAGCGTTGGCTTTAAGCAGTTCATCTCACCAGAGAAACTGAACTGGATCTGCGTTGTGGGCTTCGCTGACTGTTATGATTATCATGCAGCGTAACTTGCTGTGACAGTACGAGACAGAGAGAGAGAGACAAAGATATAGTTTATTACTCTGTGGCGGTCAGAGCTCACATAATTATTCTTAGGAGATAGAGCTTTTGTTCCTCTTAAGAGTGAATCTGACTAGAGGAGAGCCATTCTTGTGATGTAAAAATCGACGCCATTGCGAGTTTTGATTCACATTGTAAAATATATGTGTATATGGAAGGAAATCAGTTGATAGAACAATAAAATATTGTTCATTTCAAGAAGGTACGTGTTATTATACACCCAGCGTACACTTCTATTGTGATTTAATAATAAATACCAGCTTGAGAACAGTTCCGACGGGAGCGTTCAGTTCTAGTGAAATAGTTCGATGTTTTCTTCGGAAAAGAAGTCACTTCATGGATCATTCAAATCCACAAAAGTACCTGGATATTTCTCAGAACTGAAAGCAATCTGATTGCTATGCAACAGAGCCCCGAAGAATATTTCTCCGTACTTTGGTTACCACTTTCAGCTCAACACGGCATCTGCAGCATCTGGAGCAGATTTCTACAACAGCGGAAGCGTGTAATCGCTATCAGTTCACATATCGCCCTGTGTACGCTGTATGTATTTACCCACAACAGTGAACATACAGTTACTCACACACATAGAAAGACAATACAAGGTGGTGTGGGAACCATTTCAGTATAAAGGTCCTGTAGAGCTAAACAGCAATTAGCCTAGTAGTAGTAGTGGTAAACAAAAAATTTTTCTTTTTTTTCAAAGGAGCCTTTATACTGTCTCGCTAATGTCTGTCATATTACAGAATCAATCATGAAAGAATTGTGAACATTGGAATTCCATAAAATACACTAAAAATCAGAAAACCGATTAACACTGTGCACAGGTGTTTCCCGTTTCACAATACAGGACGTAGTATTACGGTTTTTTAGTGTGGTGGTTGGGATGGCATACCAATGTTCTTGGAGTACTCTTTCATATTTGATTCTTTAATATGACAGAATGTTGGCTACCATTTTTGTAATGCTACATGTCCACTCGAAATTGACCAAACAGTCGACATGTGGCCAATAGCGTGAAGGAAACATCTTGTTCCAAACAAAGTGACAGCCTTACAATGGGGCTGTGCAAACTTCACGTCACCGGTTGGATTCATAGTGACTCGTTGTGTAGTGGATGAATAGGATTTCAAAGTATGTAGACAGGAAGACGCAACTCTCAACCGTTTACGATGCATTAGAGTTTGAAAATTTTGGGTATGCTTTGTACTTTGCATGGTCGGTGATATTTAAGGAGTCCGGAGCCTAGCTAGAAATCGCTTAGCTTCATAAGTGCTAGTTTTCCAGATAGAACCTCACTGCTGGTACTTTTTTTTTCGTTGTCACGTAATTCATTCTTTTGACGCTTTTCTTCTGTGAACAGTGACCAAACTCCATTCTGGATGCTTTCTCGCTAGACTGATGACCCTAATAATCTTGTAATCCAGCGGACCGTAATCGCCGTCCATTTTCTCCTGCTTCTTTGTGGGCTCGTAATCGTCTCATGAAGATGAAGCGACTTCTACGGTTTCTTCCAACAGACCTCCTCTGTCGATTTCTTGGTGGACAATTAGTTTCTCTTGTTCCACGATTTGTTTTTTCGCTACCGCTATCAGTGTTGCGAAATATTTCTTCTCCAGTTTCCAAGCATCCTTGTGTTATTAGTGCACAAGGATTCGAAGGGATGACATTGTTGTAATGAAAGAGCTGTTCATTATACACAAGAGTCGTTTTTAATCGCACTTTTGAAACATCACTGTAAAGCGATTCGGCTTCACAATCAGGTTCACTTTCTCTTGCTGCCGACAAACCAGGTACATCACTACATTTACTCATAAAATCAGACACCTTGGAGCGTTGGGAAGTTTTTACCTTGGAGCCTAACATATTAATGATTCTCCAGGTTTGTGAACGGTGTTCCCTTTCTCCCTCCACCAACCGAATGTCGTTTGTGAACACGCAGCTGTTATAGGTGGTAAAAACTACGTTTAGGTATATTGGGAAAACGGGTTCATACGATGAGTTCGATGTTAGGATTCTGTGGAAATGAGAAAAAAATAGCACCGGCAGCGAGATTCGACCCAGAAATCTCGCGCCTATGATGATAAGCGCTGACTCACTCACTTGCGAACTCCTTGAATACCAGGGGCCACACAAAATATGTAAGCAGACCTAAAATTCACAAACTCTGTTTCCTCGAAACATGTTTACACATGCTGAAGTTTTAGTTGTGCCCTACACACACTATCAATATGAATCAAATCGGTGAGGGGAAGTTGGTGTAGTCCTCTTGTTAGTGAAGGGAATACTGTTTCTTTTAATTGCTAAAAGGTGACGGTGGACGCAAGGATTGAAAATATCAAATTTATAAATGCTAAATTTATTTAGTAAAACTACAAAAGTAACGACTTCAGTTCCACAATATGATTGATACTTGCTTTCCAAATAACATAGTAATTAAATCAGAAAACGAAAACAAGTCTTGTCATGAACACCGTATCACTGTCTGTCGTGACTGTGTAAATGTGTTTTAATTCATTAAATAGCTTTCAGTCACAGCAGTCTATTTCGTTTTTATTTCGCAGGAGAGCTACCCGTCTGTGTACTATCAACTCAGCTCTTGAACTGAGTTGGAGATGAAACTATTTTAGAAAAATTCTCGGCGTTGATCTGACAGATTCCACCAATCCGTGGCAAGTTGGAGGTACTACACAAAGATGGTCGCTGTGGTCGAGCGGTTCTAGGCGCTTCAGTCCGGAACCGCGCTGTTGCTACGGTCGCAGGTTCGAATCCTGCCTCGGGCATGGATGTGTGTGATGTCCTTAGGTTAGTTAGGTTTAAGTAGTTTTAAGACTAGAGGGCTGATGACCTCAGATGTTAAGTCCCATAGTGCTTATAGCCATTTGAACCATTTTTGTACTACAGCAACGCCTTACTGTCATTTTCGAAACCGTATGAATTTGAGGAATCGCTGCCCGAACGCTGCCTTCGTTCTGCTCATGCATTTAACGGTTGAAAATTGCTGGTCGAATAAAGCTAATCATTGGATATGCAGTGAAAGAAATACACAGAAGATTAGAAAGCGCCTGGACCGCTTTTGGCAAAATACGTAGCTTATTCGAAAGTAAGCTTTAGATATGCCTGAAAATGAAATTTTACAATCAGTGTGTGTTATTGGTTCTTAATTGCGGCGGTGAGAGATGGACTTGTAGTGCCAAAACCACTCAAAATGTGGATTTATCAGCGAGCAGTGGAGTGATCGTGTTGGGTATTACTAGAAGGGGCAGGAAAACAAACAAATGGATCATGGAACAGATTGGAGTTGAAAGCGTAGCTAAACTGCTTTGAAAATGAAGTGGTGTGGGCGGGACATGTGCGCAGCTGAATGGATGGTAGATGGACCAAGGAATTTCTTTGTTGGATTCCTAGAGGAAAAAAGGCAGCATCAAGAACATAATGAAAGGTGAGTGGGCGACATTGGAAAACGAGCAGAAACAACATGAATATACATAACTGAAGACAATAATGCATGAAATGGTCTGGGCGAGGCCTCTATCGAGCAGCGTTTGTCAAATAGCTGATGCCATTGTAACGTTGTAAAAGTTCGTTGAAAACATAATATAGAGCACAATAACATTTGTTTTCATTGGAACTAAAACAGCTGCGGTCCTATTAAATAGCCATGGCAGAAGTCGACTACACCCCTGCGCAGAATTGAGATAAAGCGCACTCCAAGTACTTCTAGGTGAAGCTTGGGGTAGGTATAATCTACCCTAGCGTCTTGGAGACGATTTCTACACTAACTAATTGACGAGAAGTATCCGTATACCCTATGTAATACGAAACTGACCACTATGTCTCACGAGAAGTAGCACCTCTAGAATAATAGAAGGTGAGGAGTATTGTGTTGTCAGTAGAGAAGCAGTAACATCAGAATGGGACAGAGCTCATTGACTTCGAATGTGGACTAGTTGGTTGGTTGGCTGGTTTGGGGAAGGGGACCAAATAACAAAGTCATCGGTCCATCAGATAACTGTAGGATGGAGAAGGAAGACGGTCGTGCCCTTTCGAAGGAACCATCCCGGCATTTGCCTGAAGCGACTTAGGGAAATCACGGTAAACCTAAATCCCGATGGCCGGACGCGGGTTTGAACCGTCGTCCACCCGAATGCCGTGGACTAGTCATTGGATGTCACCTCAGTAAAAAATACATCAGAGACACTTCTAAAATTGCCCAACCGGACTGCTGGTGATCCGCTTGTAAAGTGGAAACACGAAGAAATGACCACAGCGGTGCACAGCTGTATCGACTGACAGGAATCGTCGAGTATTGCGAAGGGTGGTTGTAAAAAAAATCACATGAAACGAGATGAAGGAATCACTCGTCACTTCCAAAGTGCTACCATCAGTCCAGCTAGCAGAATGACTGTGAGTAAAGAGTTAACAAGAATGGGGTTCAGTGGTCCAGCGGCTCCTCGAAATCCTCACATTTCCGCAGTCAGTGCTAAGAGACGCTTCAGGTGTAGAAAGAGCGACAGTGCATAACTGGAAATGACTGATGGAAGGATTTGTGTTTGGCGAATGCCTGGAGAACGTTACATACCGCCACGTGTAGTGGAGGAGGTGATGTTGCGCTATTGGGGTGTTTTTCGGATATGATGTGGTCGCCTTATTACGCGTAGGAGAACGCTAAAAGTGAAAGTATTGAACTCATTTCACAGCACTGTATGTTGCGTACGGTCTTCTCATGTTTAGGCTCTTGAGTGAGAATGGGCTGCTATTCATCCATCGAGTTTCAGACATCCCAAAGAAAGAGTTGGCAGCGCAATTCGGACCGCCATAAAGGCGAATAGTGGACACAAGCCATATTAATGTCCACTGGCAAGTGTCCGGATACCTTTGATCAGATAGTACTGGGTGTCCCACATATAAACAGTACGCTCCACGCCCAAGATTCAAATAAAACCAGACTACCTGCTAAGAATAGATAACTGTATTGTATGTTAATCGGGGGCCTAGAAACGACGGAGAGACTGCGTCCCCGCCGCAGCCGCAGTGGTCCACAACCCCACGACGACTACCGCAATCCACCTCACCCCTCCGCCGCCCCACACCGAATCACTCTTTCGGGGTTATCTTGGCTCTATGAACCAACGTGTTCAGCACCGCTTTCTTGTGTACAGGGTGGTGGAAACTATTGGCGTTCAAGTACCGATCAGTGTGTGTTGGTTACCGGTACACTGAATGACCAAGCTGGCCTCCTACCTTCCGCTCAACCAAAACATCCAATAATGGTAGCTTTCCGTGCTTCTCCATCTCAACAGTAAATTTAATGTTGGGATGGACACCATTCATGTGATCGACCAACTGCTGTTGTGTATCTTCACCATGAGGCCATATCAGGAAGGTATCATCAACGTATCGCACAAAGCAAGACGGCCGTAATGTTGCAGTTTTCAGAGCCTGCTCCTCAAAGTGCTCCATGAAGAAATATGTGACTGCTGTAGACAGTGGTGATCCCATGGCTGTGCCGTCCGTCCTCTCATAATATTCATCGCAGCACAAAGAGTACATTGTCGTTAGGACGTGACGGAACAACTTAATTATTCCAGATGGAAAACGTTGGTCCAAAAGATCCAGCGTATCTTGTATTGGCACCCGCGTAAAAAGTGACACAGCGTACAGGCTACCATTAGGTCGTTTGGGCGTATCTTTCTCTTGAGAAGGCCAGAGCGTCAGGATTCTGATAGCTGCAGACTGGACGGAGCGCTTGCGAGGCTTGTGTGTGGTGGCCGTCTCCGACACCGGACGTGATCTTCCCTGGGCCACCGCGGCGCCAGTCAGAGGTAGCTGCCGGGGAGGGGTAGAGCTGCAGCCGCCGCGAACGAGGACGTACATCACAGAAGAAGAGAGCGACGAGGAAGGGCGTGGTGCGGGGCGCAGTCACCGCATCAAGCCGAGGGCCGTGATCCCAACGGCCGTCTTGCTGATCTGCAGTTGGTGAGCATCTGCCGGATTTCTCTGTTTTCTGCGAAGACGACGCCGTCTCCGGCAGTGACTTTGACTGTTAACATAGACAAGTTCAAGTGCCGCTGTATAGACTGCGTCTAGAGCATTTGTGTAGGATGCGCGGTCGCCCGTGGTGTCACTCAAGTTTAAATCCTCCAGAGAAAAGTAAACGTTCAGCTTACGTCTAAGGTTCTGCTCTATTGACTGATTGCCTGTCTCATGATCGTTAGGCCATTTATTGAGCCCGTGACTCCTTTCAATATTAAACTGTCCGCTATTATTTTTCCACATTGGAGAAAACTAAATCAGTTTTGTTATTTATGTGCCAGTTATTGTGGGGTATTTTCGTCAGAGGAAGTTTTGATGTGCATGATTTGCTTCTGTATTAAACTGTACGCTATTAGCTTGTTGCATTTGCTAAAACTAAATCATTTTGCTATTTATGTTCCATTTCTTGTGGGACACGTTAGAGGAAGATTTTGATTTTCATGTACATGATTTGCTTCATTATTAATCTGTGCACTATTACCTCTATTGGAGCTGCCAAAACTAAATCATTTTTTCATATTTATGTGCCAGTTCTTGTGAGGCACTGTAGAGGAAGAATTCGATGTACATGACTGCTTATGCAAGCTTAGCGTATTTTTGTCTGTTATAGCGGTTCAATCGTATATCATGTATCGTAAGGCGTCCTGGCGCAGGATGTGGCTCATTGGCATGTTTTACTTGCGTGCTTGTTACGAAGATTGACTTCGGCCTGGTACGCCGCCTTCACGAGCAACCGCCGCCGCCGCCGCTACGTTTTCCTCAAAGATTATCACAAAAACGTCGTCTATATAAGTTTTGCATATTCGTCTAGCAAGATCACTGACGTTATACCTGAACATTTTGGGCAGCGCCTTAATTAAATTGTGTTGCACTTTAACGATTTCAGACAATTTATGTACCTATTGAATTTTAAAACTTTTTATTGCAATTATCATATATATACGTTGAAAATTTTAGTCAATCCACTTACTTTGAATTTAAAATCTATTATGGTAATTGTCAATTGTGTTTAAATATTTTAATCAATTCCATGACTTTAAATTTAAAATAATTTTATTTGCAATTGCCTTAAAGATTTCTGATTGTATTAAAAATTCAGTGACTGCAATTATCAATTCTGCCTTAAAATTCATAGTTAATTAACTTCTTCTTTTATGTAGTTCTGTTCTTCAAGTACCAATGTACGTAACTTTTTTACATTCAATAAATAATTTTTAAATGGAATCTTAAAGCGAAGACCCAGTGGTTTGTCACCTACAGAAACCTGTATCCAAGCTGCCCTGCTCAACCGCAGTTACAAGGGAGATCTTTGACCTCGAACGCTCGGAACCGACTAACACTCGACCACAAAAACAACAGCGATCTGTGTCATTTCCACGCAAAATGCAAATTCCGCACTTGTCAGCTAGCGCCACCAGACGGTGGCATGTTGTATCTGCACTAACAAGTGCTCGATCTGCGTGAATGATATTGCAGCTGCAGTACGAATGCGTCTCTTTGAGTGTGCACTGTGTGCAGTGATATCATGAAGAGAACTAATCCTACGAAAATGGTACAGATATTAGGGACAAGGTTGCGACATGTTTAATATGGAAATGAATTGGGGATGGAAGACAGAGAGTTCGCGGGCATATTATATAACATAAAAATATGGAAATATACTGGAGCTGACACAGAAATATATAACGTTACGTTGTATAGATATACTGATTTTGAAGAACAGGAAGAAGCTGAACCTGAAGATGGCTGTTCAAGCAGTATACGACCTTTATCTCAAGAGCAAGAGCAACAGTCCAGTCAGAGTGAGTACGAACCATCTCTACCCAGACAGTCGAGGCCCAGTGTATTAGAAGATGTTGATGAGAATGTCATAGAGAACATTTATGAAGTCTATTACAATCGTGGCTTCAATTCCCATAGCAAACTAATGAGGCGCTATAAGTGCATTAAAAGTGAATCAAATTGCAGATTGATTCTAAATTATGTCTCTAGCAAACGGCGAGCAAGAGCAAAGGAAACAGTCGAAATTACAAACCGTAAAAGTACCTGTAATATCGCAATTTGATGGAGCAAAGTCGTATGGACCTATAGTTCAATATTGGCATATGCAAATTTTGGGCACTAGAAGCGATTAAAATGGTTGGTTTGGACAATTTCCAAGCCTCGATTTCTTTTATCGACAATAAAATGTCTTTATCATCAACACTCTCTCAAGAGGAAAAAAAAACCTACGGTTACAGTTCTGCAGTCTATCCATAGCTCTGTCCATTGCTACACAATTGAGTAACTTTATCAATGACAGGCAGACTAGCAAACAAGATGTACACCTGTTTTCAAGACGCAAAAGGTGCTATCAGCTCAAATATTTGAAATAAACTTCCAACAAACTACTCGCGAAATATTCACGTGGAGCCAAGTAAAAGTGGAAAAAATGACTAAAGAACACATGAAACGTTTTCTGACTTCATTTCTTAACGAACATGTAACAAGCGAAAAGAGCCCATTCCTACATGATTACTGGACGGTCATACCGACCGTATCCTCATAGAAGCAGGTTTTCCAAACGAAGATGTTATGCTGAAGATATTGCCACGTAAAAGAAAATATTGCCAACGCCTTGATGTTTACTTCTTTCGACAGAAGGTTTGATGACTTTTAAAGCTAAACCACAAGTGAAGATCTATGATCGTTAGTTCATCGTAGAACTTCACCCTGTTATTTACAATCAATTTTCTGCACCAAAGTACCCGCCTATATTGCACTACAGTTGGCGAAAGTCTGGTTATGCCATTGACATACCCATATCATCATTTGGAATGTAATCAGTGTGGCTTTTCATATTGGACAGCTTGAATACGAAATTGATTTTGAATGTAAAAACGTGACTTTAGAGAGATGTACACATGGTTATCTCCCATTTTTGTTTTAACCACTTCATCGAAATCCTCCAGCTGCAGTATGAGGACTTTTATAAGCACTACCCGTTGTCTAGCATGTATGTATGCTTTTTGCTGTTGTAATTACTTTAAGCAGAGGCTTTTTGGCACTGTTGACTGAAAATGTCATGGACACTGACGTCATTGAAATACGTATAATTTCCCTCCTATTGTATTGATATCTTGTTACTTTGTTTCTCTCTATTAAAATGTCACTTGTGGTTGAATGCAACGTTTTGCATCAGTGTTTTTTTATAATCGAGTGTTATTCTAAGCATGCTTTCATGCGGTACCGAGCGTTCGAGGTCAAATGTCTTCCTTGTTAGTGCATTTCAGTTAAAAGACGAGCATCTGAACTGGTTTTCTTCCTTAATTCAACCCGTTGTTTCCTCCACTAATTATGAGAAAGTATGAAATTATTATTCTTTCTTTTTATTATTAAATTTACAACTTTTCTTGTAATAAGACGTTCAAGATAGATTTTCTTTCACGCATACATGACGCTTATGGCAACTCTAATATTGTTATCTTTTTGTAAAAAAAAATGTTCTGGATCACGCTTTTTCATCTATTAGTTTTGAGATCTCTTGTATTATTCCAGCTAAGCTACTATCCACCATAACTTAATGTTGCAGTCGTTATTAATTAATTTACATGTTACCAACTTGAGAGCGTTTTCTTATGAGTAACAGTTTTGTGACTGCTAAATTCGTGGGGGCCCCTGAATCACAGGATCCGGAGTATCAGGGATTAAGACTAACCAATGTGTTACTACGTAACTCAGGGTATAACGACTAACAATTAGTCAGGGCAGTTTGCGCGCAGTGAGTTAATGCTACCTGAAGATATACATACATTTTCTAACTTCGATACTTACTGTGTTACATTAATGTAAGATTCTACCTCATAATGAGAATATGATATCATTTTAAATTTTTTAATTCGGCCAGTGAATGTGTGAAATGCTGAAAATGAAATTTTTGTTGTCACTGGAATCCATTAGATAGGCAGCCTTCAACCGGGCTTTTGTGGTCGTTTTAGCCGTTCTGTAATCCAAGACTGGGCAAATAAAAGTGGCATGCACAACAGAGTTCCAGGGTAATGGAATACAGCAGAGGAAAGGAAATACAGTACTAACGTGACTATAGCAAATGCTGAAAGTGACTCTTGGCACTTTTGGGTCATGGTCAGCAAGTTGCTGAAGACGGACCGAAGCTGGACTGCTAGAATTGCTGCAGTCCCATCCGAAATGTTCTGCTGCAAGTGTTGAAGAGTAAAAGGGTTGTTGCGATACACCTTAGACTCGAGGGCTCTCCACACAAAGTAATCGCACACTGGCAGATGACCTCGGTTGCCAGCTAGGGTCGCGACCGGATAGACCTCTTCTGACAACTCTATCAGGCGTGAAGATAGTGTAAATGTGCTTTATGTTTCGACCGGCTGTATGGCCAGTTGCTCCATCCCGTTGGAATTAGCTGTAGGTCGTTTCCTCCTCCGTTAATGCTGCCACAACTCACATCCAATCGTATCCACTCGTCCGGGTCACTTTTATCTGCCCCACCCTGTATATTACGTTGGTTCATGAGCTCGTAGTCTTTTGTTTTGCGTGACGGTATTCTGGTTGCTATGGGTTGATCTTTCGATTGTCATTTTTTTATTTAGAGTTCACTGTTGCTATTTGAGTTTACATACTGATATTTTGTGATTTGGAGGAAGCAAGTGCAGCTGAGAACGCAAGGTAGTGGAGTGCCTAGTGGAGAAATCGGAAAGTTTCTGACATTATCTTCTGTTACAGTTGAATAGAAGGGTGACAGCAGCGGAGGCAGCCAGATACACTTGCGCCCCGTGTGGGTATAACACTGTTGGACAGAGCACGCCAAGGAAGTGGTTTTCCCGTTTTAAGGAGGAAGGATCGTTTTGACATTAGTGACTCAAGGTTCGGGAAGACCTTCGGGGCTAGATGAAGATCTTTTAAACGCGTTAATGCACAGTGATCCGCGTCAGTGTACTCGAGAACTGGCAAATGTGATGAACTGTGATCATTCCACCGTCTTGCGACATTTGCATGCAGTGGGGAAGTTTCAAAAGACGGGTGTATGGGTACAGCATGTGCAAAGTCAAAAGCACAAAAATCTGCTGGTTGCCGTATGTGCACCTCTGCTTGCTCCTCATCAACAGACGCAAAATCCCCAAGATTGGCGAACTTTTACAGAAGCTCGAAATTTAGCGCCGACTTCAATGCGAGATGCTTGTAACAGTCCCCACAACGAAACTTTGTCTCGAAACCTGGCAGAAAATCCAAAGAGATTCTGGTCGTATGTGAAGCATGTTAGCGGCAAGAAACCATCAATGCCTTCTCTGCGCGATAGCAATGGAGATACTATCGAAGACAGTGCTGCCAAAGCAGAGTTACTAAACACAGCCTTCCGAAATGCCTTCACCAAAGAAGATGAACTAAATATTCCAGAACTCGAATTGAGTACAGCTGCCAACATGAGTAACGTAGAAATAAATATGCTCGGAGTAGTGAAGCAACTTAAATCACTTAATAAAAGCAAGTCTTCTGGTCCAGACTGTATACCAATTAGGTTCCTTCCGGAGTATGCTGATGCAATAGCTCCATACTTAACAATTATATACAACCGTTCGCTCGACGAAAGATCCGTATCCAAAGACTCGAAAGTTGCACAGGTCGCACCGATATTCAAGAAAGGTAGTACGACTAATCCACTAAATTACAGGCCCATATCGTTAACGTCGATATGCCACAGGATTTTGGAAGATATACTGTGTTCGAACATTATGAATTACTTCGAAGAAAACGGTCTATTGACACACAGTCAACATGCGTTTAGAAAACATCGTTCTTGTGAAACACAACTAGCTCTTTCTTTACATGAAGTGTTGAGTGCTATTGACAAGGGATTTCAGATCGATTCCGTATATCTGGATTTCCGGAAGGCTTTCGACACTGTACCACACAAGTGCTTCGTAGTCAAATTGCGTGCTTATGCTTATGGAATATCGTTTCAGTTATGTGACTGGATTTGTGATTTCCTGTCACAGAGGTCATAGTTCGTAGTAATAGACGTAAAGTCATCGAGTGAAACGTAGTGATTTCTGGCGTTCCCCAAGGTAGTGTTATAGGCACTTTGCTGTTCCTTATCTATATAAACGATTTGGGAGATAATCTGAGCAGCCGTCTTCGGTTGTTTGCAGACGATGCTATCGTTTATCGACTAGTAAAGTCATCAGAAGATCAAAACAAACTGCAAAACGATTTAGAAAAGATATCTGAATGGTGCGAAAAGTGGCAGTTGAGCCTAAATAACGAAAAGTGTGAGGTCATCCACATGAGTGCTAAAAGGAACTCGTTAAACTTCGGTTACACGATAAATCAGTCTAATCTAAAAGCCGTAATTTCAACTAAATACCTAGGCATTGAATTTACGGACAACTTAAATTGGAAGGAACACATAGAAAATGTTTTGGGGAAGGCTAACCAAAGACTGCGTTTTATTGGCAGGGCACAGAAAATGTAACAGACCTACTAAGGGGACTACCTACACTACGCTTGTCCGTCCTCTTTTAGAATACTGCTGCGCGGTGTGGGATCTTTACCCGATAGGACTGACGGAGTACATCGAAAAAGTTCAAAGAAAGGCAACACGTTCTGTATTATCGTAAAATATGGGAGAGAGTGATACAGAAATGATACAGGATTTGAGCTGGAAATCATTACAAGAAAGGCGTTTTTCGTTGCGACGGAATCTTCTCACGAAATTCCAATCTTCAGCTTTCTCCTCTGAATGCGAAAATATTTTGTTGACACCGACCTATGTAGGGAGGAACGATCACCACGATAAAATAAGGGAAATCAGAGCTCGTACGGAAAGATATAATTATTCATTCTTTCCGCGCGCTATACGAGATTGGAATAATAGAGAATTGTGAAGGTGGTTCGATGAACCCTCTGCCAGGCAGTTAAATGTGATTTGCAGAGTATCAATGTAGGTGTAGATGTAGAATTGGCTCATTAACAACACTGACGATTCCTATTCCATATCGTTACTGGTGGCGGGAAATTCTAGAAATGTTATCTTTGTGCTACCGTAAGGTAAAAAAAGAACTGGATGAGCCCAAACAAAGCTGCAACTCTGGGCAAAGATCAGCGCCCATCCACAAAAGATTTTATGCATCTGATGGAACAGCGACGGTGTAGTACGAATTACTTCCCTGAGAGGGAACCATCACTGCTGACATTTATAGTCAACAAGTAGGACGTGTCGCAGGCGCAGTCCAACAACAACGAGCAGGATGGCTGCGTGAAGTGATGCTACTCTACGATAAGTCTGACAAGAAACACTATACAGGTGCTGGGTTGGAAAGTCATTCCCCATGCACCTTATTCACCTGATCTTGCGCCTTCAGATTTTCACCATTTCTGCTCCCTATCAGACAACCTTCGAGGAACTTCCTTTCCCGATGAAAATGCAACCCGAACATGGCTTGACGAGTTCTTCGGCTCACAACTACGTGATTTCTACAGTCGCTGAATCGGAAATTTACTCCAGCATTGGCAGACTGTTGTAAATAGCGAAGGAGAATGTATTATTGATGATTAATGCCTCTGTTATGTGTAGCTGATGTGTTAATTAAAATTAAGGAAAAAACGCTACGAACATATGCACAGATGGTTCCTATTATCGACACATCATCGCTCCTCTTCTACCTAGCAGTAGTTCGATCATTGGAGTAAGGTTCGGTTGCGATTAGAAAATTATGCAAATTATTACGGTTTCCACAAATGTACTATTTCGCACACGTAATGAAAGACCTCTATCACTGATTCCAACTTTTGTAGAATTTCTCATATGAAATTAACTGCCTAGATCGCTCTTTATTCATTCAGATAGATTACACGTTTAGGGAGACTGCAATCGTCGGATCTGCCTTAAGGTAATACACAAGGGAAAAAAATAAAGTAAATTCGTATACAAAATGTACATTCTAAGATACAGGGTGACAATTACTGAACTATATATAAATAAAAAATAAATTAGTTACAAAACTACGGCGTGCACACACTTATTCAAGATGTAAACGTCACTACAGATATTCGGATTTAGGTCATGACATGTAATGACATGTTCGATGTGCCCGCCATCATTGGCGATGATGTGGCGCACACGAAGAGCGAAATTCTAAATGATGGGCTGAGTTGTCGGAACATCGCTGCTGTTGATGACCTGAATGGCTTTTTTCAGCTCAGAAATGGTTTTGGGGTTATTGCTGTACATCTTGTCTTTAATATAGCCCCACAAAAAGGAGTCGCATGTGTTCGGGTCCGAAGAATATGGCGGCCAATCGAGGTCCATACCAGTGGTCCCCAAAGTGCTCCTCCAGGACATCAAACATTCTCCTGGCTCGATGGGGTCGAGCTCCGCCATGCATGAACCAGATCTTGTCGAAATCAGAGTCACTTTGGATAATGGGAATGAAATCATCTTCCAAAGCCTTCACCTCCCGTTCGGTAGTCACCATGCCATTAAGGAATATCGCACCGATTATTTCGTGACTGAACATTGCTGATCACACAGTCACCCGTTGAGGGTGAAGAGACTTCTCGATCGCGAAATGCGAATTCTCAGTCTCCCAAATGCGTCAATTTTGCTTAGTGACGAACCCACCAAAATGAAAGCGGGCTTTGTCGCCAAACCAAACCATGCAGGCGTATTCTAATTCACTTCATGCCCGCGACCAACCATGCATTTTGAACGTCCTAGCGCAAACCAATCAGAAGTTATGACGATTTTTTTCTTATGGTTCAATAATTGTCGCTCTCTACATACACTCCTGGAAATGGAAAAAAGAACACATTGACACCGGTGTGTCAGACCCACCATACTTGCTCCGGACACTGCGAGAGGGCTGTACAAGCAATGATCACACGCACGGCACAGCAGACACACCAGGAACCGCGGTGTTGGCCGTCGAATGGCGCTAGCTGCGCAGCATTTGTGCACCGCCGCCGTCAGTGTCAGCCAGTTTGCCGTGGCATACGGAGCTCCATCGCAGTCTTTAACACTGGTAGCATGCCGCGACAGCGTGGACGTGAACCGTATGTGCAGTTGACGGACTTTGAGCGAGGGCGTATAGTGGGCATGCGGGAGGCCGGGTGGACGTACAGCTGAATTGCTCAACACGTGGGGCGTGAGGTCTCCACAGTACATCGATGTTGTCGCCAGTGGTCGGCGGAAGGTGCACGTGCCCGTCGACCTGGGACCGGACCGCAGCGACGCACGGATGGACGCCAAGACCGTAGGATCCTACGCAGTGCCGTAGGGGACCGCACAGCCACTTCCCAGCAAATTAGGGACACTGTTGCTCCTGGGGTATCGGCGAGGACCATTCGCAACCGTCTCCATGAAGCTGGGCTACGGTCCCGCACACCGTTAGGCCGTCTTCCGCTCACGCCCCAACATCGTGCAGCCCGCCTCCAGTGGTGTCGCGACAGGCGTGAATGGAGGGACGAATGGAGACGTGTCGTCTTCAGCGATGAGAGTCGCTTCTGCCTTGGTGCCAATGATGGTCGTATGCGTGTTTGCCGCCGTGCAGGTGAGCGCCACAATCAGGACTGCATACGACCGAGGCACACAGGGACAACACCCGGCATCATGGTGTGGGGAGCGATCTCCTACAATGGCCGTACACCACTGGTGATCGTCGAGGGGACACTGAATAGTGTACGGTACATCCAAACCGTCATCGAACCCATCGTTCTACCATTCCTAGATCGGTAAGGGAACTTGCTGTTCCAACAGGACAATGCACGTCCGCATGTATCCCGTGCCACCCAACGTGCTCTAGAAGGTGTAAGTCAACTACCCTGGCCAGCAAGATCTCCGGATCTGTCCCCCATTGAGCATGTTTGGGACTGGATGAAGCGTCGTCTCACGCGGTCTGCACATCCAGCACGAACGCTGGTCCAACTGAGGCGCCAGGTGGAAATGGCATGGCAAGCCGTTCCACAGGACTACATCCAGCATCTCTACGATCGTCTCCATGGGAGAATAGTAGCCTGCATTGCTGCGAAAGGTGGATATACACTATACTAGTGTCGACATTGTGCATGCTCTGTTGCCTGTGTCTATGTGCCTGTGGTTCTGTCAGTGTGATCATGTGATGTATCTGACCCCAGGAATGTGTCAATAAAGTTTCCCCTTCCTGGGACAATGAATTCACGGTGTTCTTATTTCAATTTCCAGGAGTGTATATGTGTGTGTTTATATAAAGTATGCATACCAGAATACATGTATATTTTCTATCTGTGTTGACTGTTTTTCCCTTGTTTGATGGTATGCACGTTTTCTTTGTAGCAGACTGAATAAGCAAAGCAGTCATCATGGTGAATGTCGTTTTGAACACTACAGGGCTTTGCTGGGCATGGTCTTGTAGGTGGTGCACTGTTGCCTTCCCCCGACCTATGAGCTGACTTACTCAGCTAGTTATAGGAAGGTCGGCATGTTTTCACATCACCAAACACTGCCAGATATGAAAGAAGTGATAAGTGGCATAAAAATATCCAAGGATTGACCAAGGAGCGGACCTGAGACCTTTGGATTGGTAGTCTGGGACCTTGCCACTTCTTCATTTCTCCCTTCCTTGTTAGATTGTTAGTGGTTCTTTGCCGATGTGTATGACATCTTCCAGTTTTTCTCGGTGAGTACTTCAGCCAGTTTTTTCATTACAGAGGGCGGCCATTCCCCGGACCGAACACTCTGAGCCACCGAGCCACTGCTGGTAGACTAACATATGAAAAACAAATTATCCTCTGTTCATCCCTTCTTTGCCTTACGACACATTCGGCAGTATGCCGAAACGCACGATCTGTGTGGAAAAATGAAGTGAGATCGAGATAATTAATTGTGTATAAGTGCTTCATCACGGTCGATGACCTCTATAAAGACTTTGTCTTCCGTTTTCAATGCTGTAGAACTGTGAAAAACGTTTTATGCCCACGCAGTCAGAGCTCGAATATCCCCTGTGTAGGAAATCAACATGGATTCTGCAAACGTAGATATTTTGAAACTCAGCTGGTTCTTATCGTCCTTGAGGTCGAGAGGGTCGTACAGCTCCCTGCTTGATGCCGTCTTTCCCGGAAGGTATTCGACAGTTACGAACTGTCGCTTACTGAACATAGTTCGAGGAGTGTTCAACAAGCAACGCAAAACATTTTTATCCTGAAAGCAGATTAGTTTCATTCACGGTTCAAATATAACATATTATTCCCCACTCTTTCGGCAACGAAACCCTATTTTTCAGCATAATCTCCGTTCAATGCGACGGCCTTACGCCACCTTATTTGGAGGGCTTGCATGCTCACATGGTACCACTTTACTGGTCGACGTCAAAGACAACGTCTTGCTGCATCAATAACCTCCACAACACTCATGCACTAGTTCCGAAGGAGTGTTTTCTTCATTGGGCCACACAGATGGAAGTCAGAAGGTGCGAGATCCGTTCATACACTGTTTAGTACCCCAACTGGTGAACGAGTGTGTCAGTGCTATCAACAGAGACGCCCACTTGTGCAGTGAGGTGATTGATTGTGATCCGTCGATCACCTAGAACATCTGCACGTTGCAACATTGCAGGAGTCACAGTTGCGTGTGGCCAGCCGACACGCGGGAGATTCGATAGGTAGGCGCGTTCTTGTTACCATGATGACAGACGCGTTGCGTAACGACTCACCGTGCTTTTGTTCACTGCTACGTCTCCGTAGACATTATGCATGCACCTATGAATATCTGTGATGCTCTGGTATTCCGCCAAAAGAAACGCAATGAGAGCTCTCTGCTTGGAACGCATCTCCATTACAGACACCATTTTGAAGGTTATGTACAGCGCCGCCATCTATTGGAACTGCATGAAAATATAGGGGATGAAGTGGGGATAATCCACGATGTCTCACAATACATTCCGCATTCTCTAATCGAAACTGTCCGTGAGAAAAAAGTGCTGCATGGCTTACTGTACGTCTCTCGTACATGGCATACCGGATAAAGGACCTTTATTGTGACTCTGCTCAAGAATTCATTGCCGGTAGAACTCAACACCTTGTTCTAACGGAGAGAAATCGTAAGATGTAACAGGAATTTGGTGAGTATTCCGAGAGTCAGTCACAGGACCGTTACTATTCGTAATATATACGATTGGTCTGGTTGATAACATTGCAGTTTCCGTGAGGCTGTTCGCAGATGATTGTATGTGGGAAAGACACAGCGTCAGAATACTGTAGTGAAAAGGAGGAAGACCTGCTGAGGATTGTCATTTGGTGCAGGAGTCAGCAGTTGGCCAGCCAGGTAACTAAATATAACTGAACATACCTGCAAATGGGCGGAAAGATCCATTACTACTCGATTGTACTATTGGCTATAAATAATTGGAAACAGTAACAACTGTAAAATGTTTGTCCGAAGCGACATAAAGTGGAATAATCACATAGCATAAGTTGCTGAAGTGATATCAGGTGTTCCCCAGGGAAGCGTCCTGGGACCTCTGCTGTTCCTGATCTATATAAATGACCTGCGTGACAATCTGAGCAGTTCTCTTAGGCTGTTCGCAGATGATGCTGTAATTTACCGTCTAGTAAGGTCATCCGAAGACCAGTATCAGTTGCAAAGCGATTTAGAAAATATTGCTGTATAGTGTGGCAGGTGGCAGTTGACGTTAAATAACGAAAAGTGTGAGGTGATCCACATGAGTTCCAAAAGAAATCCGTTGGAATTCGATTACTCGCTAAATAGTACAATTATCATGGCTGTCAATTCAACTAAGCACCTGGGTGTTAAAATGACGAACAACTTCAGTTGGAAAGACCACGTAGATAATATTGTGGGGAAGGCGAGCCAAAGGTTGCGTTTCATTGGCAGGACACTTAGAAGATGCAACAAGTCCACTATAGAGACAGCTTACACTACACTCGTTCGTCCTCTGTTAGAATATTGCTGCGAGGTGTGGGATCCTTACCAGGTGAGATCGACGGAGGACATCGAAAGGGTGCAAAAAAGGGCAGCTCGTTTTGTATTATCACGTAATAGAGGAGAGAATGTGGCAGATATGATACGCGAGTTGGGATGGAAGTCATTAAAGCAAAGACGTTTTTCGTCTCGGCGAGATCTATTTACGAAATTTCAGTCACCAACTTTCTCTTCCGAATGCGAAAATATTTTGTTGAGCCCAATCTACATAGGTAGGAATGATCATCAAAATAAAATAAGAGAAATCATAGCTCGAACAGAAAGGTTTAGGTGTTCGTTTTTCCCGCGCGCTGTTCTGGAGTGGAATGGTAGAGAGATAGTATGATTGTGGTTCTATGAACCCTCTGCCAAGCACTTAAATGTGAATTGCAGAGTAATAATGTAGATGTAGATGTAGATGTAGATGCAGGAGAAGCAGATGTCTGAACAATTCATTAGAAACACAATTAATCCAAGAAGAATTGTCAGACACTAGTTTGACCGTTTCTTTAGCATTGTCCTTCTGTGAGGAACCATTACCAGGTATTAATTAACAGGGGAAACGGAGAGGATTCAAAGAAGAACGGCACGTCTCGTGACGGTTCGATTAGTAAGCACGAGAGCCTTACGAAGATGCCCATCAAACTTCAGCGGCCTGCGCTACAGGAAAGACGATCAGCTTCGCGGAGAGGCGTATCCGAGAACCCAAATTTCAATTAGTTTTAAGCAGTGGATTAAATCCTCCTACAGGCATCCGACGTTATGACTAGATGTAGTTTATGCTGCAGTCTCCCTGCGATCAACACGATTGCTCGTCTGATGCAGCAGTTCACGCATGACTGTACGCAGGTGACATTCGGAACCAGAACGATGAGCACGTGTGTCTTGAACACCAACACTTACGCACAATTGACATCTCACGGCCAACTGGTTCGTCAGTTCGTCGGAAGGACAGTCAGCCTCCCGAGGGCACATTGTACGATCTTCCCGAAATTCTGTTCATCTCTTAGATACGATTAACTATTACCTCTTCTTCTGGATACTTAATTCTGTTTAAAGGTGTTCTGCGGATATCTGACAGCTTTCAGTTGTTGAGAAGTGGAAAGTTTGATTTCTTCCGTGTTAACGTATCTGTAACGTTTCTTTTCTGAAAATATTGACGCTGGTTAAGTTGTTGGACTTTTATTAAATTAGAGTTCGACAAAGTGTACTGTTTCTACTGCTTCCCTTACCATAGTGAATTGAATGTTATGGAGTATGTGATTTACTCGTATTGTTTAAGTCTACGATTCATCTGTAAGGGATATGAAATAACTGATGAATTATTACACTCGCACTAGTCATTCACCATTTGTGTTATCAAATTTATTTTGTTTCCCTATACCGGCTTCGTGTGTTTCACACCCTTCAGCTGAAGATGTACGTTTATTTTATGTAATGAAACAAATAACAAATCTATTATTTGTTCTCAACGCTCTAATTGTCCTTTTACTTTTCAAACTGCCTACTGAAATGCTTCGTAGAAAACATCGTGCGTGTGGTATATATCTGCACATCTCACTTTATATTTTTCGCTTCTGTTATTGCTGTCAAAACATCTATTGTCAGTGTGATTTATTAAGATATTTACTAGAATGTATGAAACTAAGTTTCCCAATAGGAGGCCTTCCGTTTATAAATAATAATACTTCAAACTGGAAATCGTTTTCATCTGTCATTATTATTTGCATCAGTTCTTCTGCCGTGGTGTTTGAAATTTCTATATTTTCTGTTAACTGCTCGTTGACACTGTCAGGGCATATTTACAATACATATTTACACCGAGGGAGGTGGCGCATTGGTTAGCACACTGGACACTTCTTACTGTTGTTATTTATAGAGCCCCAGACTCCGATTTCACAACATTTTTGCTAAAGCTAGAGGAGGTTCTTGGTTCACTTTATAGGAAATACAAAAAGTTAGTTATATGTGGTGACTTCAATATAAATTGTATAAGTGATTGTGCAAGGAAAAGGATGCTGGTAGACCTCCTTAATTCGTATAATCTTATGCAAACCGTATTCTTTCCAATGAGAGTGCAAGGGAACAGTAGAACAACCATAGACAATATTTTTGTTCATTCGTCATTACTAGAAGGGCATTCTGTTAGCAAAATGGTGACTGGCCTTTCAGGTCATGATGCACAAATTTTAAGTATAAAAGATTTTTGTGCTGCAACACATGTTAAATATAGTTACCAACTTTTTAGGAAAGCTGATCCAGACTTTTGTAAACCTTATCAAGGAACAAGAGTGGCAAGATGTTTATAGTGCTGATACAGTAGACGATAAATATAATGCTTTCCTCAAGACTTTTCTCGTGCTCTTTGAAAGTTGTTTTCCGTTAGAACGTTCAAAACAGGGTACTAGCACAAACAGGCAGCCTGGGTGGCTGACTAAAGGTATAAGAATATCTTGTAGAACAAAGTGGCAATTATATCAAAACGCTAGAAACAGTCACAATCTAAATGCAATAGCCCATTACAAACAGTATTGTAAGGTGCTTAAAAAAGTTATTAGGAAGGCAAAAAGTATGTGGTATGCAGATAGAATAGCTAAGTCTCAGGATAAAATTAAAACCATATGGTCAGTCGTAAAATAAGTGGCTGGTCTGCAGAGACAGGTCGAGGATATAGAATCAGTGCGTAGTGGGAATGTCCGTGCTACTGATAAGTCGCATATATGTACAGTATTTAATAATCACTTTCTGAATATAGCAGGTGAACTAAATAGAAACTTAGTCCCAACAGGGAATCATATAGCGCTCGTAGAAAAAAGTGTTCCAAGACTGTTAGCTGAAATGCTCCTCCATGATACTGACAAGAGGGAGATTGAGTTAATAATTAAATCACTAAAGACCAAGAACTCTCATGGATATGACGGGGTATCTAGCAGAATACTGAAGTATTGTTCCATGTATGTTAGCCCAGTACTTAGCCATATCTGTAACTTTTCCTTTAGGAGTGGTCGGTTTCCTGACCGATTAAAGTACTCGGTAGTGAAGCCACTTTATAAAAAGGGAGACAGGGATAATGTTGATAATTATAGACCTATTTCTATGCCATCGGTGTTTGCTAAAGTTATCGAGAGGGTTGTATATACAAGGTTACTGCAGCATTTAAATTCACATAATTTGCTGTCAAATGTACAGTTTGGTTTTAGAAATGGTTTAACAACTGAAAATCCTATAGTCTCTTTTCTCTGAGAGGTTTTGGACGGATTAAATAAAAGGTTGCGAACGTTAGGTGTTTTCTTTGATTTAACGAAGGCTTTTGACTGTGTTGACTACAAAATATTACTACAGAAGTTGGAACATTATGGAGTAAGGGGAGTAGCTTACAATTGGTTCGTCTCTTACTTTAAGAACAGAAAGCAGAAGGTAATTCTCCGCAATATTGAGAGTGGTAATGATGTTCAGTCCCAATGGAGCAATGTTAAATGGGGCGTTCCCCAAGGATCAGTGCTGGGGCCACTGCTGTTTCTTATTTATATAAATGATATGCCTTCTAGTATTACAGGTGATTCAAAAATATTTCTGTTTGCTGATGACACCAGCTTGGTAGTGAAGGATCTTGGGTGTAATATTGAAACATTATCAAATAATGTAGTTCATGAAATAAATTCGTGGCTTGTGTAAAATAATTTGATGCTAAATCACAGTAAGACTCAGTTTTTACAGTTTCTAACTCACAATTCAACAAGAACTGATATTTTAATCAGACAGAATGGGCATGATATAAGCGAGACGGAACAGTGCAAGTTTCTAGGCGTTCGGATAGATAGTAAGCTGTTGTGGAAAGCCCATGTTCAGGATCTTGTTCAGAAACTAAATGCCGCTTTATTTACCATTAGAACAGTATCTGAAATAAGTGACATTTCAACACGAAAAGTAGTCTACTTCGCATATTTTCATACGATTATGTCATATGGTATTATTTTTTGGGGTAATTCTTCTGATTCAAAAAGGGTATTTTTGGCTCAAAAACGGGCTGTTCGAGCTATGTGTGGTGTAAGTTCGAAAACCTCTTGTCGACCCCTATTCAATAGTCTGGAAATTTTGACATTGCCGTCACAGTATATATTTTCTTTAATACTAGGCAGAAATCAAATCTGCATGTGGAATGCACTTCCTTGACTCTTGTGCAGAAAGGAGTGCAGTATTATGCTGCACCCATTTTCAATAAGCTACCACAAGAACTCAAAAATCTTAGCAGTAGCCCAAACGCTTTTAAGTCTAAATTGAAGAGTTTCCTCATGGCTCATTCCTTCTACTCTGTCGAGGAGCTCCTGGAAGAGCTAAAAAATTAAGCAAATTTCAGTGTTACATTCTTGATTTTCTTTATTTAAACTAACGACGTGTCGCCTGAATATGTTTCTTATATTTCATTTTATCTGTTTCTACAATCTACAACTGAATATGTTTCTTATATTTCATTTTATCTGTTTCTACAATCGTGTTGTAAGTTCATGTATTGACTCGTTCCATGACCATGGAGACTTCTCCTTAATGTGGTCCCAGGGAACAATAAATAAATAAATAAATAAAAAATAAAGACACGCATTCAGGGCAGGACGACCCTTCAAACACGCATCCAGCCATCCAGATTTAGCTTGCCGTGATTTTACTAAATCTGTCCAGGAAAATATCGAGATGGTTCCTTTGAAAGGGCACGACTGATTCCCTTCCCCGTCCTCGAAATAATCCGAGCTTGTGCTCCGTCTCTAACGACCTCGATATCGACGGGACGTTAAGCCCTAACCTTTCTTGCTGCCTTTATTATGGGGTATTGTTACTTTTTACTTGTTGACTGTCTAACTAAACTGAATGAAATAATTTTCGCGCCATACGTGTTTCGCCTTTTTTCTCTGCAAGGCATCTTCAGTGGGCTGGAATATATACATATTTTTACTATTTGGTTTACATTTTGGGACAATGAATATAAAAGTTATAAACAGTTCTGGTCTTTGGTTTTTCTGTGGCAATACTACACGCAACTGAGAAGAAAAGGACTACAAAAGTTGAAGATGTTCCTTGCTTCCTTTTTACAATATTTAGAAAACCAGTACGATACCTTGACACCGAAATACTTTCTCAGAAAGCCAGATGCAGTTCTTATGGGCTTTTGTTTTGTTGCATTATACGGAACACACAATTATTAATCAATGTAGTGACAGGATATGAAAAATAGTAAAAATAAAAACTCGTAACGGGATGACTTGCTTTAATTATTTCAGGAATAGATGCAGGACAAGGCTGAGAAAAAGAAAACTTAAGCCGGCCTTCGAAGAACGTCGATATCTGGCCAGTCTCACGGATGTTTGAGTTCGGCAGCTCTTCGAAGATAAATAGCCTTCTGAGAAACAATCCACTATATTCATCGCCTCACAGTGATGGATGGGTTAGTGAAAACAAATATTTTTAGCACAGTACTTTTGCGCAGCTGACATATAGCCAAGCAAAAGCTATAGGGTCCAGTGACCTTCGTTCCCTACACATTCAGACGATTTTACGAAGGTCAAATCAAGGAAGGCTGGAAATTGTTATAGTTTGTTGTAAGCGTTTTTGTTATTTCTTTTATTAAAAGACCAGTCCACACAAAATTAGAGCAATTCGTGTTACGCTTTGACGGAATGACACCTTTCGGTCAACAATGTGATATTACAGCAAGATATTATAAATATCTTTGTGATGACGCCATAACTTACAGAGTTTATCAGAAATACTTTCACAAACTTTATGGTCAGATTACCCACACTAAAACAAGAAAAGATTGCATGTAAATGTTTGCCGGAAAAACCAGTGTTTTCAAGTAATTAATGAATGTATGCGTTCATTGATTTGAGGTCAGATTCCAACAGATTTGGAACCAATAATTAAAATTTATGTTGTTTGATAATCGAGTGATCAGCCTAATAGTACATGCGTTAGGAACTCTCGCAAGAGTACTTAATCGAAGAAAGAAAGGTGTAATGAGGTGTACATCAGGAGAATATCAGTTTGAGTTTAGGAGAAGCAGAACACTACACAAGAAATTTAAGCTTTGCAGTTGACAATAGAGGCCAATTTACGTAAAGCAGAAAACATATATTACAGGTGCAGCTTTGGAGAAGGCTATTGATAATGTCGAATGGAGTAAAATGGCTTCATTGCTTTGGCAGAGTGATATTAGCTATAGGACATGTTAGATGGCTAAATGTTAAAGTCAGACAAGAGACTTTTGAAGTTGTGGGTGAATTTTACTCTCCAGGAAGAGGAACAGATAAGGGAGGAAGATGCAAGAAAGCCATAGCAATGAGAATTGCACAAGATAGAAGGTCTTTCTGTGAAAATAAACAAGTACTAATATCAAAAAAATGTAAATCTTAATATCAGAAAAAGCATTCATGGGAAATCAATGTTTGGAGCACAGCTCCGTATGAGTGTGAAACACGTTCAATGGGAAGGACAGAAATGATCAGAAGGATTGATCGGGCAAGACACCGTTCAGTGATTAAAGGGAAAAAAGGCCTAATAAAGAGCGCGATGAAGCAAAGAAAAAGAATGGTTGGGCACATATTACGACACGAGTCGGTAGTGAAAAGAGTTGGCTACTGTCCGTAAACAGATAGAAGCTGCGTTAGCTACCGTCGATAAGCTTCTAGCTAATGTTCAAAGTAGCGATGACGTCGGGGTGCCAGTGACGAGACCTGCGCCACCTTTGGTGCCACTGGAATCCCCTGGTGACCCGGTCGTCGCTGCGGCTTCTGATACGCAACACCTGACCGGTCCGTCCTCTCTCCAGAGTGGGTGGCAGACAGTGGTGGTTTCACATGTCTCTGGGCGGAAGGCGAAAGAGTGAGCAGGCCGTGCGGCTGGCTCCCTACGTCATAACAACAGGTACGAGATGCTACCCAGTGTAGATGACAACTCTGAGCCAGGATGAGATGCCTCTCCTGTCGGGCCAGCGGTCGATTTTTCTGCCCAGTCCGCTCATGTACAGAGGGTGGGTATGTTAGTCATTGGGAGCTCCAATGTTAGGCTGGTGATGGAGCCCCTCAGGGAGATAGCAGGCAAGGCGGCAAAGAATACCAGTGTGCATTCGGTATGTTTGCCGGGGGGTCTCATCCGTGATGTGGAGGAGGTCTTGCTGGCGGCTATCGAGCGCACTGGGTGCAACCTAATGACATCACACACATCCATGCCCGAGGCAGGATTCGAACCTGCGACTGTAGCAGTCTCGCGGTTCCAGACCCTAAGTTCAGATTGAAATGTTTATCGTAAGGATAGGTTAGTCGCCAGTGGTGGCGGCGTGTTTATTGCGGTAAAAAATTCGATAAAATCTATGGCGGTTATCACGGATTCCGAATATGAATTAATCTGGATGAAATTGAGTATCAAGAAACGGTCAAAAATGGTGATCGGATGCTTTTATAGACCACCTGGGTCAGGATGTGTATTTGTAGAGCGCTTCAGACAGAACTTGCAGAATATCTTTAGTAATTTACCTGATCATGCCGTTGTAATAGGGGGTGACTTCAACTTATCTGTATAAATTGAGTGTGTTATGCCGTCAAAAGTAACGAAGTGTACGAGAAAGCATTTGGAAAATGTGCTGCACCTCTGGTTCAAATGGTTGATCCACTTCCTGATAACAGTAAAAATCGGCCCTACAGGTTTTATTTTGACAATCTGTTTACATTGCCCACATTGTTGGTTCACCTAAAAGAACAACGTTATGGTACAAATGGCACTATTCGTCGGGATCGTTTGCCTAAAAAAGTCGACTTACACCATCTAAGACAATGTCCAAAAGGAATGAGAGAGGAGATTTTGATTACGAGAGCAGCAAGAAAAGTGGAATGTTTATTACCAGACAGCTAGATTATTCTGCAGTAACAATTGCTTCGACCAGCCATGGGATCAGTCCAGTGAGCTCTTTGAGCCGCTATTCAACACAAGAGGAGAAAAGAGTACTTGTACCACTACCACATGTTATTGGAGAATACAAAAAAAATATGGGGGGGGGGGGGGTGGAACTCACCGAATGGGCGAAAATATAGGGCTATATAAAGTGATCATCAGAGGAAAGAAACGGTGGCGGCCAACTTTTACGTCGCTATGGGATGTGTCTATACATAATGCGTGGCTTCTCTACAGAGAGACAGGTATGAATAAGTCATAACTGGAATTTCGACGCTACATTGTGCAATCTTATCTAACCTCTGATGCAACCATCCCTAGAGGTCCTGATCGCCCTGCAGGTAATCCATATCAAGGTAGAGTGCTGCATGACAACAGATACGACGAAAAAATCGTTTGGTACCCATGGTGCCACCGAAAAATAGAAGATGCTGCGCTGCAGAAAACTGCAAGGGAACTCCAAGAACAATGTACTACAAATGTGATGTTGTTTGTGCATAGAGTTACACAGAAAATGAATGCTGTTGCCTAAACATAATGTAAGTGACAAACACTGTTTCATTTTATTTACTGTCAGTATTTCATCTACAATGTATGATCTGAGTAGCATGGCATACATGTTACATCCTCTTCTGTTTAAATTATTAATCACTTTTTTGTTTACCTTGTTGTAGTATGTTTCGTTAATGACAATGAACAAACAAATATCTGATTTCTAAAATTCAGAAGTGAAAATTAATTCAGGCAGATATGGGTTAGACACTATTTTAAACAGAAACAGAAAAACTACAATTAAATTAATGATGGAATTCACACAATACAAAAAATGCACTGAAACCGGTGGTGAAAGTGCATGAATGCAAAATAGTGCTTACTGGATAGAAAGACAATGCTCTCTCAGTGAAAAGAAACTGGACACGTAAATTACGAGGGTTGTTCAGAAAGTATGTTCCGATTGGTCGCGAAATGGGAACCACAGTGAAAACCAGAAACGTTTTATTTGCAACAGTTAGGTACACCTACCACCTACTGTTCTACACAGTCGTCGCTCAAACTTCGAGTTTCGTCTTAGTGTTGTATCAACTTCCCAATATCCTCGTCGTAGAAAGCAGCCGCCTGTGCTTTCGGCCAGTTACCTGCACTGGTCTGCAGCTGGTTGTCTGCGGAAAAATTTTGTCTTCAAAGCCAGCGCTTCTTGTGAGCCGAGATGAGACTCATGGGGAACCAATTTTACATTTACATCTACATGGATACTCTGCAAATCACATTTAAGTGCCTGGCAGAGGGTTCATCGAACCACCTTCAAAATTCTCTATTATTCCAATCTCGTATAGCGCGCGGGAAGAACGAACACCTATATCTTTCGGTACGAGCTCTGATTTCCCTTATTTTATGGTGCTGATCGTTTCACCCCATGTAGGTCGGTGTCAAACAAAATATTTTCGCATTCGGAGGAGAAAGTTGGTGATTGGAATTTCGTGAGAAGTTTCCGTCGCAACGAAAAACGCCTTTCTTTTAATGATGTCCAGCCCAAATCCTGTATCATTTCTGTGACACTCTCTCCCATATTTCGCAATAATACAAAACGTGCTGCCCTTCTTTGAACTTTTTCGATGTACTCCGTCAGTCCTATCTGGTAAGGATCCCACACCGCGCAGCAGTATTCTAAAAGAGGACGCACAAGCGTAGTGTAGGCAGTCTCCTTAGTAGATCTGCTACATTTTCTAAGTGTCCTGCCAATAAAACGCAGTCTTTGGTTAGCCTTCCCGAAAACATTTCCTGTGTGTTCTTTCCGATTTAAGTTGTTCGTAATTGTAATTCCTAGGTGTTTATTTGAATTTACGGCTTTTAGACTGATTTATCGTGTAACCGAAGTTTAACGAAGTCCTTTTAGCATTCAAGTGGATGATCTCACACTTTTCGTTATTTAGGCTCAACTGTCAATTTTCGCACCATTCACATATCTTTTCTAAATCGTTTTGCAATTTGTTTTGATCTTCTGATGACTTTATGAGTCGATAAACGACAGCATCAACTGCAAACACCTTAGACGGCTCTTCAGATTGTCTCCCAAATCGTTTATATAGATAAGGAATAGCAAAGGGCCTATAACACTACCTTGGGGAACGCCAGAAATCACTTCTGTTTTACTCGATGACTTTCCGTCAATTACTAAGAACTGTGACCTCTCTGACAGGCAATCACAAATCCAGTCACATAACTGAGACGATATTCCATAAGCAGTCAATTTCACTACAAGCCGCTTGTATGGTACAGTATCAAAAGCCTTCCAGAAATACGGAATCGATCTGAAACCCCACTTCATGTGAATAAAGAGCTAGTTGTGTTTCACAGGAACGATGTTTTCTAAACCCATGCTGACTGTGTGTCAATAGACAGTTTTCTTCGAGGTAATTCATAATGTTTGAACAGAATATATGTTTCAAAATCCTGCTGCATATCGGACTGTATTGTGGGTGATCAAACACTTCTCATCTGAAACGCTGCAGGAGCATCTTCACTGCCCCTGCAGTGTGCGGCTGAGAATTGGCATGAAGAAGGAACTACTTGACAGTTGCGTTATGTGGGCTGCATTACACAGGAGAAATCTCTAACCAGTCGCTCATACTTGGCGGGAGACGCTATTCCCTACGCATATTTATGTGCTTACTGTTCACTCAGAACTGAAAAGAGCGACGCGACACGATCGACGGACATACTAGAGACACTGCCGAACACACCTGTGGAAAGCTTTACCGGATTTTCCGGGTGGTTTCCATTTCGCGACCGATCGGAACTTACTTTCTGGACAACCTTTGTATTAAAGGACACTTACAAAAGGAGATAATAAAAAAACAGAACTGGGAGCGAGGGAGAGGGTTACGGTCTAATGATGCACTCAGCATCAGAAAGAGGCAGAATACCTTAATAGCTGAAGGGAGACTTCGGCGGTCCGGCGGCGACTGCAGTGGCCTTCGTAATTTCAGATGCACAGATTGCCACAACTAGCATGCAACAAGACTATGGATTGATTCTCTGACTAATCGGTAGCATTATATGGACCTCCTCATGCCTGTCGCGCTCAGTTAACTATCTTTACATGACATTCAAACGGTAGGACTGGAGTGACTGTACTAACCACAAAAATACATCTGTATTGCAGAACAACTCGGTTCGAATGAGGCATAGCTCTTGATGTGGAGACTATTTAACATCTCGGATTTCGGAGAAACTGCGAGGAAGGCTCTACTTTTCGTAGGCAACATAACAGTGCTCATTTGCAGAGCTTTGGACAGGCTACTAAGTTAATTTATATTGGCTGCCCTCGTCTAAGGGTCAAGGTCGATGTATCCATGCGTGAAGGGCCGTTCAAACCAGACACAAAAAGCACCCTTGCAACAGAAAACATCTTTTCAAAAATTAACAACTCCTCAATTTATAGCAACAATGAAACGCAAGATTCATGTGCAATAATCCTATGCCGTATCATCTTGTGTCCAGTTTGTATATTTAGTCCACCACACCAGAACATCTTTCCTAGCCTCAAAGACAGGCTAGGCCGTAATTACCTTAACCCAGATGTGGCGATAACAGTTTCCCACATCTTAAGGATGTAGCATCAGAGTGGGTAGTAGTAGTGAGTTACCTGGTTAAGTCCTTTATTACTCGTAAAAATATATTAATTTCATGACCACAAAGGCATGATTTTTATGCGTGGCCGTGTAAACGGTAAGACATCCGAGGCTTTACTGCTGTATCAAAATGCGTTTCCCAATAGAAGAGACATCCAGTCTTTATGCCATTTGTCGTAGTATTGGTGAGGCAGCATACGTAGCATCACAAACGGTGGCTCAATGTAAACAAAGATTCAATTTTAAGAGGGCATCGCCACGCGGGGTAGCCGCGCTGTCGCGGCGCCTTGCCACAGTTCGAGTCCCCCCTCGGGCATGGGTGTGTGTGTTGTCCTTAGCGTAAGTTAGTTTACGTTAGGTTAAGTAGTGTGTAAGCTTAAGCACCGATGACGTCAGCAGGATGGTCCCATAGGATCTTACCACAGATTTCCAAAATTTTTTAGAGGGCATCCATCTTGGAACGCATGAAAAAGACATGATTTTCGTGATTTTTACTTCAAGTAAAATAAAAAGTGATGCTAAATCGGACGATATAGTTCTGTTTCTTACCCTTTTTGTCTTTGTTTGGTTGTTTGATCTGATGGAGGTGACCAAACAGTGAGGTCATCGGTCCCATCGGATGAGGGAAGAATGGGGAAGGAAATCGGCCGCGCCTCTTCAAAGGAACCATCCCGGAATTTGTGTGAAGCGATTTAAGGAAATAACGGAAAACCTGAACCAGGATGGGCGGACGCGAGTTTGAACCGTCGTTCTCCAGAAGACGAGTCCAGTGTGCTAACCACTACGCCACCTCGCTCAGTTTTTCGTCATTAAGAAATCATTTTTATGTCCACACCGGACGCTCCCTTAACAGCTGCACCATGTGGAAGGGCCCCTTTCAGCCGGAACAGGGCCCTCGGTGTTAATTCCCGAAGTTTTCGATTGGAACTGTAATAAAATAATTTTGTGCGAGTCATTTTCACAATATATTTTCTGTCAGCGTACATACGATAATTCAAAAACATTAATTTCTAACAAACGGGTGATATGTCGAAACAAATGTCATTTTGTTTGCCCACAAAATTGAGATGGTTGGTTGGTTGTTTTGTGGAAGGAGACCAGACAGCGTGGTCATCGGTCTCATCGGATTAGGGAAGGATGGGGAAGGAAGTCGGCCGTGCCCTTTCAGAGGAACCATCCCGGCATTTGCCTGGAGTGATTTAGGGAAATCACGGGAAACCTAAATCAGGATGGCCGGACCCGGGATTGAACCGTCGTCCTCCCGAATGCGAGTCCAGTGTCTAACCACTGCGCTACCTCGCTCGGTACAAAATTGGGACAAAAGCGTTGAGCGGAAAAGGTCTCGTGAAGCAAACAGCAACGTACACTGATAAGAATTAAATTTAGAATGTCGGCATCAAATGCCGATCAAGATCGTAAGTACTAATGATATTATCTTGGAACTCTTCCATTTGGTCCGAGTTTGCATAGAAAAACAGTAAGATCAGAAACTGAGTCCGCCTTGATGCAAAACACCTTGTTATTCGTTTATTTCTTTATTATCCCAATCTAGTATCGGCGAGAAATATCACCATCATCAGTGGTGTTTTTTTAATCTTATTTATTGTATGTTACAGCAATGTTACAGCATGTTTTAAGCAATTATTGGCGCTGTTTGCGACATATTTTTTGTGCTCTTTTTTTCTGTTGCCGTTTATTACGTAGAAAACATCATGTCATGTTCGCTGGATGGTATGTGGCTGCTTTTATACACAGAAAAACTAAACTTTCGCACTTTGTTTCTGATCCAGAATATTACGCCATCTTGCTTAAGCTTCGGTCCTTTTTTTTTTTTTTTTTTTTTTTTGGTTAAAATACCTCCAGTCTGCGATCCCTGGACCATACAGAAATCCTTCCACATTCAAAAGAAGGTCCTCCTCCACCTTCTTCCTGGCCGTGCTGTTCCTATGGGTCTCTTTGGTAACTTCTGTCATCGGCTGCTCTGCCCACTCCATACGCTTTTCGTCCGTTTTTGTGCAGAGCTTGTAACAGGCTGGTACGATCTCAAGTTCGATCACATTTATAATTCCCACAACGCGTGTTAAGGCGTCGTTGAAATTACATGCTTCCGCGCTGGCTGTGGTGTCGACTATTTTTTCCCGCTGTGAATGGTTTTCGGAGATACTTTTCTACAAATTGCCTTGTAACTCTATAACGATGATTCTGGCGAATTTGGGATCAAGAGTACAATGAAGCAGACATCCAACAGAACATTTTAAGTCCCAAAAAAATCAGTTTTTTGAAGTGTCCAAAGTAGATTACCTTCTCAAGGATTATTAGCAAGAGCTCATTCTACAGTCTGTCAAAGATTTGGGAATCAGTTATGAGACGTTTCCACAGAGTGTTCTACTGATAGTACCACATGGAGGATTATTTACGATCAATCCATGCGCCCGTATCAACCTCTATGTGTACAGAGTACTTCGCTTGCATATTATCGATGGTCTGTTGCATAAACCGCCAATTTGTTGTTTGAATCTTCTGTGTAGTTTACAACTGTGGAAACATGTGGAAGAGATGGAATGCCAAATTTTCACAACTGATATTTGTAGGAAGATGAAAAACCTCATGGTACAGTTCAGGCTGGACATCATCTGTACAAAGATCAACGAATGATTTGCTATTGGAGGTAAGTGTCTGGTACGTCCATACGTTCTTCCACACCCGTCTTGTAGCTGCCGTTTACAAGGATAATTTTTTCAGAACTTCCTTAGAAACCTGCTACACGAAGTTCCGCTTAAAATAACTGGAAGGAAGATGAGGCTCCAGCACATTTCAGTCACATTGTTCGAGATGCATCGATTGGGCTATATCTGCCATGAAACATGACTACTGGAAGAGGAACAGTTCCTTGGCGTGTACGCTGGCCGGCCTCAAGTCTATGAATTATTATCTTTGCGACTGCATAAAACAAGACGCTTCTTCAATATATGAAATCCCCAGAAAACCATTTGGCACGGTCGGGTTATGTTCCAGAGTTTACGACAGTCCATGAATCGAGTGCACATATGTGTGGAAAACGTTTTGACTATTGATGTGAGTTTTTGACTTAATAATTTTTAAACGCTTTCATTCATTAACAACTCAAGAACAAAATATTTTCAAATAAATGTCTACGTGGATTCTATTTTTGATTATGATCTTCTCCTAAATTTATAAAAGTATTTTTGATGCATCCTGTACATAAATGAAGAAAGGAAGGTAGATTTTGGTTTAATGTACTGTTGATGATGAGATCATTAGAGATAGAGCACATAATCGGCTCAGTGAACGTGTCTTCACAGTATTTTAGTGCTAGTAAATGAGTTATCTGATCATGACATGCAGCATCTCATGTTAAATGTTGAAACTTGTCAAGATATAAAATCTATTAAATCTGAGTAGTAAATCAGTCAAAAATTTAGAATTTTAGGACATTGCTCAAAGATATGAATTGAACGGATGTTTACAATACTTCTGACTCAAATGGAAAACACAGAGCATTCGTTAATAAATTTACTTCCTCATCTGAAAATAGTTTTCCCCTAAAGGTAGCTCAAATCAAACAGAAGCCCAAAAATAAACCATGGATTAGACAAGGAGTAAAGGTATCACGTGGGACAAAAAGGGAATTGGTAACAAGCGCATGTGGTGTTGTAAACCTCTTAAACAAGTAGTTTGATTCTGATACTGACAGGTTGGGGTTATCGTGTCCATTAAACATGGCAATGGAATATCTGAGACTAGTCACTGCAAATAACGTCAGTAAAATGGAAAATACACTCACTTTTCCCAAAGAAATAGCATCCATCATAAAATCCTTAAAATCAAATTATTCTACATATCAACGAAGCTAATCAAAGAGTGTTCATGTGAGTTGAGTTCTATCTTAAGTTATTCGTGTAACCAATCTCTTATCAGCGGAACATTTGCAGACTGGTTAAAATATGCAGAAGTTAAGCCTATTTACAAGAAGGGAAATAAAAAGATACCGTCAAACTAACGACCAGTTTCACTTCTGCCATCTCTTTCAAAAATATTTGAAAAGGTTGTGTTCAAGCGTCTTCTTAAGCATCTGACTGCAAATAATATATTATCCAAGTCACAGTACGAGTACTGCTAACGTCACAGTTTGGTTTCTTAAGCGTTCCGATATAGAGTAGGCTATTTACACGTACAGTGAGAATGTATTTAATTTATTAGATAACAAATTAGGGGCTACTGGCATTTTCTGTGACCTGTCAAAAGTCTCTGATTGTGTGAATCACAGCATTCTTTTAAGTAAATTACGATATTATGGTGTCACTGGTAATGAGGCAAAATGTTCGAATCTTTCCTAACTAACGGGAAGCAAAGGGTGTCATTCCGAAATACCTGTGTAGTAATCATCTAATTGGGAATGAATTACATACGGTGTTCCTCAAGGTTCCATCTCGGGTCTGTTGCTTTTTCTTGTGTACGTTAATGACCTCTCGTATAAATAGGAAGTCAAGTACAGATTTAGAAGTGGCTGCTAATCAAGTTTTCACTGGCATTAATAAATGGTTTAAAGCTAATTCACTGTCATTAAACTTTGAAAAGACCCATTATATGTAGTTCAGAACCTGTAAGAGATTTCCTCCCAGCATGTATATAACATATGAAGACATGGAGATAGAAGAGGCTGACAGTGTTAAATTTCGTGGATTACGAGATGTGATCGGGAAGTTTTAAGAATGGATCCGCTATTGCTTACTGGTTTGGCGGGCGGGTACACAGAGGGTGGGGAGTGAGTCTTTATCTTGTCCTTGAACGCCCTCTGAGAAGAAACTGCGTTTCTTTTATTCAGTTCGTTGTGGCAGCTGGTTGAGTATGGGTCTCTTAAGGCTTGTTGCCGGATTCTGTCTGTGTGAATATGGACGCAAAAACGGAGCAACGAGTTTGAGTGAAATTTTGTTTTAAAACCGGAAAATGAGCTTCTGGGACTTACGAACTATTTAAAACAGCTTTTGAAGATAACTGTATGATCCAATCAAATGTTTTTGTGTGGTCTTTAAAAATGGCCGCGAATCATTTGAAGATGAACCACCGTGCAGCGGTCCTACCACCTCAAAAACGAATGAAAATGTTGTGAAAGTTCGCAACTTAGTGCTCTCTCATCGTAGACTTACAATTAGGGAATTGGCTGATGAACTCAATTTAAGTTTCTATGCAGTTCAGCCAATTTTAACTGAAGATCTGAACATACGCCGAGTGCCCGCAAAATTCAATCAAAAAGTGTTGTCAAGTGACCAGAGACAATACCAAGTTGAAGTGTGCCAAGAACTGATTAATCGGACTAAAAATGACCCAGATTTGTTAAGTAAGGCAATTACAGGTGACTAATCGTGGGTGTATGGATATGATCCTGAAACCAAAGTGCAGTCTTCGCAGCGGAAGACTCCAGGTTCACCACGACCGAAAAAAGCACGGCAAAGTCGGTCGAAGTTGAAGAAAATATTGGTGATTTTTTCCGATTTTGCCGGTATTGTGCATCATGAATTTATCCCTGTAGGGCAGAAATTTAACCAGGAATACTACAAATGTGTCCTTGAGCGTTTCCGCGAATAGGTGCGGAAGAAAAGGCCTGCGATGTGGAAAGACAGGAGTTGGGTGCTATACCATGACAATGCTCCGGCTCATCATGCCTTCTCCACCGTTGAATTTTTGACCAAATTCCCCTGATTTGTCCCCTGCAGACTTCTACCTGTTTCCCAAACTGAAATTTTCACTGAAAGGGAAGCGATATGACTCGATTGAAGACATCCAGGCAAATACGGAGAGCCTTCTTAACACACTTCAGGAAAAAAATTTCAACGAATGTTTCCAAAAGTGAAAACACTATTGGAGTCGGTGTGTTCAGTCAGAAGGGGACTTTTTTTAAGAAGATGCATCACAGTGGCATGTAAGTACCACCATCGTACAATTTGTACAGTCTTAAAACTTTCCAATCACACCTCGTACAACTTGATAATAAATTCAGTTGAAACGGGCATACCACAGAACTGCTGAAGAGCTTAATCAAGTCTGTATTTGCAATGCGAATGCCGTCAGATGAAGGAGATATAAATATAAAAAAACTTGGATACTTCACTTACTTTCATTGTATTATGTCATATCGGGATCATATTCTGGGGTAACTTGTCAAACCGAGCAAAAATTTTTAGAATGCAAAAGCGTGTAATAAAAACTAATTTGTGGTATAAATTCAAGAACATCATGCAGAACCTGTTCAAGCAACTGGGTATTCTAACCGCTGCTTCTCAGTATATTTATTCCGTACTGAGCTTTGCTGCAAATAATATGTCTCTGTTTCCAACCAATTGCTCAGTGCATAGTATAAATACTAGGAACAAGGACAATCTACATAAAGACCTAAAATAACGTAGCTTGGTCCAAAAAGGATCCCGTATTCAGGAACACATATTTTTAATAAATTTCAAACAGTCATTAAAAACTTGGTTTCAGATAAACCAGAATTTAAACAGAGTTTGAAATACTTTTCGATAGACAACTCCTTCTACTCTATAGACGAATTTCTTAGCAAGGACAGTTAGCCCAGCTTAAGTAAAAATGTCTGTTAGATTTCAGTTTTGAAAGCACTTGGTCACAACAGTTTAGCAGTTCTAGTTTACTGTAATACGTATATTCACATAGCTTGACAACCCGCTGAAAAATGATCAGGGAAGTGAGTATTATATTAAAATGTTCTATGCTTTTTATGTTATACTTTCAGACATGTTCTACACCCACAGAAAGCATTTCATTTCTTGGTCTATGGAACGAAAACTGAATCTAATCTAATCTTTTCCTTAGGAAAACTTCAGAAAGATATCCAATACATGATAATCATTGTTGAAAATTGTGTACTAAAATCAGTTAAGCATGAAGAGTACTCAAAAGCTTTTGAACTTGAAAAAGTAAAGTAAGGTCATTTTTGTTTTGTCCTGTCTACGGAGAGTGTATATTCACATAGCTTGACAACCCGCTGAAAAATGATCAGGGAAGTGAGTATTATATTAAAATGTTCTATGCTTTTTATGTTATACTTTCAGACATGTTCTACACCCACAGAAAGCATTTCATTTCTTGGTCTATGGAACGGAAACTGAATCTAATCTAATCTTTTCCTTAGGAAAACTTCAGAAAGATATCCAATACATGATAATCATTGTTGAAAATTGTGTACTAAAATCAGTTAAGCATGAAGAGTACTCAAAAGTTTTTGAACTTGAAAAAGTAAAGTAAGGTCATTTTTGTTTTGTCCTGTCTACGGAACGGTAAATAAGCATCGGGTTTGTTTCTAAAATAACATTTTTTTCTACTACCAGTCATTATTATCTTTTTTAAATGCAGTGTATGTTTCGACTGGTAGAAATACCCCACGTGAATATCCACTAATATGTTTCTGGATGTTTTCGATCTGATAGCAGATGCACAATATAAATCGCACAGCGCACTACACTCAAGCATGTAAAGGTGGGGGCAGCAAGTTCGCGCGTGACACGTGCGCACTGTACTAGTGGCTGGCAGTATACGCTACCCCTAGCCGACTACTGATATTCGAAGTCAGCCAAACCCACCATTCCATTCACGAACAACATATGCGAAAAATGCAAAGAAGTAGCAAAGTTTTTCCGTACTGTTGAGGTAGTGCTGTATTGTGCTACCACCACACCGGATGATTTCTGGTCCACGACCTGCGAGATGGAGGCAACAAATGCAGCTCTGGGATGGTGTGCAGGGTGGGGTGGAGTTTGTGGTCTGCCGTCATGGCGGGGAGGGGGAGATCAGGCAGCAGACGCGCAGCAGCGCTCGTGCGTCATTGCAGGAGCGCGTCTGGCCATGGGCTGCGTGCTGTCGGTCTCGTTATACGCAACTACTCTAGCGTCCCTTGCGCAGTCAGCAAGGGGGGGGGGGGGGCTATCAGTTTCCAAGTTTCCAAATGGTTCAAATGTCCGCCCCGATAGCTGAGTGGTCAGCGTGACGGATTGCCGTCCTACGGGCCCGGGTGCGATTCCCAGCTGGGTCGGCGATTTTCTCCGCTCAGGGACTGGGTGTTGTCTTCATCATCATTTCATCCCCATCCGGTGTGCAGGTCGCCCAATGCGGCGTCGAACGTAATAAGACCTGCACCAAGGCGGCCGGACGTGCCCCGCAAGGGGCCTCCCGGCCAATGACACCAAACGCTCATTTCCATATCCATGGTTCAAATGGCTCTAAGCACTATGGAACTTAACATCTGAGGTCATCAGTCCCCTAGACTTAGAACTACTTAAACCTAACTAACCTAAGGACATCGCACACATCTATGCCCGAGGCAGGATTAGAACCTGCGACCATAGCAGCAGCGCAGTTCCCGACTGAAGCGCCTGTAACCGCTCGGCCACAGCGTCCGGCGGCTATCGGTGTAAATTGTTTGAAAAAAGAACCATGCTCCTATACACAGCGATTGTTAAATAGAAAAAGTATAATTTGTTTAGAGAAGTGAACCCAATACCTCTACAGTGTAACTGTTACGTAGCAGTAGTGTGTTGCGTTACAAAAAAGTCTCTTACACACGAAGTGTGACCATAAACTAACGGGATTTTGTTCCCTTGAGCCTCTCTTTATTCATCAACATCACCTTTGCCCCTCAAAGTAACCCCCCGCAGATAAAATACACTTATGCCAGCGCTTTTTCTAATGTTGAAAGCACTTCTGGAACTCGCTTTTCGTTATGATATTCAGCTCCTTCAGTAATACTGTTTTTATCTCATCGATGGTGGCAAAAAAAACGTCTTTTCGTGGTTCTGTTCACCCCCGGGAATAGGAAAATGTCGCAGAGGGCCATGTACGGCGAATGGGGTAGCTGAAGCAACTCAGTGGTTTTGTTTTCTGCCAAAAAATCACGAACAAGCATTGAGGTGTGAGCGGGGGCATTAACGTGATGCAACTTCCATAAGTGGTTTTGCCACAATTCTGGTCGGTTTCTTCGGATTGCTCTACGTAGACGGCGCATAACACCCAGGCAGTATTCCTTATTAACTGTAGGACCACAAGGCAGGAACTCATGATGCACTGTTGTGGTCGAAGAAAAGAGTGAGAAGAATCGTCACATATGACAGAACTTGTCGAATTTTTTTCGGTCTTGGTTCGTCAGCCAATTTGCCTGGGGACGATTGGACCTTGGTTTCGATTTCATACCCGTTTACCCATGTTTCGCCAGCTGTTATTATCTTGTTTAGGAGTACTGCATCGTTATCGACTTCACTCAGCAGATCCTGAGCGTTGTCTACGCGACGTCGTTTTTGGTCGAAATTCAACAATTTCGGAACAAACTTAGCTGCTACACGTTTCAAGCCCAAAACATCCGAAAACATTGCTTGTATGAGCCTAAAGATATCCCGACATCATCAGCAATCTCTCTGATGGTGATTCGGCGGTTTTCCATAATCATTTTCTCTACTTCTTCCACATTTTCGTCAGTAACATGTTCTAGGGCGTCCAGAGCGACCTTCGTCTTCAACGTTTTCACGACCCTCTTTGAAACGTTTATACCACTTGTAAACTCTTGCCTTACTCATAGTAGATTCGCCAAAAGCCACAGACAACATTTCGAATGCGGTCTGAACCTCATTCCATCTCTCTAGCATGCAAGTTCTCTGATCCATCTTTTCTGAAAGCAAAAATTCGCTGAGAGCTCGAAAACACGTATAACCTTTCCGACTGTTAACAATAAACTAAATATTCAAAATTGCTGAAAATGCAAACGTATATCAGGAACATGTGAACTAACAAAATAAAAAAAACTGAAAATCGGCGAATAAAGCCTACGAAATTAAAAAAAAATTCTAGTTACTCTTTATCACACCTCATGTATAAGTGGGCTAAATCCACCATCTTGTTTATTCATGTTCAAAAAACCAGTCTGTTATATTATTATTAATAATAATAATTATTATTATAAACTGGAGCGCCAAAGAAACTGGTACACCTGCATAATATCGTTTGGGGCCCCCTGGAGCATGTAGAAGTGTCGCAACACGACGTGGCAGGGACTCGACTAATGTCTGAAGTGGTGCGGGAGGGAACTGACACCATGAATTCTGCAGGGATGCCCATAAATCCGTAAGAGTACGAGGGGGTGAGACATCATCTGAATAGCATACTGCAAGGCATCTTGGATATGCTGAATAACGTTAATGTCTGGGGAGTTTGGTGGCCAGCGGAAGTGTTAAAACTCAGAAGAGTGTTCCTGGAGCCACTCTGTAGCAATTCTGGACGTGTGGGGTGTCGCATTCTCCTGCTAGAATTACCCAAGTCCGTCTAAATGCACAATGGACATGAATGGTTGCAACAGATCAGACATGATGCTTACATACGTCTCACCTGTCAGAGTCGTATCTAGACGTATGAGGGGTCCCATATCACTCCAACTGCACACGCCCCACACCATTACAAAGTCTCCACCAGCTTGAACAATCCCTTGCTGACATGTAGGGTCTATGGATTCATGAGGTTGTCTCCATAGCCGTACACGTCCATCCGCTCGATACAATTTGAAACGAGACTCGTCCGACCAGGCAATATTTTTCCAGTCGTCAACAGTTCAATGTCGGTGTTGACGGGTCCAGGCGAGGCGTAAAGCTTTGCGTCGTGCAGTCATCAAGGGTACACGAGTGTATCTTCGGCTCCGAAAGCTCATATTGATGATATTTTGTTGATTGGTTCGAACGCTGACACTTGTCGATGGCCCAGCGCTGAAATCTGCAGCAATTTGCGGAAGGGTTGCACTTCTGTCACGTTGAACGAATCTCTTCAGTCGCCGTTTGTCCCGTTCTTGCTGGATCTTTCTCCGGCCGCAGCGATGTCGGATGTTTGATATTTTACCGGTTTCCTGTTATTCACGGTACACAAGTGAAATGGTCGTAAGACAGAGTCCCCACTTCATTGCTACATCTGAGATGCTGTGAACCATCGCTCGTGCGCCGACTGTAACACCACGTTCACACTCACTTAAATCTTGTAGCAGCAGTAACCGATCCAACAACTGCACAGACACTTGTTGTCTTATATAGGCGTTGCCAACTGCAACGCCGTATTCTGCCTGTTTGCATATCTCTGTATTTGAGTAAGCATGACTATACTACTTTCTTTGGCGCTTCAGTGTAATAATAATAATAATAAATCGTCCTGGACAGTCCATAGGTGTGCTAGACATCCCTTTCAGATTGTATCATTTAATAATTATAAGTCATGGGGAAAGATACCAACTCCAAATTGCAACAGCGGCGCTGAACAACAAACAATCCAATACATAGTGGAAAAATGTCCTCTTCGAGCTTACAAGGGAACCTCCAGCAACTTCCTAGCTGCAACAGAGGAAGCTATCGATTACGTTCTGTGTTTGGATGTCAGTTTGTAATTAAATTGTAAATAAAGCGCATAAGAATAGAGATGCACACATACGATAAATAAAAATAAAATAGGCCAACAATTAAATACTGCTACACACATATGGATGAACTCAAAAAAACTTTCCTATATGTGTAAATACGAGGGTTGGAACTTAAATAGTGGCAACTATTTATTCACAACCGATACAAAAGAGTTACATGTTTGCACGTGTTACTGTTCTTCAAAGTAGTCACCAGCGTTGTGTAGAACCCGTTGCCAACTATGTGGAAGGCGTGGTATACCGTTAGCAGAGCCTGTTCTGTTGATGGTGCGAATGGAGCGTCTAAAGTTATGGTGATTCACGTGTACGACTGTGATGGTGTTATCCTAACCCATTACGTTCCTCCACCGCAGACCACCAACGCACAGTATTACTGTTGGTTTTTGGAGCATCACCTGCGACCAACTTTGCGAAAGAAGCGGCGACACTTTCTGCGCAACCCACCCATCATTTTGCACTACAATGCGCGGGCACATACAGCGTAAGCTGTGGCTGCTCTGTTCGGTCGATGGGACTGGGAAGTACGGTACCATCCACCATACTCCCCGGACTTAAGTCCTTGTGACTTTGATTTGATTCCAAATATGAAGGAATCACTTTGTGGCATTTGCTTCAGAACGGTTCCAGAGATTCGACAGGCAGTAGACCGCTCCATTCGCACCATCAACAGAACAGGCTTTGCTAACGGTATGTTAGGCCTTCCACATCGCTGGCAACGGGTTCTACACAACGCTAGTGACTACTTTAAAGGACAGTAGCAGGTGCAATCAGGTAACCCTTTTGTATCGGTTATGAATAAATGGTTGCCACAGTTAAAGTTCCAACCTTCGTAAATAGACTTTTCTTTTAATTTCCCGACCGTTTACACTGAGTTATGTCCCCTATGATATCTTAGGGGTTAAGGAAACTCCTGTATCGTGGCCTTGAGTGATGAGTTATATGAGTTTTCACAGATCCTCTTGGTGACCCTTTGGGCATCGACCACGTTGGAGCACTGCATTTGGTCATAAATTGTACTAATTGGGTAGTAAATAAAAACAGCCCCCTTCGGTCATAACTTATAGCGACAAGGCTCCCAAATAAACATCAGTAGCTGCCTCTTGACCAACAGGATAACAGTGAACCCTAATTGAATAATAAATTATAGTGATAAGGATAACAAATTGAGTAATAAATTATAGCAATAAGGAACTAAATAAACAACGTTATCTGGTAACCAAGGAATAGGATAACAACCCACCATTTATATATATGGAAATTGGAGGAGGGGGTGGGAGAGGGAAGGTGGGTCATAAATCACTCTGGCCCCTCAGAAGACAGAAATAGACGTGGAGAAAACTGTGCTCGTACCGACTTAGCTCCCTGACTGGAATGGATGTTAAAATATTTTGAACAGTTTCTTAGAGTTCGCGAAACAGGAGATCCGGTCGCCAACGCTCCTGGATGTGGCGCCCCAGTTGTGTGCTTCATGAGGTGAAAACCGTATTTAAAAGTGGTTGACGTTTCTAAAGTCCGGAATAAGGTTTTCTTCGTGATCAACAATGTTATTTTTCTGCCATGGAAGACCTGAAAGAATTAAGCAAATACGTTACCGTTATAGAGGTGGGTTTGTTTTAGTAGGAAGAGGCTTTTGCAGCAGGAAGTGGAGCTATTAACTAACTGGAGGTTTGGAGTGACAATAAAAACAGATTTGTCAAGGTCTAACAGAAGCCGACAGATCGTATTTACTTATATATAAACTTGCACTGTATGCGAGAATGAATCTTTCTCACTGCGACAGTGTGCCCGCTGTTGTGGAAGTTCCCGGCAAATTAAGCTGTGCCGGACCCGGACTCAAACTGGAAAGTTACCCTTCGTGGGAAATCCTGTTACTGACGGAGACATCCGGTTACGACTACGACCTGCGCTCACAGCGTCACTTCCTCCGCGTACTCAGGAGATCTCCTGTGAAATTTGGAATGTATGAGAGCGGTACCGGGGAAGGAAAGCTGCTAAGAAGGGTCATGAGTCGTACCTGGCTAGCTCAGTCGCTACAACCAGTGTACGTTTTCCAGTTCAGTGATCGAATTTTAGAATCTTCCCGTATGCAGGAACATAGCTGCAGGGGGTAAATCAATCTTTTTGGGAGCAGTGACAAGTTTAACCCTGGCTAGCGTATCAAAGTGAGGCTGGCGACCCTTACTTACGTTGATTTTGTAAGTGTTACAGTGCTGATAATTTATCTGGGTCCGCCTATAAATCTTTCTTTAATTAATCTTCGGTGCACTACACCGCATAACGAGTCCAGCGCAACAACAGCGGGTGGATTCCGGCTAGTGAGACCTCGCACAACGCCACAACGTCGCCGAGGAAGAGGCGGAGGACTCCTTCAAGATGGAGTGTCACTTGACTTTCAGCGATACGCTGCAAAAACATCAATATTACTTCAAAGACAGAAGTAAAGAACGAGAGATACGGTTTAACCTCCCACAGAAGGCGAAATCATTAGAGACGGAGAACATGCTCTGAATAGACATGCATGGGGAAAGGAAATAAGCAGTGGATGTACCCCGCAAACCTTTATTTCACTCCACTAACGGCAACTAAAATCCGTCACAGACCTAGAGCTAAATACACTAAGAAAAAAGTTTAAAAAATGAAAAAGTAAAAAAATAAAACTAAAGAATTAGCCGAATGGGACGGAAATCGGTAGATGAGATGTGCATGTACGGACAAACAAATGATTACAATTTCAGAAATATTGGTTGATTTATTCAAGAGAAAGAGCTTCACTAATTCAGCAAGGCAGTAACACGTTGGTCCACCTCTGGCCATTAAGCAACTAATTATTCGGTAGGTCATTGGCTGATAAAGTAATTGTACATCATTCTGGAGGATCTCGTGCCAAATTCTGTCCAATTGGCGCGTTAGTTCGTTAAAATCCTGAGCTGGTTGCAGATGACAGTCAGGTTGATATCTCCCCGTTGTCTGGGGTTTCTCCAGACACGGCTTCACTGGTCATCGGTATCCTGGAATCTAATTGACTGGAGGAGACCTGTCTTCAGTCATGAATCCCGCTTCGAACTGAGCCCCGATGATCAGCAAAGACGTGTCTCGAGACGTCACGGACTGCGGTGGGATACCTACCTGACTGTTGCCCACCATACGGTCCAACAACCAGGAGTGTTGGTCTGGGCTGCCATTCCTTCTTACAGCAGGACCCCTTTGGTTGTCGTCTGCGGCAGTCTTACAGCACAGCAGTAACTCAACAACATTCTACTCCCCGTTTTGTTGCTCTTTATGGCAAGCCATTTTAAGTGTACATTTCAGCAAGATAATGCTCGCCCGCACATGGCGAGAGTTTCTACTGTATGTCTCGTGCTTGCCAAACCCTACATTGGCCAGCAAATTCGCCTGATCTCTGCCCAAATGAGAACGTTTGGAACCTTATGGGTAGGACCCTCCAACCACTAGGGATTTTGACTATCTTAAGCCCCAGTTGGACAGAATTTGGCACACATTCACCAACACTATCAATCATTGTCAAGCCGAATAAGTCCTTTCATAAAGATCAGAAGTGGACCCCTACATTATTGACTTGCTCAATTTGTGAATCTCTTTCCCTTGAATAAATCATCTAATTGTTCTGAAATTGTAATCATTTGTTTGTCTATACAAGTAAGTGACATCTACCAATTTTCATCCCATTTGGATAATTCCTTCGTGGTGCGTCGTTTATTGTCGTCGAGTATATTAGAAACATCCGTAAGACAAAACAGCCAAAAACGGCCCAACTCACAAGAGAAACCTCACCTACGACGCAACGCACAAAGCAGAACTTTTTGTTACATCAAGACGACCAATCACAAGAAAACGACAAGAACGAACAACAAATCAGAACAGCAGCCGACCTAATTCGGCACAAAAAATTATTATTATCAACCGTGACTAACGGCGCCGAGAAAAGTGAAGATAATAATAAAAAATCAGCTCCAGTTCTGCTTCATCGAGGAAATCACTGGTCGTAGTAACCAGAATTTACAATAGCTACCCAATCAGAAGTTACTTCTCTGTTAAATGGAAGTCTTCAAAAACAGTTTCTTTACCCAAACCCGTAAAAGACATCAGAAAATCACAGACCTATCAGTTCATTGCCTACAATGTCAAAAATCCTGGTGAGAGTTATATCACGGAGAGTTAGAAAACCAATAATGGACGATAATTTCATAAGACCAGAACTGCTCGTGTTCCAATCAAAACTTTCAGCAGAACTACAACTCTTGCGAATATGGGACTATATCTATTACTATGTGAACAGGTCGCACTTCTCAGCAGCAATATTTATGGATACAGAAGAGGACTTAACAGAGTCTGGAGTGACAAGCTTATTGCCAAACTTCAGGAATCGACAAATACCCCATATGGCTACACAAAGATCATAGATAACTACTTAGCAGACATAAAGTTCTGTATCCAAATCAACGAGAAGAGATCAGAGACAAAAACACTTCAAGAACGAATGCCAGAAGGATCAGTCATTTCTCCTGCGCTGTTCATGCGAATGACATGCCTGTCCTCCAGTATTTACTATTATTTTAAGCAGCAGAAGACTGGACACCACGATTAGAAGGCTACTACAACAGATCGACTTAACTGAGGAATGAGCCACCAAAAACAAAATTAAAATAAATCCGACAAAAAATGAAGGCGGTCATGCTCAACGGAAGTTAAAAATTCAAAATTGAATGGGTAGATAAAAGAAAATACCTAGGAGTGGTTTCACGCAAGAAATTAAAACACGACATCACCGAAAAGAAGGAAAAATATGAAGAACAATCCTGAAGTAGATGTAGAAGTTATATGCTTTCCTGTCGAGCAATTACGGCCACTCAAGAACGAAACGTCGACTATATCTCGCAATAATGCAGCCAATATTGCTTTATGGTTGCACAACAAGGGGCATCGCGAGCAAAATTAGCACAAAAATTCGTCAAGGACTTCAGAATACATGTTTACGATTAACATTACAAGCACCAAGATGTGCGAGTACACGACAAGTCCACAAACAATGAAACATTAATACGATGAAAGAAAAAAATCAAAGAATACGCAAGCAAATCATTTAACAAAATCAACACGCTCAGACCTACTTCTCGACAGTTACAAGGTGATAGAGTGGCACAACCAGAAGCATGTCCTAGGATAAGAGTGCTGTCTTCCATTCATAGCGTCCTTGATATAAGCTATTGAGATCTTAAGGACGAAAATAACTTTTAAATAATTTTTGAACTCATAATTGGAACGTCAGCCATCTTGTATCGTGAAGTAACAAAAAACAATCAGCTGAGATCGAAAATGGCATTTGTTTTTATGCTGCGGCAACTGGTTTCAGTGGTACACGACCATCTTCAGACTAACTGCAACTGCCTTGCTTAGAGGTTGCACTTACAACGGCTCCACGCATAGGCTCCACACGTCACCAATGGAGACGTTACTGGTCTGAAGATGGTCTATGTACGACTGAAACTGGTTACCATATCATAAAAACTATTTGCGATGTGGGCTAATTGTTTCTTATTAAATTAATTTGCGCCCAATGACCCAGCAAGAATAAATACACTGAAGCGCCAAAGAAACTGGTCTAGGCATGCGTATTCAAATACAGAGATATGTAAACAGGCGGAATATGGCGCTGCGGTCGACAACATCTATATGACAACAAGTGTATGGAGCAGTTGTTAGATCTGTTACTGCTGCTACGATGGCAGATTATCAAGATTTAAGTGAGTTTGAACGTGGTGTTATAATCGGCCCACGAGCGATGGGACACAGTATTTCCGACGTAGCGTTGAAGTGGAGATTTTCCCATGCGACCATTTCACCAGTGCACCGTGAATATCAGGAAACTGATAAAATACCAAATATCCGACATCGCTGCGGCCGGAGAAAGATCCTGCAACAACGGGACAAACGATGACTGAAGAGGATCGTTCGACGTGACAGAAGTGCAACCCTTCCGCAAATTGCTGCAGATTTCAATATTGGGCCATCAACAATTTTCAGCGTGCGCACCATTCAACGAAACACTACCGATATGGGTTTTCGGAATCGAAGGCCCACTCGTGTACTCTTGATGACTGCACGACACAAAGCTTTACTTCTCGCTCGGGCCCGTCAACACCTACATTGGACTGTTGATGCCTGGAAACTTGTTGCCTGGTCGGCCGAGTCTCGTTTCAAATAGTATCGAGCGGATGGACGTGTATGGGTATGGAGACAAGCTCATGAATCCATGGACCCAGCATGTCAGTAGGGGACTGTTCAAGCCGGTGCAGGCTCTGTAACGATGTGGGGCGTGTGCAGTTGGAGTGATATCGGACACCTGATACGTCTAGATACGACTCTGACAGGTGAAACGTATGTAAGCGCCCTGTCTGATCACCTGCATCCATTCATGTCCATTGTGCGTTCCGACGGACTTGGACAATTCCAGCAGTACAACGCTACAAGCTACATGTCCAGAATTGCAACAGAGTGGCTCCATGACCAATCTTCTGAGTTTAAACACTTCCGCTGGCCACCAAATTCCCCAGACATGTACATATTGAGCATTGGGATGCCTTGCAACATGCTGTTCGGAAGAGATCGTCACCCCTCGTATTCTTACGGATTTATGGACAGCCCTGCAGGATTCATGGTGTCAGTTCCCTCCAGCACTACTTCAGACATTAGTCGAGTCCATACCACGTCGTGTTGCGGCACTTCTCGCAAGTATGGAACATGGAGAGCACCTCTATATCGACAAATTAAGAAAACCTTTAGTATTATCGATAGCTCATTAGAAACATTTGATGGTGATAGGAATTTGACTTTGAATGGTAAAGGAAAAAGTCTGTGCGTAGTAAAGACATCACGAGTTCCTCAGATTTCTAGAAACTTATGAATCAGGAGTGTGAGAAGCGCGTACTTCTAAATGATTATTCTTGTAACGAAGAAAGAAAACAGATACTAGCAGATTAGAAGATTAGTGTGAAAAAAAAATCGTTCAAATGGCTCTAAGCACTATGGGACTTAACATCTGAGGTCATCAGTCCCCTAGACTTAGAACTACTTAAACCTAACGACATCTCACACATCCACATCCGAGGCAGGATTCGAACCTGCGACCGTAACAGCAGCGCGGTTCCGGACTGTAGCGCCTAGAACCGCTCGTCCACAGCGGCCGGCCTAGTGTGAACACCTGAAGTACTTCACATCATGTAAGTATTGAGGGGTAATTTTAGTAAATGGAACCATCACGTAAAATCAATAGTAGGGAAGGCGAATGGAAGACGTATGTTTGCTGCGAGGACTCTAAGACAGTGCAGTGCATCCCTAAAGGAAACTGCATACAAGAAGCCGGTGCGGCCAGTTCAAGGCTATCGTCCCACTATTATGAATATATATCAAGTAGCGCCACAACAGAAATCTAATGAAATAAGAGACGCGGTGCTAGGACCGTAATAGATATTCGTATAGCCCATACGACAGCGTAACAGAAATGTTCGGAGAACGTAAATGATCCCCATTTACGTTCTCCGAGCACTTCTAGCAATCTGTTACGATCCTAGCTCCGCGTCTCCGAACTCGTTCATTTCTGTTGTCTTTCTATTCGATAAATATTCATTGGGCGAAGGACAAAATAGTTTTCGTAAAACTCTGTTCGGTAAATTTAGATATTTCAATATCTCTGCCTGGCCATCTAGATTTAAGTTTTCCGTGATTTCTCCAATGCGCTCCAGCAAAATGCCGGGATCGTTCCTTTGAAAAGAGCGCGGCCGATTTCATTCCCCATCCTTTCGTAATCCAAGTTGTTGCTCCGAACTCTAATGACAGCGCTGTCGACGGGACGTTAAGCTCTAACCTTCTTATCTCCCATCCTTCTGTTCCACGAAGACCATGAGGCCATTACGTTGCCACCATCGTATATTTGTGGTAGGTCATGGGAATAAGATTAGTTCGCATGTAGAGAAGCACAGATATTCATTTTTCGTTTGCTCAACTAGCTTGTAATCTCTGACGTCTTCTAAGTACGTTACATGTTTGTGCTATCTTTGTACTCCCTGGTGCCCGACCATGATACTGTGATCATATGTGATTCATTTTTCCTTCGCTCAACTAGCGAATAGCGTAGGACAAAAAATCGATAATACTGGCCCGATGTACCCTCTGCCATACACTATACAGTGGTTCGCGGAGTATATCTGTAGATGTAGAAACTGTAGCAGTGGAAAATAAGAGTATGAATATCATGTCTAGCTGGTATCGGCATACATATACAGTAGTAAATCGGTAACACAAATGCTGACTTTAATGTAATTTATTTACCGATCTGTTTCAGGCCAATGTAATGTTCACGGCACATTCAAAAACCAAACAAAAAATGCAGTGACCACTATGACCTGTAAGGTCAACAAATTACATTCATAAGAAGATACTTACGCCAAAATTCGGTTTTAAAACCAACATTACGTATTATATATTTTTAGGAATCTAACTTAATTAATTACAGTCAAGGAGAAGAATTCTGAACACGATAACTATCTGAAGTGCAGGCGCTAGACGGCATTAAATCGGCTCAAGATAGACAACAACAGAGTCGCATATGATCAGAATATCATGGTCAAGCCCCATGGGGTACAAAGACAAGACAAATTTGCAACATACTTGAAGACATCAAGAGACTGCAAGGTCAAAATGTAAAACACATGTACATAAAGTACTCTACAAAATACTATCATGAGTCTTGTGTGAAATATGTAAATATTAGAGTAGAAGTCAAGGATTTTATATAATTAATTTATTTTATTTTATTTTTAAAACTATAAAACTAGCCACAATTGTAATAACAATATACAAACTGCGTGACACAGTTGTAAGTATGACTAACATGAGACCCAATATGTCATCAAAGCATATGGGAAGTTGAAAATAGATGGAACAGAAGAAGGCATGTTGACATAGCTAACATGGGCATTCAACCCCAACAAAAAAACAATAAAGGTCTAACTTCGTAAACATTAAAGATGAACCCCTATAAACATAAAAAATCTACCCAAACCTCCACTTTAATCTATGTAAAATGCATTGCAGCATTTTGTATAGTATTTTATGTACACGTTCTTCACATTTTGACCTTGTAATCTCTGACTTCTTCAAGTATGTTCCAGGTTTGTGCTATCTTTGTACTCCATGGTGCTTGATCATGATATTTTGATTATATCTGATTCTGTTGTTGACTATCTTGAACTCGTTTAATGCTTTTATTTGTAGCGAATAGCGCATGCCATTCACATAGTTATTGTGTTCAGAATTGCTACATTTGACCTTAATTATGGAGCCGGCCGCGGTGGCCGAGCTGTTCTAGGCGCTTCAGTCCAGAACCACGTGGCTGCTACGTTCGCAGGTTCGTATTCTGCCTCAGGCATGGATGTGTGTGATGTCCTTAGGTTAGTTAGGTTTAAGTGGTTCTAAGTTTAGGGGACTGATGACCTTAGATGTTAAGTCCCATAGTGCTTAGAGCTATTTGAACCGTTTGAACCTTAATTATGTCCGTCGATTTCGAACAATGTGTGATATGTAATGTTCGTTTTGTAATTGCATATTTGACGTAAGTATCTTCTAATGAATGTTGTTGCCGTAATTTTTTGACCTTGCAGGTCATATTGGACACTAGATTTTATTGCAATTTTTGTTTTGTTTTTATACAGTACCATGAATGTGATCCTGGACTGAAACTGGTCGGTAAATAAATTGCATTAAAGCCAACATTTTCGTCGTGAATTTCCTTCAAATAAAAGTGCAAGAGTGCGAGGGAGCGCGTCGTGCATGCGGCTGCTGCAAAGCGCGTGGGAGGCCGTGGATCGATCGAGGCGGCCGGCGGCGGCCCAGCTGGCCAGCTGCCGCCTCCCAGAGGCCAATCAGCTGCCGCCGCCACCTCGCAGCCGGCGTGGCTGTTTTCTCCTTTTGGTCACCGAATGCCAAACCTTTCTCATCATGAATGGTATAATAAAACAAGGAATATTGTACCTGCTGTGGCCCATGAAGTCATCAAACTGGCGAACAAACCGCTCATTAAAACCCGAGCATACAATTCACGCCACTACAAGAACCATATACGTATAATTAATAATTAGAACTGACTCTAGTGAAAGTATAGAAGCAAAAACCTTCCAGCAGAAATGGGTCCGCAAAGAAATCGATCACGAGAGAATTGTGAATACACTACTGGTCATTAAAATTGCATACACCACGAAGATGACGTGCTACAAACGCGAAATTTAACCGACAGGAAGAAGATGCTGAGATATGCAAATGATTAGCTTTTCAGAGCATTCACACAAGGTTGGCGCCGGTGGCGACACCTACAACGGGCTGACATGAGGAAACTTTCCAACCGATTTCTCATACACAAACAGCAGTTGACCGGCGTTGCCTGGTGAAACGTTGTTGTGATGCCTCGTGTAAGGAGGAGAAATGCGTACCATCACGTTTCCGACTTTGATAAAGCTCGGATTGTAGCCTATCGCGATTGCGCTTTATCGTATCGCGACATTGCTGCTCGCGTTGGCCGAGATCCAATTACTGTTAGCAGAATATGGAATCGGTGGGTTCAGGAGGGTAATACGGGCTGCCGTGCTCGATCCCAACGGCCTCGTATCACAAGCAGTCGAGATTAAAAAAATGGTTCAAATGGCTCTGAGCACTATGGGATTAACATCTGTGGACATCAGTCCCCTAGAACTTAGAACTACTTAAACCTAAGGAAATCACACACATCCATGCCCGAGGCAGGATTCGAACCTGCGACCGTAGTGGTCACGCGGTTCCAGACTGAAGCGCCTAGAACCGCAAGGCCACACCGGCCGGCCGCAGTCGAGATTACAGGCATCTTATCCGCATGGCTGTAACGGATCGTGCAGCCACGTCTCGATCCCTGAGTCAACAGATGGGGACGCTTGCAAGACAACCATCTGCACGAACAGTTCGACGACGTTTGCAGCTGCATGGACTATCAGCTCGGAGACCATGGCTGCGGTTACCCTTGACGCTGCATCACAGACAGGAGCGCCTGCGATGGCGTACTCAACGACGAACCTGGGTGCACGAATGGCAAAATGTCAATTTTTCGGATGAATCCAGGTTCTGTTTACAGCATCATGATGGTCGCATCCGTGTTTGGCGACATCGCGTGGACGCACACTGGAAGCGTGTATTCGTCATCGCCATACTTGCGTATCACCTGGCGTGATGGTACGGGGTGCCATTGGTTACACGTCTCTGTCACCTCTTGTTCACATTGACGGCACTTTGAACAGTGGACGTTTCATTTCAGATGTGTTACGACCCGTGGCTCTACCCTTCATTCGATCCCTGAGAAACCCTACATTTCAGCAGGATAATGCACGACCGCATGTTGCAGATCCTGTACGAGCCATTCTGGATATAGAAAATGTTCGACTACTGCCCTGGCCAGCACATTCTCCAGATCTCTCACCAATTGAAAACGTCTGGTCAATGGTGGCCGAGCAACTGGCTCGTCACAATACGCCAGTCACTACTCTTGATGAAGTGTGGTATCGTGTTGAAGCTGCCTGGGCAGCTGTACCTGCACACGCCATCCAAGCTCTGTTTGACTCAATGCCCAGGCGTATCAAGGCCATTATTACGGCCAGAGGTGGTTATTCTGGGTACTGATTTCTCAGGATCTATGCACCCAAATTGCGTGAAAATGTAATCACGTGTCAGTTCTAGTATAATATATTTGTGCAATGAATTCCCATTTATCATCTGCATTTCTTCTTTGTGTAGCAATTTTAATGGCCAATAGTGTATATTGTTACGACGCGCCGCTGACGACAGTATGAAGTGTCGTCTCATATAGAACAAATGTGTTTGATATCGGCTAAGTACCATTTTATTCGTCTCATATTTCATCCATGGGACATGTGGCACTTGCTTAATTGAGCACTGGCACATTTTGCTGCCAATGTAAGGCGTCGCCTAATGGGGCAATATGGTCGAGTAAACCCTGTACCATAGCTTCCGAAATCGCCTACCCTTCTTCCTTTGGATAGTTTATGTGCAAGGTCCTCTCAGAAGTGAAGTGTATAGCACTCCCGTTGATAAGGTTGAAGAAGTGGAGCAGTGAATCGTAGAGTCTTGTCAAGGTTTAGAAGACGATAAGTTCGAAGCAATTCGTAACTAGTAAAATATTGCATCCAAATGCGAGGACGAAACGTGCAACATCTCCTTTAACAGGCACGAGTGTGCACGTGTTGAGATGGTGTTGTATTTTTTTGTTATGGCAGCCCATGCTTGAAACCTGAGCACAGTAAGACGGGTAATAATCTTAAAGTTCACATTTCAAATACATTTGTACTAACTCCGACAATGTCATACTGCAGTCAGTGCCGGCTCCAAAATGGCACCGTGCGAGGTGGCGCAATGGTAGCACACTGGACTCGCATTCGGGAGGACGACGGTTCAATTCCGCGTCCGGCCGTAGGTTTTTCCGTGATTTCCCTAAATCGCTCCAGACAAATGCCGGGATGGTTCCTTTGAAAGGGCACGGCCGACTTCCTTCCCCGTCCTTCCGTTATCCGCTGAGACCAATGACCTCGCTGTGTGATCTTCTCCCTCAAAACAACCCAACCCAACCTCCAAAATGGCTTGTTTGCTATCCTGTATTTACTGGGACGTTTTCTATTACCGTATACTTTTTTCTGTTAAATGTGACACACCTTGCAGTTATTTTCACATCTCTTTCGTTGGCTTTCACCAACTTACCTTCAAGCAGTGAGCCCCAGCCTAACTTAGACCTCGAGCTACGCTAGATAGCAGTATGTCTCCACAACGTACTTTCCAAAAAAAGATGTAAGGTCAAAATATATACTGATGTTTGTCTTGTACACAAGATTTTTTTTTTTTGAGCATGAAAACATGATTCGAGTAAGCTGTACTTAGAATACAGCCTACTTGAATCGTTTTTTCAATCTCAAAACCCGTTGAGGCTGTGGAACCCCACAAAAATAGAATTTTACCAAGAAGAAATGTCATTGCCTTCTTATATCTCTGCTTGCGCATACATGACTTCGTACGCCTCATCATCACTATGCCACAGGTCAAAACCGACCTGTAGTTAGGATGAGTCAAACCCACCCAATATCATAGCTGTCTTCAAATAAAAATTTATTTTACAACCCTTTTTTCAGTTTAGCTTTCAGAGGAAGTATCATTTGTGGGGAGAAATACATAATGAATAAACTGTACATCCACAGCTGTGCTGAATATACAAATCCGTCAGGAGATGAGCAAGACATTCTGCAAACTGACTATGGTTTAAAGAAACGAAGTTTTTCCGACATCTGCTCACTTACTAGCACAGCAATACAAATTCTGTTTCAGTACATTTGCAGTATTCCTCCGTACACTTTGGACAAAATGTCATAATCAAATCCCGTGCCTAATGTGAGCGTAAGCTACACGGCGATGTTCATATTTTCAAAATATAGCTGAAGAGTGTGTGGGCAGATTGCTGTTCGTTCTAAAGACTCCAGCCACGCAACCGATATACAAGACGATTTCCTTTTCTACTGTTGCAGCGTGCTTTCTGCTATGAACGGATATAATTAAGGGTAAGTATGTTATTATCCGTCGTGACTGACAGATGCTTGGTGAATTTTGAATACTGCAACATCCAGCAGTTCCTAAAATCTGTCATGCAATGATTTTAGTATTATGCACATGTCTTGAAAATGGTCGACTTACTTAGAATTGTCCTGGTTTCACTAAAGTCTTTGCTATTTATACGACAACGGTACAGAGAGAGACGTGAAATCTCACCATATGGTAAACCAAATCTCCGCCAGGCTAGTTATACCACACACTGATTATAGCACGGTCAGATACTTGCCACTATTGTACTACGAAAACCATAAACAATTCCCCCTAGTTTCTTACTGCCATTCATGTCCAATTTTTGTATCACTCTCTTGATCAATTTTACGAAACCAACGAAGAGCACGTTTGGCGATACCTCTCGTAGACCGTTTGAATCTGCCCGCACATAAGCCTGATTGGCCAACTTCAGTGTAAATTAACTCGGAAATAGCGAAATGTATCGATTTTTTGTTATTATTTATTTCTCAGCACAACCTACCCCGCAACACCCTTACAAGCTTTTTAGACTGTTTCTGATCACCCTGCATAGGTGTAGTCCATGCATCTATCTTGTGCTGATAGCTAAGGCGCTACACACCTGTAGATCAGTACCACCGGTTATCTACATTTCTCTCACATCTACTACTGTAAGCATTGTCAATATGCCATAATTAATTTTGTAATAAATTTTATCCTACAGGTATACAGACAATTTATAAAACTAAATGAGTGTGTCCAATAGGACTAGTGGGTGTGATTGGGTCTTATAAGAACCTCTATGAAATTAGGTTAGACAAAATGTAAAATACGACATGTGCATGTACTTCGAGTGATAATCACAATTTCTGCATGTAAAGAATGCCTTTCTCATTATGGAATGTCATAAGAAAAGAGTATAGCCTTTTAATCTGGCTTCAGTGTCCAAGGGTTCGCTTCATTCAGCGACTGTATTTATAACATTTAATATCCAGGTCCTTTTTACGAGCAGACTGAGTACTCAGATGATTCTTCTTCATTAACTTTTATTGTGACAGATTTCTCATGAACATTTACAAAAATCCGGATTAAAAATGTAGACTGCATACACTGTACTTAATAAAAGGAGTTACAATGTAGGAAATATTAAGAGACACAAGCACAAAGCTGCCAGCAAACATGGATGTTGACCACTACAGAATTGAGTAAAAACTGACTTACATCTTGTGCGTCTGACATTTACAAGAGAACTGAACTGCTGATAGTTAACTGACGAACTGTCGTACTGATGTGCACTGAACTACGATCTTAAATAATACAGTTTTTGTTCTTTAAATTAAATTTACTTCACAATAGAATTTTCTCTTACTTTAATTTTAGCAGTAATAAGTCATTTTTAGTGAATTTGCCCACTTGACACAAATTGCAAACCAAACCTAAGGTGATGAAAAATGAGGTATAATGGGAAACATTCTAAATCAAATTTTGATAATAAACTTTGTAGATTCTGTTTGGTGAAGAGTAACATAAAAGAAGACAGTCGCTAAGTAGCACAATTGTGACTTATTACTGTCCCTTACAGAATCATCGAAACTCTAGAAGAATAAGATGACAGTCATTAAGAAATATAAGAGGCAGTCACATGAAAACGAGAGACATGGAAATAGAGTAAAGTGTTCATTATCTCAAAGGTAATCGTCCTAACGATTTATCCCACTGTGAGACAGAGCGGACAAGCCTTATGGAAAAACCCAATAAAACAATACCAATCGCCGTTATTTAGGCTTCATTTTTATTTTTAGGCTACCAGTTTCGGCGATACATTTCGTTATCTTCAGCCCTATACAGTGAAGGTGAAAACAGAGCAATAAGTACATATTAAAATTAAAATACAGAGCGTATTGTCTAAAAGTTACAAGTGCTGTATATTAATTTACGCAATTAAAATATCTACAGTGAAGGTTATACCAGAGCAATAAGTACATATTAAAATACAGAGCGCATTGTCTAAATGACGTAAGCGTTACATATTAATTTACATAATTAAAAGAACTCAGTCTTAATTAAAATCGACATGATACACCATAATATGTACTATCCGAAATTAATTAGTTATTCATGCACATTGTGAAATGCTTAGTAACGTAATGGAAGTATTTATAAAAGAGAAGTGTCGTAGTAATGCAACCATCAGCCTGGTATATCCGTTGTCTGTAAAAAAATGCATGGTTACACGTGGCAGATTCTATAGGTTTTGTCAAAAAGTAAAAGACGGGTAAAGTGACCGACTAATCATATGTAAAGTAGGTAACAGGATCGTATATCAGGTAAAGTAACCTTCACTGTATATATTTTAATTAAGTAAATTAATATGGAACACTTGTGTCTTTTAGACAATACGCTCTGTATTTCGGTTTTAATGTGTACTTATTACTCTGTTATAACCTTCTCTGTATAGGCCTGAAGATGACGTAGTGTATCGTCGAAGCTGGTATCCTAAAAATAAAAATAAAACCTAAATAGCGGCGATTGGTATTGTTTTATTGGATATTGACCAGCCATAGTCCAACACTCCAGCCAGAAGATGGAGTTACATTCATTTATGGAAAAACGTCTGCCGTTGCCTGCGGAACCATAGTTGCACCAAGACGTACAGCTCTTCGTCCGAAGCAACTCGACGACCATGAATGTCTTTCTTCATGCCCCCCCCCCCCCCCAAAAAAAAAAAAAAAAAAAAAAAAAAAATGTGGAAACGAATGCTTACAATTTCAGAAAAATTGGATCGTGTGTTCAAGAAAAGGAGGTTCACAAATTGAGCCAGTCAATAACTGTTGGTCCACCTCTGGCCCTTGTGCAAGCTGTTATTCAGCTCGGCCTTGGTTGACAGACTTGCTGGATGTCCTCCTGAGAGATATCGTGCCAAATTTTGTCCAATTGGCGCGTTAGATCGTCGAAATCCCGAGCTGCGTCGAGGGTCCTGCCCATAATGTTCCAAATGGTCTTACTGGGGAGAGATCTGGCGAAATTACTGACCAAGGCAGAGTTTGGTAAATACAAAGACAGGTAGCAGAAATTCATGCTGTTTGCGGGCGGGCATTATATTACTGAAATGTAGGCCCAGAATGGCTTGCCCCGAAGGGCAACAAAACGTGGCGTAAAATATCGTCGACATACTGCTGTGATGTAAGAGTGCCGCGAATGACAACCAAAGGGGTCCTGCTTTGGAATCAAATTCCACCCCAGAACATCACTCCCGGTTGTCAGGCCGTATGGCAGGCTACAGTCTTGCTGGTGTTACACCGCTGTCCAGGGTATGTCCAGACACGTCTTCACAGGTAATTGGGGCAAAATGGAAGCGGGAATCATCATTCAAGGCAATTCTACTCCAATCAATGAGATCCCCGGCCGAAGACGTGTCTGCAGACGCCCTGGACAACGGTGGAATACCAACCCGACTGTCGCTGGCCATACAGCCCGACAACCAGGAGTGATGATCTGAGGTGCCATTTCTTTTCATAGCAGGACCCCTTTGGTTGTCATCTACGACACCTTTACAGCACAGCGGTACGTCGACGATGTTCTACACCCCGTTTTGTTGCCCTTCACGGCAAACCATCCTGGGCTGACATTTAACCAAGATAACATCCGCTCGCACAGTTAGAGTATTTCTACTTCTTGTCGTCATGCTTGCCAAACTCTCCCTTGGCCAGAAGGGTTGCCATATCTCTCATCAATTGAGTACGTTCGAGGGATTATAGGCATATGGGCCCTCTAACTAGCTCGGGATTTTGAAGACCTAACGCGCCATTTGGACAGAAGTTGACACGATACCGCTCAGGAGGACACGCAACAAAAAATGGCTCTGAGCACTATGGGACTTAACATCTGTGGTCATCAGTCCCCTAGAACTTAGAACTACTTAAACCTAACTAACCTAAGGACATCACACACATCCATGCCCGAGGCAGGATTCGAACCTGCGACACGCAACAACTCTGTCAATCAATGCCAAGCTAAACAACTGCTTGCATGAGGGCCAGAGGTGTATCAAAGCGTCATTGACTTGCTCCACTTGCGAAGCCCTTTCTCTTGAATAAATCATCCAATTTTTCTGAAGTCATTATCATTTGTTTATCTGTACATGTACATCACATCTACCGGTTGAGATTTGTATTATCATAAAGCGGTTAGAATGATTATAAATCGGTAAGAAAAATGTTAGTTAGGTTCAAACGTATCGTATACAACGTCTGAAAAAAAAATCGTAGCTCCAAAAAGTAATTAATATAGAGTAATGAAATTCCGGGAATAGATTTGCCTAGGTAACATATTTAATTGATTAACTCTGCTAGATCGCAGTACGAGATAAGCTATGCTAAAATAGCATTGACCGACCGTCTGAGCTGGGTTCCATACTTAACACTGTAATAACACAACCGTTTAATGCTAAGGCTTCTCGCCAACTGGAGCTGTAAAAATGGTTCAAATGGCTCTGAGCACTATGGGACTTAACTGCTGAGGTCTTCAGTCGCCTAGAACTTAGAACTACTTAATCTAACTAACCTAAGGACATCACACACACCCATGCCCGAGGCAGGATTCGAACCTGCGACCGTAGCGGTCGCGCGATTCCAGACTGTAGCGCCTAGAATCGCTCGGCCACCCCAGACGGCTGGAGCTGTAGAGAAGAGGCTACGGAACAAGCCAGTATCTGCCGCATACTGTTGAAGAGTTACGAAGGTGGAGGCATTTCTTTTCAGTCAACCCTCGTATAAGTGGTTCATATTTTGTCAAGACGTAACTGGATATTACTACATTTTCAGTCAGATAATACGTCGTCATAGATAACCGTCTCATACTGCGAAAAGTATGAGCCTGCTAAGTGATGCTGTTTCTTAGTTCAATATGCAGGGAGCAACCTATCTCTTTTCAGCGGTTGTTAAGTGGCGAGGGGTGTGGGGGTGGGGGGGGGAGGGGTAGGGCGTCAAACGGGTCGACTGGGAGCGGGAGAGGCAGCACAGGACATTGTAATTTCCATTGTCTATACGTTTACAAATAAATTCATAAAACTTTGTCAGCATGGCCGGGAAGGATTCAGGGTCCACACTCATAGCAGTTGAAGTTCAAAAATATGACAAAATATTTTTTTTTACATGTGATAATTTATCATTTGTTTCATTTACGCCGGCCGCTGTGCCAGAGCGGTTCTAGGCGCTTCAGTCTGGAACCGCGCGACCGCTCGGTCGCAGGTTCGAATCTTGCTTCGGGCATGGATGTGTGTGATGTCCTTAGGTTAGTTAGGTTTAAGCAGTTCTAAGTTCTAGGGGACTGATGACCTCAGATGTTAAGTCCCATAGTGCTCAGAGCCATTTGAACCAATTTTTTTTTGTTTCACTTGCTATTAGTTGCATTTGTTGCTATAGGCACTCTTTTCTACATAAGTAAGAGAGATCCTTCGATGAATTTTGCACAGCATACAAACCATACTTAACGGTGTATGAAACTCTATAATTTATTTAATTTATGAATAAATGAATGAGCTGTTACATTCTAAACTCCATCTTTAGAAAAAAACCTCAAATTTTATAGTTAACTATCTCAATTTTTACCACAGTTTTTAATAGATTTGGAAAATCTAAAACAAAAAATACTGTTACATCTACCAGAAACATCTAAAATGTTCCACCGCTGAATTACTGTTACTTTCCGCATTCTTCAGATTTAATCTTCCTTTCCTATTCAGAGACATTCTCTCCTTGGTCATATTTTTTATTTGAAGCTATGCTCTTGCCATTTGCTGATTGTCCCATCATCAAGAAACATTAGCGCATAAAATTGTCAATATCCCGAGCTGGTTGGAAGGGCCTTCCCATAATGCTCGAAACATTGTCATTTGGGGAGAGATCCGGCGACCTTGCTGGCCAAGGAAGGATTTGACAAGCAGAAAGACAAGCAGTAGGAACCCTGGCTGTTGCGGGGGGGCATTATTTTGCTGAAATGTAAGCCCAAGATGGCTTGCCGTGAAAGGTAACAAAACAGGGTGTAGGATATCGTTGACGTACCACTGTGCTGCAAGGGCGAACCGCAAGGTTGGTATCCCAGTGCTGTCCAGCGCCGACTCCAGGCACGTCTTCATTGGGGCAGTGTTCGAAGCGGGACTCATCACTACAGGCAGTGCTGCTCCAGTGAATGACAATGCAGGCCCAAGACGTGTTTAGAGGCGGTCAGGACAGTGATGGGATACCAACCTTGACGATCGCCCGCCATTCGGGCCGACACCCAGGGATGACGGTCTAAGGTGCCATATCTTTTCATGAGGGTATCATCCGCGACACCCTTATACCACAGCGGTAAGTGGACTATCTTCTACGCCTCGTTTTGTTGCCCTTCAAGACAAGCCGTCCTGGGCTTGCATTTAAGAAAGATAACACCCGCCCGCACAGGGCGAGAATTTCTAGTTCTTATATTCGTGCTTGTCAAACCCTACGTTGGCCAGCTGTGTCGCCAGATCTCTCATCAATTGAGAACGTTCGGAGCATTTTGGGCACATGGGTCCTCCAACCAGCCCGGTATTTTGACCATATAACTCGTCATTTGGACAGAGTTTGGCACGATATCCCTCAGGAGAACTTGCAACAGCTCCGCCAATCAGTGCCAAACTGAACAACTGCTTGCATAAGGGCCAGAGGTGTACCAAAGCGTTATTGACTTGCTCCAGTTGTAAAGCCCTTTCTCTTGAATGAATTACCGATTTTTTCTGAAACGGTTATGATTTGTTTGTCTGACATGTACATCACATCTACCGATTTCCTTCCCATTCGGATAATTCTTCATGATGCGTCTATTTTTTTGTCTTAAAAAAATGTTCAAATGTGTGTGAAATCTTATAGGACTAACTGCTAAGTTCATCAGTCCCTAAGCTTACACAATACTTAACCTAAATTATCCTAAGGACAAACACACACACCCATGCCCGAGGGAGGACTCGAACCTCCGCCGGAACCAGCTGCACAGTCCATGGCTGCAGCGCCTCAGACCGCACGGCTAATCCCGCGCGGCTTTTTGTCTTAAAATGTATTATGAGAGAAATACTTTATGAATAATTGTAAACTGGTAAGAAAAATGTCACTGTTACTATGGTAAATGTATCACATATTTTATTAGAAGTATTTTGAAACTAAAACAGTGTTAAAAGCATCGAAAATAAGAGTGATGTCGGAAAGTTCATATGAAAATTTAGACTTCCACTCGGTGCATTTGGCTCAGAAAGCAAGGTTGGAAACTTTAAAGCTGCAATTGTCTTACAGTGCTGTAGTACGGGCGCTAAGAAGAGCCCTTGCCATAAATAACCCTAATCGTAATGCCAAATAGTTGAAAATGCTCCCGGAGATTAATGATGCTGGAAATCTACAGCTTGGTGAAGCTTAGCTAATAAATTTGTAAAACTAGTAGGTCGAAATTTGTTCGAGTCTCTACTGGCTGAGATTTTTCAACGTTTCCCTTACGCTTACCCTCCAGCCTCTGATCCTTAGTGCTGCCAGCCTTTGCATATGCTCCATGTCGTCCCCTATTATTCTTACCTGATACGAATCATATGCGAGGGACAGTTATTTTAGCGTACGAGGTATAAGTGTTTTGTATTCAATATTTTCATAGATAGACTTGTTTACACTTTTACAGTTCATTTAAACATTAGTTACACAGTATCTTACCATAAATAGGAGCTTGTCAGTGACTGTAAGTACAATTGAGCCTATGTCATGACTCTGTTTAATATGGCCACGCAGTGTTACTACTAGGAATTTGTATTGCGTCAGTCACTGAAACTGGCACTTATGTGTACTCAAAGGCTATTATATTTTTATATTTCTTGAAGTGCACAACTTCCCCTTTTCTCTAGAGTAAGTACTAATTGTCAGTTTTTATACCTGGTTGATGTTTTGTCAAGACGCCAGAGAACATTGTTGCCTTTCTTATCGGTTAACACATTCTCATCAATAACCGCGTCACCAGCGAAAAATATGGGACTATAAGTGACGCTATTTGTTAATTCAGTATTGGGAGTAAATCTGAACTCCACCGACAAATTTTCGTAGATTGTTAAGGGGTATTTTCTGAGTATTTTGGTGTAAGGGACTCGTGGTCCATGAAAATTAATGGCCCTACAATACGGTTCTTCTAGCATTTCCTAGATGCTAATAATATTGAACTGACTATTTTTATGTTACGTCTGTGTGCAACAGAATAAATGCAATTTGTGCTTTCCACACGTGTTCGATCTAAATATTTTAGCGTGTCAGTGGCAGTGTGTCTCTTCTTTACACTACGTGTCGTATTCTTGTTGTTCTGTTTGTGAAGCTCTTTGTCTGATTCCACAGTTGAAACACAATACCCAAAGTATGCATGCACCTTTACACCGTATTATAACAACATTGAGTTACACAGAGACAAAAACTAAAATTGATTAGCCGCGTGGAGTGGCCGAGCGGTTTGAGACGCCATGTAACGGGCTGCGCGGCCGCTCCCGCCGGAGGTTCGAGTCCTCCCTTGGGCATGGGTGTGTGTGTTGTTCTTACCGTAAGTTAGTTTAAGTAGTGTTTAAGTTTAGGGAACGATGACCTCAGCTGTTTGGTCCTTTAGAAATTCACACACATTTGAACATTAAAAATGATTAGGATAAAGTTAATTACGCTTGTGTTTTAAATAAGGCACACAAAAAACTGCTTGTGTGTTTGGAATAACCAGCCGTCCAGGATATAGTGGTGCGATCTGCCTATTAAGAAGATTTCAGATCAATAACATACTTGGTTTAGAGTCTGCTTTGCACAGTACTAACATTAACGCTTTATTAAGAACTGAATAGTAACCTGAGTAAAATAAAGACCGAGAACATGAAGACAGGCTATTTGGGCATAGCGATTAACAGGAATCTAAATGCATCATGCAAGCAATGTAAATAAAAAAAGCGGTATTCCTGACGCATTGTTTCAGGAACTGTTGAAGTTAAGAGGTTTGGAACTTGTTTGTAGCTTATTATTTATATTGGTTTACGTTTATGGAAAATGAGATCAATTTTTGAAACATTAGTTTTAAGTTTTCTCCATTTCTTGGCAAGTTTTAATTTCTGATTTCTATACGAAATACATTTAATATTCTACATCCATAGTGTTATAACAATGTTTTGATCGTACTGTAAGAAATTGAAGTGTCTAGCTCAAACAGTTTATTAGAAAGCGATTATTTATCACAAAAATAGTGTTTTTCAGAAGCAGCAATTGGGAAAAATGTAAATAAAACCAATATAGTTACATCTACCAGAATCATTTGAAATGCTGCACCGTTGTAACCATTATTATTTTTTATGCTCCTCAAATTTAATCTTTCTTTCCTGTTCAGAGACATTCTCTCTTGCGTCACATTTTTAATTTGAAGCTGCACTCTTGCTATTTGCTGATTGTACAAACAATCAAAAAATATTGTTGTAATTCTTCCAGAACTCTTATTCGTCGTTTATTTCCAACATTAAATGCGACGCCAGTATCATTTATTCCAATATTGAGTGTCTGATGCCCTTCAGACGAGTTTTTGTAAGCCGTGGCTAAATTACAATGCGAAAGACACATTGACATTTTGCGCTTTTACTGTTATATAGTTTTTAACAAATCTGGGTTTGTTAAAATACTATACGCTGACTTTTGATCGCCAAAACAACATCTGGCAAATATTTTGTCAGTGAAGTGATTAAGTGTTCCTCTGTCTTGAGTTTTTTTGTACTTAACAATATACTGTAGGACGTAAATTGTGAAGACTATGCTGATCAGTAGTGGCATTATAAAAAGTACTTCGTCTGTAGAATTCTTCTTTTCGCATATATTTTATTTTTATTGTTCCAAATAGTTTGACCATAGTTTTCACACAATGAAGTTGAAATTAGGAGGTTTCATTATGGAAGAATAAATGTTATGCGCTGTGTAACGTTATGACGAGAAACCGGCAGACTAATAAACACACTATTTCATTCAGAATTCGTTACTATCCACGTCAACAAAAAACAAGAGTCAGCTGAAGTGGTGCCATCCAATGCACATAACACTATTGCTAAGCCACAGCTTTTTGAATTTTGAAGGTACCGAGATAAAAAGTTTTAAGTAACGAAATCCAACTTTTCATCGGAAATAACACTGCACACCGTATTAATAAAAAATTAATCAGACCACCTTATATCACAATCTTCGGCAAATCCGTTAGTCAACAGACCCAAATATCAACAGTAAAATTATTGAAAATTCTTTTTCGAGCTAAACTTTCTAAAATGTAAACCATTATATTGCTATTAAGTTAACAAGGGTATTCCTAAGCTGGTCTTCGTAAAAACGTCCGCAGTAGGCTATGACACGTCCTCAGTATGACTAAGTTACAAGTCGCCCCCCCCCACTAACTCTCCCATCCACACTAGGCTTGTTACTTTTTTTCAAAATGGTTCAAATGGCTCTGAGCACTATGGGACTTAACTTCTGAGGGCATCAGTCCCCTAGAACATACAACTACTTAAACCTAACTAACCTAAGGACATCACACACCTCCATGCCCGAGGCAGGAATCGAACCTGCGACCGTAGCGGTCGCACGGTTCCAGACTGTAGCGCCTAGAACCTCTCGGCCACAAAGCCGGCTGCTTGTTTCATCTATCTCCTTCATCATCTGTAACAAACCATCTCAATATACCATTCTCAATGCTCGACACTACTTCATCTTTCATTCCACAATGCTTCCTACAATTAAATTCTTAAACTGTACTTAAAGTTTTAAGGCTTGGGTAAAACTCGGTATCATACTTAATAACCATATTATTTATTGATGAAATTAAGTTGTGGGGTACACACAAAGTTCAGTCATAAATATAACTGAAACATTAATGTGAAATATGATCTTGCATCTCCTGGGGAAGTTTAGGTAAGTCAAGTTTGTGTGCTGTTGTTTTTTATTTTAGGCGCGATTCCAGGTTCAAGCTTGAAAGCGATTGTTCGGATGAATATGTAAGACACGAACAAGGAAAGAAAACAATTGTCAGCTGATTATGATTCAGGAATACTATTCCAGGCGTTAAAAACCACGATATCTTCTTTCTCCAGGTCTTTCTAACCAGACCACTTATGCCGTGAACTAAGCCCGTATTTGTTTTTCTCCAATAGTTCTACTTCAGCAACAAGAGGTTCAGATTTAGAGCTCCTCAGTTCTATGTTTTTTTTTTATATCGAGTAGTTGCATTTCACATTTGCCAATGCGAATATTAAAGTGAGATTTTTTAGACAAAGGCTAATGCAACTTTGCTGTTTCTGAACTTCTAAAACCGGTTAAGAAAGGTTTCCCTCATATTTAAAAGTACTATTGGTTTTAATTAGCAAAGTTCAATAGGTTTCGAAAGTAAGTCAAAATTTCTTTTTCAAAATATTGAACAGAAAGAAAATATATCTTTTCGAATGAAAAAATTTTTTTCTAACATCGTAAAAATTGGTTTTCTTTCCTCTGTAATTTACGATCTGCGTGAAATGTAACGTCCACCATGCAATGAAATTTTTGGGTCCAGTGATCGTTTGTTAGACAAAAAAATTCTTTGAAATGTCGAAGATAAAGAGCTTTAGCAATAACGGAGTTGATAATCACCAGTATTGTAACCTCGCAAGTTTCTTCTGGAAATGTCTGCACACAAAGCACTTCGTTACAATGCAACGGTAAGTAACTATTTTCTGATTAATTTTTTCTTTCAAAAAGCAACATGTTTTCACTCCGTCTGTTGAACTGTAACAATGTTATCGAGTCGAATATGTTTCTCAGTGCACCCCAGTTACAGCCTTTGCTATATCCTCCAGACTCTTTCTACCTTTGAGTGATTATAATCCCAAAAGTTTTTGTTTAGAACCTGCAGATGAAATAAATCGTAAAAAAGTGAAACTTGCGCTGTATTATTTATATAAAACGACTCCTCAAATGCTACTGACAGAGCTGAGACCTATTTAAGGTCTTCGCTTGCTGGTTGGTTGTATTAAAAACGTTCTGACTATTCTGACTTTCACTGTTTTAGCAGTTTGTTTGGAAAAGCGACACTCAACGGACCAGAAAGCCGCATGTGTCTCGCGAGCCGCGATTTGCCGACCACTGTTCTATTCAACCAAAGTTAAAAAAACGTAAATCAAATTAAAACGCAGATTACAATTTTAATTCGGCACCAAATACAAAAAGGTCGAAATTTTGACCTATAATACTTGGGAATGATGATAGCATTACAGCATATTTTGATTAAATCGAAACATCTGTTGAAGGTGGAAGATAGAAAGGAATAATACACCTTCTAGATAAAATTCATTATCAAAGAAGTGCTTAGCTTCATCTGTATTAAGACCGGCGCCGTGTTCCCGTGGTATACGCTTATCACGCCGCACGCAACCACTGACACGACCTACCATCACAGGCGCCGGCGCGGCACTGAGCGCACGGGACAGCAGCTGGCGTCGTCCCGGACCCGGAAGTGCGCGTGCGCGGCCCCGCCCACCCAGCGCCGCAGGGTGGGGACCCCGAAATTTCAGTGTGCACGCGGCCGCCGCAGTCGGTCAGCCGGGCCGGAGCGCGATCAATCGGCTGCAGGCGCGAGCTGTGCGCGGTCCGCCGTGGCCCGGCGACCCACTTCCCTGCCCGACTAACTGCTCCGCGCAGCCGAGCCGCTGGCGCGCTCCGATCGCGTCTCCGGCTCGCCAGACGAAACCTCGCCCGCTTCCTCCTCATTTTTTTTCCTTTCCGCCGCGAGTCATCTCGTGTCAGCTGGTTCCTCTCGGCGACGCGCGACCCACCTGGCCCGGTTCGTCTCCTCGTTTTTCCCCCGCCTTTTTTCCGTCGCCTGCGCCGGGTGCCCGAGCGCGCCGCCGGTTCTCTGACCTACTGACTCACATGCCGTGCCGGCTGCCCCCTCCACGCCACTCCGTTTGTCTCCCCCACCACACCGGCCTGCGCCGTTACCCTCCCTCCGACGCCGCCCCACCACCGTGTCCACGCGGACACGCGCGCGCGAGAGAGGGACACTTTAAGAAGTTTGACCATAACCTAACATTCATTTGAGTACGTACGGCGCGCCGGCGCGAGTGACGAGTTTTGTGTGTGTGTGTGAGAGGACCGGCACGGCGACGTCCGCAAGAGGATGCGTCCGGGTGCAGGAGGTGTGACGTCGCGCAAGAGGAACAGATCTCTCGCCCCGCTGTCACGAGGCAACTCGGCAGTCGCAGAACGCGGCGCTGCGTGCTGACAACAAACGGTTGTGACACTGTATTCGTTTCTTCTACCCACAGTGTCGGATTCGGATAATGGAACAGTGCTGGACGAATAGAACTTTACACCTTCTTCTTTCTACGTGAACGTATTTTCCGAAATTCAGCCTAATTTTCGTTATATTAATGCTCTACGCTTCGACGTTCTACACAGCTAGTTGTGATACTAGTTTAAAATAATTACAACTGAACAATTTCTAGTCTGCTGTCAAGTTGAGCTCCGACACACTTGTTTTCAGTTACTGTAAAAAGTGGTGACGTAGTAACGTGACAATACTGTGTGACAGTTGCTGACTGTGTGTAACTCGAATAGAAAGCTACAGCATAAACTGTGATTGTGTTTTTGCGTGCTGGAGTGATTCAGATCTCCATCTACGTGTGAGACTCAGTGCCTCAATAACGGGGGTCAGCTGTTTTTAATGATCCACTCTGCGCATTTCTCTCGGAGCGAAGTAGGAACTTTTGGTAACTGTGACAAGAAAGTGTTCAGACCTGGATTAAGTGTTCTCTGACGTTCGAAGAGTTCGTGACAAACTGCGGATACACGAGAGGTGAACTGTGAACTTGCGCGGCAAATAAAGGAGTGCTGGGAGTGACTCAGTTGCAAGACGATAACGTAGAGCTGTAATTAGGCTGTGACATGTAAGTGAACCCCCGGAACCTCGTAAAGATAAGAAGAAAGCGTCTGAACGTCGGTTTCTGTGACAGAAGAAACCGAGATCTCGCATTCGCGCAGGGCGACTCCAATCGTGCCGACTCGTCGCAGGTGCAAGTTCCGTCACTGATCGGGTTGAACTTTTGAAGATTCGAGCTCTTGGCGAAAAGAACTGTGTTAGCTGTGACAAGAGTCTGTTTGTGTGCGCCGCTTTTCAGCAAACAAGTAAACTGGAAGCGCGTGCATAATCGGAGGGAGATTTCTGTCATAAACTGAAGGTAAAATCGTGTTTCTAAGGCTGTAACGTGAGCAAGTGATTGAAGGATTTAAGTGAGTGTGTAGGTCAAATAAGAGAGCAGAGTGCACGAGTTGGAGGACGCACCGGTGAGGTCGCGAACTGGACGGTCGTAGCGCAGAAGAGCGAACCGCGGGCGAGTGTCGTATGGACGGTGCGCGGCGCAGCGATGCCTGAGCGGTGCCCGGCGTGCGGCGGCGGCCTGGGCGGCGGCAGTGGCGGCGCCGGGGGCGGCGTCGGGGGCGGAGGCGGCTACACGGGCCCCAGCGGCGGCCCGCCCCCGCAGCGCAAGGTGCAGGTGACGGCCAAGGTGCTGTTCGGCTCGGTGGCGGCCATCGCCAACATGAAGCGAGAGGAGAAGGCGGCGCGCGCCAGCCGCCGGCCGCAGTAGCCGTGAGTAGCCCCTAGCCACCAGCTCTCTGCCATGCCAAAGCCACCGCTACCACCGACCTCCAGTTCCTACCCACCACCGGCCGCCTCGGACTACGCCAGGCGCCGCCCCTGTGATCTGTACTGCGTCACATTCTGTATACTCTACTCGATGTGTGATGATCTCATTACGGCGCAAGTGCGACCGATGTTTACATTTGTTTTTGTTGTTCTTTTGCTACCTGTAAATATTGTACAAAATAAAATTTCTACTCTGCTCGAACACTCGAAGACTTTCTTTGTCCAGTCTGTGCCATGCATGCTTACATTAAAATGCACTTCCCATTTCTTCTTCCACCTCTCGAAGAAGTGGAATTACGAGAGTCATTCAGTAATAAAGAGACAAATCGAAACTCCATCACTGTTTGTTTATTCCTTTTATTTAATTCGTAATTCCACGGAGTCGACGTGTCAGAAGCTCGCAGGCGTGGACTGCATCTCGTCCACAACAGGCAACAGACGACGTCATTCGCACAGAGTCACAGTTAATGCACAACAATGCTCTGAAACAGTGTGTTTTACTCACATCTTAGTACGAACGAATAAATGGAAATATATGAATGGTTACTATATGCCTACATACTATCCTTTGTGACGTTGGACATAACAGTGCTATTACTAAAGACATAAAATAATATGCATTAAGCTGTCGTAAAGAATTTTTAAATGCTTTCTGATTTCGCAGTGACTGGTAGTGTTCGAGGTCTGGGTACTTCCATCCACTTTGAAACTTTTTTTGTTTAAAGTATAACTTGCTGCAAAGAGCTCTTTATTCAGAACAATAATAACACAGGTATATGACAAAAACGTTGTATTATACCTGCGAAACGAAAGCAATCACTCATTGGAGTAGAACATATTTTATTGATGAAAGTAGATAATTCAGTAGATGCATTAACCAATCATTAGTAATTAACTGGAGCGATGCATGAAATTTTGCGAATTAGTTCATAAATACTCTTGTGACATCTTTTGTGTTCAGAATGCCTTTTGTTAGGTATTTCACTGTGCGAAATAAGTTAATGAAATTGTACAAAGTAAACAAGCTTATAATTCTAAGATATTATTCTTGTACTAAAGACAGACTAAGTCTGATTTCTGTAGAGGTAACGAATCCGTGACTTACTAAAGAGATTTTATGTATTCAGACGAGTCTGAATGCAGTTGTCTTCGTTTATCAATTGTACGTTGCTTGCCGGCAGGGCAGTACCTCTCATCAAATTATATGCGCTACCGTGGTGGTTCTTTGTTTTGTGCCTGAGTTACACAGCTATCTCTAAACATATTTGCGTCAGAGTGCATTCTGATGCTTAGTATTATTCAACTTTCTCACCGAAATTTCATGACTATGCAATTAGTATCTGCAAATATAAATAAAAATGACAAATTCTCTGTTGTATTCAAAAACCAGGAATTATTCCACGTGTGGGGCAGGTACAGAATCTTGCGTCGCCATTTAGTACCAATAGCTCTCCACTCCATAATTAGTTATGTAGGTACCGACAGTGTAGAGCAGCATTTTGTTGTAAATACACAATTTGGGAAAAAATTTTCTGCAGTGCACAATACAAAGTGTTTACATGAACCTCGCACATATGCATTCTTGACACAAGTTATGGTTTCTTTTTGAAGTTCCCAAGTTATGAATTAGTCTTTTAATGTCCGCTGTAGAACAACTATGTTTTAGTGTGATGCAGTAGTAGACACAGAATGGACTGTGTTAACACTTACATGGAAAATTTCAACAACTTCTGCAGCTATAATTCGTTCCTCTTCTGTAACATGTTCAGCACTGTCAGTTTCAAAGGATCTAGTCAATATTTGGTAGTCGCAAATAAAGAAATTTACAAGTAGTTAGACCACATTTTCCGACAACTTTGAACTGATTAATTCACTTGCAGGAGAGCGATGTAGTCATAAAGTTTCCTCGCTATTGCTGATGTATTCATATATAAACATCATGTGATAACACATAACTGCAACGCAGTTCTGATTTCGAGGTATAGAATTTAAACTATTTTAAACTGATGTGGATGCAAACTTATTTTATGTAGACTCTTTTTCAAAACACGACTTGTTGTCTCTTTACTTATTGAATGACGCTCGTACTCAGCCGACAGCCGGAACATAAACTGCTTGGAAGCGTCAGATTACTCCAGACATAAACAGCTGCAGTAAGCTTCCAATAGCTCTCACATCTCCTGACATAACACATGGGTTGTCCTAGGGACACTTCTTCGTGTTCACCTACACACAGCTCTGCTATTGTAATTCTTGGTCAACTTTCTCACTTTTCGCAGTTTTATAAGATTAAATACTTACAGGTTACTGGTAATTAACACCTATGGCGATGAACACATCCTTCTGCAGGGGTGGTGCTGGTGAATCTCTGGATTCATAAGAAATCCTTACAGTTAAAGTAGAAAAATTATTTCTCCTATGTACTGTCCCCTGAACTATAAAGACTCTTGGTTTAGTTCTTCTCCTTCTTTAGCTAACGCAATAATGCTTCTTTTGTCTGTGAAAAATACCAGTCGCTCAGATCTAATAACTCATTCATAGCGTTCAAAATTGGTTGCACTTCATGAAGAAATCTGCAGGAGACAACAAAAATGTAGATGTGCTTCCTTTAGCAGCATAATAACTACATCTGCGAAAATAGGTGGACTAAAAAAAAACACATAGTTCTTTAGACAAGCTAGCTGATCGGTGATGTTCCGGCAAAATCGATGTGTCACCTCCCTGTTATGCCAACAAAATTATTTTTCTTCCCAACACAAAGGCTTGTTACAGTAGGCAGCATTAGAAAGAACTTAAGAACTTTATAATTCCAGCAGATTCTTCAGTTACTCACGATTGCGATGGAAACACGTACATCTTCTACTATTGCCACTCGAGTTAATGTCTCAGCTCTTTCATGAAAAGTATGCACGGACACCATTTCAAAACGTAGATGTCAATCTATCTACAGTAAATCAAGAATGTAACAGATCACTAATACGATGAAAAATAATTTGAATATAACTGGGAAAGGAGCCTATAAACAACAGGTTGCTGAAACATGTCTCGATATTGTGTGTTTTCAGTCAGGATGCACATTAGGTACAGTAAGTAAAGAATAATTATGATATTTACTTCATATACGTGAAGATAGCGATATTTCATGGCGTCAACTATTATCCGGCCTGTTTGAGTGGAAATTCAAAATTCCAGATATGAAGGCAACCACTCAGTTTCTAACGACCTGAAACACAAGAGACTTTTCCACTGTTAATTCGTCGTTCTGTACACTGACATTTTACTCTCTCTTGATTTTTCCCACTCTTCAAATGGTTCAAATGGCTCTGAGCACTATGGGACTTAACATCTGAGGTCATCAGTCCCCTAGAACTTAGAACTACTTAAACCTAACTAACCTAAGGACAACACACACATCCATGCCCGAGGCAGGATTCGAACCTGCGACCGTAGCGGTCGCGCGGTTTCCGACTGCAGCGCCTAGAACCGCTCGGCCACAACGGCCGGCTTTCCCTCTCTTATTTGTGGCACCGAGTGAAAGGTTTTAATAACTGTTTTTTTAATTTCATGAACACTTTTTTTTATTTTTACACGCATCAACAGATTGTTCGTGATCTATCTCTAAACGCTAGGGCTACAATCTCACGATGAATTTGATATTTTCTCCTGTTGACACCCTTTTACCACATTCTGCACATTTTAGTCAGGTGAGAACGATACACTACCATGCATTTTGTGTTCAGCAGGTTTTAAAATTGTGGAAATCAAACGAAAATTGCGAACATGTTAATAAACACATTTGCATGTGCAGACCAGTATCAAAATAATACCGTTGAAGACACTTTAAACCAATCGACGGCTCTAACATCGATTAAAGGTACTCTGAGGGAGATGGTGCCGCGATTAGGGCATTGGGTTCGATTCCTGTGCGATCATCCAGTTGTAGGTGTTCCACGGTTTACCTACAGCAGTTCACGTGACTGATGGGCGTGTTACTTTCAGGGAAAGTGGGGGAAATTTCTTCACTATTCCTGTGCAATCCAGCTTGTACTCCAGTGGTATCAGTGTCGACGGGACATTAAAATCCAACATTCCTTTAGAGATGCGAACAATACACAGCGATTCTTGATCTTACTGGGCTTTAGAGGGCTGGGTTGGGGTGGGGGTTGTTTGGGGAAGGAGACCAGGCAGCAAGGTCATCGGCATCGGTCTCATCGGATTAGCGAAGGATGGGGAAGGAAGCCGGCAGTGCCCTTCCAAAGGAATCATCCCGGCATTTGCCTGGAGCGTGTTGTGGATTGGCAAGAGAGCCAACTCGTTTTTGAGAGGAAGCCGAAAGGCACGCGTTTTAGCTCACGCAGGCTGGCGTGAGGTCTGGAACAGGTCAAGGAAATTAGACTAGCAAAAAAGGACGTAGCTGTGGAATACTTAACTTTAATCCACAAATGGTGAACATCGCTCTTGACGGCATCAATAGTAACTGGTAATGGCACCTTGCTAGGTCGAAGCAAACGACGTAGCTGAAAGCTAGGCAAATGAGAGCGTATTTTGTCAGTGAACCACTGCTAGCAAAGTCGGCTGTACAACTGGGGCGAGTGCTAGGAAGACTCTCTAGACCTGCCGTGTGGCGGCGCTCGGTCTGCAATCACTGATAGTGGCGACACGCGGGTCCGACGTATACTAACGGACCGCGGCCGATTTAAAGGCTACCACCTAGCAAGTGTTGTGTCTGGCGGTGACACCACAGAGCGATTTAGGGAAATCACGCGGGACTGAACCGTCGTCCTCGCGAATGCGAGTCCAGTGTGCTAACCACTGCGCCACATCGCTCGGCTTACTGGGCTTTAGAAGCAGAGTTATTCGTTTCTTTCTTGATGAATATACAAAGGGTAATCCCCGGTTGAAATGCTCGGAATATTTATCTCCTCTTACATGCGTTTACGTGGCGTTTTGCTCTCATTTTAGTCGTGAAAGAACTGAAGAACAAAATTAATTACCAGTGTTAGTGTCATGGTGTAATTGCGTTGCATGTCTGGGAATCACTTAACGTGTTTATCACTGGTCGGAGCCTCGCTCGCAGGCGGGCTTAATGACACAGGTACGGACGGGATGGAGTGGACGCTCTTAAAGCCCGCCCCTTGTCGGCTCGCGGCACGTACGCCTGCCACCGCGGCTGTCCCCGCGTCAGCTCGCGATTAGCGACACTTGCTCACGTCAGCTCAGCTCTGCCCCCGAAGGCCGCAGCAGCAGCAGCCTCAAGGCTGTTTGTTGCCAGCGGCGCATTTCCTAGGCCGGCCACGGCAGCAAGCTTTCACAACCTGCTGTCCCCTGCGAGATGCCGACGTTTCAATTACGACACGCGCGACCTAACTAATTTAACTACGACTAGTAATGCACAGTAGGCTACGTATCAGACGAACTGATACGTTTCTGGTTAACCCTAACCACACAAAAGGGAGATTGGGGGAAGAAATGTTACAGTGCTACTGAACCATCGTAAATTTTAGTACTCCAAATTTTATTCAAAGAAATTCATAATTTATAGGTTATGCATCAATTAAGTACAACCATCATATCCCCAGTGGTACTTTAAACACCCAACTAAGTACAAAATGTCCTGTTTTATATCTGCACAGGCAGTTACAATGCTCTAAGTCAGGGGTCTCAAAACTTTTTAGTCCACGGACCACACTGACTCCTCCACGAAGACATAAGGGCCAAGATCTACCTAGTGGAATTAAAGCACCCTAGCATTCCATGATCAACGTAATGTAAGGCTAAAGGAAAGATGAAATCGCAAAAATCTAAGGTTGTGGGAATAGCTAGCACTGAAACGAACTACGATTTTTATTTAATTACATAATTTTGATTGGTGGACGTACCTGGCCGAAATTCTGGCGAATTTCACCGACAAAGAAGTATGTCACTGCACATTCTTCACGAAAACGTCCTGCAAAGTTAACGAAATCTCAAAATCATTGTTAGCAACACTATTACTGCAAGACGTAACAGAGGTGGAGTATGTCAACGCATTGTTACTTCAAGCATCGCAACAATAAGTTTAGTTATGTACTCTTGTAGCGACTAGCAGAGCCAATGTCGCGGTGTATTGGTCGCGATAGGCCTCGAAACTCAATTGTTGGCAGTATAGGTACCACCTCAAATATTTGGCGGGCCGGATACCGGGGATGTCCGGCCAAACGCGGGCCGGTTTGCCGGCTCTCGCGGGCCAGTTTCGGCCCACGGGTCGTAGTTTGGAGACCCCTGCTCTGAGTGTAATTGGAAAAGAACTCATAATCTGAGACCTGAGTTTCTCCTGGCATATACAACTTTCAAATAACTTCCGGGAATTCAGCCCGGTAATATTTTCAGCGACCGCCGATATTTCGGCGGGAGAACTCGCCGCCATTTTCAAGGCAAACTGCAACGGACAGGCGGCGTACATGCAAATTTAAAACCTCGGTTCTCGGACTGAAGCAGGAAAGATAACACACACTGAACAATAGTGCCACCAAAGATGACCAAAGTCAGAACTATCGATAGGTACTAATTCTTATTACAATTATTATAGCTCCAATAGTACTTTTAATATATTTAAATGAGAAGACTCCTCTTCATTAGACACTATTATTACAAAGAAGATCCAGCTCAATCTTCTACACAAGCTGCTCTTGAGCACCTGCCACAAAATCTCGTAAATCTTCATTTGCTCAAAGGACGAAATGAGCATACTTTTCTTCCTTTGCTTGACATTCTGCCTAAGATGCCAACCTAAGAGAAATTTTAAACAATAAAATAAGTACGTCGATTATTGGAAAACTGGTACACCATTACTAAACATTCACAGTATTTACGACAAGAGCACCAGTGTCAGCAAACGTTGGAGTCAGGAAACAAATAATTTATCCGTTGTAACAATAATGTTTACAATGTATCTACGCCAGAGCACGTGTCGCTCATGTGTCCAGATTGGCGGGAATTGCGAAGAGGTACCAACTGCAATCATAAATTTTACTTGGGTTTTGTAATCTAGGGTTAAGAATGGTTGGACGTTTCCTCATTCCATGAAAAGAGATTAGTGTATTACAGAGTAATTGCTAGGTATTTTCACGCGCAACTAAAGGATCTACTAACCGCTAGCGCGTTGTACGGTCGTAAAGAAGGCATGTTTTCGTAGTGGGGTGCGATGCGCCTGTTCTTGTTTCACGATCTAGAACGTGACCACAGTCATACCAGGTGATGGTACGGCAGTCCACTCACTTATTGTTGGACATTAGGGAACAAAAATGTCATTAGACAATAGCGTAGATGAATATGGGAAACGAGACATGAATTCGATATTTTTCTGCCTCAACTAATATATTGTTAACATGCAGTGAGGCAGCTGGCATCCTTATGAGGATTTTTCTAGCCCTCCGCATTGGCTGCAACATTTTCGCTGCCCACGAAAATGAAGTAACGCACGACACTCCGGTGTACCAGTACGCTGCACCATTTTCGTTTGGCTCGCCTAGACCCTAGAGCACTGTGTAGTACAAGCTGAACAACCCCCATTTTGAATCCCACCTCGAAGGCGCCCGCTTAAACTCTACAGAACGATTACACTTTTTAATATTCTCTTAAGGCCATCAAATGTACATTCCTTGTGCAGATAATATTACAGCGTAGTAAATATATTGGCTTACATTTGACTTTAAGAGGCGAGCAAATTAAAGTAGCTGATTAGACGGGTATTTCGAGATGTGATAAATTCACTTACGTTCCATGAAAATCATACGTTGCTGTTCACATCCACTTAAGTTTACGGTAAGTATGAGTTGCATTCGTAAACAATTATGGAATAGCATTAAAATGGAACACAACTGGCATAATAATTTCATGTCAGCACAAGACGGAATTCCATGAGTACTCAAAGTACATTACTGATCGCAATTTCATCGACTATTTCAAAAGCTTCTCGAAGAGAATATAATGCTGCTGATAAAAGAGAAGTTATTTAAAAAGTAAAAAAAAACTGCAAATATTTTGTTATTACCAACAAGTTGTTGTAAAGTATTATTTATTTACTCTTTCTAAAAGATTAACAGCACCTTAGGATGCCATGGTTTTACACAGTTGTAAACAAAATCAAGAAAAGTAGCTTACTTTAAACTTACAATGTTACGTCGTGTTATGAAAATATAATCTGGAGCAAGATTAAAATAAGCACATTTCTTACATACATAATTGCATTACCACTGCTCTGTGAGCACATCAGTTTCTAAAGAAAGGAAAAAACCTTTTTATTTAGATTACACAGATAGCTGCTCGATTTTGGTATCCAATCTTTGCGCTTTGAATTTATAAGCCACCTTTTACGCCGATCTATATGTGAAGCAAACCGGTAAAACTTATAGCGACCGTGTGTGCTATTATTTGAGCAGTTTGGAGCTGCATACCCAACCATTTGACGCTGTGGGACAATAAAATTAAGCAAAATTCGCTGATTCATTTTCTTACGCCACGCGAAGCATACAACACTGTCCTCGGATTGGGATTCAAAATGGCGGATTGTTCAGCTCGGTACACTACTTTATGATAAGGTACTGCATCAGAGGTATTTCAGTGTGTACCAGGACTAAAGACACGTCACTGAAAACAAACAGATGTTTTTTGGAGATGATGACAGGGACTTTGATTACTTGTTCGAGTTTAGTATCTTGTCTACTACATCGTTTCCTTCGCTCCTTTTTCACTTTTTAAATCTCATGTGGCCATGTGATCGTACCGCCGACTCATATTGTTGACAGACGGAGTAAATCCGAATTCTAACGACAAAATTTCGGAGGTGGTTCACGGATATTTTCTGGCTATTTTGGTACGAGAGACAAGTGGTCTTCGGTGGCTCGTTCCAGAGTAATAAAATAGTTACGATTTATTAGCTCTGTTGGCCCGCTTACTTCAGTTTCTGTGAAAATATCTTTTCAAACGTGAAAACCAGAGGCATAATCTAACAGTAGCGAAATCGAGCTTGAGGGTGAAGCGTTAAGTGTCCATTATTGTGGCCAGCTGCAAGTACCGCGAGTGAATGGGACAAACTTGTTTTCGAACTAGACATACTTACTTGCACCGTCGACATTTGTATTGTTGTGCACATGTTGTTACTGCTGTACAGATACAAAGATAATAGAGGGTAAGAAATCAAACGAAATGCAGTTGCTCTGTAATGAGCCGCTGCAGACTATGAGTCTCAAATATCAAAATACTCAGAAAGCATACATGAACAAGATCCGACACTTTGTCTGTGAAGTTCTGGTTCTTCCTAAATTTTCTGTAGCTTTTTTATTTACTTTGGTTTAGTCCGATAGGTGCTTTTGGGAATGGCATAATTAAAACATACGTATATACTCGATTCAGAACAGGAACCAGCAACATCAACTCAAGGTAAGATGACGTCGATTTAAGTGTGTAAGTCTCTACGGTTACTGCCGACTTGAATAAAATTCTTCTCAATATTACGCCAAGTTATATCGTAAAATGGAATAAATAAGTTCCTAAATTTCGACCTCCTTGCAGTTGCCGTCGTCAGCGACCGTGGATGGTAAATATGTCAGCATTAAATTTTACTTCGTCCACAGTATGTGGAGACATTGTACGTAAAAGATTATTGCAAGTTATACTGATTTTTTTGATGGCGGTTTTGAAAACAGCAGAAGCAAGGGAAGATGAGAAGTTTTGCTCCCTGCTGGAATGACGCATCAAGAGGTAAGTGTCACACACAATTTCAGTAATACTAAACTGTAGTGCGTCACAAACACGCGGAGGCTTAAGCGCAAGAACTACACAGAATTATCAATTCACCACGTTTACTGAATTTACCATCAATCGACTGTTGAGTATTTTTATCCTTTCTTTTCTTCTTTTGTAACTGTGAAGGATCCTTACCGACGAAGGAGCTGTCGACCCTTACTTTGGAAAAATAGTGTTACAACAACATATAAGGGAGCTGGTTTGATTAATACTTGGTCATTTTCAGAATGTTATTGTTACTACAAGCTACACAACAATCTTTAACATTCATTTTCACAATTATGCGCTGAGAAAACAAACGTTAACATTTAATAAGAGGTACTTCAGTTTAACACTTTCTTTACATATTCCGGCAGGGATTTCCATGGTTTTTATACATGTCCTTCGTATCTCTGTCTTTAAACTAAACCTTGTTTAAAGCTTAGTCTTTTCTCTTGAAATTTACCTTTAAATTTACGAACTTGATTTCCTGTGAACTGATTACTTAGCCTAAATAATTAATTTTATAGCTTTTGAGACATCCACAATAATATTGTTTCTTTCATCTATTGGATTTGCAATTAACGTATTTCTTTTCTGTTTGCAGTTAAAATTATTGCATATGTGTTCCGCCTTTTATACAAAACACTGTTTTTTCTTTTTAGCCAAACATGTTTCAGCACATCTGTGCCGTAATCAGTTGGTTTTGTTTATTGAACAACTGTAAAAGAAGGAGGACCAGTCACAACAAAACGAGAGCAATAAGAAGTATATACACAAAACATTTTGCCACACCAAAATCATGTTTTAAAAAGCAAGGAATATGTTAACTCGCTGGTTTGCAGATGACAAGCTATCAGTGCAAGACATCATACAGATGTTCCTGCAAAACCATATAACTTAAAATCAAGGAAAGAACAAAAACGAATAAAAACTATCTTTAGGTCTCAATTTTGTTATATCAGTTACAACCTAAAATATGTTCACTTTTACAGTTGTTCAATAAACAGAACCCACTGATAATTACACAGAAGTGCTGAAACATGTTAGGGTAACAAGGAAGAACATGTTTTGCATGTAGACGCAAGCTATATCCAATAATGTTGTTTCTGTTTGGGAAAAGTGACGTAACGCATGCACAGTGTCCTCTACTGTAATTTCAGTATGTTTTGCTGAAGTGATAATTTCACTTATCGGTGCAAGTGATCCGCAGGTTGGAACAGAACGGCAAACAGCTGATAACACGTTGAAGAAAAGTTGTTCGAGGTTTTTCATTAAAAATACAGTAATTTTTTATGCATATTAAACAATGACAATATTTTTAAAAGCGTGTAAGACAATAAACTCAGGTGTCCGGGGTACCATCCCTGGCCAATTCCATGCCTTTTTTCTTGTCTCTCTATGTGTTAACGCGAATCACATGTGGCGCAAACTGTGCCTGATCTATTGCTTTCAGTTTGTTTTTAAATTCATTTTTTTGTGTTGTCAGTGTATATATTAGTTCAACGCGCATTACACTCTGTCATAAGGCAACAATAGCTCGTACAGAACATAAAAAAGACAAGAGTTGACTTCTCCATGTCGTTCATTTCCAGCGCCTGTTTTCCCTGAATGATACTCCTAGCATTGACATATTTATACCAGAGTCGTTCAATAAGTAATTCCCCATTTTTTTTCTGCAGACTGTAACATGTACAAGAAAAAACACTAACTTACTTCGAGTATAATGTTTTTTCTGCACGTGTCCGACGGTTGGCAGAGCCGTAGTGAACTGTCGAAACGATGTCTACGTGACACATGCTTTACAAGCAACGTGCCGTAAATAAACCAAAGCGACTTCCATAAACGATTGTGTGCAGTGTACAGTAATGATACTGTTTGTAGAAGTAATGTTGGGCGAACGATAAAGAGAATTAAAGAGTCAGGAAGTGTAGAAAACTGAGCTCCATGATTGGACACGTTCCGGATGTCCCGTCACAGACACCGCTCCCAACATGATGAACCTAGCGGATGCCACTATTTGCACGTAAATAAGGATTCTCTGTGCTAGACACACTATGAACGTGACGATGTAATTGAAAACATTGCTACGAACGCAGGGCAAGAGTTTTTAACGACTCGGTTCAAAAATGGTTCAAATGGCTCTAAGCAGTATGGGACTTAACATCTGAGGTCATCAATCCCCTAGACTTAGAACTACTTAAACCTAAATAACCTAAGGACATCACACACATCCATGCCCGAGGCAGGATTCGAACATGCGACCGTAGCAGCAGAGCGGTTCGCGACTGAAGCGCCTAGAACCGCTAGGCCACAGCGGCCGGCAACGACTCGGAGTACGTACTGTCACACAACGCTGATGTAAGGCGATAGAACGTGATGGAGACTACGATAGTACACGTAACTGAATTGTTGACTGATGCTATTACCAAATTCTAACTTCTAAGAATAAATATGATTTGAGGGAAAAATGCAGAACATTATTCATTGAACGATTGTCTTACTTCTAAACCAGTGCTGAGGAATCAAAGTATTCTCATTGTTTACAAAATTCTAGAGATCTTAACTCAAAGATGTGACGTCGACAGCAAAGATCTAAGTTTGATGTGACTAAATCACACTACGAAGGCATGAGAGCGTACAGAAAAATACGGCCTCCGAATTTTGTATGTGAACACTCTAAAATTCTTTCCGTCTGCCTGTTTATTTCTCAACATAGTCACCGTGGAAATAACACATTGTTCCCAACGAGAAATCAGGTTTTTGATACCGTAACTGTAGAATGTTTGACTTTGTCGTCGGATTATATCCTCACCCCTGCTTATGCTGCTTCATCACTAACGTAGTGAAGTCCTCGAAGGTGTTCTCTGAGTATCCGAAACAGATGTAAATCGAATGGGGCCAAATCGGGACTGTACGAAGGATGATCGATGACAGGGAACGCAAGGCGCCAGAATGTTGCGGATTTTGCAACGCTCGTATGAGGTCTGGTATTGTCCGGCTGAAGGAGAGGATGCTCCTAAAGTGTGGACGAACTCTTCGAAACTCGATTACAGCAAGCTGTTACTCATGCATCGACATAACGGCTGTACACACCGACATATTACACGCTACAGTTCGGAGCCCTGGTAGCGTAGAGGGCTGAAAATTTGTAGACAGGAAGAATACAGTTCTAAAAGGTTAATAACATTTGCTTTATTCTAAAGTCTTTATTTAAAGAGTCTTCACATAAAAAAAATCGGAGGCATTACTTTTCACCACGCCCTTGTAATAAGTGTATATGCAGAGATATACGTCTTTAACTTGGCTCATTTCTTTCAGTCGCGGTTTCGCAGTGGATAAGAGCTTGCACTGTTATTCGGGAAGAGCGACTAGGGAATTCCCTATTGCTCACATGATTTTCCTATACCGTTTAGGACAATCATCTGGATAGTTCCCACGTGAAGGTCGATTCCTCCCCATATCCACAAACAACTGATAAATGAGCTGTTACTACGTCAGTCATGACATCGAGATCGACAGCATTTTTACTCTCACCTTATATCCTATCTCTTCTGCTAGTCACTGCCCCTTGTTAAAGGATCGCGCCTTACGAGTCTCCAGTCTGTACTTCAATTATTTCTGTGTTGTGTATTCGAGGTGTAAATTGCGAACCAGTCCTGCACGCGCGTAAATGGGTACAGATGACCTCAAAATCGCATCCATTGTGGTTGGTCACTATCCAGTCCGCAACACTGATCTGGAGTTTGCTTCACTTTATTGCCTAGTTAATCAGTGACCACTTCTTGACCTATACGAGCCACTGATATTGTGATTTCACTTCAGAAATATCAGATTCAGTCGTAATTGAACGAGTTGCATTAGCTATAATCTACTTCAGGACTTCCCAGCAAAATATATTTTTTCTTCCGTTGTATGGATTTAGGACTTTTAGCGGTTGTATAAGGTTCCTGCTGTGAACGACAGCTTCAGTGGTTGTGGAGACATAAAGGAAACAAACACTGGCATTGAGAGACCTTACTGTATGACACGTCTTCTGCTATGCGATGAACAGGTAAGTTTTTCGAATCACAGATCCAGTCGTCGCAGAACAAACACCTTGTTCGAGTAAGTAAACTGATGTAGAAACTTCCAAGCCTATCGCTAGTTTTATCTGTAACAATTAGTGACAAATATTTACAAATCTGTTCTAGTAATCCTAAGAGGACCACACTACTGTCACACTTCAAACTAAATACTACTAGTATAAGGGAACAACACAGAGTAAAAAACTCAACCGATCACTTCTGCAGTCGCAACCCAACTGACCTAACAGGCGAATGTGAGCAGTGGTAGCAAACCTTAGACTTGCCCCATTCTTTCCGTGAGAAGACCGACTCAGAACGTTCTTCGCGTTACCACTAAAGATGTAACCCTTTCTACCTCGGTGATTTGCAGCGATGTTTGAAACTCATTTTAACTACCTTTCCTAGTGAAATGAACCTACTTCGTTTTTTCTGTGGAGTCTAATTATGTGCTGCTCTTGGCGAGCTGCCCATTGGATTGCACTGACGTCGTAATAGTAGTGCAAGCAACATCCACAATCAGAGGGGCACATCAGGGATGCCGCAAGGTTTCGTATTTGGTCCTGTGCTGTACAGTGTTTACATATCGGACCTGCTTGCAAGTCTAAGATTCTCCAAAATTTTTACGCAGATGACACTGCCCCGCACACGGGCAGTTTCTCGGAGACTGCACGCAGCTTGTACAAATCTTGCAACCTGGAGCCTGGTCACGGATTGCACGCAGTTAAAAGCCTATAACTGCTGCTTATTAAGCGCTGCAATCCAGTGTTACAGCCTCTTCAGGTCTTTAGAAACCGGGACTCTTGGAGTCAAGATGGATGGAAAAGTGACGTCGTGGCAATATATTAAAGAAATCGAAAACGAGACTTCACAGCGACTTAGTGCCCTGTACCCACACATCAGTAAAAATCGGAACTAGCCATCGACTGTGGCCTCAACAGCTACAGGTTCAAAAAATGGTTCAAATGGCTCTAAGCACTATGGGACTTAACAGCTGAGGTCATCACTCCCCTAGACTTAGAACTACTTAAACCTAACTAACCTAAGGACATCACACACATCCATGCCCGAGGCAGGATTAGAACCTGCGACCGTAGCAGCAGCGCGGTTCCCAACTGAAGCTCCTAGAACCGCTCGGCCACAGCGGCCGGCCAGCTACAGGTGCTTCGGCCTCCCAGTAACGGATTACGCCTCAGCTGTATGGGGAAATGCGGCCAGATCACATCGGCAGAATCTCCAGTCACCGCAGAATAAGGTGCTACGACGATACAACCACATCCAAGCCAACTTTTTGTCCAAATTTCTGCGCACGAATCCTTAGAAGACTCGAATGTACTGGAACGATTCGAGAGGAGCGCAAAGAAGTGTACCAAAAGTCCAGAGGTTCTGATAATTAATTAAAAGAGTAACTCGGGAGAAGGATTTGAAATCGAGACCGCTGTGAGCTCTGCCAATAGCTTTGCTTGATAGATAAGGCCATGAGCAGCCGACACGTTAGTCAAACACGAAACGCACCCAACAATCTCATTAAAGCCATTAAACACCCAGAAACCCACCCACATTAGAAGTCAGTACCAGCAGGCAAATGCTACGCTAATCCTTTTATAATAAGTGAAAGAAAACTGCGAGTACCAAAATCTTCCAGGAAATATAAACGTTCAGAATAGCCGTGTGGGCTTCCCCTGGCTGTTGGCCAATCGCACTGAAGATAGAGACTTTCCTGGAAAAACGGCAGAAAACCTCATTCACGGTGGCCAGATGGGTTTCTGAACCTGCACCTCCGGAATATGATTTTCGTGTGACAACTTCTGTTGCACCTTGTACATCATACATCTCCCCAAGGCGATTCACACTTTCTCTGGCAAAGCGAAAGGAACCATTACGTCCATCCCATAAAAAGAAAGGGCCTTTTAGAAAAGCATAGAGATCACAGATCCTAACAGCTGCAGGTGGTGGCACATGTCGGCACTAATGACGTGTGTCGCTTTGGATCTGAGGAAATTCTCTCTGGATTCCGGCGGCTATCTGATTTGGTGAAGGCTGCCGGTCTTGCTTACGAGATGAAGGCAGAGCTCACCATCTGCAGCATCGTTGACAGAACCGACTGCGGACCTCTGGTGCAGAGCCGGGTGGAGGGTCAGAATCAGAGGCTCAGACGGTTTTGCGACCGTGTTGGCTACAGATTCCTTGACTTGCGCCATAGGGTGCTGGAGTTTCAGTTTCCGCTGAATAGGTCAGGAGTTCACTACACTCAGCTGGTGGCTACACGGGTAGCGGAGGCTGTGTGGCGTGGACTGGGCGGTTTTTTAGGTTAGAAGGCCTCGGGAAAGTACGTGGTGGGGTGCAATCTCAAAGGGTGCATGGCAAATACAGGACGTGCTTGAATCAAGGAACAGTCGGAATTGTAGTTGTAAATTGTTGTAGTTATGCTGGGAAAGTCCCTGAGCTTCAAGCGCTTGTAGAAAGCACAGAAGCTGAAATCGTTGTAGGTACAGAAAGCTGGCTAAAGCCTGAAATAAGTTCTGCAGAAATTTTTACGAAGTCTCAGACGGTGTTCAGGAAAGATAGATTAGGCAGAATTGGTGGTGGAGTGTTTGTGTCTGTCAGTAGTGATTTATCTTGTAGTGAAGTCGAAGTAGATGGTCCGTGCGAATTGGTATGGGTGGAGGTTATACCGACCCCCAGACTCCGATGATATAGTTGCTGAACAGTTCAGAGAAAATTTGAGTCTCGTAACAAATAAATACCCCACCCATACGGTTCTAGTTGGTGGGGTCTTTAACCTTCCCTCGATATGTTGGCAAAAATACTTGTTCAAAATCGGTGGTAGGCAGAAAACATCTTCCGAGATTCTCCTAAATGCTTTCTCCGAAAATTATTTCCAGCAGTTAGTCCACGAACCCACGCGAATTGTAAATGGTTGCGAAAACACACTTGACTTCTTAGCCACAAACAATCCAGAGCTGATAGAGAGCATCATGACTGATACAGGGATTAGTGATCACAAGGTCGTTGTAGCTAGGCTCAATACCGTTTCTTCCAAATCCACCAGAAACAAACGCAAAATAATTTTGTTTAAAAAAGCGGATAAAGCGCCACTGGAAGCCTTCCTAAGAGGACAATCTCCATTCCTTCCGAACTGACTATGCAAATGTAGACGAGATGTGGCTCAAATTCAAAGATATAGGAGCAACAGCAATTGAGAGATTCATACCTCATAAATTGGTAAGAGATGGAACTGATCTCCCATGGTACACAAAACAGGTCCGAACGCTGTTGCAGAGGCAACGGAAAAAGCATGCGAAGTTCAGAAGAACGCGAAATTCCGAAGATTGGCTAAAATTTACAGACGCGCGAAATTTGGCACGGACTTCAATGCGAGATGCCTTTAATAGGTTCCACAACGAAACATTGTCTCGAAATTTTGTAGAAAATCCGAAGAAATTCTGGTCGTATGTAAAGTACACAAACGGCAAGACGCAGTCAATACCTTCGCTGCGCAGTGCCGATGGTACTGTTACCGACGACTGTGCCGCTAAAGCGGAGTTATTGAACGCAGTTTTCCGAAATTCCTTCACCAGGGAAGACGAATGGAATATTCCAGAATTTGAAACACGAACAGCTGCTAACATGAGTTTCTTAGAAGTAGATATCTTAGGGGTTGCGAAGCAACTCAAATCGCTTGATACGGGCGAGTCTTCAGGTCCAGATTGTATACCAATTAGGTTCCTTTCAGAATACGCTGATACAATAGCTGGAAGGGCTAAAAATTATGCAAATTCCAGTGTTACATTGTTGATTTTCTTTATTTAAACTTACGACTTGTCACCTGAATATGTCTTTTTATATTTCATTTTATCTGTTTCTAATATCGTGTTATAATTTCATGTATTGACTCGTTCCATGACCATGGAGACTTCCCCTTAATTTGGTCCCACGGAACAACAAATAAATAAATAAAAAATAGCTCCCTACTTAGCAATCATGTACAACCGCTCGCCCACCGATAGACCTGTACCTACAGATTGGAAAATTGCGCAGGTCGCACCAGTGTTTAAGAAGGGTAGTAGGAGTAATCCATCGAACTACAGACCTAAATCATTGACGTCGGTTTGCAGTAGGGTTTTGGAGCATATACTGTATTCACACATTATGAATCACCTCGAAGGGAACGATCTATTGATATGTAATCAGCATGGTTTCAGAAAACATCGTTCTTGTGCAACGCAGTTAGCTCTTTATTCGCACGAAGTAATGGCCACAATCGACAGGGGATCTCAAGTTGATACCGTATTTCTAGATTTCCGGAAAGCTTTTGACACCGTTCCTCACAAGCGATTTCTAATCAAGCTGCGGGCCTATGGGGTATCGTCTCAGTTGTGCGACTGGATTAGTGATTTCCTGTCAGGAAGGTCGCAGTTCGTAGTAATAGACGGCAAATCATCGAGTAAAACTGAAGTGATATCAGGTGTTCCCCAGGGAAGCGTCCTGGGACCTCTGCTGTTCCTGATCTATATAAATGACCTGGGTGACAATCTGAGCAGTTCTCTTAGGTTGTTCGCCGATGATGCTGTAATTTACCGTCTGGTAAGGTCATCCGAAGACCAGTATCAGTTGCAAAGCGATTTAGAAAAGATTGCTGTATAGTGTGGCAGGTGGCAGTTGACGCTAAATAACGAAAAGTGTGAGGTGATCCACATGAGTTCCAAAAGGAATCCGTTGGAATTCGATTACTCGATAAATAGTACAATTCTCAAGGCTGTCAATTCAACTAAGTACCTGGGTGTTAAAATTACGAATAACTTCAGTTGGAAAGACCACATAGATAATATTGTGGGGAAGGCGAGCCAAAGGTTGCGCTTCATTGGCAGGACACTTAGAAGATGCAACAAGTCCACTAAAGAGACAGCTTACACTACACTCGTTCGTCCTCTGTTAGAATATTGCTGCGCGGTGTGGGATCCTTACCAGGTGGGATTGACGGAGGGCATCGAAAGGGTGCAAAAAAGGGCAGCTCGTTTTGTATAATCACGTAATAGGGGAGAGAGTGTGGCAGATGTGATACGCGAGTTGGGTTGGAAGCCATTAAAGCAAAGACGTTTTTCGTCTCGGCGAGATCTATTTACGAAATTTCAGTCACCAACTTTCTCTTCCGAATGCGAAAATATTTTGTTGAGCCTAACCTACATAAGTAGGAATGATCATCAAAATAAAATAAGAGAAATCAGAGCTCGAACAGAAAGGTTTAGGTGTTCGTTTTTCCCGCGCGCTGTTCGGGAGTGGAATGGTAGGGAGATAGTATGATTGTGGTTCGATGAACCCTCTGCCAAGCAATTAAATGTTAATTGCAGAGTAATCATGTAGATGAAGATTTAGATGTAGAATGACAGAAATAACGGATCGATTAGACATATATTAAGCAAGTGCATAAGTTGAATACGCATTTCTCTCCCATAAAATCAATTATGTTCATAGTTCTGAAACTACCAATGTAGTACGGAAGAGTCGGACTACCAGACGGTGACGTCAGAATAATGGCGTGATTTCCGTAAATCACTTTTATTAAAATTTGCAGTATTCCTATAAGGGAAAGCCCCTACCGTGGCGCGCGCGGTTGCAGAAGGAGACTTTTACCTCCGTGTCTTCGCGTTAGCGCCACTTGGAGTGGACAATATTAGAGCTATAAAAGTTCTTGTCCCCGTCATAAAGACGTAACAGAGCTAAGAGACGAGCCACATTGTATTGTTGGCAATGCGGATTTTGTTTCGTAGTGAAGGCAGACCACCGAAGTTATAAAACTGCTGGAGACACGGCGCTCCGCCTCACCATACAGTCGATCGCGCAGTTAACTCTCTCGTTTTGTTTCAACGCCTACACTGGTGCAGCAGTCTGCCTCCATGCTAGATAACACATGCTCTGACTACGATTACCTTGGGAGTCAGACTTCCAGAGTACAGGCTTGCAATAAATTTCGCCAAATAGCCAGAATATCGCACCGACTGACGCCAGAATGGAGAGCACGCACGCCTCAGGTCGACGCTACGATTTGTCGCCAACTTGCATGCTGTCGGCGCGTTCCGTGGCGAAGCTCTCAACGAATCCCTACAACTGTTATAGCTTGTCAACTGCCGTTGTCTCCCAGCATAGTTTTCTCCTGAGTTCGTTGCAAATTCGAACGATTTTCTTTGTTTATTTCGCAAATATGGAAGTTAATTGGTAAGCTGCCATCTTGTAGTTTATAACATGCTATGGACTGGAGTGAGCGAACCTTTTTTGCTTTCTGTCAGTTTCCTGTGTGTGATAGGGCTATTTCCACTACCAATCCGGTATTGTGGATTAGTGGCTCCGAAATTCAAAAGTTGCCTCATCTTTCATGCGCACTAAAGAACACAGCTAAACCAAGTTAAACCTTTGCTAAATTATTTTTATCTGTAACCGTCCTTCCTATCCCAGCAGGACAGAGGGGGACGCGACAGCTAGGGAAAGAAAACAGCCCAAGATTTACAATCTCAGTCAGTACGGTATTTATTGATAGCATTTCACTGACAACAGTGGACTGGCGTCTCGTACAATATTCATATTATGAGTATTGTATTTGCGAATGTTGATTTTGTTGGGAAACTGAGATGCGTTCCTATCCACCGATTTCAAGAGAGAATATACGTACCATGAGGTAACCAGCGGCCTTCACTTAACAAATTGCTCTCCAGGGACCATCACAAGTACCCGTTTGTTGTTGTTGTTGTTGTGATTTTCAGTCCAGAGCCTGGTTTGATGCAGCTCTCCATGCTACTCTATCCTGTGCAAGCTTCTTCATCTCACAGTACCTACTGCAACCTACATCCTTCTGAATCTGTTTAGTGTATTCATCTCTTGGTCTCCCTCTACAATTTTTACCCTCCACGCTGCCCTCCAATAATAAATTGGTGATCCCTTGATGATTCAGAATATGCCCTACCAAGCGATTCCTTCTTCTAGTCAAGTTGTGCCACAAATTTCTCTTCTCTCCAGTTCTGTTCAATACCTCCTCATTAGTTATGTGATCTACACATCTAATCTTCAGCATTCTTCTGTAGCACCACATTTCGAAAGCTTCTATTCTCTTCTTGTCTAAACTATTTATCGTCCACGTTTCACTTCCATACAGGGCTACTCTCCATGCAAATACTTTCAGAAACGACTTCCTGACACTTAAATCTATACTCGATGTTAACAAATTTCTCTTCTTCAGAAACGCTTCCCTTGCCACTGCCAGTCTACATTTTATATCCTCTCTACTTCGACCACCATCAGTTATTTTGCTCCCCAAATAGCAAAACTCATTTACTACTTTAAGCGTCTCATTTCATAATCTAATTCTCGCAGCAGCACCCAACTTAATTCGAATACATTCCATTATCCTCGTTTTACTTTTGTTGCTGTTCATCTTATGTCCTCCTTTCAATACACTGCTCATTCCCGTTCATACGTTGGAAATACGATCATCCTAACATGTAGACACATTGTTTGATTTGTTTATTTTATTCAGTCATTTACCTTGGTCAGAGTTGGCTCTTCTGGTCCTGCATAAACGCCGCTATCGAGTTTTTGCTAATATTTGTAAGTAAACTGATGATGGGGAATTACATTCGAAATGCCGACTACTGATGTTTGTTGGAAAGAAAAAAATTACCAGAAAAGTCAGCAGTATTCTCGAAGCACATTATTTGTCAAAATCATTCAAAGCGAAAAAAAATTGTATTATATAACTTCAGATAGATGTAAAAGCTTAGTCATAAAGACACTAAGTCAATATTAAATCGCACACTTTAAGATAGAAAAATGGAAAGTCATTTATGAAAGTGAAAATAGTATCTTTTCAGCTAACTCTCAAAAATAGGCACTGTGTGGAGGCTAACGTACCAGAAACTAACAAACGGACTTAACTAAAATTCGCGACAGGTCGCTCGTTGCAGCGAGCAAACTTCGCCAGCTGCAGCAGCTAGCAGGACGACACGGCGTGACGAGACCGCACTGCCCCCAAGGTCGACTCGACGCTTAGACAAGCTGGCGCTCCTCCCTCCCGCCTCTAGGCTGCTGCTGCAGAGGAGCTGTCGTACAGAAATGTGTCGCGTGACATGTATCTGCATAAAGAGGGAGCTTACACTTGTTCGAAACAACAAAAAAAGGACAAAATGTGGGAGCACTGGTATTGCTGAAAAAGCGTTTATGGCAATTTTTTTTCCTTCTGCGCTGTAGTACGATGCATTCAACCACGGAACTGCAGAAACGCCTTAACAAATCTGTATTTGCAATTCGAGTGTTAGCAGACATAGGCGACATAAAAATGAAAAAGCTTGCATACTTTACCTACTTTCATTCCATAATGCCATATGGTATAATATTTTGGGGTAACTCTTCAAGTCAAACAAAAGTTTAAGAGTCCAGAGGCGTGTAATACATACTATTTGTGGAGTAAATTCACGGACGTCCTGTAGAAACCTCTTCAAAGAACTGGGTATACTAACTACTGCCTCTCAGTATATTTACTCCTTAATGAAATTTGTCCTAAATTATATATCTCTTTTTCCAACAAACAGCTCAGATCATACATACAATACCAGGAACAAAAATGATCTGCACAAGGACTTAAAAGCACTCCTTCTACTCCATTGATGAATTTTTTAATAGAAACAAATGATGTATTGTATATATACGTACTACATATGTATATATACTATGTATATATACTATGTATATATATATATATATATTGTATATATACATACTATTCAGCTTAAAAAAATGACATGTTCCACATCCACGAGGACCTCCTCAGCACGGATCTATGGAACGAAAAACTAATCTAATCTAAACGCATGCAACGAACACAATGTTTGCAAGTGACGCACCTCTCACAAGGACTGCCACGTTGTTTAGTGAATAAACCGATACTTCGTCTAAGGTTACGAGATCATCAACTTAGTAAAAGATAGAAACAGCTAAAAAGGGAACGCGCAAACTCTTCACTGATTTCGTCCATATTTATGGTTGGGGCAGGGCTTCGCTAGAAATGGAAGTGACACAACATGTAGCTCCACATGGACAATTGTATAAAAAAAATTAGCGTTTTTGGCGAGGGTCGGGCGACGCAAGAGACATTTATGCTAGTATTGTTCCAAGGCAGTGATTTGCGTAGCACATAGGATATAGAACAATAATCCGAAGGTTTCAAGTTCGAGTCCCTATACAGAAACTTTTTTGTTCAATTTTTGCGTTACTTACACCGCAGATAAACCGAAAGAATCCTCACTATCTGTATTTATTAGTGTTTTACAAAAGATGCAAAAAGTAAAAGCAAAAACAAATTTGAAATTGTAAATAGATTCCTGTGTAAGGATTGTCAAGTGTACACGAGAACTTCCTATACACGGTGATTCAGCTGCCCCAACCATGGGTGTTATGCAACCCACAACGCCTTCAAAAACTACGTACGATATTTTGATATTCCCTAGCACGCTACCTACAACCGTTTAATGATACAGAAAAATGAACAGGACTTTTTGTAAAAAATTTGATGTAGTTAAATTTTGTACTGGGATACGTGTTTGCAGTAGGCCACAGTTTTCTAGTTAATGAAGAAAAACACGTTTGAAGGTCACTTTTTTACGTTTTTATTGAATAATTCGAAAACTAGAGACTCTAGAGAATACGTATCCCAGTAAAAAATTTAACTTCATTACATTTCCTACTAAAAGGCCCTGTTCATTTTTCTATAGGACTAACAATTTGCGCGTGTATTTGAAGGTGTTGTAGGCTACATAAAACGCTTAGGTAGGGACGGCTTTATCACCCTGTATGAAACTAAATACTTTTATTAGATGGTGGGATGACATTCACCGTAAAAACGTGGGAAGCAGTAATTTTCACAGCATCTTGAACACGCTATGAACGCCGCGTTGTTCAGTTACATGGTTGTTTTAAAGTTTCTATACAAAAACAGTCTTCGTTTATTTTCACAAGGAATTGTCTCTCGTTGCACAGTTTGGCAGTACACCACGTGTGACATATCATTTCGCCAAACATTGGCGAGGATATCTGGTGATGCTCAATAGAATGTATTCTGATGCAGTCTTCTCGGGATGTGATCTCTTTTCCTCTCTCGACGAGATATGGGAGTTTTGAAGCTCATTCATCTAATTTATCAGCTGATGATAAAAACAGGCATATCAGGGTTGAACTAGCGGAATGTTTTTGGGGAGTATCACTTTAATACTGGTCGATGGCAATTCTTCTTCATCTTGAAAAATGTCGTCGTGTAAATGTGGACTTGTTCGTCGTCCACACGAGCCAATTAATTTGGTACTCCTGCACATACGTTTTCATCATATCAAATGCAAAATCTTGAGCATTATCTCGGTTTCTTTCGAGTGAAAGTGACATAACATTTGAAAATAAAATAAAAGAATGTTTCCTTGTAGGGATTCTATCACGAGACCCATGGCTTACTGTTCTGTACTGTTTCCGCTGTACCAAACGCTACCTGGAACTCATCTAATATAAATGTCTCATGTCTCCCCTATCCGCGCCAAAATGCTATTTTTTCTAAACGTTTGGTCATCTGGAGCTTACACTTCCGACAACTCAATTTCTACCGAAGCTCTGGATATATGCTAAATACGGACGAAATCGGCAACGAGAAATAGGCCTAGTCCTCCTATAAGAGGGTGGTGTTTAGAATTTGATCGTAACTTGTAAGTATCACAGTTCGCTGGAGAGGATCATCACAGTAAATCACTGAAAACCTGAAGTAACGCGCTTGGCAGCAGGGATCAGTTAACACCTTTGAAGCCCCTTCTCTAGCCGGCCGTAGTGGCCGAGCGGTTCTAGGCGCTACAGTCTGGAACCGCGCGACCGCTACGGTCGCAGGTACGAATCCTGCCTCGGGCATGGATGTGTGTGATGCCCTTAAGGTTAGTTAGGTTTAGGTAGTTCTAAGTTCTAGGGGACTGATGACCTCAGAAGTTAAGTCCCATAGTGCTCAGAGCCATTTGAACCCCTTCTCTACAGAAACATTCTCACTGGTTCATAAGGTAAGGATGCAGTTTTCAAACGTCGTATTAGCGGAAAGAATAGCACATTAAGGTGTAAAAATTAAACAAGAGATATAAAAGGGAATTGCTGCTAGGAAAAGAATACGGAATAAAAGTCTTTTCCGACAGTTGGCAAATAACCGTCAACAAGAAAAGGTCGTTTGATACATAGACGTGGAAGGAGGGAGGTTTGTAAGACAAATAATAATTTGTATGATTATACTCCTAAACATGAACCCCGCGATGCTGCTAGTAAGTACATACACATACATATAAGAACTCCTGTGTTAAGAAATGTTGTTCATTAAACCGTATGCAGCGTTTCAACACGGCAATTCGTCTTGCATGAACAGAGGTGTTCAATTATGGTCTGAGTCACATGACCATAAACTTCAACTGTCACCTGTACTTGCTCTCAGCAGTCCAGTCTCTACCATCTGTTTCAGAGACTAGGTTAATGTCCTGAATACCTATTTCCTCTCTATTGCAACAGTAGACTGACGAACTTCAAGAAGGACAATAGACAATTTCATTTGAGACTGTTCACGGTTCATCGCCGCTAAGACGAATGAAAGCTCTTATACATACGAAAGGTGACCCTGAAACTAACGAATGAAAAACTACTTTTCAAGTTCGAAGGCTATCTTTGTTCGAAGAGCTCAAGGAAGAATTTACCGTACACCCCTTGCTACCAAACTCACCGGATTAAAATCCAGTAGGGAATCCGTGGGACCATCTCGATCAGGCTGTTCACGCTATTGAACCTCAACAGAGACGTCTTGCGGCACTGGAGTCGGCATGGCTCCACACCCCTGTCGATACATTCCAGAAAAGTCAGCGAATCTCTTTCTGCAGGTCTCGCAGGGGTCCGCACTGCAAAAGGTAATTATTTAGGCTTCTAACAGGTGGTCACATTCTTCGAAATTCACCTAGAAAACAAGTAGGGCTGCACTAGCAGATCGATACATGGAAAGGAGCAAAAACGATAATTTACATAGTTGTGTCATTTATTAAAGAGATCTCCATAGTAGGATCGCCTTCCGCTCTGATGGAAGCGTTGACTCGTTGAGTAATGGGCTTCACTACAGGAGCAGTGTAATTATACACTACCGGCCATTAAAATTGCTACACCATGAAGAAATGCATATGATAAATGGGTATTCATTGGACAAATACATTATACTAGAACTGACATGTGATTACATTTTCACGCAATTTGGGTGCATAGATCCTCAGAAATCAGTACCCAGAACAACCACCTCTCTTGATACGCCTGGCCATTGAGTCAAACAGAGCATGGGTAGCATGTACAGGTACAGCTGCCCATGCAGCTTCAACACGATACCACAGTTCGTCAAGAGTAGTGACTGGCGTATTGTGACGAGCCAGTTGCTCGGCCACCATTCGCTAGACGTTTTCAATTGGTGAGAGATCTGGAGAATGTGCTGGCCAGGGCAGCTGTCGAACATTTTCTGTATCCAGAATGGCCCGTACAGGACCTGCAACATGAGGTCGTACATTATCCTGCTGAAATGTAGGGTTTCGCAGGGATTTAATGAAGGGTAGAGCCACGGGTAACGTCCACTGTTCAAAGTGCCGTCATTGTGAACAAGAGGTGACCGAGGATTGTAACCAATGGCACCCCATGGCATCACGCCGGGTGATACGTCAGTATGGCGGTGACGAATACACGCTTCCAATGTGCGTTCACCGCGATGTCGCCAAACACGGATGCGAAAATCATGATGCTGTAAACAGAACCTGGATTCATCCGAAAAAATGACGTTTTGCCGTTCGTGCACCCAGGTTCGTCGTTGAGTACACCATCGCAGGCACTTCTGTTTGTGATGCAGCGTCAAGGGTAACTGCAGCCATGGTCTCCGAGCCGATAGTCCGTGCTGCTGAAAACGTCGTCGAACTTTTCGTGCAGATGGTTGTCGTCTTGCCAAACGTCCCCATCTGTTGACTCAGGGATCGAGACGTGGCTGCACGATCCGTTACAGCCATGCGGATAAGAAGCCTGTCATCTCGACTGCTAGTGATACGAGGCCGTTGGGATCCAGTACGGCGTTCCGTATTACCCTCCGCAACCCACCGATTCCATATTCTGCTAACAGTCATTGGATCTTGACCAACACGAGCAGCAATGTCGCGAAACGGTAAACCGTAATCGCGATAGGCTACAATCCGACCTTTATCAAAGTCGGAAACGTGATGGTACGCATTTCTCCTCCTTACACGAGGCATCACAACAACGTTTCATCAGGTGACGCCGATCAACTGCTGTTTGTGTATGAGAAATCTGTTGGAAACTTTTCTCATGTGAGCACGTTGTAGGTGTTGCCACCGGCGCCAATCTTGTGTGAATGCTCTGAAAAGCTAATCATTTGCATATCACAGCATCTTCTTCCTGTTGGTTAAATTTCGCGTCTGTAGCACGTCATCTTCGTGCTGTAGCACTTTCAATGGCCAGTAAAGTAGTTGAAAAACCCCAAGTTTTGATCAAGATTTTTTGGGAGTTTTCTGTAGGTTATTACGCAGCTATCCGAATTTGAACTTATGTTTCACATATTCCCAACTGGGATTCCATCCATCTCACTGCCAGCCTATTGAGATACTTGGCCGAAAACAACCGCGAGTCTGTATTGCGTTGCATCTCAGGCAGCTCGCTGCGCTGGTTGAAGTAGGAAAAAAACCAAGTCTCCGGTACAATGGTAAAATAGATCGGCCAAGTGCACTTGCTTTTAAAGATCTCCTCAAATAGGCACTGTCGTTTTCCGTTTTCGTATCTATCGCTCTCCGTCTTTGTAGTCATAATGTTGTGGCTGTTGCTTGCTGTAACATTAACTACGAGGGTGGTGCACAGATTCCACAGTTTCATCTTCACGTTTTATTCATCGCAAGCCAGCCCTCTGTTGGCGTACGTAATACTGATTTATTGTGCTGCTCGTAATGGTGCGACGTAGCGTACACGTAGGCGCAATGCTGGTAGGCCGCTGAACATTGTCTGCTCCAGGATACCCATGGGTAACTATATCACTTCCACGACAAAGAAGGGCCACACACTGTTCTTATGAAATTCTACCGTGAATTGTATGCTTACAGCCTGTTAGTTGAAACACTGGTAGAATTAGCGGAGTTCTTCCTGTGTTACGGACAGAAGATTAGATTACTCAGAACATTAGCAAGAAAAATTGTGGGAAACACGATGAGGGCCAGTCTGGGTTTAGGAAAGAAAAAGAAACAAAAGATATGATTGGATATTTAAGGACGCACCGACACTTTTCAGTATCTACCGCGAGAAACTTAAAGACAAAACATTAAAAAAGTGTAAGAAGCATAATAATATGACAAAGGATAAGGACAATTAAGTATGTAGATGATCAAGCAGTCTTGGCTGAATCAGTGAAAAAACAAATTTATGATGCTGAGTGTCATAAAAGATGAAAAGTATAAGAAACGAGAATAACAAACGCGAAGGTTTCACCAAAATATCATTGGAACAAAAGACCTTGGAACAACTAAAAACTTTAAGGTTTTTAGGAAATTGGGTGAGAGGAAATGGAAGCTTCCTGCAGGAAATAAGAAATATTGTAGAATATCTGTGGGTAAAGCTGAAATGTTTCCCGGAAGTAAAAACAACTTCGATAGTAGTTGTAAGAAATTGTGGTTGCGGAAGAAAGAGGACAAAATTAAATGGACTGACAAAATTGAGAACGAAGAAATACTTCTAAGAGTATAAGAAGAATGGGAACTTGTGAAAATAACAACGAGGAGAACAACTTGGCTGTGACATATCGTAAAGAAACTCCATACAACGAAGAGAAATCGAAACAAACATTGCAGGTAAGAGAGGGAGAGGAAGACGAAGTTAAAAATGAATGAAATTATGAGGAAATTAAGGAACAGGAACAGGACAGGAAAGCGTCCAATAGATACCCGTCTTATGATACATATGCCAAAGAAGAAGTGGAAAGATGACAAGGGTATCAAGATAGCGTAGCCACCGTAACTGTACCGAATGGAGTGTTGGCTCTCGAGATGCCTCCATATAGATTTCTGCTAGTAATGGTGAGATCGAGGATTCCATTTCTGCGCCGTCAGACTGCTCGTAAAACTCCTCTTTTCACACGAGAAAAGTGTCCGTCAAACGGTGTTGCATGAGGACATAAATGTCGGGTGCCACTCACTCTTGAATTCACCGTCTGTACCGCTGATACATCTGCGAAAAGTGGCATCATCTCAAAACTGACCATGAAGTACACGGGATAAATAGAGCGTTGCTTGAAAAGTAAGCGGCTTGTTGCCCGCCAACTGTCACAACTATCTTGGTAGATAATTCACCAGACTGTATGATACGAATTAATCCAGCTTATCAACCTTAGTGGGCAACAGTTTTTTGTGTATCTTCGTGACCTCATATATTCCAGATCCAATAAGTCTTGGGAAACTGCTCTATTAGCATTGTCGAAATCTGACCTAATTTTCTTAAGTGAAGCTCGTATTTCCATTAAAGTAGTGGTCGTGTAACTTCCTACAAATTTCTTCAATACGAAGTCCTGAGGTACGTCGTGTATTTTACTATCGTAGTCCATAGCGTTGATAACACACTGACGTTACCTATGCCTGCTTGGATGAAGATACTGTGATATTTGTTTCGCAGCTATATAATGGTCCATCATTTTTTCTCGGAGGCGTTTAATTTCGGTGGTTTAACTCATCGCAGAACTCTCCCACGTTTTTGCCTAGCTTTGTTTGCAACAGCTGGGGGCTTTAAACACTTAGATACGACCCCATAGTTAAGCCCCTTAGCCAAGACATCTATAATGAGATCACTAAGATGGTGGGTCCCGAGCCGCATGTGAGAGGTCTAGCTACGGCTTGTGCCTATCAGTATTTCTCATGAAGAACGTCGAATATCTTGTCGTCGGCATCTCCAGTCCCGAAGAATTTTTGGTCGCCAAAGACAACACCCTACGGAACAATCTTCTAGAATTTTCTTCCAGTCAGCACCTCTTTTGCACGAGCACGTGACTGTGAACCCGCACTGTAGCAGTGTTCTGCGGTGTTTGTGGGAGCCTCGTCATCCACTGTTTGTCTGCCCTCGGGAAAGTTTCCAAGAACAGTGCAAAAAAACGAAAGCTGCTTAGCGCCTTTCGTTCTAGGCTAAGGAATGCGAAAACATTAATCGAGCAGTGTGACCGGAGACGTCAGTCTGAGAGCTATGAAGTGCTCTGTAATCTCATGTTTTACCCAGCCTTTATCGTATGGTCATTCATATAACCAGCACATGACCTACAGACGTTACGGTCAAATAGCGCGGTTAAGTATTCCATTCGTCGAGGCAGAAGTAGCGATGACTCTGCAGCATGGCATCTACGTCAACTGTTTGTCAGGGAATTTCGTAACTAACAAGCTCTAAGTGTGTTTTGTCTCTTCGATAAAACTTCTCTTTTCAATAAAACTAAATTTATGGTACTATCACATGGTCTTCCTTTTCTATATTTTCTCCGTATTTATTTTATTTGAAGTATCTAGAATAGACGGGGTTCCAGCTTTTATTTGTTTTTACAGGGCCCTGTCTTGATTCTCTGTCTGAAGGTACGCATGTGTCGTGTTTTAATCGTCATTATCTTTGGAACAAAATGGAATAACGACACCAGTCTTTCACGGCAGGGCAATGTTTACACCGATGGTGAAGGTTACAAGATTTAACTGTGTGCTGGGAGAAGAAGGCGGTGAATCAAGACTGAGATTTTCTGTTCGCAAATGGAAGGCTGTAATGGGCCAAAACAGGTCTCCAGGCTTAACACTTTTATACCTCAGGGGATCTCAAAGGATGAGGCATGTCGACGAAGACAAGATACACTGAAGGATCGACGAAAGAATATTAAAGCGTAGTGTAATACTTTCACAGCAATGACTACCGCAGTTCGCTCAGCAATTCGACGACATCGAAACTCTTCGTGCGATAACTATGATCACACAGAACACCTCCAATGTCTCAGCAATGACTCTACAACGGTGATTGCATTTACATATTGTTATAAATACAATGATAATAAAATAATGTGTTACTTTTACAGGATCTCCTCGCTCACCTCCCCCATTCCCTCTCAGCAGTCTTTCATTTTTAAGGTGATTAACGTGAACAAGATTAGCACTTGAGGAACTGAAAGTGGTAGGCGAGTTTTGTTTTTAGTGCAGCAAAGTAAGTGAAGATAGTCTAAATAGAGAGGATATAAAATTCAGACTGGCTTTAGCAAGAAAACCGTAACTGAAGAAGAGAAATTTGTTAACAATCGAATATAAATTTAAACTTTAGCTACTCGTTTCTAGAGGATTTAGCGAAGGCGTGGCGAAAAGTAATGTCTCAGAATTTTTTATGTGAAAACTCTTGCCGCTTTTTAAATCAAACGAACGTTATTAACATTCTACATCTTTATTCTTCATTTACACATACACTACTGGCCATTAAAATTGCTACACCAGGAAGATGACGTGCTACAGACGCGAAATTTAACCGACAGGAAGAAGATGCTGTGATATGCAAAGATTAGCTTTTCAGAGCATTCACACACGATTGGCGCCGGTAGTGACACCTACAACGTGCTGACATGAGGAAAGTTTCCAACCGATTTCTCATACACAAACAGCAGTTGACGGGCGTTGCCTGGTGAAACGTTGTTGTGATGCCTCGTGTAAGGAGGAGAAATGCGTACCATCACGTTTCCGACTTTGATAAAGGTCGGATTGTAGCCTATCGCGATTACGGTTTATCGTATCGCTACATTGCTGCTCGCGTTGGTCGAGATCCAATGACTGTTAGCAGTATATGGAATCGGTGGGTTCAGGAGGGTAATACGGAACGCCGTGTGGATCCCAACGCCCTCGTATCACTAGCAATCGAGATGACAGGCTTCTTATCCGCATGGCTGTAACGGATTGTGCAGCCACGTCTCGATCCCTGAGTCAACAGATGGGGACGTTTTAAGACAACAACCATCTTCACGAACAGTTCGACGACGTTTGCAGCAGCATGGACTATCAGCTCAGAGACCATGCCTCCGGTTACCCTTGACGTTGCATCACAGACAGGAGCTCCTGCGATGGTGTACTCAACGACGAACCTGGGTGAACGAATGGCGAAACGTCATTTTTTCGGATGAATCCAGGTTCTGTTTACAGCATCATGATGGTCGCATCCGTGTTTGGCGACATCGCGGTGAACGCACATTGGAAGCGTGTATTCGTCATCACCATACTGATGTATCACCCGGCGTGATGGTATGCGGTGCCATTGGTTACACGTCTCGCTCGCCTCTTATTCGCATTGACGGCACTTTGGACAGTGGACGTTACATTTCAGATATGTTACGACCAGTGGCGCCACCCTTCATTCGATCCCTACGAAACCCTACATTTCTGCAGGATAATGCACGACCGCATGTTGCAGGTCCTGTATGGGCCTTTCTGGATACAGAAAATGTTCGACTGCTGCCCTGGCCAGCACATTCTCCAGATCTCTCACCAATTGAAAACGTCTAGCGAATGGTGGCCGAGCAACTGGCTCGTCACAATACGCCAGTCACTACTCTTGACGAACTGTGGTATCGTGTTGAAGCTACATGGGCAGCTGTACCTGTACACGCCATCCAAGCTCTGTTTGATTCAATGCTCAGGCGTATCAAGGCCGTTATTACGGCCAGAGGTGGTTGTTCTGGGTACTGATTTCTGAGGATCTATGCACCCAAATTGCGTGAAAATGTAATCACAAGCTATTCTAGTATATATATATATTTGTCCAATGAATACCCGTTTATCATCTGCATTTCTTCTTAGTGTAGCAATTTTAATGGCCAGTAGTGTATTTGCAGCCTTATGCCGATAGCGGGCTCCGAACTTTAGCGTGTAACATTGAGGTGTGTAACGGAACTGTGTCGGTGAGTGAAAAACGGCGTGCTGTAATGAAGTTTCGAATTCAAAGAGTTCGTCCACACATGAAGCACCCTCTTCTTAAGCACGACAATGCCAGACCACACACGAGCGTTGCAACATTTGCAACAAACAGACGCCTTATGTTCAACGTTGTCGACCATCCTCCATACTGTCCCCATTTGGCTCCCTTCGACTTCCCTTCTGTTTCCAAAACTTGAAGAACACCTGCGAGGATTTCACTTTCACAGTGATGAAGCGGTGCCTGCAGAGGTGAGGTTGTGGCTCCGTCAACAATGTCACACCTTCTACGGTGACGGTATCTCGTCGAGAGACGTGTGTTGGTCGCTGGGCTGGCTATGTTCAGAAATCAATATGTAGACATGAGGAATAAAGATGTAGAATGTCCATAACGTATGTTTTATTTAAAAAGCTTTAAGAGTACTCACATAAAATATTCGGAGGCATTATTTTTCAGTGGTTCCTCGTATTTGTGTTGCAGCCATGTGTAGAAATAAAACGTGGGCGATAAACAGTTCAGGCAAGAAGGGTAAAGCATCTGCGGTGTGCCGGCCGCTGTGACCGAGCGGTTCTAGGTGCTTGAGTCCGGAACCGCGCTGCTGCTACGGTCGCAGGTTCCAATCCTGCCTCGGTCATGGATGTGTGTGATGTCCTTAGTTTAAGTAGTTCTAAGTCTAGGGGACTGATGACCTCAGATGATAAGTCCCGTAGTGCTTAGAGCCATTTGAACTATTTGAACCATCTGCGGTGGGCACTACATGAGAATGCTGAAACTGGACAGATAGCGAGGAGATACTGAATCGAATTGGGGAAAAAAAGAAATTTATAGCACAACTTGATGAAGAGATGGGGTCCGTTGATAGGGCACATCCTGAGGTCTCAAGGAGTCTTCAGTTTGGTAAAGGAGACAAATGTGCTGGTGTGAGGTTGAAAATGAGGGCAAAATTGTAGAGGGAGGCCGAAACTTAGTTACAGTAAGCAGTTCCAAATGGATGTAGGTCGCAGTAGTCACGTAGAGATGAAAAGACTCGCACAGGATAGTCCAGAGTGGAGAGCCGCATCAAACCAGTCTTCGGTCTGCAGAACATAGTAACAACAACGTGGCCTGAGCATTGACATTATTGGCCGATGTACCTGATAATTCATTAAAGTGTTTATGACAATATTTAAGGTTATGTCTGCCAGTATCAAATTCTTGTTTGGAGAACTTAGAATTATTATCACTTAGCAATTACTATAAAACACGTCTGTGAGGCTCACGGGCCGAAGACTGCTTCGGAAACTGCAGGAAACGAAACTGTAGCAGACTTTGACGTCTGTTTCTTTGAGCCACTAGCTTACGTCACTCCCTTTTCAGCGATTTCCGCAAACCGCACAACTCGTACCTATCGGCAAATTAGCCTCGCTACGCTGCGTCTATCGCTGCTTGTTATCTCTGTACGTGCTGGCATAGTCGTCAGCGCAGCCGTGGACTCCAATGCTGCAATCTTTGCCGGCGATCGCGGCAGGCACGCCTGATCGAAGCTATGATACGAGAACTGCCACTACAAGTGGCATTTCTGCGCCTGTTGGTGCCGATAAAACTCAGCTGAGAATTTTCGCGAAAAAAACATGACGTAGTTTCCTAAGTTAATAGTTCTCTGATATATTTACATTAATACCATGGAACACCTTTTTCATAACAGCAGAAAGACAGCTGAAGATTGTTCGGTTACAGGTTTCAATTTCCATCCATTTCCTTCTGCAATGTAACTGTCGCAAATTGTCAGGTGACATAAATCTTTGCTTTTTTTTCTGTTTCCTATTGCAACGGAGAAGAAGAGGGCGGTGGTGTTAATAACAAGTGTTACTGTAGTTGTTCATTTGTTTAGAAGGCTGCTTTTGCACTAACAGCTTCTCGGAATGGACACGATCCGTTTTAAAATTATTTTTGTTGTATCCAAGTCTATAGAAACTACCTGGAAATATCTGACATCACTTAAGATACAGTATTATTCACCTGGAAACATCAGATAAAAAACTTGTTGTGAACAGAATGTGAACGGAAATCTGGTTTTGACATGACTGTTTCAGAGCCACATTATGGTTTTACTTCTCAAACAGCTCACGTCATTGGAAAGCAAATAGAGAGAGATACCACTGTACGCTATGAGCTGTACTTGTATTGTGTTTTCATAATCTGACGATAACTTGAAGTTACGTTTCTTATGAAAATACTGAAAAATTATACACGATAGACAATATAAGCAATTATAACGTCTGGCAATATGGATGCTGTTCTGCTATCTGCCGTGGGCTATTTTTGTTTTACGTTATTCAAATGGAGATTAGTTACTGAGATTCAAATGTTAAAAATAAGTCGTGTAGAATTATTTCAGAATGTTATCGCGCTCATTGATGACTTTGATTTGGAAAATGTTTTGTGTCAAAGGTGTAACTGTTTAGTCTCGGTTACTCTGATGAGTGCGCTTAGAATATAAGGCCTCGTGTTGTTGATGATGGTGAGAGAGAAGAGAAATGGTGAAACGTTTTGTTGGGACAGAGCGTATTCTCATTAAATAACATGATCGACATGGCATTTTTTATGGACGTTTCGGAGAGGGTTGGTGAAAAAACTGAAGCTGTCTGATAATTTAGAACTTTACTCCACCAACTCTCCTGTTGTCGACGGCCAAATGCTGATGATGTAAAAAGCTTAGGACTCGAACCGTCGCCCTCTGAGTCGGTCACAGACACATCAAAGTGAGTTAACAACCATGGTTGCGGTGGCTGGTTGAAACAGTGGTAAATCTCCGGTAAGCATTAAACATGGTTAAAGGAACGGCAACACTTTGGATACATTAGTAAGTACCGATGTTAAGCATTTTTCGTAAACATTGTATGCCGAAGAAGCAAATAAATATTTCGAAGAGGAGAGGAAAGTGCTTGCAGTAGAGTTGTCAGAGAAATTATTTCTGATATATTTGTTACATTTTAGTTCTTCGTTGATGATGACATAACTCACTGATCCAGGAAAGGAGAAGCAGGAATGTATCTAGCAATGTTGTGTACATCATAGCTTAGGAGGAACAAGGTAAAGTTTGAGAAGACAATAGCAATGATAATTTTAGAGCGGGAGCTCTTTTTTCAAGTATTTCAGCATATAACATCTTTGGCATACTTCTGTAACAGTAGAAGTGGTGTTCATCTCTTTGGGCATATTACTGCGATTCATCAACTCAACCTCCTCTTACTTACAGCACGTACATGTGAGGAAGTGACGTTTAGATTCAACAAAAATGAAGAATAGAAGAAAGGAAGATAAGGCTTTAACGTACCATCGACGGCGAGGTCATTAGATACGGAGCTCAAACTCCGGTTTGGGAAGGAGTTCGGACGTCTCCTTTCAAAGGAATAATTTGCCTTAAGCGAATTATGTAAGCCTATGAATGTATAGCCGGAAGGTGATCTGAATCACCGTCCTGCCGGCTGCAAGTCCAGTGTCTTACAACGGCATCTTCTCACACGCGTTTAGATTCAAGATTCGAGGAAGCAGATTGTCGCTTTTAGACCAGCTTTCATGAAATTTTAGGTTTAGTTTCGTATATCGCATTCCCAACAGGGCTGTAATTAAAAACGGCTTTGTATGCCTGGTCTTGCAACCAAATGTAACTCTAGAATTGCGATGGAAGCTGAATCCACCGACGGTCTGTCTTCATCGTCCCTGTAAGTAGCTCTCTCGAAGAAACGTGGCTATTTTACTGACAGACTGATTATCAATGAATAAGGTAATGTGACATTACAATCTCGAATTATGAGAGTTAATTTCTGACCAATATCTACGCGAACTGAACTTCTACACAGCCATACGATGTACCATCATAAAGTTCGCAGACAGTTTATGTTGTGAATTGTATGGCAGCACTGGAAGGTTGGCAGTGGCGATTATGTTTTTCCTCCCCATGAAGTCCCCCATTATCAGTTTCCTAAAGCCTCTAGGACCCAAAATAATTAATATTTATTGTGGGTTTTGTTAACAGAGTATTGTTTACAGTTACCTTTAGATTGGAGTACAAATTAACAGCTGTCACCTTTTTTTCATTTTGAAATAGTGTTTTACAGTGTGTTACACACGTGCAACATTGGGATTCAAGGTACTGGTGTTGGCACGTGTAAGATAAATGCACAATCAAGTTTCTGCGTCCTCAATAGGTTTATTATATAAGCACATTCAGTAACGTAATAATAAAGTTATTTGCATACATTAATTTTAATAGTCGAATCTTCTGAAGCAGTTTGTGTGTTAATTGAAGAACTGAAAAACTTTTCATTTTTTACACTGAACAAAAGTATTCTCTTTCTTGCAAATTTTGCATCTTTCTCTTGTCTCATTCCACTGGCGAAAGTGGACAATGTTGTCCGTTTGGCACCGAAACATTAGAGTTACTGTAGTTGCAGATTTACTGAATTTTTTGGAAAGATCTCCAATGCTTAGACATCCCTCTTGAATTTTCCTTGACCAGTAGACATCAGCACACTTGCAAGATTAGCTTGAAACTATCTGAGAGAAACGGTTTTCAGACAGGGCCTTGCGGTGTTATGTACATTTTAGCTAGCTTTCGACAACAGCTGTTGTTAATTGTGTGCCAGAAGACATACAATTATCATCTTCTTGATTTCATAGGATACTTGTATAGTGATGCCAACATATCTTGAAAACCTACTGCTGCCGTATTACAAATGTGCGTTTGAAGAGTGGATGGTCTTGAGACAAAAATATCCTCTATCTTAGTCCTATCCCATCTTTTTGAATCAGCGTCCGGCCATCCAGATTTGGTTTTCCGTGATTTCCCTAAATCGCTTCAGGCAAATGTCGGGATGGTTCCTTTGAAAGGGAACGGCCGATTTCTTACCCTACCCTTGACACAATCCTAGCTCGTGCTCCGTCTCTGATGACCTCGGTGTCGACCGGACGGCAAACCCAGTCTTCCTTCCTTCTTCCTTTCCATCTTTTTGTTACGTCCTTTGGCCCTCAACCTCTCAGCCAAGATAACAATGTGACGCATTTGTTACCATATCATTTCACAATGATGAAACTGTTCGAAATATCCTGCTCTTGCATCTGCTTTCCGTTAGGAAGACTAAATTGCTCGACTCTTCCAGCTCTTGTTGTTCCATTATAATAAATACATATCAGCGTGTTCAGTGAGAGGGATGGGTGTTCTCTGTAATAAAAAAAACTGAGTGAAGGGATCAACGACGAACTTCAATGGGTGTCTTGTGATGTCCGCCACGACCAAAGGCAACGAAAAAAAGAAAAGTGTAGCATCTTTGATTAATAATCAAAACGTTCTCGATTCCGGGTTCGAACTCGGCCAGCGCTTAAATTTTGAATAAATATCATCAGCATCGGGGGCCGACGACTTCCAGCATAAGAAACCACCCTCATTCAGCCAACGGCTTTTTCAAATAGGGCAGAGGAGCGAACAGAGGTTGATGGCTCTTGATGCTGGGGTGTAAAACTTCCCCTAAAGCCGGAAGTATCAGCAACAATCAACGGCGTGAGGATGCAGAAGTCAATGGAAATCATTGCATAAAAGGCACATAATGTTTATCCACGGCCTGTAGTTGAAAAAGTGTCATGATGAACTCTCAACTGGCAAAAGTTTCCGGAATAGTCCCCCATTTTCATCTTTGAGAGGAAACTGACAAGGGGAAGGTGACCGTGAGAAAAAGACTGAATAACCAATGAAAGGAAGCAGATCGTTCGAAGAGAGAGAAGTGGTTGGAACCCGAAGTGGAAAGCGCTGAGATATTTAGTGAGTCATGGAACGTATACCGGAAAGACAGACTGGAGGCCATAGTGGGGGGGGCGGGGGGGGGGGGGGGCGCGTTCATTGCAATTAAAAAAAATATTGCCTCTATTGAGGTCGAAGTTGAATGTACAGTGAAGTTATCTGCTCGCGTATAACGGGTCTAGGTGTAACCAAGTTAATTTTTGGATGTTCTACCGGCTGCCCGATTCCTCTTTGACAGTTCTAAAGACAAAAAAATGTCTCCGGTGAATAACGCCTAATATCCAGATCATGCAATACAAGTTGGAGCAACTTTAACCTACCGAGTATATGGCATGCCTGTCAGACACTCATGCGAAATACTTTGAACAAGTTTCTGAAAACTGTCTTGAGCAGCTAGCTCAGCAGTTCACACGCAATGGAAATATCTTAGACCTTGTAGCTACAAATAGGCCGAACCTTATTGACAATGTCAGTGTAGAAACTGCGATTAACGATCAAAGACAGTTAATAAATCAGGCAAGAAGGCTAGGAGAGTGTTTCTGATAGAACAGATAATCAGTTGTTAGCATCTCACTTAGACAGTGAATTGACATTACTTAGTTCCAATAAGATGGATGTAGAGGAATTATGGGCAACGTTTACGCAGATCGTAAATCGTGGTCTGCAGAATTATGTGCCTAGCAAGTGGATAAAGGCTTGGAAAGATCCAGCATGGTTTAACAACGAAATTCGGAAGATGGTGAGGAAGGAAAGGCTGATGCACTCTCGGTTCAAAAGAGAACACACAAATGATGACAAGCGTAGATTAGTAGAGATTCCTGCATTTGTCGAAAGATCTACGCGCTAAGCATACATCAACAACCACCGTCACACCTTCACAAAAGATGTGGCAGAGAATCCGACAAAATTATGGTCCTATGTAAAATCGCTCAGCGGGTCTAAGGCTTGAAACCAAAGCCGAAGTTTTAAATTTCACGTTCAAGAAATCGTACACACAGGAGAATCATGCTAACGTACCGTCATTTGACCATCGTACAGACTCCCGTAGGGACGACCTAGTAAAAGCATCAATGGCATAGAGAAACAACTGAAAGATTTAAAAGTAAATGAGTCACCAGGTCCGGATGGAATCCCAATTCGGTTTTACAGAGAATACTTTACGGCATTGGTCCCTTACCTAGCCTGCATTTATCGTAAATCTCTCCAAGCACAAAATCCCAAAAGACTGGAAAAAAGCGCAAGTGACTCCTGCTTATAAGAAGAGTAAAAGAACGGACATGCAAAAGTACAGACCAATGTCCCTAACTGCGGTTTGCTGCGGAATCTTTGAATATATTCATTGTTCGAATATATTAAACTTTCTTGAGACTGAGACAGGTCCACGAATCAATATGGTTTTAAAAAGCCTTTTCTCACATGTTAGACTGCGAACTATGGATGAAGGGAAACAGGCAGAGTCCATTTTTCTAGATTACTGGAAAGCATTTGACACGGTGCCCCATTGCAGCCTGTCAACGAAGGTGCGAGCATATGGAATAAGTTCCCAGATATGTGAGTGGCTCGCTAGCTTGTTCCCTATATAAACAAATGATTTAGCGGACAGCGTGGGCAGCAATCTGTGGTTGTTTGCTGATGATGCTGTGGTGTACGATAAGGTGTCGAAGTTGAGTGACTTTAGGAAGATACAACACAACTTAGACAAAACCTCCAGTTGGTGTGATGAATGGCAGCTAGCCCTAAATGTAGAAAAAGGTAAGTGAATTCGGTTGAGTAGGAAGAAGAAACCTCTAATGATCGCATACAGTATTACTAGTGTCCTGCTTGACACAGTCAACTCTTTTAAATATTTGAGCGTAACGCTGCAGAGCGATATGAAATGAAACAAGCATGTGAGAACTATGGTAGGGAAGACGAATGGTCGACTTCCGTTTATTGGGAGAATTTTAGGAACGTGTGGTTCACCTGTAAAGGGGATCTCATACAGGACGCTGGTGCGACCTATTGTTGACTACTGCTCGAGTGTTTAAGATCCGTACGAAGTCAGATTGAAGGAACGCATCGAAGCAATTCAGAGGCGGGCTGCTAGATTTGTTACCTGTGCGTTACTAGTAGAAGCCGACCTCGGGGAAGATCAGTTTGGATTCCGTAGAAATAATGGAACACGTGAGGCAATACTGACCCTACGACTTATCTTAGAAGCTAGACTAAGGAGAGGCAAACCTACATTTCTAGCATTTGTAGACTTAGAGAAAGCTTTTGACAATGTTGACTGGATTACTCTCTTTCAAATTCTGAAGGTGGCAGGGGTAAAATAAAGGGAGCGAAAGGCTATTTACAATTTGTACAGAAACCAGGTGGCAGTTATAAGAGTCGAAGGACATGAAAGGGAAGCAGTGGTTGGCAAGGGAGTGAGACAGGGTTGCCGCCTATCCCCGATTATATTCAATCTGTATATTGAGCGAGCAGTGAAGGAAACAAAAGAAAAATTCGGAGTAGGTATTAAAATCCATGCAGACGAAATAAAAACTTTGAGGTTTGCCGATGACATTGTAATTCTGTCAGAGACAGGAAAGGACTTGGAAGAGCACTTCAACGGAATGGACAGTGTCTTGAAAGGAGGATATAAGATGAACATCAACAAAAGCAAAACGAGTATGATGGAATGTAGTCGAATTAAGTCGGGTGATGCTGAGGGAATTAGATTAGGAAATGAGACACTTAAAGTAGTAAAGGACTTTTGCTATTTGCGGAGCAAAATAACTGATGATGGTCGAAGTAGAGAGGATATAATATGTAGACTGGCAATGGCAAGTAAAGCGTTTCTGAAGAAGAGAAATTTGTTAACATCGAGTATAGATTAAGTGTCAGGAAGTCATTTCTGAAAGTATTTGTATGGAGTGTAGCCATGTATGGAAGTGAAACATGGACGATAAATAGTTTGGACAAGAAGAGAATGGAAGCTTTCGAAATGTGGTGCTACAGAAGAATGCTGAAGGTTAGATGTGTAGATCACGTAACTAATAAGGACGTATTGAATAGGATTGGGGAGAAGAGAACTTTGTGGCACAACTTGACTAGAAGAAGGGATCGGTTGGTAGGACATGTTCTGAGGCATCAAGGGATCACCAGTTTAATATTGGACGGTAGCGTGGAGGGTAAAAATCGTGGAGGGAGACCAAGAGATGAGTTCAGTAAGCAGATTCAGAAGGATGTAGGTTGCAGTAGGTACTGGGAAATGAAGAAACTTGTACAGGATAGAGTAGCATGGAGAGCTGCATCAAACCAGTCTCAGGACTGAAGTCCACAACAACAACAACGTTTGAACAACACGTAGATGTTACGGAGATGCTTTGGTAACTCAAATGGGATGCCTGGAGGGAAGGCGACGTTCTTTTCGAGAAATACCACAGAGAAAATTTAGAAAATGTCATTTGAAGATGACTGCCAAACGAGTCCATTGCTGCTAACATACATTACGCGGAAGGACTACGAAGATACGAGACGTTAGGTTCATATGGAGACATATAAACAGTCGTTTTTCCCTCTCTATATTTGCAAATGGAACAGGAAAGGAAGTGACTAGTAGTGATACAGAGATACCCGCACCGTACGGTGGCTTGCGGTGTTTCTATGTAGATGTAGGTGTAGATGTGATGATAGAAACTGGCAGTGACATTGCAGAGAGGGAGTTACGACGAAATTTCTTTTGCAAACTAGGAAATCGTAACGATAAATTCTCGAAATGCTGAAACCCGTTTTTTGTAGCTTCTTGCGAATTTAAATTCGTTTTTCAAGCAGGTATGGAAGTCAGGAGAGAGGATAAGCACAACAGGGACGAAAAGTTCTCAGGGCGTCCCGTTCCGTGTCTGTGCAGAAGATAGGACAGGCCAACTCAGACCGCCGACTCACAGTCAGACAGTAGTTCTGCTCACTGCCTAGAGGTAGTGACAATTTTGCGTTATATCCTTCGCAGATAGAGACACGAGTCGCGAATGTAGTGGGAATAATTCTGTGTGCTTCATCGTGACAAAGCGTTCTCTGACACGATCATCGTTGTCAAGCAGTTCTTAGCTAAATGGACGACACAGTCCCTTGATAGTAACTTTACTCCCTTGATCAAATCCCAAGTGACTTTCTAATAATTCTAAATTAATATAAAGTCATCGTTAGAGGCACTGTCAGGTGTAGAAATGGTTCAAATGGCTCTGAGCACTATGGGACTTAACTTCTGAGGTCATCAGTCCCCTAGAACTTAGAACTACTTAAACCTAACTAACCTAAGGACATCACACACATCCATGCCCGAGGCAGGATTCGAACCTGCGACCTTAGCGGTCGCGCGGTTCCAGACTGTAGCGCCTACAACCGCTCGGCCACCCCGGCCAGCTCAGGTGTAGAAAAACGGTAAGTTAATAAGTACTTCGAAAAATTAAAATTCAAACGGAAAAGTGAATTGAGGCTTAGGAACATTTTTTTGAAGGGCGTAGTGTGTAAACACAGCTAGCACTGGACAGTCTGGGTGTTTGTTATTCGGTTTGCGAATTATAATTCACTGATTCAATAGGATAATAATAAAGGAATATTTTCATTTAGAATACATTATTATGCAGTTGGCTCTTGGTTTAACAAACTTTCCGAGGCACTCAAATGTGTTGCTCCGTTATTAAGGTAAGTAAGATAAAAATCATTTCACTATACCGATGTCCGTATCCTTCGGAAATCTTAGAAACGTCGTAAAGGAGGAAAGAATGAAACAGAAACAGAAAACTGTAGGGTTATTTCCCGAAACTGAATTGAAATGGTTCAAATGGCTCTGAGCACTATGGGACCTAACTTCTGAGGTCATCAGTCCCCTAGGACTTAGAACTACTTAAACCTAACTAACCTAAGGACATCACACACAGCCATGCCCAAGGCAGGATTCGAACCTGCGGCCGTAGCGGTCACGCGGTTCCAGACTGTAGCGCCTAGAACCGCTCGGCCACTCCGGCCGGCAACTCAATTGAAGGCAAGTGTAATTTTATAAATACATTGTAAGTTTTGGACGAAAACGAGTAGACTAAGTAACCCAGTGGGCCTTCAGATGTGAGAAGTAGCATTTTTTGTAAATACTGTAAATGTAAGTTTCCGGTAAAAAATGTGTCTTTTTTTGGTTTATCTGTGTTTTTCGGTTATCCGTGCAGCCTCGAATATGCAGTAACTCGGGTAATCGCGAGCTTGCCGTATGTCACTTTTACTTATTTTACTTGAAACTGTTCAGTCTGCAAGTCTAGAGTTTTTCCTAAAGCACTCTACAGGTGGTCTTATTAACCTTTGCTCGGAGATGACTATTTGCGGTTTTCTCTCTGTGTAATTACCACGCAAACAAAACGTCACGCCTCACTATACGAGCAGAGACAAGCGAGTCAGCCAAATGAGTTTCCACGGAACGTCGACCTGCAAGCTCTTATCTGACTAGCGGCTATCGCCTCGCAGTAAAGTCGCCTGCGAAGATAGCGTCACCTGGGCAAGAGCGCGTAATATTAAAACGTGACTACACGTTATTAGGCCCCACTTGAAACATCGTACTGATATCACAAGGAACACAATCGAAGATGTAGTGCGTTACGTTGTCAAATGCTGATTTATGAGGGGCGTGTGCGGTTACCAGAAACGATGTGGTTACGAGATGGCATCTACGTACGTATGACAAACGAAAGTCATTTATATTGAGAGTTTAAAACTCTGAAGAGAAGACATGATGTAAGCATGTGGCCTATCATTAATATTTCCGAAATACAGCTGTCTGAAACTCTCAGAATCGGGAACCATGCAGGTGACCGCAAGTAAACTGATGGTAACATGTGTTTTATTGACAAAATCAAAAAGTGAATGTTGCAGTTTTGGAGCTCGCAAGCGACGGGAAGCGGTAGTTCAGTAGTATGCGGATGGAAGGAATGAGATGGCTTTGCTCGACTATATGAATTATTCCCACTTGGTTTGAAGTGGTTCAGAGAAACCACGGAAAACTCAAATCATCATGGGAGGAAGGAAATTCTAACCTCGCTCTTCAAGAATGAGGAACAACGCCTTAACGCTAGTACTCTCGGAATAAAATTTTTCAAAAGAATGGACTGTGGTACATGACCACAAAAATAACAGTGGGAGCCTTTTGTTAAATGGTTTATTATAAACTGGGCCATGACCATATCATGACTATGGACAGAAACGCACTTCTTAAGTTTGTTCGTCTATTATAAATATACAGGTATCACACATGAAAGCGTCATTTCATAATTATTAGAATGTAATCATTATAAAATTACGGTTACGATGAAATTAGACTTCCAGAGGTTTTGGAAATGTTCCGATTGTAATTATTGAGCTGTTGGGATGGTTGCGAAAACTGGACCATGTCCACATTTTCACCGTAAGAATTTTCGAAGCAAATACCTTATACGGACAGAATACCCAAATATTTATGAAACAATAACTGTTCCTTCGTTTCCAGCGATGGAGCTGCTGATTTGATCACCTTCGCCTGCAGCAACGTATCTCCCATTCTGTGGTGTCACATTCAGATAGAAAGCGTGGATCACAGGGGCCGTGTAAGGAAGACGTTTCGTGGGGTTGTTTAGGAGTGCGGATTAAAAATTAGAATTTACAAAAATATAACGAACTGTTGCATTTATAACCACTTTTATCGTCTCCAGAATTACAGTAAATGTGAATCTCCAACTCACAGTCCACATCATTCAACACTCAAGAGACATGGCGCCTTATACAGGGTGTTTCAAAATGAATGTGAGGGTTTTAAGGCTTTGTAGCACATATTATATTCACATTACAATCATAAATAATACACCAAATGAAAGAGAAACACAAACAGTTTTTCTTACAATTATTCAGTGTGAACACCGAACACACATCGAGTTGTTCCGAAACCTTGATCAATCTGTCAGGAGTAAATGTTGCAATAACACTGCTTCCAAACTGTGATAGACCAGCAGGTGTCGGAGGGACATACACATGATCGCATCAGATCGTGTGTGAACGTGGAGGTCATGCACTGAATGGTGTGTCAACCGGACCCTTGCGCCCAATCCACCAATCGGATACAGCGTCGTTTAACCAGTAGCGTACTGAGTTATGCCAGTGAGGCGGCGCACAATCTTTCTCCCAAATAAAGATGTGTTGTTCAGCTTCTTCCTATTGAGGCACGGGCTACAGCTGTAGCACATCAAGATAAGAAACATCAGTTACAGATGATTCACCGAGAAAGAAAGGCCCATAAACTTTCCGCGGGGATATTTCTTGGGGCTAACCGTGAAAGACTCGCACTCGTTCAAAACGTTTTTCAGTCACTCTTTGTCATTCCGTACTCTTCCCATTGCGCACAGGTATACAAACAAAACTTTTTGAGTCGCTCTTTCATTTGGTGTATTATTTACAATCGTAAGTTGAACGTAATAAATGCTACAACCCCTTAAAACCGGTAGTACATTTTGAAACACCCTGTGTTACTGAGAAAAAAGATTTCAGATTTTAGTAGTAAATCTGTTAAGACATGGCGAGAAATATTCACGTCAGGATGTGGTTCGGTTTGTCCCCGAAGATCTCTGACTCGGTTACAGTAAGTAGTGCATAACTAAAAAATGGCGAAATTCATCACAGTTTGAAAAAGAAACTGCCTGGCAGATTAAAATTGTGTACCGAACGGAGAGTCGTATTCGGGACCTTTGCCTTTCGCGGGCAAGTGCTCTACCATCTGAGCTACCCAAGCACGACTCGCGCCCCGCCCCCACAACCTTACTTCTGCCAGTACCTCGTCTCCTACCTTCCAAACTTCACAGAAGCTCTCCTGCGAACCTTCCAGAACTAGCACTCCTGGAAGAAAGGATATTGCGGAGACACAGCTTAGCCACAGACTGGGGGATGTTTCCAGAATGGTCATCATTGTCTACTTTTTTCTCAAGACCCCAGCTGTAATTGGACACGTTTGAGCTATGGAATTAGAGACGCACCACCTAGTAGCGTATGGCAGATGCTTATGCCCTGATAACGTAAGCGACTCTCAGTGGCGTGGAGTTACTGAGAGAGCGAAAGTGTTGGGGAGCCATATCGATCCGCGATCTTTCAAGCTCAGAAAATAATTCATGTCGATTGGCCGAAGATGGGCCTAAGACGAGCACGTCCCCCTCCATGGCACAAAGAGATACGCAACAGCATTGGGACCAGGCTATCTAGGGGGCCTAACAAGCATCTTCATGACTTCGGAATGTGCATCAAACCAGCCCAATACAACCTGAGGACGATAGGGTGGTGTACTGCCTTGCTGTAGGCTGATGCACCTAAAAGTACGGGATTCTGTGTCATTCTCCCATTGTTGTTGTTGTTGTTGTGGTCTTCAGTCCTGAGACTGGTTTGATGCAGCTCTCCATGCTACTCTATCCTGTGCAAGCTTCTTCATCTCCCAGTACCTGCTACAACCTACATCCTTCTGAATCTGCTTAGTGTATTCATCTCTTGGTCTCCCTCTGCGATTTTTACCCTCCACGCTGCCCTCCAATGCTAAATTTGTGATCCCTTGATGCCTCAAAACATGTCCTACCAACCGATCCCTTCTTCTAGTCAAGTTGGGCCACAACTTCTCTTCTCCCCAATCCTATTCAACACCTCCTCATTAGTTATGTGATCTACCCATCTAATCTTCAGCATTCTTCTGTAGCACCACATTTCGAAAGCTTCTATTCTCTTCTTGTCTAAAGTATTTATCGTCCATGTTTCACTTCCATACATGGCTACTCTCCATACAAATACTTTCAGAAACGACTTCCTGACACTTAAGTCTATACCCGACGTTAACAAATTTCTCTTCTTCAGAAACGATTTCCTTGCCATTGCCAGTCTACATTTTATATCCTCTCTATTACGACCATCATCAGTTATTTTACTCCCTAAATAGCAAAACTCCTTTACTACTTTAAGTGTCTCATTTCCTAATCTAATTCCCTCAGCATCACCAGATTTAATTTGACTACATTCCATTATCCTCGTTTTGCTTTTGTTGATGTTCATCTTATATCCTCCTTTCAAGACACTGTCCATTCCGTTCAACTGCTCTTCCAAGTCCTTTGCTGTCTCTGATAGAATTACAATGTCATCGGCAAACCTCAAAGTTATCACTTCTTCTTCATGAATTTTAATACCTACTCCGAATTTTTCTTTTGCTTCCTTTACTGCTTGCTCAATATACAGATTGAATAACATCGGGGAGAGGCTACAACCCTGTCTCACTCCATTCCCAACCACTGCTTCCCTTTCATGCCCCTCGACTCTTATAACTGCCATCTGGTTTCTGCACAAATTGTAAATAGCCTTTCGCTCCCTGTATTTTACCCCTACCACCTTCAGAATTTGAAAGAGAGTATTCCAGTTAACATTGTCAAAGGCTTTCTCTAAGTCTACAAATGCTAGAAACGTAGGTTTGCCTTTCCTTAACTTTTCTTCTATGATAAGTCGTAAGGTTAGTATTGCCTCACGTGTTCCAACATTTCTGCGGAATCCAAACTGATCTTCCCCGAGGTCGGCTTCTACCAGTTTTTCCATTCGTCTGTAAAGAATTCGCGTTAGTATTTTGCAACTGTGACTTATTAAACTGATAGTTCGGTAATTTTCACATCTGTCAACACCTGCTTTCTTTGGGATTGGAATTATTATATTCTTCTTGAAGTCTGAGGGTATTTCGCCTGTCTCATACATCTTGCTCACTAGATGGTAGAGTTTTGTCATGACTGGCTCTCCCATGGCCATCAGTGGTTCTAATGGAATGTTGTCTACTCCCGGGGCCTTGTTTCGACTCAGGTCTTTCAGTGCTCTGTCAAACTCTTCACGCAGTATCTTATCTCCCATTTCGTATTCATCTACATCCTCTTCCATTTCCATAATATTGTCCTCAAGTACATCGCCCTTGTATAGACCCTCTATATACTCCTTCCACCTTTCTGCTTTCCCTTCTTTGCTTAGAACTGGGTTTCCATCTGAGCTCTTGATATTCATACAAGTGGTTCTCTTTTCTCCAAAGGTCTCTTTAATTTTGCTGTAGCAGTATCTATCTTACCCCTAGTGAGACAAGCCTCTACATCCTTACATTTGTCCTCTAGCCATCCCTGCTTAGCCATTTTGTACTTCTTGTCGATCTCATTTTTGAGACGTTTGTATTCCTTTTTGCCTGCTTCATTTACTGCATTTTTATATTTTCTCCTTTCATCAATTAAATTCAATATTTCTTCTGTTACCCAAGGATTTCTATTAGGCCTCGTCTTTTTACCTACTTGATCGTCTGCTGCCTTCACTACTTCATCCCTCAGAGCTAGCCATTCTTCTTCTACTGTATTTCTTTCCCCCATTCCTGTCAATTGTTCCCTTATGCTCTCCCTGAAACTCTCTACAACCTCGGGTTCTTTCAGTTTATCCAGGTCCCAACTCCTTAAATTCCCACCTTTTTGCAGTTTCTTCAGTTTGAATCTGCAGTTCATAACCAATAGATTGTGGTCAGAATCCACATCTGCCCCTGGAAATGTCTTACAATTTAAAACCTGGTTCCTAAATCTCTGTCTTACCATTATATAATCTATCTGATACCTTTTGGTATCTCCAGGATTCTTCCAGGTATACAACCTTCTTTTATGATTCTTGAACCAAGTGTTAGCTATGATTAAGTCATGTTCTGTGCAAAATTCTACAAGGCGGCTTCCTCTTTCATTTCTTCCCTCCAATCCATTTTCTCCTACTATGTTTCCTTCTCTCCCTTTTCCTACAGACGAATTCCAGTCACCCATGACTATTAAATTTTCGTCTCCCTTCACTACCTGAATAATTTCTTTTATCTCGTCATGCATTTCATCTATTTCTTCATCATCTGCAGAGCTAGTTGGAATATAAACTTGTACTACTGTAGTAGGCATGGGCTTTGTGTCTCCCATAAGAGGCAACAATTGCCGCCTTTGGTTCGCCATTTCATCCAATGTAAACGTTCCCCACGAATCTCACCAATACGGGTCTGTAAGTGCGGTGTTACGCTGTCTTTCTCGGGATACTTTCTCGATACAATGCACTAATTTCAACAATCCGTCGAAGTATTAATCCTCGCTCTGCTTCGTCATACTGAATATTATAGAGCTGCTAAAGAGATGCGTTATGCACAACATATCTTGGCTGATTTAATTTAAAAACCTTTTAATTATTCAGTTCATTCTGTCCTCAACGTAGATAGTAATATTTGTGTTAAAATTATAGTTGGTCTAGTTGCTTTTCCACAGAAATTGCACTGTGGTTTTCTCAACTCCTAAAACAGTTTATATATTAAAAGAATACTTTTGCTATTGGACAACTCAGAAGCTGTCCTATTCACTACCGCTTTTCGCCATAATAGACTGACATTTCCAGTTTCATTTAATTAAGTGTAGACATTCGATCTGGAGCCCTATCATTAAGGACGCCATTGGTAAATATCTTATTTGATTTAGTTTTTTAGAAAATTGGTTATTAAATGCTGACGCCTTATTTCGCCTAACGTTTGATGGCGTCTTTCTATCTCTTACATAATCGCACAAAAATCTCTAAATCTCAATTTAAAACACTTACACTTTTTTATTAGGTATAGACATTTTTTCCACACAGAACTTTTGGGTCTGCTGAAAGAAGTTACAACTGTCATTGCAACAAATGTGTATTACACCGGGTGGTTATAACCAAATTGTAGCTACTCAACGAGGTCCAGTGTGGTCTGTAACTATCGTACGGCAACGAAACTTGATACATATGCTATTGTGTTAACGCGGAACCGATTTTCGCTGAAAAAAAAAAATAATTTCAATTTTAGCCACATGGTGCAAATCTGGCGCTGCACAGAATTTCGTCGACGTCTCCTGAGCTCTTATTGAACAAACTGTGTATGCGGCGGTTAGTAATAAACTCAACGTTATGACATTCTCACTTGTTTGACCTTTCTTGTCCATGTCCCGTTACTAATCCACTACACATGGAAACATTTCTATATGTCTTCCTTGCATTCCCTGCGCCAGCTTCGCATTTGGTGGCCAAAACTGGAACTTTTTTTCCATCGTAAATCGATTCCGCATTAACGCATTAGAATATCTATCAAATGTTGCTGTCATACGATAATTATGGCTCACACTAGACCTTTGTGAGTAGCTGCACTTTAATTATACACTACTGGCCATTAAAACTGCTACACCAAGAAGAAATGCAGATGATAAACGGGTATTCATTGGACAAATATATTATACTAGAACTGACATGTAATTACATTTCCACGCAATTTGGGTGCATAGATTCTGAGAAATCAGTACCCAGAACAACCACCTCTGGCCGTAATAACGGACATGATACACCTGGGCATTGAGTCAAACAGAGCTTGGATGGCGTGTACAGGTACAGCTGCCCATGCAGCTTCAACACGGTAACACAGTTCTTCAAGAGTAGTGACTGGCGTATTGTGACGAGCCAGTTGCTCGGCCACCATTGGCCAGAAGTTTTCAATTGGTGAGAGATCTGGAGAATGTGCTGCCCAGCGCAGCAGTCGAACATTTTCTGTGTCCAGAAAGGCCCGTACTGGACCTGCAACATGCGGTCGTGCATTATCCTGCTGAAATGTAGGGTTTCGCAGGGATCGAATGAAGGGTAGGCCGCGGGTCGTAACACATCTGAAATGTAACGTCCACTGTTCAAAGTGCCGTCAGTGTGAACAAGAGGTGACCGAGACGTGTAACCAATGGCACACCATACCATCACGCCGGGTTATACGCCAGTATGGGGATGACGAATACACGCTTCCAATGTGCGTTCACCACCATGTCGCCAAACACGGATGCGACCATCGAAAAAATGACGTTTTGCCATTCGTGCACCCAGGTTCATCGTTGAGTACACCATCGCAGGCGCTCCTGTCTGTGAGGCAGTGTCAAGAGTAACCGGAGCCACGGTCTCCGAGCTGATAGTCCATGTTGCTGCAAACGTCGTCGAACTGTTCGTGCAGATGGTTGTTGTCTTGCAGACGTCCCCATCTGTTGATTCAGGGATCGAGACGTGGCTGCACGATCCTATACAGTCATGCGATAAGATGCCTGTCATCTATACTGCTAGTGATACAAGGCCGTTGAGATCCAGCACGGCGTTCCGTATTACTATCCTGAATCCACCGATTTCATATTCTGCTAACAGTCATTGGATCTCGACCAACGCGAGCAGCAATGTCGCGATACGATAAACCGCAATCGCCATAGGCTACAATCCGACCATTATCAAAGTCGGAAACGTGATGGTACGCATTTTTCCTCCTTACACGAGGCATCACAACAACGTTTCACCAGGCAACGCTGGCAACTGCTGTTTGTGTATGAGAAATTGGTTGGAAACTTTCCTCATGTCAGCACGTTGTAGGTGTCGCCACGGGCGCCGACGTTGTGTGAATGCTCTGAAAAGCTAATCATTTGCATATCACAGCATCTTCTTCCTGTCCGTTAAATTTCGCGTCTGTAACACGTCATCTTCGTGGCGTAACAATTGTAATGGCCAGTAGTGTAGCTACCCAGTAGTTGCAGCCCACTGTCGCTCGAGGCCTCCCAATTGTAGCGTGTAACATGTCGGCGTGTAATGTAAGTCGCTGCGTGAGGAACAGTAAGATGTAATCGTGTTTCGAATTCAATGAGATCGTCCACACCTGGAGCACCCTCTCCTTCAGCATGACAATGCCAGACCACACATGAGCCTTGCCACTTCTGCAACAATCCAATAGCCCAGGTTCACTGTCATCGTCATCCTCCATACAGACCCGACATAGCTCCCTCCAATCTGCATCTGTTTCGAAAACTTAAAGAACACCTTGGTAGTGATGAAGCAGTCCAAGCGTTAATGTTGTGGCTGCATTCTACGGTGACGTATGAACAAACTGGTCTCTCGATGGGAGAAATGTATACGTCGCCACGGCGACTATGGTGAGGAATAAACGTGTAGACATGACATAGAAAATTCGTAGGCATTACTTTCAAGCACGCTCTCATACTTAAGTTACGAATAATTACATTCTTTTTAAATACCAGCCTTAACGTATGGTTCAGTGTGTTCGGTTTTCAGCTTTAGAAAAGAATGTATGATCTTTTTCCCCACATATTGGTTCCCCATAAATTGGTTCGTTACACATTTCACAACAAATAAACGAACTAACTGGTAGCATAACATAACATTTAACTGTGTAGTGGCTATTTGGCTGCTATGGGACTTACGCAGTACTATTGTTAATATTATTGTTGTTATTAGTGCCAGTGGTCACACACAAAGCATTGGAAGTCTGAACTCATTCGATTTCGGTCATTTCAGAGGTATAGAGTCCAGCAATCAAGTGATTTAGAAACTAAGTACAGAGCACACATTTTTGACGATTTTAAATGGGTGTGCATGGTGCGAGTGAAGCAAGCGCCGCTGGGGAGAGGCATAGTGCAGAGGATTCATGTTCTGTAACAAGTGTCTACCTTCAATGTGGATAGCTAGCTTTCTTTTCTGATAAGAAGTTGTAGGTAGTACTCGCGATGCAATGAGAAATGCTTTATTATCCTATAAAACTAGGTTGTTAGAAGTAAGCAATACTAGTTGTATCATTAACTCATTAATTTGCAGTTTAATGCACCACTGCTAAACCTGAATATCGTTTAACTTTCGCCATTTTAAGAATAAAAATGTTCAAAGAAAATGCGTTTCATTCTAAAGTTTAGTTAGGCACTAATGCTGGTTATGCTGTTTCTCTCAGAAGGGTTGGAACAACTGTTCCATAGTGGAGAGAAAGCTATTGTAGTGATTGATACAAGGAAACTGTATCAGCTGGTGCAGGAAATAGCAGGTGAGGGTAAATGCGTACGGAGAGCGAGGTGTGGGGCATGGCGTTATAGCATTTAGTAAAATTTGCGAGGTATGGATCCAGTGGATGAAAAGCTCTCTCTTTTATTCTGGGCAGTTTTAGAAATTTTCGGAGGACACTGTTTTGCTCCTCAAGCATTAAGAGTCGTTGTTGTTGTTGTTATTGTGGTCTTCAGTCCTGAGACTGGTTTGATGCATCTCTCCATGCTACTCTATCCTGTGCAAGCTTCTTCATCCCCCAGTACCTACTGCAACCTACATCCTTCTGAATCTGCTTAGTGTATTCATTTCTTGCTCTCCCTCTACGATTTTTACCCACCACGCTGCCCTCCAATACTAAATTGGTCATCCCTTGATGCCTCAGAACATGTCCTACCAACCGATCCCTTCTTCTAGTCAAGTCGTGCCACAAACGTCTCTTCTCCCCAATCCTATTCAATACCTCCTCATTAGTTATGTGATCTACCCATCTAATCTTCAACATTCTTCTGTAGCACCACATTTCGAAAGCTTCTATTCTCTTCTTGTCTAAAGTATTTATCGTCCATGTTTCACTTCCATACATGGCTACACTCCATACAAATACTTTCAGAAACGACTTCCTGGCACTTAAATCTATACTCGATGTTAACAAATTTCTCTTCTTCAGAAACGCTTTCCTGGCCCTTGCCAGTCTACATTTTGTGTCCTCTCTACTTCGACCATCATCAGTTATTTTGCTCCCCAAATAGCAAAACTCCTTTACTACTTTAAGCGTCTCATTTTCTAATCTAATTCCTGCAGCATCACCCGACTTGATTCGACTACATTCCATTATCCTCGTTTTACTTTTGTTGATGTTCATCCTGCATCCTCCTTTGAAGACACTGTCCATTCCGTTCTGCTGCTCTTGCAAGTCCTTTGCTGTCTCCGACAGCAAAGTTTTTTATTTCTTCTGGATTTTAATTCCTACTACAAATTTTTCTTTTGTTTCCTTTACTGCTTGCTCAATATACAGATTGAATAACATCGGGGATAGGCTACAACCCTGTCTCACTCCCTTCCCAACTACTGCTTCCCTTTCATGCCCTTCGACTCTTATAACTGCCATCTGGTTTCAGTACAAATTGTAAATAGCCTTTCACTCCCTGTATTTTACCCCTGCTACCTTCAGAATTTGAAGGAGAGTGTTCCAGTTAACATTGTCAAACGCTTTCTCTAAGTCTACAAATGCTAGAAACGTCGGTTTGCCTTTCGTTAATCTATTTTCTAAGTCGTAGGGTCAGTATTGCCTGACGTGTTCCAATATTTCTACGGAATTCAAAGTGATCTTCCCCGAGGTCGGCTTCTACCAGTTTTTCCATTCGTCTGTAGAGAATTCGCGTTAGTATTTTGCAGCTGTAACTTATTAAACTGATAGTTCGGTAATTTTCACATCTGCCAACACCTGCTTTCTTTGGGATTGGAATAATTATATTCTTCTTGAAGTCCGAGGCTATTTCGCCTGTCTCATACATCTTCCGTACCAGATGGTAGAGTTTTGTCAGGACTGGCTCTCCCAAGGCAGTCAGTAGTTCTAATGGAATGTTGTCTACTCCCGGGGCCTTGTTTCGACTCAGGTCTTTCAGTGCTCTGTCAAACTCTTCACGCAGTATCGTATCTCCCATTTCATCTTCAACTACATAATATTGCCCTCAAGTACATCGCCCTTGTATAGACCCTCTATATACTTCTTCCACCTTTCTGCTTTCCTTTCTTTGCTTAGAACTGGGTTTCCATCTGAGCTCTTGATATTCATACAAGTCTTCCTTCTCCGAAGGTCTGTTTAATTTTCCTGTATTAAGAGTTACAGGGTCCAAAAGTGCCCTTTGTGCAGAGACGTGGAACTGCATAAGCAGCACAGGGCAGGCGAGCTGGAAAACCGTGCGGGCAGCGACAGCATTTGCACGGAGCTGGCTGTATCGTATCGTTCCGAGCGCAGTGGCAGCGGCTGGGGTGGGGTGGGGTGTGCTCACCGGCGGCGCGAAATCGGAACAGGTGGCGCCGGCAGCGCTGAAAGCCGGGCCGCAGTGGCGCCGGCAGCGAGGCCTTCCGCCGCCTCTGCGCTCAGCCGATAAGGGCCGCCGCTAAATGCAGGCCGCGGATAAAAGACCGGGAGGCGTAGCGGCTGTCTCTCCTGGCCTGCGGAGCGGAGGCCTGCGGGAAAAAAGTAAAAAACTGGAGGAATACCTGTAGACTCATACAATGGAACTGGTGTGTCTGAAAAAGTAATTCTTCCTACCAGCAATTAGAAGCAAGTGCTTCTGCCACAGGCTGCATTCCAAGTCACTCGCACTATATATATATATTTCTCTTTCACTCGCTCGCTCGCTCTCTCAACCACACATAGGCGCGCGGAGCGCTTGTTTACGATATAAACAGCTCCCACCTGTTTGGCGTGTATGAGGCTATCTGCATCTTTTCACATGCGTGTTAGTCTCTGTGTGTGTATGTGTGTGTGTGTGAGAGAGAGAGAGAGAGAGAGAGAGAGAGAGAGTGTGTGTGTGTGTGTGTGTGTGAGAGAGAGAGAGAGAGATTACTTAGTCAAAATTGACACTAGCTCAGAAGCAGTCGGGGTCAGTCTGGTTCACAGTAATCAACCGTGGAATTATTTTCAAAGAATATTCTTAAAAATTTAATTTATTTACTAGCGATTCATCAAGAACATTAACACATTTAATCACACTATGTGAGCATGGAAGTAGTTGCCAGGGAGTAACTGATGAAATAAAAATCAAATTGCTTTTAACAAATGGGAATTTTATTCTTGTCGAGGCAGTAAGAAACAAATTTTTGAGTGTATGAGCTTTCGGGCTGAGAACCTTGCCGCTCCCTTTTGACACGGCCGTAGTCACGACCGCTCACAACCACCTCTGAAAGAATACATTGGTGCAGATCTGCAACACACCAGATTACCTTAAAGTAAAAGTTTTATCAATTCACACAAACTACACACCCCGTAGGAGGGAAGGAAATGGTACAAAACACTAAAATTAAAAGATTAACTTGCCACCGAAGGTGCAACTTGATTTTAACTTCTAAGAAAAGTCTTACGGTGGAAGGATAACTTTATATACTAAAATGACGATTAAAATAGAAGCCCATGAAATGCAATCTTATATAAAATTATACAAGGTTGGCCAAACGAGTTAACATGCTCCACAGTACACATGTACCGCCTCTCAAGATGATAGGCAAGATAAAAACATATTTCAGGAATTATGCCGTTACACTCCAAGCAATAAATTCGTTAACACACCGAATCCGGCAAACATGACAGAGGCAGCTACTAACGTACGGCAGACAGACACTAACTGCCTAACAAATGCGGACGAGAGACAGACTAGCAAGCTGGGGACGAGAGACTGACCCAGACTGACTGACTCACTGACCGACTGGCGCGCTCATAGCGCCCCTTAAATGCACGTGAACAGGCTACCTTTCCCCTTTCCCACCAGAGGGAGACACCAAAGCTGCGATTGCCACAGCGGCGCCACCGCCAAAAACGGAGGGCGAGTGCTTCACACTACGCGCTACGGCGCGCTCTTCAAAACAGCAATTTTTACCGCGGCTCACTATTAGTGTATGTAACACAGCCAGTGTGACCTCTTGGTATCGGGCAGTGACGTATCAACATATAAAAATGTGAGCGAGTGAATGTTCTTGTGAAGCGAATACGCGTTCATAGTTCGAAAGGTGGAGACGTGAAACATAGGCATTGTAACTTAGAACGGCGTATCAAAGGGATACGAATTGTATCCTGTGGAGACGTATTATCGAAACAAGTTTGCATATGTGCGTAGTTCATTAAGTATGTCACGTGACGTGTGCACAAGCTCGCTGCTAGCGTGTATCTAAAGGAAGCAATTTGTCCGACTTACCTACTCGAGAATCACGCCTGCTCGTATACGGTGATTGCCTTCACTGAGGACAATTCAGTTTTTCAGCGTACGTTGCAGCCATTTCATCGGTTATCAGTGTCCGAAAATTGGTGCAGAAGGATCTCGGGCCAGAAAACTGGGTTACCTATACATCTGTGACACCAGTTCGATCGTCGTGTCTGCTGTGCGAATCCCTGTCTCACACCCTTACTGTCGTCTGAACACTGCTTAGTCATAATATGTGTAGCTGCTACATGTACACTGCTCATGGTATCATTCTCGACAAGAGCACGTGGCCATAATAACGTGACTGAACATTAAACATTCTGATAATAAGATAGGCTCACAAGTTTATTCTCGACGTGTGAGAGATGCAAAGAAATTCATTCTTGATGGAACTTAAAAGAGTGTGTACTTAATTAAGAAAACGTTGTTGAAACTCCGTGCAAGAATTGTGTTCCCAGCTGTTCACCCGTGAGCAGCTGAATTAGATTCACGCATTTACATGCTAGCTAGGATGTTTAAAACATAAATAAAACCAATGTGGCCAGTGTAAAACAGCGCGACCGCTACGGTCGCAAGTTCGAATCCTGCCTCGGGCATGGATGTGTGTGATATCGTTAGCTTAGTTAGGTTTAAGTAGTTCTAAGTTCTAGGGTACTGATGTCCTCAGATGTTAAGTCCCATAGTGCTCAGAGCCATTTGAACAAGTTAAATCAAAATACAATCCAACCGAACACTAAATTTTAAGTATTTTATTTACGACGATTCTCGGAGCCTTTTCTACATCGTCAGGTAGCAGTTCCTGAGTTTAGCGCAGATATATTGCTCCAACGAAACCAATGATCTCGAAATATCTGCAGTCCTCTGCATCTTCACTGTATACTTTCGCTAAAAGCATTGCGTTTCAGTTTTACAAATTTTCTGTTTACAAACTTTAAAAGTTGAAATTTAGTGACTGCTTACGCTGTATTTCAGTTGAAAGAGGCAGCCGCTGGATTGGAGTGACGGAGCTACTGTCGCACGGAAAACGAAATACACTATGTGATCAAAAGTATCCGGACACATGGCTGAAAACTCGATATGGCTAACACTGTACAAATACTTTTCCGACATGCTAGCTAACATAACAACGAAACAATCACCCGTATCGGACAAATAAGAACTCTCAAATTACAGAATCCTCGTTACTTTTTGGACACGTCTCGTAAATCTGTGGGACAAAGTCTCAATATACCATCAGCTGTTCTCCGGCACGTAATGGGCGGCTGATTCGTTGCACAACGGCATGTCCAACCGATGTCAAAATCCTTGGCGAGCCCTGTTGTCAGCGCTGTATTACCAACATCATTGACTCTGGCGGCGAGTGTTATCCCCAATCTAAGCACTCACCGTACAGCAATGTCATTGTGAGATGTGAACATAAACATCAGACTCCATTCCATATCTGTGACTGGCCAAACTACACTATGTGATCAAAAGTGTCCGGACACCCTCAAAAACACACGTTTTTCATATTAGTTGCATTGTGTTGCCACCTACTGCCAGATACTCCACATCAGCGACCTCAGTAGTCATAAGACGTCGTGAGAGAGTAGAATGGGGCGCTCCGCGGAATTCACGGACTTCGAACGTGGTGAGGTGACTGGGTGTCACTTGTGTCATACATCTGTACGCGACATTTTCACACTCCTAAACATCTCTAGGTCCAATGTTTCCGATGTGATCGTGAAGTGGAAACGTGAAGGGACACGTACAGCACAAAAGCGTACAGGCCGACCTCGTCTGTTGACTGACAGAGACCGCCGACAGTTGAAGAGGGTCGTAATGTGCAGTAGGCAGGCACACATCTATCCAGACCATCAAAGAGGAATTCCAGACTGCATCAGGATCCACTGCAAGAACTATGACAGTTAGGCGGGAGGCGAGAAAACTTGGATTTCATGGTCGAGCGGCTACTCATAAGCCACACATCACGCCGGTAAATGCCAAACGACGCCTCGCTTGGTGTAAAGAGCGTAAACATTGGATGATTAAACAGTGGAAAAACGTTGTGTGGAGTGACGAATCACGGTACTCAATATGGCGATCCGATGGCAGGGTGTGAATATGGCGAATGCCCGGTGAAGGCCAACGCCAGCGTGTGTAGTGCCAACAGTAAAAGTCGGATGCGGTGGTGTTATGGTGTGGTCGTGTTTTTCGTGGAGGGGGCTGCACCACTTGTTGTTTCGCAGGACACTATCACAGCACAGGCCTACATTGATGTTTTAAGCACCTTCTTGCTTCCCACTGTTGAAGAGCAATTCGGGGATGGTGATTGCGTCTTTCAACTCTATCGAGCACCTATTCATAATGCACGGCCTGTGGTGGAGTTGTTACACGACAATAACATTCCTGCAATGGACTGGCCTGCACAGAGTCCTGACCTGAATCCTATAGAACAACTTTGGGATGTTTTGGAACGCCGATATCGTGCCAGGCCTCACCGAACGACATCTACACCTCTCTTCAGTGCAGCACTCCGTGAAGAATGGGCTGCCATTCCGCAAGAAACCTTCCAGTACCTGATTGAACTTTTGCCTTCGAGACTTGTAGCTGTCATCAAGGCAAAGGGTGGGCCAACACAATATTGAATCCCAACATTACCGATGGAGGGCGCCACGAACTTGTAAGTCATTTTCAGCCACGTGTCCGGATAATGTTGATCACATAGTGTAACTGGCAGACGAAACACTTCAACACAGAAGCTACACTCATTGGAGCTATCCGTGTTCGTAGCCTAATTCTATATACAGGGTGAGTCACCTAACGTTACCGCTGGATATATTTCGTAAACCACATCAAATACTGACGAATCTATTCCACAGACCGAACGTGAGGAGAGGGGCTAGTGTAATTGGTTAATACAAACCATAAAAAATGCACGGAAATATATTTTTAACACAAACTTACGTTTTTTTAAATGGAACCCCGTTAGTTTTGTTAGCACATCTGAACATATAAACAAATACGTAATCAATGCCATTTGTTGCATTGTAAAATGTTAATTACATCCGGAGATATTGTAACCTAAAGTTGACGCTTGAGTACCACTCCTCCGCTGTTCGATCGTGTGTATCGGAGAGCACCGAATTACGTAGGGATCCAAAGGGAACGGTGATGGACCTTAGGTACAGAAGAGACTGGAACAGCACATTACGTCCACATGCTAACACCTTTTTATTGGTCTTTTTCACTGACGCACATGTACATTACCATGAGGGGTGGAATAGAATGTGTCCCGACATGTCAGGCCAATAGACGTTCAATGTGGTGGCCATTATTTGCTGCACACAATTGCAATCTCTGGCGTAATGAATGTCGTACACGCCGCAGTACATCTGGTGTAATGTCGCCGCAGGCTGCCACAATACGTTGTTTCATATCCTCTGGGGTTGTAGGCACATCACGGTACACATTCTCCTTTAACGTACCCCACAGAAAGAAGTCCAGAGGTGTAAGATCAGGAGAACGGGCTGGCCAATTTATGCGTCCTCCACGTCCTATGAAACGCCCGTCGAACATCCTGTCAAGGGTCAGCCTAGTGTTAATTGCGGAATGCGCAGGTGCACCATCATGCTGATACCACATACGTCAACGCGTTTCCAGTGGGACATTTTCGAGCAACGTTGGCAGATCATTCTGTAGAAACGCGATGTATGTTGCAGTGCTCTCCGATACACACGATCGAACAGCGGAGGAGTGGTACTCAAGCGTCAACTTTAGGTTACAATATCTTCGGATGTAATTAACATTTTACAATGCAACAAACGGCATTGATTACGTATTTGTTTACATGTTCAGATGTGCTAACAAAACTAACGTGGTTCCATTTAAAAAAACGTAGGTTTGTGTTAAAAAACATACTTCCATGCATTTTTGTATGGTTTGTATTAAACAATTACACTAGCCCCTCTCCTCACGTTCGGTCTGTGGAATCGGTTCGTCAGTATTTGATGTGGTTTACGAAATATATCCAGCGGTAACGTTAGGTGACTCACCCTGTATTCACAGTGCTCAATGTGTAATTACTGCAGCGGTTGAGGCTGTGTTTTCGTAATTTTCTTTTCTGCTTTGCATATGTTTTTTGTGAAGCTTTGCTGAAAACTGGTTCAGAATCATTCTAAGTAAGCAATAAACTGTCCGACTGTGAACAAAACACTACTGAAACAGTAGCCATAAAAGCAGTGAGCACAGCAATAATAAGCGGCCGGGACTTGTGGAGAGCGGCGACTCCGAGTAACACGACGCGGCCGAGCCACTTTCGGCTCCAAGTCGGTCGCCCTGAGGTCGTAAAAACCGACATGCGCCCAGGCACTAGATTATCCCTAACGACGCCAAGGATATTTAGGACGGTTATATCCAGCATAGCCGTAACGTCTAAAAATTTTACCAACGTTTCACGGGTAGCGCAAAGTATCAGGCACCTGCAATTAAAACAACAAAAAGTAAACGGCGATCAATGCTCGTGAAATCTGTAACTTAATTTTGTTACAGACAAAACGGTTCCAGCGAGAAGACCTCGAAGATTCTAAAAATAGATTATACCTACTAGGTCGTAAAAGCAAAATTATCAATAAGATGAAACAGTTTCACTACACGGTGACAGTTGCAGATCGTGTATTCAAACACGATACTGTTCACCGCGAGCGTACTGTGTTAGGAAAAATATAATCGAACTGACAACCAGCAACTAAACGCTGAACATAGACTCCGATTAGTAGGGTGCTGCGAAACTATTGTTTGCCTGCGATCTATATTATTTACGTAACATTTGAACAATCTGTACTGGAATAATGCTGAAGTTGGTAGTTTCTTATTTGTCGGGACTTACAGAGGACATTGGATACATATAAAGAAGAATACCACGACTAGTAACAGGCTTTTGTGCTTCGTGGGAACATGTAGCAAAAAAGTTGCAAGACACTCGAAGAAATCTGCGAATTTAGTTACTACTAAGGATAGATTTTCAGAGACAAACTTATCATTATTCTTCAGCTACACTGCACGACACAATTCAAGGATCACTTTTTGGAAACACCGTAACTTTTTCCCATTGCGACGTAGAAGTTTAAAATTCGGCTCCAGTATGCCTACGACCCTCCTCTGTATTGATACAAAGGCGTCACCCTCAGGCTCTGGGACGTTTCAAGCAGCTACGTGTCGATGTCGACATGGGTGAAAAAAAGGCCAGACTTTGCAAGTCAGAGGTGTGACGTAAGTTAATAAGGTCACATTAGCACCTTATTTCACCTCAGTTCTGTCCAACGCCAGCGTGGACGTGTTACACAATGGGAAGGTCATGGCATCACTTCTTATCCATGTTTCACACTTTCTTTTGACTCCTCTGCAACTTGGAAGTTAGCAGGGTCGGTGGAGTAGTATATTATTTTGAGATTTATTCCACCTGACTACCATTATGACTAAACCGAATGCTGAAATGTGATATAACATGAGTAATATTTATGTATCAGTGCCAGTGATTAGTCATGTGAGAGCCTTGGTGCCACATAACTATATTAAATCAGGCTCGCAGCGGGCCAACGTTCACCTACCGTTGTTACGTATCGTAAGCACCACAGACAACGACCTTTGTATTTCCCGAAGATGTTTGGCTCTCAAAGACAGCCCTGCTCTCCCGCTCTCGATGCACTCACTGTAAGCAATCTTGGGAAGCAACAAATCAACCAAGTAATGTTGTAATGAAAAAGGGTGTTGGAGCAAATAGGAACACGGACCTACCATGAATATAAAATACGAGGGTTGAAACCTGTTCTGTTGATGGTGCGAATGGAACGCTCTACTGCCTGCCGAATCTCTGGAACCGTTCTGAAGCAAATGCCACGAAGTGATTCCTTCATCTTCGGAATCAAATCAAAGTCACAAGGACTTAAGTCCGGGGAGTATGTTGGATGGTACAGTACTTCCCAGTCCCATTGACCGAACAGAGCAGCCACAGCTTGCGCTGTATGCGCCCAAACATTGTCGTGCAAAATGATGGGTGGGTTGCGCAGAAAGTGTCGCCGCTTCTTTTGCCAAGCTAGTCGCAGTTGATGCTCCAAAAATGAACAGTAATACTGTGCACTGACGGTCTGCTGTGGAGGAACGTAATGCGTTAGGACAACACCATCACAGTCGTACACTAGAATCACCATAACTTTCACCATACTGGGGCTCCGACGCACTTTCGACTTTGGCGGCTACCCATAATGATGCCATTCGTTGGATTGGCGTTTCAGTTTTGGCTCGTACGATGTGGCCCATGTCTCATCCAGTGTTACGATACGGCGTAAGAAAGCCTCTCCTTCGCGCTCATAGCGCTCCAAGTGCGTCTGAGCAGCGTCGTAACGCATCCATTTCTGCATTTCCGTCAAGTCATGAGGAACCCATCGTGATACAGTTTTTCGCATACCTTTCCTTCAGGATGCGAAACACAGTGGTATGCGCTAATCCGGTTTCGTGGGCGAGCTCACGAATCGAATGGCGTCGATCACTGTCCACTAACGCGGCAACAGCATGCACTTCTTCTTTAGAGATGCTAGGACGACCTGCCCGATGCATGTCTGCCACAGTTTGCCGACCTTCGTTGAAGTCTTTTACCCAACGTGCCACTGTTCTGTACGGCAATGCCGATTCCCCGCACGCCTCTTGTAGACCTTGATGACACTGTCGTGCTGTATGACCTCAGGCACATTCAATCTTGGTCCAACTGCGTTGTTCCTATTTCGAAGACATAGTGATACCGTTATGTTAGACTGTGTTTCCCTCGATTGTGCGCACGCCGTGACGTGGGACGGGGGAGTCAATTTGCTCGGAGGTAAGGTGGGTATGTCAACAACGTGTGCTATCAGCGACAATTGTAGATTCCATTGCATAGTGTCTCCACAGCAGTGTTGCCACTATTTAAGTCCCAACCTAAGTGTAATTTAGAGACGCAGTGTCCTCCAATAAAGTACATGTTACAACTGCAAGGGATTGCTATTACAGTAATGTTTGGCATCTGTAGTTAATCAGAGAGCACACAAATGACAGAGTACCAGGATAAAGTCTTTCCTTATGCGCCTTATGATGACACACATCTCATTTATGTTCATAAATTATCTTCACAATGAATCAGGCTCTATCCTTCAGAACAATACAATATACGTTAGCTCCTTCTAGAACAATCAGTCTTCTCTTTACGTACATAGAATTTAAATACCGGTTGCACTGCCACGTGGGACTTCTAATGATGCAACTACAACAAACACTCGCTCGCCTGAACCTTACCACATTACCCAATGAATTTAGATTCGTTTAACTGCACTTGTCTCTTGCGTACAGTAAAACCATGAAGACGTATCGGAAATTCACACCAGCGCCGAGCCATGCAAATAATAATTTTCCCATGACTATGAGACTGCCCCTTGATTGCGATACGCGGGTCTACCGTTGTTCTAAAGTTCATCACAGTTCCAATGAGACTTTGTATCATACAATCAAAATCACTGAACCGCGTACGCTTTTACTGGCGTATTGAATTGAGGAATAACCTGTCGCTACTCAAGTGCTGTTCCCGACACTCGGAGCAGTGCCTGGAAAGCCACTTGTACTGAAAAGATACTTACTGACCCAGGAAAGTCAGTATTTCATTGGAGCGGTCAGATACGGCTCTGTCCATCATCAGGGATTCAGAGTGATTCTCGAGAGCGAAAGCGCCAACGCAAAACTAGCGTTCCCCTTCACTTTATTCTTCCCTCCGCGCCAATGAGCAATCACGCCGTTACTCATTTTATAAACTAATGAAAGAAAATAGCAAGTAAGAGAGAAGATCGTTTTCTTAAGCTCTGTTCTCAGTTACATGCTTTAGATTACATTTAAAATATGTTTTTCTTAACATGAAGGGTTAATTCTGATACCGGTACGATATTATTATGCTGAAATTGTTCTAGGAAGTACTAGAAACCTATTATTTTACCGCGCAACTGTCACTCCGATCTGCATCCGGCCATTTCAACCAGTGCTCCTCCTCGCTTCTGTTCCGATCGTTCGACGTATGCCTGCCCATTGCCTTCTGCATACTCTCATTGTCATTTAGTTTGATTAATAACAAAAAAATATTAATTCACGTCGCCTTATTGGTGGCGTGAATTACTTTGGTTTAAATTTGAGTAAAGTCCTTATGTTATTATTATTATTAAAATTACTACTGAAGCCTTTAAATAAAACTGCAAAATAGAGTTGGGGTTGGGTTGTTTTGGGGAAGGAGACCAGACAGCGAGGTCATCGGTCTCAACGGATTAGGGAAGGACGGGGAAGGAAGTCGGCCGTGCCCTTTGAAAGGAACCATCCCGGCATTTGCCTGGAGCGATTTAGGGAAATGACGGAAAACCTAAATCAGGATGGCCGGACGCGGGATTGAACCGTCGTCCTTCCGAATGCGAGTCCAGTGTCTAACCACTGCGCCACCTCGCTCGGTGCAAAATACAGTGGGTATATTTATGCAGTAGTACGTAATGTGGTTGCTACGTCACAAACTGTGGTCAGAACCGCCACGACACCCATCATTGAAATGATGCGGCTTTCTTATGGGTAGACGAGGAAAACATTTCAGACACGCCGCCGCTCTAAATCGAAGCGAAAAGGCCTCAAAGGGTGGCGTAAAGGGAGGTCAATGGAAGTACCCCTTTCTTGGAGCGTTGATTCCTACACATTTCGCGGTCGGAAACGAGAGTTCTAAGTGCGATGGGCAAAAGGACGACGTCTTTGAGGACCTTCGACACTGTTGACCCTCCCGAACGATTCAGTCTTCTCTAAGGACATCGAGAGTCATCAAACCCACCTAACGTGATCGCACCACTTTTGAGTGCGATGCGACAGCAGTTTTTCCAGGGGTGAGAGTGTCACTGATATGATACGCGAGTCGGGGTGGCTGTCACTGAAAGAAAGGCGGTTTTCTTTGCGGGGAGATCTATTTACAAAATTTCAATCACCAACTTTCTCTTCCGAATGCGAAAATATTTTGTTGACACCCACCTACGTAGGGAGAAATGATCATCAGAATAAAATAAGAGAAATCAGAGCTCGAACCGAAAGATTTACGAGTTCCTTTTTCCCACACGCCATTCGAGAGTGGAATGGTAGAGAAGTAGTATGAAAATGGTTCGATGAACCCTCTGCCAGGCACTTAAGTGGGAATTGCAGAGTAACCATGTAGATGTAGATGTATGGTCCAACATGCATTTCTCGCAGTGTTTCTATATTTTTTCCAACTCCTGTATTCCAGAGGATTTAAGCAGCCCAAAGACCTTCCACATCACTATGCAAAGACATACGCTCTAGTCTTTGGTGCCAGCGATCAAGTCGAAAACCTCTGTTTCATTTCTTCACTCTATGGCCAGATGGTGAAACATGACAGAAACATTACATAAAAGAGAAAAAGCGACAAAGAAGGTGACATGGACATTATAAGGAGATCTTTTACCTTCTCATCGATATCCATTAGAGTAAAAGCTCTGGCTCTACGATAATGGACTCTACGATAATGGACTCTACGATAATGGTCAATGAAATCGGCCATGATGCTTTGAGAAGAAATGCCCTGGTATTTTCTTTAAATGATTTGGGTAAGCCACGGGAAATCTAAAATTGTATGACTCGACTACGATTTGAAACAGATAGGCAGACTCTAACTTCTTACCAACACCATCATTAGAGACAGATCAGTAGTAGAGCTGGACAAAAATGCGGAGAAAACCGATCATGGACTTGTTAAAAGAACCAGAGCAGCACGATTCTGAGCAACCATGGAGAACCCAAATGAGGATGTTCAGATTGAGATTTGGTCTTACTGACTGGTGCTCCCAAGTAACGACAAGACAACATTTGTTTAATGTAGTCTAAAATGATTTTACTATTTCGAACGTAAGGATACGCAAGAGGAGTAGGACACTTACGGAATCATTCGCTTATTTTACATCTCTAATCGTCTATTACTAGTAATATTACAGAATATAAAAAAAGTTTAGATGTTGGAAGCATGACATTAATCATTTCACATTTGGAAGATATGTTTAAACAAAACAGCCATTGCCCCACTAGCATATAGAGGAATGAATAATCACAATAGACAATTCATCATAATTCAAGATAAGTCTCATATTAAAATCCGTAACAGAAACCAAGAACTGGAAGTTAACAAAAAAGGCGAAACAGCGACTCACTTCAAAAGGTTGCCAAAGACATGAAAAACACACACACACACACACACACACACACACACACACACACAACACACACATGTACACAGAAAGAGAGAGAGAGAGAGGTGGGGGGGGGGGGGGGGTGGCGGACAACCTTTGACCATAGACATCACACACATACATCCCACAGTTGACAACGCAATAGAAAAGTAAACACAATAACAAAAAAAATGGCTCTGAGCACTATGCGACTTAACTTCTGAGATCATCAGTCGCCTAGAACTTAGAACTAATTAAACCTCACTAACCTAAGGACATCACACACATCCATGCCCGAGGCAGGAGTCGAACCTGCGACCGTAGCGGTCACGCGGTTCCAGACTGAAGCGCCTTTAACCGCACGGCCACACCGGCCGGCAAACATAATAACAACGAGCTAGGAAGCGCAGTGGTTAGCACACTGGACTCGTATTCGAGAGGACGACGGTTCAAACCCGTTTCCGGCCATCCATCTACATCTACATCCATACTCAGCAAGGCACCTGACAGTGTGTGGCGGAGGGTACTTTGAGTACCTCTATCGGTTCTCCCTTCTATTCCAGTCTCGTAATGTTCCAGATGTAGGTTTTCGGCGATTTCCCTAAATGGCCGGAATGATCCCTTTGAAAGGACATAGCCGATTTCCTTCTCCATCCTTGCCTAATCATAGCTTGTGCTCCGTCTCTAATGACCTCGTTGTCGACGGGATGTTAAATACTAATCTCCTTCTCTTAAACATAATAACATGCAGCGGAAAGGTGTGTGAGTGTGTGAGTGTGAGTGTGTGTGTGTGTGTGTGTGTGTGTGTTTGTTTGTTTGTTTGCTTACAGGAACACTTAGTGGCATAGGTGGAAGAATAATTCCAGCAGCAGAACGTGAAGGACACGTGCTGAGGAACACCAACACATGTTGTAGGTGATAAACGTAAGGAATTGAGTAAGATACCGCCAAGACCAGAATTGTTTGCAGCTTGTAACTACAGTGGCACAAGGGGTAAGTTAAAAGTGCTATATATCAGCGAAAATGAGTGTGTATTTCAGGCCACTTCAGTAAACTAAGGCGAAATGGCTCTGGTAAAACAGGAGTTGCATTCAGTCTGTTACACACAAGCCTAGCCTAAAAATCATTAATGCGATGGTTTTTGTCCTTCAGTTCCGTGGCGAATGAAAAAATGTTGCCCAGCACGAGACTGTAAACATGAAGAAAACATCCGCATTACCCACTGCTCCACGGCGCCACGGAGTATTCCTGGAGGCGTCGTTTGTCTGTCGGCAGCGCGGCGGCCCAGAACCAGCGGAGCGCGCCGCGGCTGTCCGCCCGAGTCACATTTTTACGTGGGCCACCCGCCGCGTGTGTATTGTCTGCCGACCGCGTCTTGCTCTGTGGCGCTGGCAGGAGTTCGTTAATGAGTCTTAACTCTGCGTATCTTCATTCCCGAGCTGGAACGGTGCCAGTATTAATATCTCAGTCGTGTAGTTAAAAGCGGCAGTCGCCAGTTGCGCGGTAATAAACTGTTGTTTCTTGCGCAGGGTGCGTCACTGGGTCTAGTTCTTGCGAAAATATCGCTCGAATGTCCCTTAACAACGAACAGTGCTCTAGATGTACTATGGTAGTGCCACGGAATATCCGCTGCAGGGCTGTTGCACATCGTGTGTATTCGATACTGAATGACGAGTATTCAACGAGCCTCGAAGTGCTGTTTCGTCACTGCCTGAATCGTTTCGTTACTGTCACATTTTCTTTCTTTCGTGCATTTCGAGCTCGTTAGTTTGGGTATTATGCCAATTCTTTATCCATAACGGTCTCTGAGTAACGGAAACCAGGTCTATCTACACTGCAGCCTTGGTACTTAGTATAAAAGTGTATAAACAGTGTGTTCATTTTAACTGAAGATATTGAAATATATCGAAGACTACACGTCGGATAAAAACAAATTATAATTTCAATTTGTTTGCCTCGGAGGGGCGTAACGGGACATCCTCATCTACCATTAATTTTCTTCAACAGTAGTTGTGGATTGGTTCAAATGGCTCTGAGCACTATGGGACTTAACAGCTGAGGTCATCAGTCCCCTAGAACGTAGAACTACTTAAACCTAACTAACCTAAGGACATCACACACATCCATGGCTTACAAGCATTTCAGACTCTGTCAGATGACCGCCTGTATGTGAAAGACTGAAGCGCCAAAGGACCTGGTACAGGCATGTGAATTCAAATACAGAGATATGTAAACAGGCCGAATACGGTGCTGCGGTCGGCAACGCCTATGTAAGACAAAAAGTGTCTGGCGAAGTTGTTAGATCGGTTGCTACTGCTACAATGGCAGGTTATCAGGATTTAAGTGAGTTTGAACGTGGTGGTATAGTCGGCGCACGAGCAATGGGACACATCATCTTAGAGATAGCGATGAAGTGGGGATTATCCCGAACGACCATTTCACGAGTGTACCGTGAATATCAGGAATCCGGTAAAACATCAAATCTCGACATCGCTGCGGCCGGAAAAAGATCCTGCAAGAACGGGACCCACGACGACTGAAGAGAATCGTTCAACGTGACAGAAGGGCAACTCTTCCGCAAATTGCTGCAGATTTCAATGCCGGGCCATCAACAAGTGACAGCGTGCGAACCCTTCAACGAAATATTGTCGATAAGGACTTTCGGAGATCGTGTACCCTTGATGACTGTACGTCACAAAGCTTTATGCCTCGCCTGGGCCCGCCAACACCAAAATTGGACTGTTGATGACTGGAAACGTGTTGTCTGGTCGGGCGAGTCTCGTTGAAAATTTTCCCGAGCGGATAGACGTGTACGTGTATGGAGACAACCTCATGAATCCATGATCCCTGCACGCCAACAGGGGACCGTTCAAGCTGGTGGAGGTTCTGTCATGGTGTGGGGCGTATGCATCTGGAGTGATATGGGACCCCTGATACTTCTAGATACTATTCTGACAGATGGCATGTACGTAAGCATCCTTGGGTTGGGTTGGGTTGGGTTTAGGTTGTTTTGGGGAAGGAGACCAGACAGCGTGGTCATCGGTCTCATCGGATTAGGGAAGGACGGGGAAGGAATTCGGCCGTGCCCTTTGAAAGGAACCATCCCGGCATTTGCCTGAAGCGATTTAGGGAAATCACGGAAAACCTAAATCAGGATGGCCGGACGCGGGATTGAACCGTCGTCCTCCCGAATGCGAGTCCAGACGTAAGCATCCTGTCTTATCACTTGCATCCATTCATGTCCATTGCGCATTCCGACGGACCTGGGCAATTCCAGCAGGACAATGCGGCACACCACACGTCCAGAATTGCTCCTGAGTGGTTTCAGGAATACTCTTCTGAGTTTAAACCCTTCCGCTGGCCACCTAACGTCGCAGACATGAACATTATTGAGCATATCTGGGAATTCTTGCAACGTGCTGTTCAGAAGAGATCTCCGCCCCCTTTGTATTCTTGTAGATTAATGGACAGCCCTGCAGGATTCATGGTGCCAGTTACCTCCAGCGCTACTTCAGACATTAGTCGAGTCCATGCCACGTAGTGTTGCGGCACTTCTGAGTGCTCACGGGCCTCTACACGATATTAGGCAGGTGTACGAGTTTCTTTGGCTCTTCTGTGTTTATGTGGCAAGTGCGTAGGCGAGCAAACGCATGGATCAATGTCAATCAAACTATGTACACATATGGAAAGGAATACTATGATTGTAAGAACCAGCAACCTCCTATTCGGGTGGCGTTGATAATGTGCTGATAGATGGGAAGATGAGGAGATAGACACAGATAGAAGGGAGGAGGAGCTGGACTAATAGACGACTGGAATAACTGCATAGCCGGGCAATGCCGGGTAGTCAGATAGTTCAAAATAAAAAAATGTCTATGGTTTGTGTTGTGGTGAGGGAACCCTTATAATCAAACAAGACGTAGGCGTAATTATTGTGTAAGGGCTTATTTGGCTGAGTTTTTCAGGAGGCAGGTGATGTAAATTAAGACAGAGCCCACCTTTCAAACCCGGCGCTCCCTCGCGCCAAATTGGCGGTAGCGGTGGCGCTCGGCCAGACTCGCGGCCCCTCAGTTGGCAAAGCCGCTAAGACTTTTAAGAGAATAGCTAACGGAATTTGCGCAGTTTTAAATGCCACGGGTAGCCGATATGTTCCGCAACTCATTTCATCCAAACTAACGCCAAAAAATGATTTACCTATACAGATGTCACTCTAAGAATTTACTTGTCAATTACGATAACAAGCTGTAGTGCAATAGATCAGTATCAAAACTCAAGCTGATCAAAAATAAATCTCCGAATGTAAGCAGACAGGTTGTACGTTGCGGCTTCGCTCAGGATCAGGAGTGATATTTGAAGACAACTAAATTTGTACACCTACATCTACATAGACATTCCACAAGCGAACGTACGGTGCGTGGCGAAGGCTACTCTGTGAAATTACTTGTCATTTCCTTTCCTATTCCACTCGCAAACAGAGTGAGGGAAAACGACTGTGTAAATGCCTCCGTATGGGCCCTAATTTCTCGTATCTTATCTTCGTAGTCCTTAGGCACAAAGTATGTTGGCAACACTAGAATCGTTCGTCAGTCAGCGTCAAATGCCGGTTCTCTACATTTTCTCAAAGGTATTTCTCGAAAAGAACGGCGTCTTCCCTCCAGGATTCCAATTTGAGTTCCAGAACCATGTCCGTAACACTTAACCTGTTGTTCGAACGTACTGGTAACAAATCTAGCAGCCCGCCTCTGAGTTGCCTCGATGTCTTCCTTCAGTCCGATCTGGTACGGATCCCAGACACAAGAATAGATAGCACTAGCGACCTATACGCGGTCTCCTTTACAGGTGAACCGCTCTTTCCTAAAATATTCCCAATAAACCGAAGTCGACCATTCACGTAGCCTACCACTGTTCTCAATTATTAAGATACTATTTGTTACATGCTGCTTGGCTTGCGTATCAGTACTTTTGTTATCATGAGTGATGGTGAGTAAACAAGCTAGTAATTTTACGAGATGTCTATCGACATAGTGATGTAAAGACATATGTATAAAAATTTAGGCAGTGCCGGTAAGTACATACATAATGAATGTGTTTCTGTTATTTTGCTATATGTATAATCTGAAAGCATGCTTTATATTTTTCAATTATATTTTAAAAAATGCTTCGATTCATTGCATTCGTGCAGAAGCAGAGTTTTTAGCGGATTCTATGGCTCACCTAGTACTGGATGTGAGATTTTGCCGCCGGTGCAACGAATACCTAATGTTTTACCCTTCCGTTTTAATGTGTTACTGTGCCTACATTTATGATCCGTCCCCCACCCCCCCCCCCCTCCCCTCCTATGATGAATAATTTATGATTAACATAGGCAGTTATTAGATTATAATTAAATGCGGCCTCGCCAAAAGTCTGTCACGTTCCACATGTAAATGTACGACTCTGTGTTTATCAAACAGCCGTTGTGAGTCTTCAGGCGTCTTGGAAGCTATAAGAGACGCGTGATGCTGCCCGCCGGAGCAACTTGTCCGAGAAACAGCGGCTCCAAGGTCTTTTCACAGTCGTGCGCACGTCATGTCAATTTGTAACGAAATTATATGTATATTACAACAACAGCGGAAAAAATATGATTTGCTACCAAAATAATTAATGAATGTTCTACATATTAAGCAAACTAAAACTTAGCTATGTAAGAAAAAAAAGGTGATAAAAGTTACAAATTAGACCCGCTTTTATTTTTCGTAGAATATGTACGATGTTTGTACAGAACATGCGTCAAAATACTTGGCAGAGACTTGTCCTTTATCTGTTATAGGTTTTCTGGATTTACCTTGGAGTTTTAGTTTTTATGACGAAAAGTGCCTTAAATTTGGAAAAGTGGTTAAATATGGCGCAAACGTAAATTTTAGAATGCGCTATAGATCAATGTGTTAGCGCAGCCTTTATTGGCATCCAGATTCGTTGGTTTCGCCTGCTCACAATCAAATTATCACCTTCCAACTTAACAAAGACCTTGAGCTACGCTGTAGATTGGTCCCTAACCACAACTGATAATAGGGGAGTACAACTGATGGTGGTACATATGTGCTGCTACAAATTTTGCGGACGAAACTGAGAAAAATCTGTTTTTACTAAAGCAGGTGGAATCCGGTCCTATAACAAAATATTTCGTTTCTTCGCATTAAGGCCGTTGCTGATGCCTCTACGCTAGGTTGTTAAATGAAGAAATATGTCCCAAAGGGAAGGACGGATTAATAGACCAGTGATGTGTGCAGAAGGAAGTCAGAGGATGCGTGCCTACTCGGGATAGACTACGTTAGGCTAGGCTATATCTACCGTGGCGCTTCTGAGAGCCGTCCAGTTGCTCTCCCACGACACACTCACTCTAGCCTGTTAGCCTCTTACGCCATAAAGCTCCTGATAAACAGAATGGTGCATATTCTCTTCCAAGGCGTTATACTGTTGTTTAAATTTTGTCTTCTGCCACTTGCTTTCTAGAGTGAACATTTTTCTCCTACAAGGTGAACGTTTCCTGTTCGTACTGGTATGGTGTGTTTCATGTAAGCTCACTGAGGATAATAATCACTTGGGTACAGTCACAGTACAGTACTCTAAAATTATTTCGTGTGTAAATCGTATACACATAAGGTGATCCGACACTCTGAAAAACAAGGTCGTACAATCAGCTACGAGTAATTGTAAAAATAACGCGTTTTATTTTTCATTACGTACTAAAAGTGATTTTCTCAACGAGGTATCATTTTGTTTTCATAATGGATGGCGAATAGTTTTGAGGTTTCATGATAAATGTTATGGCTACACCTGGTACTACTCAGTAATTATTATGTGTTCCGCCTGTCTCCAAATTGATAGTGAACTGAGATCTCTCTCTGTGTGGCGTGCCAAGATTCGACATAGGTTGGCGAAGATAATTTCTTTTGGAACAGGGGACAGCTGAGACACCCCACCAGCCCCGTTTTCCACGGCCGGGTGGATCTCGCACAAAATAACTTGGCTCACATGCAGAAACGCATTCTTTTTTCTCGATGCTGAACGAGTCTACCCCTTTACTCCGAAGAGGTGGCTTCCTTAGCACAGTGTAAGACATGACACTCTTGCTCTTTTTGTTATACTCTGCGACATTAGCGCTCCAAGTGGACAGAAGGCTACACTTGTGAATACGATATCGGATGAGTGCAAATAGTGTCATTTATATTAAGTTGTGACATAGCTTTTACAATAGCAACGTTTGTAGTACCATAAGAATTGACACTAGCTAAAAAATGACAGGACGTTTGTGTTTCTTTAATTTCCTAAGGATCCTGGGAGGTATGAAGTGGCATTTTACTGGACAGATTATTTACGATTCTCTCGTAATCTAAACATATTTACTAAAGAACATAGTTTTCTTTCAAGAACAAGAAAAAAGTTACTGAACAGCAGAAAGACATCGTGCACGAGTTGTGTGAGAAATACACTACTGGCCATTAAAATTGCTACACCAAGAAGAAATGCAGATGATAAACGGGTATTCATTGGACAAATATATCATACTATAACAGACATGTGATTACATTTTCAAGTAATTTGGGTGCATATATCCTGAGAAATCAGTACCCAGAACAACCAACTCTGACAGTAATAACGGCCTTGATACGCCTGAGCATTGAGTCAAACAGAGCTTGGATGACGTGTACAGGTACAGCTGCCCATATAGCTTCAACACGATACCACAGTTCATCAAGAGTAGTGACTGGCGTATTGTGACGAGCCAGTTCCTCGGCCACCATTGAGCAGACGTTTTCAATTGGTGAGAGATCTGGAGAACATTTTCTGTATCCAGAAAGGCCCGTACAGTACCTACAACATGCGGTCGTGCATTATCCTGCTGAAATGTAGGGTTTCGCAGGGATCGAATGAAGGGTAGAGCCACGGGTCGTAACACGTCTGAAATGTAACGTCCACTGTTCAAAGTGCCGTGAATGCGAAGAAGAGGCGACCGAGAAGTGTAACCAATGGCACCCCATACCATCACGCCGGGTGATACGCCAGTATGGCGATGACGAATACACGCTTCCACTGTGTGTTCACCGCGATGTCGCCAAACATGGATGCGACCATCATGATGCTCTAAACAAAACCTGGATTCATCCGAAAAAATGACGTTTTGCCATTTGTGCACCCAGGTTCGTCGTTGAATACACCATCGCAGGCGCTCCTGCCTGTGATGCAGCGTCAAGGGTAACCGTAGCCATGGTCTCCGAGCTGATAGTCCACGCTGCTGCAAATGTCGTCGAACTGTTCGTGCAGATGGTTGTTGTCTTGCAAACGTCCCCATTTGTTGACTCAGGGATCGAGGCGTGGCTGCACGATCCGTTACAGCTATGCGGATAAGATGCCTTTCATCTCGACTGCTAGTGATACGAGGCCGTTGGGATCCAGCACGGCGTTCCGTATTATCGTCCTGAACCAACCGATTCCATATTCTGCTAACAGTCACTGGATCTCGACCAACGCGAGCAGCAATGTCGCTATACGGTAAACCGCAATCGCGATAGTCTACAATCCGACCTTCATGAAAGTCGGAAACGTGATGATACGCATTTCTCCTCCTTACACGAGGCATCACAACAACGTTTCACCAGGCAACGCCGGTCAACTGCTGTTTGCGTATGAGAAATCGGTTGGAAACTTTCCTCATGTCAGCACGTTGTAGGTGTCGCCACGGGCGCTGACCTTGTGTGAATGCTCTGTAAAGCTAATCATTTGCATATCACAGCATCTTCTTCCTGTCGCTTAAATGTCGCGTCTGTAGCACGTCATCTTCGTGGTGCAGCAATTTTAATGGCCAGTAGTGTATAATGAGGCTGATTTCTTATCTACCAAAGCTTTTTTTTTATTTCAAACAAAAATATTGTTCCCTGCGGTAGCTACACGTCGGCTTAGTAGTTGTTTCCAGTTTTGGGAGCAACGCTGAAGGACTTAAACTGGTAAAGCCTTTAACATGTCGGTCGCTTTCTTTTGAACGTTCCCCAGAGCAGCAAATTGACGTTCTTTTAAGATATTTTCAACTCTGGGAAAAGACAAATGTCACAAGGGCACAGAGCAGGTGAAATAGGAAGTCTGTGGAACAAAAGGAATGCTTTTTGAGGTTAAAAATTCCATGACGGAAGTGGCTGTGACATATGTGGCGTTGTCATGATGAAGCATCCACTCGTCTGTAATGTCCGGTCTCAGCTGATCTTTCTAAATTACCTCGTTGACAGTTTGTCCTGGAGGAACATTATGACAAGAACACGCACATGTTGGACGTCCTCGTTCGTTTTTGAAGTTCAAGGTGTTCTCGGCCTTCCAAAAATGATTTGTGACAGAGGAAAACTTATGTTCTTTATAACGAATATTCCCCATAGCCGTGTTTCAGCTTTTCAAAGGCCACACTCGCTGAAGTTTAACCCAAAATCTGATGGCATAACGTTGATCTAATTTGCAGTTTTCCATTCAAGGCAAGAGCGCATCTTCACTGATCGCACCCTAAAAATCACATGATGGCTGTACGCTCTGAAACTCGGGCTCGCAGTGCTGTCAGTCCCATTACCTTCCTCACATACTTTATTTATACTCAAAAATGTAGTTTTTTTCATTACATTTCCAGTCAACACAGCAAATGTGCGATGTAAGAAACTTGCATTTCTTAATGTACCAAATAAGCCTTCGTAACTGTAGCAGAAGAGGAAACGCTGCCAGTCAGTACGCGGCAGATCGAACACATTTGCAGGATCTTGTTGTGTTGATGACAGGCGCCGCACCTTACGACTCACCGTGCTTCACCTCCGTTACAGTCGCAGTTTTCGAAGGCTACGTATAGCGACCCATCGGAACTTCATGAAACTATAGGGACTGAAGTGAGTATATTCCACGATGTCCCAAAACAAATTTCGCATTTTTGCACCCGAAAATGGCCGGTAAAAATTGTGTTGCATTAATTATTGAATGCCCTTCTAAAAAAACGACAAAAGTAGTAAAACTGTTTCCCAACGCAGAAGAAACCTGTTCCACAGTTGTTGCTACATCTGAGCCACAAGCAGCAAGAACAGTCTTAGCATCCGCTTTTGATGCAAAAGTAATTGCTTTATTTCTTGTAAGGAGTGTGTCAGAACTCAACATTACATTGAAAACAATATAGCCAAGTTAACGCTATTCTTTGCATTATGTAACCACTCAGATATCGATAGTAACAATCTGAGGGCGAAACATGGGAGCGCGATTCTTAGGCTTGTTGTGAGACGAGGTCTATCTGCGAGAGTGGAAGTAGTATTGTCGGTCGGTCGGAGACAGAAGACGTGGCACGCTGCCCTCAAGTGGGTGATGGCAGATCTTACCACACTCAATGCCTGAGTTCATTTATATAGCCAGGAAAGATTTAGATGGCTTAACTACGCCTGAAGATGGAATTCAAGGTCAAATTCGTAAGCATAGCGCAAAAGCAATTGCTCGTGATTGTTAGTCCGCGTTTACAATAATCTCATGTTTTGATTGACAGTTAAAGAAGCCTCCTTATCCTTCAAATAATAATAATTATTCTCCGCATTACATTACATTACATTTAGCGTTTTCCATGGATCCCTTGGAGAGGAGTCTCTGGGATGTGGAAAGAGTCAAAGTTTTTTTTCCTCAGATACATGGATATTGTACAATTCTAATGCAGACAGAGTTATGAACTATAAAACTATAATCCTTGTGAAGATATTCATAGATGGAGTAGAAGGAATTGGCCAACAGGAAGTTCTTTAATTCACTCTGAATGTATGGTCCTCATACAGATTGTTTTTGTTCTGGTATTATGATCACGTTTAGCACTATTCACTATTTTGTGTAAAAAGAGACATTCTGGAAATGACAAAGGACATCAATGAGTATATGTACTGAGAAGTAGATGTTAGAATACCAAATTTTTTAAAGAGGTCTCTGCATGATGATCTAGGACTGACACCAGATATAATTCTAATGGCTCGTTTCCGAATTTTGAAAATGTTATCTTTGTGAGAGGAATTTCCCCAAAAGATGATTCCATAACTCATTAGTGAATGGAAGTATGCCGAACAAACTAACTTCTTCATTTTTAAATCGCCTATTTCTGCTATCATGCTTACTGCAAATGTAGCTGAACTAAGGTGTGAGTTTTCCAATTTAGGTTGTGGTCAATTTGTAGCCCTAAAAATTTGACACTGTCTACAGCATTAATTTCATTGTTTGAATACATTATACTTATAGGATCAGGTATTCTTTGTGAGGTACTAAACTGTATGTACTTGGTCTTGTCAAAATTCAGTGAGAATCCATTTTCTGTGAACCACCCATTGATACTTACGAATACTTCATTATCTGATTGCTCAGTGAGATCACAGGTACTGTTTTTATACCGATTATTGTGTCATCTGCAAATAAGACAAAATTTGTATTTTGTGACACTGCATATGGAAGGTCATTTATATATAAAAGGAACAACAAGGAACCTAAAATAGAGCCCTGAGGCCACCCTTGTCTGATGGTTTCATATTTTGAATGGCTATTGTTATGTGGTAACGCTGATACCGGCACACACTGATTTCTATTAAAAAGATAGGATGAGAACCATGAGCCTGCTTCTCCTGTTATCCCAGAATATTTTAACTTTTTTATAAGGATATCATGCTTAGCACAATCAAAAGCTTTAGCCAGATCACAGAATATTCCAAGTGGTAATAACTTTTGATTTATTGATTCTAATATATTGTCACGTAGAAGAAGGTGTAATTAGATGAATGACGAACACTAACTTCGTTTAACGAAGGTTTATTCAGCACTTGCACATACAAGAGCGCGGAGCCTCCGGCCAAAACACACACAGTATATATAGAGCTACAGAACATTCCAGTACATGATTCTTGAGATTTGTGGATACTTCTAAAATGTACTCGAACCGAATATAGATATTAAAACTGTACAGTCCACGTGAGTTTTGAACTCACAACCCTCCATGCAACAAAATGGTTCAAATGGCTCTGAGCACTATGGGACTTAACATCTATGGTCATCAGTCCCCTAGAACTTAGAACTACTTAAACCTGACTAACCTAAGGACATCACACAACACCCAGCCATCACGAGGCAGAGAAAATCCCTGACCCCGCCGGGAATCGAACCCGGAAACCCGGGCGTGGGAAGCGAGAACGCTACCGCACGACCACGAGATGCGGGCTCCATGCAACAGTTTAGTATCATAAACACTACACTACGGTGCTACTCAGCTTCTTCTGCGACATTGCTCCCTCCTTAAGAGAACAGCTTCCCGGTGTTACGTCGTCCTAGTCCGGGAACGAGTCATCGGTCCCACATACTCCGACTCCCGATGACTGATGCTCGCCCTGGTGGTGATCTTCTTAGAACTTCTTTTGCCGCTACGCTCTTCGTCACCTTTCCGCTTGATGCCTGTCGCTGGAGCTTCGAATTTACCCTGGGTTGCAGGATCCTTGTAGGCCTTCATTCGAAGCACGTGGACCGTATCTCTGATCTTTCGTCGTCTTGTGCCGGGATCGAAATCTTCAACTTCATAAGTAACATCAGACAACTGTCTTACAACCTTATAAGGTCCAAAGCAGTGCCTGATGAGCTTCTCAGAGAGACCGACCTTCCGAACAGAAGTGAAGATCCAGACGAGGTCACCAGGCTGGTACACAACAAGGCGGTGGCTCGCGTCATACCTTCGGCGACCGTTTTCTTGAGCCTGCAGAGTGGGAGTCGAGCTTCCTCAGCTCTGGTTAATACCTGGCCGATGTAGTCGTCGTCCACGTCATTAGGATTTTACAGAAACACAGTGTCTATCGTAGTAGTCGCCTCACGCTCACGCACCAGGAAAAAGGGCGTAAATCTCTTGTTTGGCAGTGTTGTAGGCTAACGTCACGAAAGGTAGCACCTCATACCAGTTGCTCTGCTCAACATTGACGAACATTGATAGCATGTCGGCCAAGGTCTTATTAAGGCGTTCAGTAACCCCATTGGTCTGCGGATGGTAGGCAGTCGTCATGTGATGAGTAACGTTGCACCGACGGTTTATTTCTGTCACAAGATTCGATTGAAAAACTTTCCCTCGATCCTAATTAACGACCTTGGTACACCGTGTTTTAATACAATGTCTTCCACGATGAATTTGTCTACCTCGAATGCTTCAGCTGTTTTCACGGCTTTTGTAATGCCATAGCGCGTCAGATAATCAGTGCAAACACTAATCCATCTATTGCCACTAGCAGACGTTGGAAATCGCCCGACGAGGTCAATCCCAACACGCCGGAAAGGCGTTTCGGCTGGTGGAACTGGTATGAGTCGGCTAGGTGGTTTCTGAGGAACTGCCTTTCTCCTCTGGCACTCTCGACAGCGTGACACATAGTGACGGACACTCCTAAACAATACCTGGCCAGAAAAATCTCTTGCGGATTCTGTCGTATGTCTTAATAAATCCTAAATGTCCGGCCTCAGATGTGTCATGGAATTTCTGTAGAACGTCCAAGCACATGTGTTTAGGAATCACTGGTAACCACCTGTTTCCAAACGGATCAAAATTTTTCTTGCATAGTTATCCATTAACTACCTTAAATTTTCCTTTCACATCCCCTGACCGGTTTAAGGCAAGCATAATTGGAGATACCTTGGCGTCCTCCTACTGCTCAGCAGAGAGATCCTGGAGTGCGGCGAGATGTAGTCTTGATGGTCTTGCACAGGATTTCTTGAGAGACAGCTGGCATCTTGGAGTTTTCTTCCACTTTTATACACTATGGTAATGTCATACTCTTCACGACGTAGTTCCCACCTGGCGAGTCGCTCTGTTAGATCCTTAAGACCTGTCAGCCAACAAAGTGAATGATGGTTTGTAACAACTGTGAATGGCCTTCCATAGAGATACTGTCGAAATCTGCACATGGCCCAGATCACAGCAAGACATTCTCTTTCTGTAGTTGAGTAGTATCTCTCAGCTTTTGTAAGTGTCCTAGAAGCATAGGCTATAACCTTCTCTTTTCTATCCGAAATTTTCACCAGAACAGCACCGATCCCATACCCACTGGCATCTGTGTGTAATTCTGTAGGCTCTCTCTCATTATACAGACCTAGTACTGGGTTAGTCTTCAGAGCTTTCGCAGCACATCGAAAGAATCTTGTTGAGCACTCCCCGGATAACAACTCTTGTAGTGGTCTGGCTTTGATACAAAAGTCTTTGATAAAGCGATGGTAATAAGAACACAATCCGAGGAAGCTTCTCACATCTCTAATGATTTTAGAAATAGGAAATTCCGTTACAGATCTCACCTTTTCTGGATCTGGCCGCACACCTTCGTTTGACACAAGGTGTCCAAGTATTTTGATTTGTTTTGCTCCAAAGAGACACTTTCTTGGATTAAGTATCAGCCCGCCTTCTTGAATACACTTAAGAACGGCCCTCAGTATTTTTATGTGTTCATCAAATGTCTCTGAGAACACTGTAATGTCATCTAAATAACAAAGACACATCGTCCACTTCAGGTGACGTAGAACATTATCCATCATCCGTTAAAAAGTTGCTGGTGCATTACACAAACCAAACGGCATTACCTTAAACTCAAACAGGCCCTCAGGGGTGATGAATGCCGTTTTCTCACGATCAGCCTCATCTACTTCGATTTACCAGTGTCCCGAGTACATGTCCATGGTTGAGAAAAACTTATCCCCCTTCAGACAATCCAGTGTATCGTCAGTTCGTGGAAGAGGGTAAACGTCCTCTTTAGTTATTAAGCTTCCTGTAATCAACACAAAAGCGCCAACTGCCACCTGTGGATTGAAGCATTCAGAGAACTCTTGAAGAATGGCAAGTAGCTTCTTCTGTTGTTCCTTAGTGAGATCTGGTGATAGTCGAACTAGAAGATCTTCTCTCGCAGTGGTAGCGCTAATTTCGCCCACAGACTCGGCATGGGAGGTTTCTATGACGCTCAGCTGTTCTTCAGTTAACGGCACAGCGTTTGCTACGCACATGGGTCTTGGAAGGAACTGCGGTTCTCGGCGACAGTTAACTATCCACAATTCACCGAATCCGTTGTTAAACGAGACGGCAGAGGCTGGGATGACCAAGTTATTCTTCAGTGGTATGATTCTCTTACATTCCACTACAAGATACATGGGCTGATGTATGGCATGACACGTGACAGTTACAAATTAGCGCTGACTGCAGGAATGATCACTTCATCCAGCACACATAGTCTCCACACACTTGGATGCGCATCTTCCTGTCCACAGTATCTCATCTCGTCTAGCATAATCTTCGAGCGACCACAATCTATAACTGCCTGAGAAGCTTTCAAAACGTCCCCTCCGAGAATGAAGCCATTACTACACTCCGCTGGCCGGAGTGGCCGAGCGGTTCTAGGCGCTACAGTCTGGAAACGCGCGACCGCTACGGTCGCAGGTTCGAATCCTGCATCGGGCATGGATGTTTGTGATGTCCTTAGGTTAGTTAGGTTTAAGTAGTTCTAAGTTCTAGGGGACTGATGACCTCAGAAGTTAAGTCCCATAGTGCTCAGAGCCATTTTGAACTACACTCCTGTAAGACGATGAATTCTAAAGGCTATGTATGGCCACTTTTACCCACACGATTGGTGCATCTTCCTGTAGATTTTACATATTTACCACCTTCAGCAGAGAAGTTTTACTGTCGACGAATAACGGTTTTCTGCAACTGGCGACGGTACTTCTCAGAAATTACTGAATATGATGCTCCAGAGTCCACAAGAGCTTATGATGGTCGGCCATCCATGAGGATATCGACGTAGTTTCCTATTACTTTTGTAGTGATCGACGGCGGAGGATTTTTCTCTCCGACGGCCTCAACTCCAAGGAAGGTTGCGCCCTTTAGTTTTCCAGGTTGCGGCGGCTAGGTGATCGGCTGGAGTTTCTAAACGGCGATGGAGACCTTGATCGGCATGTTGGGAAGAAACCTCTCCAGAGGCTAGCTTGCGGCGGTGGTGACCTACTTCGTTCTGCACCCACATCTTCTTGTTCACCTTCGTCGTCCCGGAGTTGGCGTCGGCTAAGATCGGTCTGCTGTCTTCTGGCACGGGCATCACCAAATGTCCGCCACCTTTCTCGACAACAGCGCTCCACATGTCCCGGTCGAACGCAGAGGAAGCATACTGGTTGGTTATCCTGGGCCCTCCAGAGCGAAAATTTCGTTCTGGCATAACCTGTTAATAGAATCGTTTTCAGACTCGTTAGTTGTGGCTCAGAAGTTCTGCCTGTGAGTAAGCTTGAGAAGTTGAACAGAATCTCCCCTACCAAGTAATAGCCACTTAAAGCGGAACCCCGAACATTGACGTGGTACCATTGAGGGGTATCGGTTGTGATGTTTAGCGTACCCCTAGCTGTTATAGTCCGACCTCTGGTGACCTACAGAGAAGGGAAGCACCCGATATAATTATGCAAATTAATTAAAGGCAATTTTAATCTCATAGTACGGAAATATCTTATTAAATGATAATTAATAGGGGTGGCCCAATAAAGCATGTGAGTATGCGTACATCACCACACTCGTAGATGTATTAGTGAGAGGAGGCATCATCTAATCTATAACAGAAACATGTGATCTCTGTACCATTCAGGTTTCAACGGAGGAATAACAGCCTATCAGTAGAGCACTTGCCCGCGAAAGGCAAAGGTTCCGAGTTCGAGTCTCGGTCCGGCACACAGTTTTAATCTGCCAGGAAGTTTCAGCCTATCAGTTGCCAAATAATTGTTTATTACAGTGATCTTGGTTTTGTCAACTCTAAGGATGTCTTCATCAGAACTAAAATTTAAAAGCTGAAAGTTACATTGCGAGATGGCAATAGTCAAAGTTTAGCGCAGATATGCTCAAGTCGAAAATTAAAAACGTCGCTGCCTTTGGTACATACATCTTACAAGGAGTGGCCGCTCTATACTTCGACTATTTCCTTCTCGCAACGTAGCTTTAAGGCTTTTAAATTTTTTCTCTGATTAAGACATCCTTACAGGTGTCGAAACCTAATTCAATGTATTAAACTATTATTTGCAAACGGTTGGCTGTGTTATTTCTCCGTTGAAACTTATTTACGGTTGCTGAAAGATCGCCATGTTCGAAATTGTAACAATCAGGTTTATCATCGAAAAGCAAAAGATAGAATTATCCACTGTGATAAACATTTAAAACTTGGACGAGGGTACAGGTGCATGATCACGATAAATCAAAGTTATATGAATAATACAATGAGTGACTGGAAGCATGGTTAGTAAACTACAGGAAGAACACGAAAGTATAGGTTCGAACACCAGTAAGATCGCCAAAGTGCATACTGAAAGCAACTAGCAGGCTGCGAAGCATTAAAACTGAATAACTGGCTCCTGGAGAGAGTGAACTGATACTTTGTCCCTAGAGAACAAGTGACCTTGGGGTAGTTACCCTCTGAGGGTTAAAATGAAATTGTCCGAGAAGTAAAATGAAATTGTCTGAGGGGTAAAACAAATGCGTTCGATTGTGTTTCGCTCGCTAAACTAAACTGTTTTCAAACGAACATTTCTAACATCACTGTTTCGTAAGACTGTATTACCAGTTACATAAATTACCAATAATTACATTTTTTCAAATAGTGGAATTAACATGTGACACAATGTGGAGGAGATTGCAGCTTGTGAAACGAATGTATGAACATCATCTTCCTCACATTGTCCACTCACTACACATACACGTACAGACAGACAAACAGACAGACGCACACACACACACACACACACACACACACACACACACACTCTTTGTACTTTGCACCATGCACTTATGATGATAAAATTGAAACATATACGTCACATATGCTTAAATAAATCACGAAAACGGCTTCTCCGAGTTGCAGGTAGGTCCCTAAATGGTAACTGCTTCATTATTCACTTGACAACAAATAAACGATTTTCTTGACAACATAACATAACGGCAACTTTGTAATGGGCGCTACATTGCTTTAGGACCTACACATTATTATAATAATAATTATTATTATTATTAACGGCTGTGGTCAGACACAAAAACCTGGAGACATAAAGTCTTCCAATTTTTGTCAGTTAAATTCGGAAGGAGTCCGGCAATCAATGATTTGCAAACAGCAAGTGTAGTGTCGCTAGGCAAAGTGGTAGTGCAGAGAAAGCGTGTTTTGTAACAATTGTCTACCCTCAATGTGGATAGTTAGCTTTCTTCTCTTAGAAGGAGTTCTAGGTAGCACTTTCGAGGGACTGAATGTTGTTTCAACGTTCTATAAAAATGGCTGTAGCAGTATTAGTTTCTAACTGACTCATCATTGGTGTAATAAAACACTTACAAAATCTTAGCTTTCGTCATTTTAAAAATAAAAGTCATCATCATCATCATCATCATCATCATTTAAGACTGATTATGCCTTTCAGCGTTCAGTCTGGAGCAAAGCCCCCCTTATAAAATTCCTCCATGATCCCCTATTCAGTGCTAACATTGGTGCCTCTTCTGATGTTAAACCTATTACTTCAAAATCATTCTTAACCGAATCCAGGTACCTTCTCCTTGGTCTGCCCCGACTCCTCCTACCCTCTACTGCTGAACCCATGAGTCTCTTGGGTAACCTTGCTTCTCCCATGCGTGTAACATGACCCCACCATCTAAGCCTGTTCGCCCTGACTGCTACATCTATAGAGTTCATTCCCAGTTTTTCTTTGATTTCCTCATTGTGGACACCCTCCTGCCATTGTTCCCATCTACTAGTACCTGCAATCATCCTAGCTACTTTCATATCCGTAACCTCAACCTTATTGATAAGGTAATCTGAATCCACCCAGCTTTCGCTCCCATACAACAAAGTTGGTCGAAAGATTGAATGGTGCACAGATAACTTAGTCTTGGTACCGACTTCCTTCTTGCAGAAGAGAGTAGATCGTAGCTGAGCGCTCACTGCATTAGCCTTGCTACACCTCGCTTCCAGTTCTTTCACTATGTTGCCATCCTGTGAGAATATGCATCCTAAGTACTTGAAACCGTCCATCTGTTCTAACTTTGTTCTTCCTATTTGGCACTCAATCCGTTTATATTTCTTTCCCACTGACATTACTTTCGTTTTGGAGATGCTAATCTTCATACCATAGTCCTTACATTTCTGATCTAGCTCTGAAATATTACTCTGCAAACTTTCAATCGAATCTGCCATCACAACTAAGTCATCCGCATATGCAAGACTGCTTATTTTGTGTTCACATATCTTAATCTCACCCAGCCAGTCTATTGTTTTCAACATATGATCCATAAATAATATGAACAACAGTGGAGACAGGTTGCAGCCTTGTCTTACCCCTGAAACTACTCTGAACCATGAACTCAGTTTACCGTCAACTCTAACTGCTGCCTGACTATCCATGTAAAGACCTTTAATTGCTTGCAAAAGTTTGCCTCCTATTCCATAATCTCGTAGAACAGACAATAACTTCCTCCTAGGAACCCGGTCATATGCCTTTTCTAGATCTATAAAGCATAGATACAATTCCCTGTTCCACTCATAACACTTCTCCATTATTTGTCGTAAGCTAAAGATCTGGTCCTGACAACCTCTAAGAGGCCTAAACCCACACTGATTTTTATCCAATTGCTCCTCAACTAATACTCGCACTTTCCTTTCAACAATACCTGAGAAGATTTTACCCACAACGCTGATTAAAGAGATACCTCTGTAGTTGTTACAATCTTTTCTGTTTCCATGTTTAAAGATTGGTGTGATTACTGCTTTTGTCCAGTCTGATGGAACCTGTCCCGACTCCCAGGCCATTTCAATTATCCTGTGTAGCCATTTAAGACCTGACATTCCACTGTACTTCATGAGTTCCAACTTAATTTCATCCACCCCAGCTGCTTTATTGCACTGCAATCTATTGACCATTTTCTCCACTTCCTCAAACGTGATCCTATTTCCATCATCATTCCTATCCCATTCTACCTCGAAATCTGAAATATTACTGATCGTATTTTCACCTACATTGAGCAACTCTTCAAAATATTCCCTCCATCTGCCCAAGGCATCCACAGGATTCACCAGCAGTTTTCCTGACCTGTCCAAAATACTTGTCATTTCCTTCTTACCTCCCTTTCGAAGACTGCTAATTACACTCCAGAATGGTTTTCCAGCAGCTTGACCCAATGTCTCCAACCCGTTTCCAAAGTCTTCCCAAGATTTCTTCTTGGATGCTGCAATTATCTGTTTGGCTTTGTTTCTTTCTTCAACATAACTTTCTCTGTCTACCTGAGTTCTAGTATGTAGCCATTTTTTATACGCTTTCTTTTTCCTTTTACAGGCTGCCTTGACTGTGTCATTCCACCAAGCTGTTTGCTTCCTCCCACTTTTACACACTACTGTTCCAAGACATTCTTTAGCCACTTCTAGTACTGTGTCCCTGTACCTTGTCCATTCCTTTTCCAATGACTGTAATTGACTACATTCAACTAACTGGTACCTTTCTGAGATCGCTGTTATGTACTTGTGCCTGATTTCCTTATCCTGAAGTTTCTCCACTCTTATCCTCCTACATGTGGACCTGACCTCCAGCACTTTCGGCCTCGCAATCCCAATTTCACTGCAGATTAAATAATGATCAGTGTCATCAAAGAATCCCCTGAATACACGTGTGTCCCTCACAGCCTTCCTGAATTTCTGATCTGTTATTGTATAGTCAATGACAGATCTGGTTCCCCTGCTTTCCCAAGTATACCGGTGAATGTTCTTATGTTTAAAAAAGGAGTTTGTGATTACTAAGCCCATACTGGCACAGAAATCCAAGAGTTGCTGCCCGTTCCTGTTGGCCTCCATATCCTCTCCAAATTTACCCATAACCTTTTCATACCCTTCTGTTCGATTTCCAATCCTGGCATTAAAATCACCCATGAGCAGAACACTGTCCTTGTCCTTTACTCTAACAACTACATCACTGAGTGCCTCATAAAAACTATCCACCTTATCTTGATCAGTCCCTTCACAATGCGAATATACTGACACAATCCTAATTTTCTTGCTAGACACTGTCAAATCTATCCACATCAGTCGTTCGTTTACATACCTTATTGCAACTACGCTGGGTTCCATTTCTTTCCTGATGTAAAGCCCTACACCCCATTGTGCTATTCCTGCTTTGACTCCTGACAAGTAGACCTTGTATTCTCCCACTTCTTCTTCTTTCTCACCCCTTACCCGAATGTCACTAACAGCTAAAACGTCCAGCCCCATCTTACTTGCAGCCTCTGCCAGCTCTACCTTCTTCCAAGAGTAGCCCCCATTGATATTAATAGCTCCCCATCTCATTACCATTTGTTTGCCAAGTCGTATCTTAGGAGTCCCTGGTTTGTCAGTTAGAGGTGGGACTCCATCACCTCCAAAGGTCCGAGGCATTTTGCTCTGATTGTTGCCAGCATCAGATTTAAAGTACCAGGGAAGCAGGTTGCTAGCCTTACTTGCCCCGAGTCCCATTGGGTTTTACCCCTAACGGCTGAGGGACTAACCGGTGGATTTGGTAGTCTTTGCCGTATGAGTACAAAGGTGACCACGACTCAGAATATGTCCGAGATGCCCAGCCTTATTCCAAAGTAACTGGTATCCCGACTGTCGGGACCATTTACTTGGCCACTCATACGTTGCCCGTGGTTCATGAACTAGGACATGACTACAGGAACCCACACCATGAACCACAAAAATAAAAGTCTTCAAAGAAAATTCTTTTTTGTTCTAAAGTTTAGCTAGGGCCTAGCGTTAACGATGGTGGGTTTAGAGAGGAGCCGGGGTGCTAGCTAATATCTGCCTACGGAGTAATGGCCTCGGAAAGGTTGGGAACCACACTCCCAGAAGCGCACGCTCTGAAAATCTGCTGTTTCTGTCAGAGCAAGGATGTCACCTGCCAGTAGAAGCAGACATGGCCAGTTCCGTCCAGTACACCTCAAATAATAAGGTTGAACAATCTCTTACTTTTCAGGGTTTTCGCTATATTTCACCAACAGTGCTCTGGTGTGGGGAGAAAGGCAGAAAATCTCCCTCTCCGTCTCTCTCTCTCTCTCAGTACAATTCCGAAATAGACCTGTCAGGCGCTTGGCGCTTTGGCACTAGCGAGAAAGCGTGTGCTGTGTCTAAAATAACTGTAAGAATCAATCAGAACACAGGATTTTGAAATTTAAACCAGACGTTTTTTGTGATGTCGCTTCTGAGGCAATGGAGATTTACACGCTAGCTTCTGGAGAGCGAGACCCAGCAAGGGATTCCTTAGCTTTCTAATAGGCTTCTTTGAACAACGCTGCTGTTCTTTCGGGAGAAAAATCTGTTCCATCCACCGCCCAGAGTGCAGGGGAGGGGGAGCTGAATGCTCTGTCAATTACGTGAGCTGAGACCCAGCCTTGGATTCTGAACATTTTTATGGTTTAGCCCGTTCCTCCTTATAAGGAGCCAGCTTGTAGACTCTCAACTCTGCAGTCCGTGAGGGTACCAGATCTTCCAGATATTTTGTAGCCAAAGGCTGGAAATACAATATTTCGTTGAGTGGAAGTGAAATCTAGTATTAATTTTGAATATAAGTGAACAAGCTTTATAACTAGAATTGCATGCATTTTTGTTATTCAGAATAATCGCCCAGAATATAAAGTTTTAATATTTATGTAAGAAGATTTATTAGGGGACAAGTACTGTTTTGTGTATTTTATGACTTTGCATGAGGTATTCCGCCTGGTCTCCTTGCCGTTTCAAGAGAGTTGAAGACGTACTTGGAGCCTTGACGGGAAAAGTAGTCAAAGGCGGCAAAGAGTCTTCTGCGCAAGTCACTCTGTTAAGGAATATAAATGGCCAGTAGTTTATATCAATAACAATGTATGTATTAAAAAACGCTCTTTATTCATTATGCAGAAGGTCTCGTATAACAAGATACTTATCATCTAATGTTTGTTATTTTTAAAGGCACAGTAAAGGCGTTAAAAGATTGGAGTTGTCAAGTCCTCGTTTTTAATAAAAATTAAGTTACTTCACAGATAAGAAGAATATTTAACAAGCCGGGGTTTCGCGGATACTCCGAGGTGAACATCACAAAGAGGTAACTTAAAATATAAACGAACCCTCGCAAGTCCCTTCACTGTACTAAAAAACAGAAGTGAAAAGAAAGCGATAAAAGGGACAGTCACTGGAAGTACTGAATCTAGCTTGGAGTTATTAAGCAGCATCAGAGACCGACTACACTGATCAAGGGAATGAGCATAAAATATTCTGAAATATGTTGAAAACTGGCCGTGTAATACCATCCCCTACCATGCTGGCTGCACAAGTATAGGCCAAGTTATTTTGTCCACATTGTACGACAATTAGGACAGGCAGTTCTGGCGTTCCCTGTGGTTGGCAAGGTCGAATTGCCTGTTTCAGATTTGTTTTTCCAGTAGTTCAAAAATGGTTCAAATGGGTCAGAGCACTATGGGACTTAACTGCTGAGGTCATCAGTCCCCTAGAACTTAGAACTACTTAAACCTAACTAACCTACGGACATCACCCACATCCATGCCCGAGGCAAGATTCGAACCTGCGACCGTAGCGGTCGCGCGGTTCCAGACTGTAGCGCCTAGAACCGCTCGGCCACTCCGGCCGCCTTTTCCAGTAGTGTTAGTTGGTCGTTATCGGCAGTCTGGACAGGGTCACTGATCAAGTGTTGCCTGAAAGTACTGAAAGAATGGTTGGGCGTCGCTCTACTGAGATACACTGAAGCGACAAAGAAACTGGTATAGGCATGTGTATTCAAATACAGAGATATGTAAACAGGCAGAAAACGCCGCCGCGGTCGGCAACGTCTATATCAGACAAGTGTCTGGCGCAGTTGTTAGGTCGATTACTGCTGCTGCAATTGCAGGTTATCAAGGTTTAAATGAGTCTGAACGTGGTGTTATATCGTGCAAGAACGCGTTCAACGACGACTGAACATAATCGTTGAACGTGGCAGAACTGCAACCCTTCTGCAAATTGCTGCACATTTCAATGATGGGCCATCAATAAGTGTCAGCGTGCGAACCATTCAGCGGAACATCATCGATATGGGCTTTCGGAGCCAAAGGCCCACTCGTGCACCCTTGATAACTGCACGACACAAAGCTTTAGGCCTCGCCTGGGCCCGTCAACACCGACATTGTACTGTTGATGACTGCAAATATGTAGACTGTTCAGACGAGTCTCGTTTCAAATTGTATCGAGCGGATGGACGTGTACGGGTATGGAGACAACCTCATGAATCCATGGACCCTGCATGTCAGCAGGGGACTGTTCAAGCTGCTGGAGGCTCTGTAACGGTGTGGGGCATGTGCATGTCTCGTACGTCTAGATACGACTCTGGCAGTTGACACGTACGTAAGCTTACTGTCTGATCACCTGCGTCCATTCATGTCTATTGTGCATTCCGAAGGGCTTGGGCAATTCCAGCAGGACAATGCGACACCCCATACACCCAGAACTGCTATAGAGTGGCTCCAGGAACACTCTTCTGAGTGTAAACGCTTCCGCTGGCCACCAAACTCGACAGACATGAACATTATTGAGCATATCTGAGATGCCTTGCAACATGCTGTTCAGAAGAGATCTCCACCCCCTCGTACTCTTATGGACAGTGCTGCAGTATTCACGGTGTCAGTTCCCTCCAGTAGTAATTCAGACTTTCGTCGAGTCCATGCTACATTATGTTGCGGCACTCCTGCATGCTCGCTGGGCCGTATACGATAGTGGGCAAGTGTACTAGTTCCTTGGCTCTTCAGTGTATTTCCACAAAGACAGCGGGCATATCACAGTGTCTTTGCATCTGCCTGAGAGTTGTTGTCTTTGTCGTGTATTATGTTGCATATTTTTGTGTTCGCACATGACAGGCTTGTGCACTCTTATAGTTTAACTCTTCGCCGGCAGCATTTTCATTATTTGCTCTGCTCTTGCTGAATACAGATCGAGCACTTTGACACTGCGCCTTCTAATGCTGTAGGGAAGAAATATGGCTGAAGCAGGCATTTTAAATGCTGTCTGCTTTTGAAGTTTTCCGATGTTGGCTGTATACAGGTAACTGCTGCAAAATTTTTGCAGTTCATTTAAGAGCACGCAGTTGTTTCCGAAGCGTGTGTAGGAGAGGTTGTTTTGCTCGACTACGTGCCGGAGCTGTCTGACGACAGTCATTACGGTCGCGCCACGAGAAGTCCGTTGTCAGAGTGGAGAGGGGCAGGGTGGAGAGCCCCACACGCGAACGACGGATAGCAGCGAACTGTTGCTTGGGCCACCGATCCCTTCGTAGGCGGCACTTGTGTCGGCAACTCGCAGTGATCCGTCGCTGATCGCGTGGAAATCCCAGGCATGCGCTTCGTGCTTGCAGTATGCTTGCCTGGATAGTTAGCAGAGATATGTGGCAATATGCCCGTGGCTCGCTTCTCTCTTTATCTACTGTGGTTGGACAGTTTTGTTTCGTTTCGCTTTGCCCTCGTTGAGGAAGAAATTTACGTTGGAATTTCTAGTTATTCAGTGGTCAGCAAAGTGGACTCGCAGTCGGGACGACGACGGTCCGAATTCCCATCCGGCCTCCAGATGTAAGTTTCCCTGATTTCCCTAAGTAGTTTGAAGCAAATGAAGAGATGTCGGTTTGTTTGACAAGGGCGCGGTCGATTTCCTTCACCATCCTTTCGTAATCCGAGCTCCCTCTCTAATGACCGTGGTGTCGACGGGATTTTAACTCTAATCTTCCTTCCTCCTTTTCTTCCTTATAATGATTCAGCAAGCATGACGCACTCTGAAAAGAGTAATTGAGGCCAGAGTTGCCGTTTGTGTTAAGACGTAACACAAAATGCACACTCGGGTTTTGCGGTGATTAGCATTTTGAATATTGTTCTATAGAAGTAGAACTGATGGGGAGTTCACAGTAATAGTCATGACAGAGTGGACTCCATCTGATGATTTTGAATTATTTATGAAACAATTACACGCATTATCGAAATTTTTAACTCCTACACAGAGTAACATGAGAGGATATTTTTATTCAAATGCTCGAAGCAAATCTACTATACCGCTATGCTCAAGTCATTTATCATTTCATATAACCTAACTCTCCATCGCACAGTTTATAATAACAGTTATGGTAATCAATTGTGCTGCTATTGACAGCTCTATTGACACATCGAGGCTAACGCATAAAAAAGTAATTTAGGGCTAATAAACGGGAAACGAATTGTATTAACACAGTGGAAAGGGTGTACAAAACCTACTTGGCGCCAGTGAAAAAGGCAATCAACCTATAGATCCTAAGAAAAGCGTACCAAAACATGTTTAATAAATTGTAATTCTAGTTGATTTTGAATTTATTTTTTGCAAGTATTCTTAGGGATACGGAAATCAGCTACAACTGCTGCTAAATATAGCAGTTCATTTTGCATATCAGAACTTGTCGACACACAGGCGTTCGTAATACTTTCTGAATTTGTCAGTGATGGGTACCATCTCTGTGTGTATGCAGTGACTGTATATTCACAGTACAATGTCCTTCAGAAATTCCGTAGTCCTTCAGATATGCATGCATGTCTGAAGGACATTGTATTGTGAAGATACAGGCACTGCACAGGGTGTTTCACAATTCATGTTGCACGCTTCTAGAGGTTATAGAGGAGACTTAGTAAAGTTTTACATAGGAACCCATGTCAGGGAACGTCAGCCAACGGCGCTACAGAGAGTCCAAGTTATAGGCGCCAGTGCCTATTAATGTGTGTATATACAGAGTGATTCATTGATGATGGTACAAACTTCCTAGGATGATGGGGAAGGATAAATGTATCAATTTTAGATAAAGGTCACTGTACCTCAAAAAAAGAGACGAAAGTTACTAGCGAAACTCTTCTAATAATTCTGACAGTGGAAAACGAGCGTGTACTTTTGTTGCTAAGATTGTAGGATAGGCAACATTCAGAGGTGCTAGTATAGACCAAAACAAGGAAAAATATCTATTAAACATTGTCTCTAACATGCATACTTTAAGGTCCATGAGCAACTGTTCAGTAGAGGAGAAATGTTTCACAGTGGCGATGATGAACAAGTGCTCATAGCTCCTGAGGTATGCATTTCAGATATTATGTTTACTAGACATTTTTTCCTTGTTTTTGTCCATTCCACCACCTGTTAAAGTCACGTAACCTACAATGTTAGCAAGAACAGTACCAATACATGTGTTCCACTGTCAGAGGTATCAGAACAGTTTTCGCTCATTGTTTTGGACTTATTTGTTTCCGGTACAGCGGCCCTTACCTCAGATTGATACATTTATCCTTCTCCACCATCCTAGAAAGTCTGTAGCGTCATCACAGAATCGCTCTGTACATATACATATATTTACAGGCACCGGGGCCTATAACATTGACGATCTGTACCTGTGGTGTCACCACACTTGCTAGGTGGTAGTCTTTAAATCGGTCGCGGTCCGTTAGTATACGTCGGACCCACTATCAGTGATTGCAGACCGAGCGCCGCCACACGGCAGGTCTGGTCTAGAGAGACTCCCTGGCACTCGCCCCAGTTGTACAGCCGACTTTGCTAGCGATGGTTCACTGTCTACATACGCTCTCATTTGCAGAGGCGACAGGTTAGCATAGCCTTCAGCTATGTCATTTGCTACGACATAGCAAGGCGCCATATTCAGTTACTATAATTACTATCTTCAAGAATGTATTCTGGATAATATTATGAATCACGTGCCGTCAAGAGCGACATTCATAATTAATGGATTAAAGTTAAGTGTCAAACTAATTACGTCCTCTTTCTGAATTCTCATTCCTTGTCATGTTCCAGACCTCACGTCGGTATAGTTCTTCCCTCCTCACGCCAGCCTGCGTGAGCTAAAACGCGTGCATTTCGGCCTCCACTAGCAACACGGTGTTGGCTCTTCTGCCAACACAAAAGTACCGTCGTTGGATGACGTTTCCGGACGTGGGTTCTCATGTAAAACTTGACATATTAAGATTCCCCTATAGGCTCTAGAAGTGAGTAACATGAATTGTGAAACACCCTGTACAGTGTATCTTCACAATACAATGCATGCATGTCTGAAGGACATTAGGATGTCTTAAGGACATCGTATTGTGAAGCCGAGCAGTCTAACGCACGGCTTCCCGGGTTGGGAAGGAGCGCCTGGTCCCCTGCACGAATCCGCCCGGCGGACTTGTGCCGAGGTCCGGTGAGTCGGCCAGTCTGTGGATGGGTTTTAGGTGATTTTCCATCTGCCTCGGCGAATGCGGGCTGATTCCCCTTATTCCGCCTGAGCTACAGTATGTCGGCGATTGGTGCGCAAACAAGTTCTCCACGTGCGTGTACACCACCATTACTCTACCACGCAAACATAGGGGTTCCACTCGTCTGGTGTGAGACATTCCCTGAGGGGTCCACCACGGGGCCGAACCGCACAATACCCCCGGGTTCGGTGTGGGGCGGCGGAGGGGTGAAGTGGACTGCGGTAGTCGTCGTGGGGTTGCGGACCATGCGGCTGCGGCGGTGACGGAGCCTCTCCGTCGGTTCTAGGTCCGCGGTTCACATACAATACAATACAATTGTGAAGAAACAGACACTACATAAATACATTGTTAACCATCAATGACGTATCCATGCCTTGAAGGCAAAAATTGACAATATAATTTTTGTGTCCTATCACAAATTTTGCGAGCATAAACATTGTGGATACGTGACATCCCGCGCCCGGGTTCCCGGGTTCGATTCCCGGCGGGGTCAGGGATTTTCTCTGCCTCGTGACGACTGGGTGTTGTGTGATGTCCTTAGGTTAGTTCGGTTTAAGTGGTTCTAAGTTCTAGGGGACTGATGACCATAGATGTTAAGTCCCATAGTGCTCAGAACCATTTGAACCATTTTTGATACGTGACATAGGGATGTTTGGATCGGTCCTGGAGGTGTGCTTGGATAGCCGAAGTGGTTTAAGGCGTCCGCAGAAAAACCGGATTTGAGTCCTGGTCCGTCACAGATTTTCCAGTATCGCAAACAGGTGGCGTCAACGCTGAGTCGCAGAATGATTGAATTTGCTTGGCAAATCGTTCGTGTATGACGTGTGGGGAGCGATTGCAGGCGATATCGCATGCGGCGGATCGCTGCGACCTGTCGCTCGCGTGTAGCGCGCTTAAGAGGGAAGGGCCTTTGGCGCTTGTTCAACACGAACAGCGAAGTCCTTGCAGCAAACATCGGCCGTCTCATTGTTAGTGTGGTAAGTGAACCAATGTCGGCAGGTGAGGCTGTAGTGTCCGCGCCGTGTGACACGCCTACAGGCTGCTGCGACTTCTCTCCCGGCGCGGCTCGAGGATTGTATGTGCCGGAGGCTCGTTGGCAGCGGCGCCCAGAGCAGGCTGGGAATGTGGGCTAGCGAGACGGCCACGCCCCGCCTCGCCCGACCAGTTCGGCCGGCGCTGTCGCAGACTGGAATTTCGCCGACAGAACTCCGTCTCCCTGTCTGGCGCTGACTTTTTGCTCGTCTGCCACGCCGCATCCGAGCTCCGCGCCTCGTCTGGGAAGGACTAACGCACCTTGCCGTAGAGCCTTGGCGACGCACGGACATCGACGTCCCCACTTTCAAGTTACCGTCCAGCAGAAGTTGTTGGTCGAATTCTGATGCAGTGCCATCCTCTCATCCATTGGCAAGAACCCTAGCTTCGGGACCACTCTTCGAATTCCCGTTTTATAGTTATAGTTCCGTTGACTTTGTGCCGGAGTCGGACTACAAAGGGATTTCCAGTATAGCGCTGAGCCCAGTCAACTATCAGGTATGCCTGTGTAGTTCATTGAAAGGTACCACCGAACTCAGATGAGCACTATGCCCTATATGATCAGAAGTATCCGGACAAATATTGGTGGAGATTAATAAGCTACATCTACATCTACGTCTACGTCTACGTGATTACTCTACTATTCACAATAAAGTGCCTGGCAGAGGGTTCAATGAACCACCTTCATGCTCTCTCTACCGTTCCACTCTCGAATGGCACGCGGGAAAAACGAGCACTTAAGTTTACCCGTGCGAGCCCTGATTTCTCTTATTATATCGTGATGATCATTTCTCCCTATGTAGGTGGGTGCCAACAGAATGTTTTCGCAATCGGAGGAGAAAACTGGTGATTGAAATTTCATGAGAAGATCCCGTCGCAACGAAAAACGCCTTTGTTTTAATGATTGCCACTCCAATTGACGTATCATGTCTGTAACACTATCTCCCATATTTCGCGATAATACAAAACGAGCTGCCCTTCTTTGTACTTTTTCGATGTCATCCGTCAGTTCCATTTGATGCGGATCCCACACCGCACAGCAGTAATCCAGAATAGGGCGGACAAGCGTAGTGTAAGCAGTCTCTTTAGTAGACCTGTTGCACCTTCTAAGTGTTCTGCCAATGAATCGCAGTCTTTGGTTTGCTCTACCCACAATATTATCTATGTGATCGTTCCAATTTAGGTTATTTGTTATTGTAATCCCTAAGTATTTAGTTGAATTTACAGCCCTCAGATTTGTGTGACTTATTGAGTAATCGAAATTTAGCTGATTTCTTTTAGTACTCATGGAATAATTTCACACTTTTCCATTTACTCAGGGTCAATTGCCACTTTTCGCACCATACAGATCTCTTATCTAAATCATTTTGCAATTCGTTTTGGTCATCTGATAACTTTACAAGACGGTAAATGACAGCGTCATCTGCAAACAATCTAAGACGGCTACTCAGATTGTTTCCTATGTCCTTAATATAGATCAGGAACAATAGAGGGCCTATAACACTTCTTTGGGGAAAGTCGGATATTACTTCTGTTTTACTAGATGACTTTCCGTCTATTACTACGAACTGTGACCTTTCTGACAGGAAATCACGAATCCAGTCGTACAACTGTGGCGATACTCTGTAGGCACGCAGTTTGATTAGAAGACGCTTGTGAGGAACGGTTTCGAAAGCCTTCTGGAAATCTAAAAATATGGAGTCAATTTGACATCCCCTGTCGATAGCACTTATTACTTCATGAGCATAAAGAGCTAGTTGTGTTTCACAAGAACGATATTTTCTGAATCCGTGCTGACTGTATGTCAATAAATCTTTTTCTTCGAGGTACTTCATAATGTTCGAATGCAGTATATGTTCTAAACCCTGCTGCAAATAATGGCTATAGTGTATTGCGTATTAAACAGGGGACCTAGAAACGACGGAGAAGTTTCGTCCTGCCGTAGGCCTCAGTGGTTCACAACCCCACAACAGGCCACAGCAGTCTACCCACCCCACCGCCGCCCCACACCGAATGCAGGGTTATTATTAGGTTCAGCCCCCAGTGGTTCCCCCCCCCCCCCCCCCCAGCAACGTCTCATACCAGACGAGTGCAGCTCCAAATGTTTGCGTTTGCGTGGTAATTATGGACGTATGGTGTGCGCGTACGTGAAGACAGTGTTTGCGCAGCAATCGCCGACGTGATGTAACTGAGGCGGAATAAGGGGAACCCGACCGCATTCGCCGAGGTAGATGGAAAACCGCCTTAAAAAACATTCACAGGCTGGCTGGCACACCGGACCTCGACACTAATCCGCCAGGCGGTTGGTGCCTGGGACCGGCACGCCTTCTCGCTCGGGAAGCAGCGCGTTAGACGGCGCGGCAAGCCGGGCTGGCTAATAATGGGTACGTCCACCCTTCGCCTTTACGACAGCTTGAACTCTGCTGGACACACTTGCCATGAGGTGCCAGCCTGTAGAGAAATGGCAGGCGAAACCAGAGAAGGTAGTGATGCTGAATGCGGGGGTTTGGAGCAAAGCCGCCGTCCTAACATACCCCAAAGGTGATCCATCGCAATCAGGTCGGGGCTCTTGGCAGGCCAGCCCATTTCAGAAATGTTGTTGTTCACAAATCACTGCCTCACAGATACAAATTTATGACAAGATGTATTGTAACGCTAATACGGTCATCGTGTCCGAACTTTTTCTCCACTGTACACAGTACTCAGTGCTGTAAAATATAATGATATCATTCGAATTTAACGTTTTACTAAGCACAAGACCACACACCACCTCTTCTGTACATCACCATTCGCACTACGCGTGGTGGCAAGTAACGTACTCCAGACATTCCCCAAACTAAAGCCCTTCCATCGGATTGCCACAGGATGCAGCGTGATTTATCATTCCAGATCACTCGATTCCTCTCATCAACTGCCCAGTGGAGTCGCTCTTTGCGCAACTTCAGGCGTCGCTTAGCGTTGATTACAAAAATGTGCAGCTTATGAGGAGCTTCTTAATTAGCTACGCACACTTATTGTGCCAGGCGGACTGCTAGTAGCACCTTGGAGCCCACGAGTGATTTCTTCCGTTGTTTCCATGTGATTTCTCACAGCCACCTTGCAAAGCTCGACGGTCTCTGCCCTTCAATACATGAAGTCTGTCAGGTATTGGAATATCTTTGGTTGTTCCTCCAGGTTTCCACTCAATCACATCACTTACAGTCGACTTGGGCAGCTTTAGAAAGGTTAATATGTGTCCGATAGATTTGCTGCTCTGGTGACATCCATGTCGGAAGTCAGTGAGCTCTTCTGACAGATCCACTCTGCTGTTTCTGTTTCTCTATTAACAACACAATACTCCCCGCCTCCTTTTATACTAACGGGTCCGCCTGTCTTGCCATCTAGTACTAAGTTCCGCAGTACGTGGGAACGAAATGATACTTTTGATCTGATAGTGTACCTAACAATCGTCATCTCTTCTTGCGAACTAATGCAAAAAGCTTCTGACGTCAGTTACAGACGAAGAGTTGACCGGCGGTAGGACTCTGCTTTTCCCCCATTCTAAAATCCCGGCACTCCAGCGATAAAGAGACAGACTCGCAGTGTGGCAGAGATATTATTTGTGTGGCAGAGAGTACTGCTTTCGGCTGCTGCCGCTCCAAAGTTCGCGAAAAAACATGAAGACTAGAAATATGCAGGGTGTTCGGAGATTCCCGTTACAAACTTCTAGGATTTGTAGAGGGGAGTGACTAAATAATATTTTTAATAGGAACCCATGTCCGTATGCCGGCCGAAGTGGCCGTGCAGTTCTAGGCGCTGCAGTCTGGAACCGCGAGACCGCTACGGTCGCAGGTTCGAATCCTGCCTCGGGCATGGATGTTTGTGCTGTCCTTAGGTTAGTTAGGTTTAACTAGTTCTAAGTTCTAGGGGACTAATAACCTCAGCAGTTGAGTCCCATAGTGCTCAGAGCCATTTGAACCATTTCTTGAACCGGACATGGGTTCCTATTCAAAATATTAAGTACTCATTTCTCTCTTCAAGTCCTAGAAGTTTGTATCGGGAATTTCCGAGTACACTGTGTACTCTGTTTGCCGCGTGGAATGACAGTTCATATCTCGTCTTTAAACCCTTTGTCTCACCGCTACAAGAATACAACTGTTGCCTCGCTTTCTGTACCTGGTCATTGAGTTCTAACTCTCCTACATTATGCCTTGCTTTTTAAGCCGGTCTCAGCTTTGTTCAACGGCACTGATTAGCTCTCACGGTAGCTGCAGTCAAGTCATAACATTCGCTCTGCCTATTGTGTTTCCCGCAATTCACTTAGCGCATGTCTCGACGTCCACACGGTATGTGGTTAACGGCAATGATCCCCTTAGTTTATGGCAGGCTATCATACAAAAGTGTGGCCGGTCGTAAGAATGAACGTTTGATGCACTCAAGCATGTGTTACACGACAATCGAACGATCGGAAAGGCCTTAGCTAAGCAGTACGTCTGGTCCGCAAACTGTCCGGTAGTGGCGCGTACCTCTAATTTTAGTTTCCTAATGGCCAGCTTTAACTCCAAGTGTGCCACTCAGCTGCGGTCTAGACTATGGCTCATGCGAACCTTCGTCGTAATAAGAGGCTATTTGGGTTTAAAGTGGCGCAGACATGGCTCAAATGGGTTTATGAACTCGTTGAACAGAGTTTCACTGGGGAACAGTGCATGAAGCAGCGTTGAAATGAGGGTGCGTGGAGGTTTGGGATGGCAAACAGTAATTAAGATTCATCATCATTCATGAAAGTGGTCAGACTGGATTGAGCAAAGGTTGAGAATGTGTACGGGCGCTGATAACCAGGCAGCTGAGCGCCCCGCAACCAAACATCATCATCAGTAATTAAGAGTTGACTGAGACGACAATGAAATGTGTTGGGCTCAAACCGTCAGACAACGGGCTGTTGCTGAAGTGATTGCAGGAACTTTCCTATTGTTTAACAGTTACATTATTGCGAATAATATTACAAAAATGAAGTAAAATTTCGTATTAATTTAAATGTAAGTTAAAAGTTACATCTGGATCATGACTGTAACTGCCAACAGATAATTAAAAATAGCATTGCGACCTGTACACAGAAAATTGTGGGATATGAGACGTTAATCATTGTTGTAATTATTTATTAATAAATGTGATATTATATGCATCTGTATGTTACTATTAACGCCATTCTATAAGTTCATCATTTAACATCAATATTAAAAATTTCGACGTTTTGGGATTGATTATTATAAGATACCGCTGTTCACTCATCGATGATGAAATCGAAGTCAACAGCGATGGTTTGACAATATCGTACTTCTCTAGCTCATTGCCGGTTTCGAACCACGGTGCAACAAGGCGTTTTTCTCTTATGGCCAGGGGTTAGAGAAGCTGTTAGTGAGAGAAAAGAATCGTAGGATCGACTGAAGACTGAATCCTAGCTCTCTGAGTTTGTAGTCCGACATTCATCAACTTGTCTGTATCAGCTTGAAACTGCTGTTGCTCATACAGAAAGGACCATAACACCAGGCTTATAAGGAAATGAGATGGGTTCGCTGGACTAGTCAACGCCATCCAACATCATGGGATTTTGCGAGCCAGTCTAACTCGCACACAGCTGTTCGGTGTGGTTTTAGGAAGAATTGGAACGAATACCACAGTCAGTGCGTCAGAAATTTGTGCACAGCGTTTCCTGAACACTGATTACTGTAATAGTTGCGAAAGGAGCAGGTGGACTCAAAGCAAGTAGCTCCTTGAGACTTTTTATCCTATACGTACCCTCTTGACTGCGATTTATGCTCCTCCTCAGGGTTTTGGATGTTTTTATGAGACATTACTTAATGGATGGCTTTTTTCAGGCACAAATTCGAAATTATTCTGTTGTACGACGGGCTTTTCTAAAATAAAATGGATCTGTGTTTAATCGCTATTCAAATTTAGATCTTGGAGAAAACAAAAGTACACAAGTTGGCCACGAAGATAGGTATTTTTTATTTTTTTCTTAATGAACAGCTGATGTATGACTGTTAATAACAACAAGCTACAGGGTTAACCCGAACACCAACGTCAAAATTTTGGAGGCTGTTAAGGGATATATTAGTTTGATTTCTTCTCGAGTGCTATATTTGGATGCGTACTGCAGTGAAAACATCTGCACAACGTTGCAAATGTCGACGGTACGCGCCGTTTGTCTTGTTTCACAAAAGACTTTTTTCCTTTCACTCACGGCACTCGTGTCAACAACAACACTGTGCGCCCTGAAGCTTCCATTCACTACTGCTAGGTTCTGTCTCGAGTGTGGTTTTCCGACAGTGTTAGTTTGTACATCAACAGCATTGTGAACAGACTTACTGATGAAGAGGCGGCCAATAAACAACTTGTTTGTGAGTTTGCTGAATGCTTTGGAAGAATAGCCCAACTACGCTATGCTGACCTATTCCCGTAGCGATGCAACCGCGTTACAGTACTTTTCCATTGTTGTGGCAGTGGTCTCACAGAAACAAATACAATTGGGTCAGCAAACCGAATAAAGCATAATTAGACTGTTGATCTGTAGCGAGCCACCTGACACTAAAAAGCCGGCATTACACGACGCACCTAAAGTTTATATGTCAGGTCAGAGGGCCTATACACACGCACTGTGTATATAGGCTCTCTATGTCAGGTACAGACGGCCTGCCATCTAGCAGAAGAAAGAGTTCAAAATGGCTCTGAGCACTATGGGACTTAACTGCTGTGGTCATCAGTCCCCTAGAACTTAGAACTACTTAAACCTACACCCATGCCCGAGGCAGGATTCGAACCTGCGACCGTAGCGGTCGTGCGGTTCCAGACCGTAGCGCCTAGAACCGCTCGGCCACCCTGGCCGGCGTAAATGACTTTGTTGATCCAAAATTATACCACCATCAGATAATCCTGGCACTGAAGGTAATCAATGGACCTGACAGTTAGGCTACATGATATTAACGTAACGAACATGAATAGCTGCTCACTTGTGGTCATCAGACAGAAATGCTTGAGTTCCTGGCTTTTGGCTATTCTGCGAGGTATTCCACACATTTTTCAATAATTTTTGTAAGAACAGTAATAAAACGAATGAAAAATCTCTTTTTTTGTGTTGCCGTTGAGAAAAGCTGCAAATCTAATTATAGCTTCTTATTGTAGAAATGGGATGAAACAAAGAAAGCATAAGCGTGCCTATTTACGCATGCAGCAAGGAAACGTGTCTATATGATCCGCTGTGCCACAATCAGTTACATCCACAGATGTTTAAGTCTGAGTTTATATGTTTTACGTAAAGTTGCGTATTTTACTTTCGATATGTGTACGTATCCCTTTGTGAATGTACTAAAAGAGTGATTTTACTGCATCTTTTCTATTATTTTAGCATGTCAGCAAGGATACGGTTGTGAGGAAAGCCACAAGGGTCAGAGAAGTTGTGTCGGCCGCGATCAGTGAGGGTTGTAAAAGCCGTTTTGCATCTTTGCGGTCGCAGTATTGCGAAACAGCTTCCCTCATCAATGTGTCACTTGCACGAATCCCGTCATCTACTATCGACAGCAGCTTGTCAAAACAAGGCACGTCCATTATGGCGAAGTTCCTAAATTCTTGTGGATCTTCGGGCCTCAACTCCTTCATTATTAGGGAGTAATATGTCCCTGCCTTCACCCCTTCTTCCCAACTAGGTTCGAAGCCAATTCCTACTCATGGCATTAAGTCGTCGTTCTGCCCTTCTCGTAACAACTAAGGCGCACGCTGTCACGCAAAAGCTGCATAGTTAATTGCGTCCTCTATGTCTAAAATGGTGTGAAACGTAAACATAGGTAATCATTTGCTTGTACTAGCATGACATCAAACCAACACTTTGGTCAATATTTCTGTATAATGGCAACGCAATTTCATTCTTGCTGCACAGGACAAAAATAACTGCTTAATATATTCGAACATATACCTTTCAGAAGTTTCAATATGAGCAAAAAGCCGCTTTACAAAACTATCAACTTTCACAATAAACAATGTAAAAAAGCCTGCAGTTCCGAATATTTACCCTTGGGGCGCTGGTGCAGACCTACACGTTAGGGTATCGCGTAGTAGAGCTAACGAAAAAGTTGGAGCTCCAGCCTTGTACGCTTGGGAAACTGGTGCAGGCTTATACAGGGTGGTCCATTGATAATGACCGGGCCAAATATCTCACGAAATAAGCTTCAAACGAAAAAACTACAAAGAACGAAACTTGTCTTGCTTGAAGGGGGAAACCAGATGGCGCTATGGTTGGCCCGTTAGATGGCGCTGCATGGGTCAAACGGATATAAACTGCGTTTTTTAAAATAGGAACCCCCATTTTTTATTACATATTCGTGTAGTACGTAAAGAAATATGAATGTTTTAGTTGGTCCACTTTTTTAGCTTTGTGACAGATGGCGTTGTAGTAGTCACAAAGATATGGCTCACAATTTTAGACGAACAGTTGGTAACGGGTAGGTTTTTTAAATTAAAATACAGAACGTAGGTACGTTTAAACGTTTTATTTCGGTTGTTCCAATGTGATACACGTACCTTTGTGAGCTTATCATTTCTGAGAAAGCATGCTGTTACAGTGTGATTACCTGTAAATACCATATTAATGCAATAAATGCTCAAAACGATGTCCGTCAACCTCAATGCATTTGGCAATACGTGTAACGTCTTTCCTCTCAACAGCGAGAAGTTCGCCTTCCGTAATGTTCCCACATGCATTGACAATGCGCTGACGCATGTTGTCAGGCGTTGTCGGTGGATCACGATAGCAAATATCCTTCAACTTTCCCCACAGAAAGAAATCCGGGGACGTCAGATCCGGTGAACGTGAGGGCCATGGTATGGTGCTTCGACGACCAATCCACCTGTCATGAAATGTGCTATTCAATACCGCTTCAACAGCACGCGAGCTATGTGCGGGACATCCATCATGTTGGAAGTACATCGCCATTCTGTCATGCAGTGAAACGTAGTAACATCGGTAGAACATTACGTAGGAAATCAGCATACATTGCATCATTTAGACTGCCATCGATAAAATTGGGGCCAATTATCCTTCCTCCCATAATGTCGCACCATACATAAACCCGCCAAGGTCGCTGATGTTCCACTTGTCACAGCCATCGTGGATTTTCTGTTGCCCAATAGTGGATATTATGCCGGTTTACGTTACCGCTATTGGTGAATGACGCTTCGTCGCTAAATGGAACGCGTGAAAAAAATCTGTCATCGTCCCGTATTTTCTCTTGTGCCCAATGGCAGAACTGTACACGACGTTCAAAGTTGTCGCCATGCAATTCCTGGTGCATAGAAATATGGTAAGGGTGCAATCGATGTTGTAGCATTCTCAACCCCGACGTTTTTGAGATTCGCGATTCTCGCGCAATTTGTCTGCTACTGATGTGAGGATTAGCTGCGACAGCAGCTAAAACACCTACTTGGGCATCATCATTTGTTGGAGGTCGTGGTTGACGTTTCACATGTGATTGAACACTTCCTGTTTCCTTAAATAACGTAACTATCCGGCGAACGATCTGGACACTTGGATGATGTCGTCCAGGATACCGAGCTGCATACATAGCACACGCCCTTTGGGCATTTTGATCACAATAGCCATTAATCAACACGATATCGACCTTTTCGCAACTGGTAAACGGTCCATTTTAACACGGGTAATGTATCAAGAAGCAAATACCGTCCGCACTGGCGGAATGATACGTGTTACCACGTATTTATACGTTTGTGACTATTACAGCGCCATCACAAAGCGAAAAAAGTGGTTCAACTAAAACATTCATATTTCTTCACGTACTACACGAATATGTAATAAAAATTGGGGTTTCCTATTTTTAAAAAACGCAGTTGATATCCGTTTGACCTATGGCAGCGCCATCTAGCCAACCAACCATAGCGCCATCTGGTTCCCCCTTCAAGCTAGACGAGTTTCGTTCTTTGTAGTTTTTTCGTTTGATGTTTATTTTGTGAAATATTTGGCCCGGTCACTATCAAAAATGGCTCTGAGCACTATGGGACTTAACTTGTAAGGTCATCAGTCCCCTAGAACTTAGAACTACTTAAACCAAACTAACCTAAGGACATCACACACATCCATGCCCAAGGCAGGATTCGAACCTGCGACCGTAGCGGTTCCGCGGTTCCAGACTGTAGCGCCTAGAACCGCTCGGCCACCTCGGCCGGCCCGGTCACTATCAATGGACCATCCTGTATACGTTAGGTATGCCGTGTAATAGTGTCTCTTCTGCGGAAATACTTGATACATATCTCCCAACAATGTCCGAAATTTTGTCTGTGGAGTTCGGATTCACCGTGAGTAATTCTTACTGGCGGAGCTAACCTTTTTTGAAACGCTACTCGCCATCCTGTTGGAACACTGGAGCTGTGAACGTGCGAATACCGTGATCGTGTGCAAGGAGGGCCGTGTTCTCCTTGTGGTGGGAGCGGAAAGGATGATGAAGTGGGGGAGTGTGGTACGTGCAGCAGGGCTGCTGGGCGTCGACGGCGAGTCCGCTGAACTGCGCCAGTGGGCCGGCAGCGAAAGTCGCTTCCAGGGAAGCGGGTCAGCCGGCGTTGCCCCGGTTCCAGCTCCAGCTGCACCGCAACACGGCCTACCTGCCCCACGGCCCGTGTTGACACTAGGAGGCCATCTCGTGGGCTTCCCGACCGTCGGTTTTACGATCCGTCACGTCAACGCGGTGTTTCCGACCACAAACTTGCATTTTTCGACTGTCAAAAGAAGCCGAAACAGTGAGGAGGCTCTGCCGACCGTTTTGTAATCAGAACATACTTTCACATTCTGTCAAGCCTTAGGACTGGTTACGCACATAATACATAGTCATCTTCAAATATTTTTATTATAACCCTTTTATTTTTTATTTCGTTTAGCACCTGTGACTGTGTGTGTGTGTGTGTGTGTGTGTGTGTGTGTGTGCTTTCCAAAAAAAAAAAAAAAAAATGTGTGTGATATCTTATGGGACTTAACTGCTGAGGTCATCAGTCCCTAAGCTTACACACTACTTAACCTAAATTAACCTAAGGACACACACACACACCCATGCCCGAGGGAGGACTCGAACCTCCGCCGGGACCAGCCGCACAGTCCATGGCTGCAGCGCCCCAGATCGCTCGGCTAATCCCGCGCGGCTGTGTGTGTTCCACAACTACTCCTAAACCACTGAACCGATTTCAACCAAACTTGGTACACATATCCCTACTGTCTGGCAACGATCGCCGTTTCGGCACAAAGCGCTTACCTGTCATAGTTCAGGAGATATGGAGCCGCGCGGAATGGCAGCGCGGCTAAAAGCGCCATGTCACTAGCTGCGCGGCCCCTCCCGTCGGAGGTTCGAGTCCTCCCTCGGGCATGGGCGTGTGTGTTGTTCTTAGCATAAGTTAGATTAAGTTAGTTTAAGTAGTGTGTAGCTCTAGGGGCCGATGACCTCAGCAGTTTGCTCCCTTAGAAATTCAAACACATTTGAACATTTTTCAGGAGATATAGCGTCTTAAACACTGGGATGCATGAAAAAGTGCCACATTCTGCATGAAGTTTAAATTTATTAGTTCTTTGCTAGTAACTCTATTCGCAACATTTCGCAGGTAGCTGAATGTATCTGCGCATATACACTGAAGACCCAAAGAAATTGCTGTACCTGCCTAATATCGTGTAGGGCCCCCGCGAGCACGCAGAAGTGCCGCAACATGACATGGCATGGATTCGACTAATGTCCATAGTAGTGCTGGAGGGAAATGACCCCATGAATCCTGCAGATCTGTCCATAACTGTGTAACAGTATGAGGGGCTAGAGATCTCTTCTGAACAGCACGTTGCAAGGATTCCCAGATATGCCCAATAATGTTCATGTCTGCGCAGTTTGGTGGCCAGCGGAAGTGTTTAAACTCCTGGAGCCACTCAGTAGCAATTCTGCAAGTATGGCGTGTCGCATTGTCCTTCTGAAATTGCTCAAGTCCGTCGCAATGTACAATGGACATGAATGGATGCAGGCGATCAGACAGGATGCTTACGTACGTGTCACCTGACAGTTTCGTAGCTAGACGTATCGCAGGTCCCATATCACTCCAGTTGCACACACCCCACACCATTACCAGCTTCAACAGTTCCCTGCTGACATGCAGGCTCCATGGATTCACGAGGTTGTCTCATACTTGCACACGTCCATCCGCTCGACACAATTAGAAACGAGACTCGTCCGACCAGGCAACATGTTTCCAGTCATCAACAGTCCAATGTCGGTGTTGACGGGCCCAGGCAAGGCGTAAAGCTTCGTGTCATGCAGTCATCAAGGATACACGAGTGGGCCTTCGGCTCCGAAAGCCCACATCGATGAATGGTTCGCACGCTCACACTTGTTGATGGCCCAGCATTTGAATTTTCGGAAGGGTTGCACTTCTGTCACGTTGAACGATTATCTTCATTCGTCGTTGGTCTCGTTCTTGTAGAATATTTTTCCGGCCATAACGATGTCGGAGATTTGATGTTTCACACGTTTCCTGATAAGCTTCATCTCCCAGTACTTACTGCAACATACATCCTTCTGAATCTGCTTAGTGTATTCATCTCTTGGTTTTCCTCTAAGATTTTTACCCTCCACGCTGCCCTCCAGTACTTAATTGGTGATCCCTTGATCCCTCAGAACATGTCCTACCAACCGATCCCTTCTTCTTGTCAAGTTGTGCCGCAAACTCCTCTTTTCCCCAATTCTATTCAATACCTCCTCGTTAGTTATGTGATCTACCCATCTAATCTTCAGCATTCTTCTGTAGCACCACATTTCGAAAGCTTCTATTCTCTTCTTGTCCAAACTATTTATCGTCCACGTTTCACTTCCATGCAGGGCTACACTCCATACAAATACTTTCAGAAACGACTTCCTGACACTTAAATCTACACTCGATGTTAACAAATTTCGCTTCTTCAGAAAAGCTCTCCTTTCCATTGCCAGTCTACATTTTATATCCTCTATACTTACACCATCATCAGGTATTTTGCTCCCCAAATAGCTAAACTCCTTTACTACTTTAAGCGTCTCATTTCTTAATCTGATTCCCTCAGCAACACCCGACTTGATACGACTACATTCCATTACTCTCGGTTTGATTTTGTTGATGTTCATCTTATGTCCTTCTTTCAAGACACTGCCCATTCCGTTCAACAGCTCTTCCAAGTCCTTGCTGTCTCTGACAGAATTACAACGTCATCGGCAAACCTCAGAGTTTTTATTTCTTCTCCATGGATTTTAATACCTACTCCAAATTTTTCTTCTGTTTCCTTTACTGGTTGTTCAGTATACACACTAAATAACATCGGGGAGAGGCTACAACCCTGTCTCACTCCCTTCCCAACCACTGCTTCCCTTTCATGTCCCTCGACTCTTATAACTGCCACCTGGTTTCTGTACAAATTGTAAATAGGCTTTCGCTCCCTGTATTTTACCCCTGCCACCATCAGAATTTGCAAGAGAGTATTCCAGTCAACATTGTCAAAAGCTTTCTCTAAGCCTACAAATGCTACAAACGTAGGTTTGCCTTTTCTTAATCTATTTTCTAAGATAAGTCGTAGGATCAGTATTGCCTCACGTGTTCCAACATTTCTACGGAATCCAAACTGGTCTTCCCCGAGGTCGGCTTCTATCAATTTCTCCATTCGTCTGTAAAGAATTCGCGTTAGTATTTTGCAGCTGTGACTTATTAAACTGATGGTTCGGTAATTTTCACATCTGTCAACACCTGCTTTCTTTGGGATTGGAATTATTATATTCTTCTTGAAGTCTGAGGGTATTTCGCCTGTCCCATACATCTTGCTCACCAGATGGTAGAGTTTTGTCAGGAGTGGCTCTCCCAGGGCTGTCAGTAGTTGTAATGGAATGTTGTCTACTCCAGGGGCCTTGTTTCGACTCAGGTCTTTCAGTACTCTGTCAAACTCTTCACGCAGTATCATATCTCCCATTTCATCTTCATCTACATCCTCTCCCATTTCCATAATACTGTCCTCAAATACATCGCCCTTGTATAGACCCTCTACATACCCCTTCCACCTTTCTGCTTTCCCTTCTTTGCTTAGAACTGGGTTGCCATCTGAGCTCTTGATATTCATACAAGTGGTTCTCTTCTCTCCAAAGGTCTCTTTAATTTTGCTGTAGGCAGTATCTATCTTACCCCTAGTGAGATAAGCCTCTACATCCTTACATTTGTCCTCTAGCCATCCCTGCTTAGCCATTTTGCACTTCCTGCCGATCTCATTTTTGAGACATTTGTATTCCTTTTTGCCTGCTTCATTTACTGCATTTTTATATTTTCTCCTTTCATCAATTAAATTCAATATTTCTTCTGTTACCCAAGGATTTCTATTAGCCCTTGTCTTTTTACCTACTAGGTCCACTGCTGCCTTCACTACTTCATCCCTCAAAGCTACCCATTCTTCTTCTACTGCATTTCTTTCTCCCATTCCTGTCAATTGTTCCCTTATGCTCTCCCTGAAACTCTGTACAACCTCTGGTTCTTTCAGTTTATCCAGGTTCCATCTCCTTAAATTCCCACGTTTTTGCAATTTCTTCAGTTTTAATCTACAGTTTATAACCAATAGGTTGTGGTCAGAGTCCACATCTGTCCCTGGAAATGTCTTACAATTTAAAACCTGGTTCCTAAATCTCTTTTTTAGCATTATATAATCTATCTGATACCTTCTAGTATCTCCGGGTTTCTTCCATGTATACAACCTTCTTTTATGATTTTTGAACCAAGTGTTAGCTATGATTAAGTTATGCTCTGTGCAAAATTCTACCAGGTGGCTTCCTCTTTAATTTCTTACCCTCAATCCATATTCACCTAATACGTTTCCTTCTCTTCCTTTTCCTATTATCGAATTCCAGTCACCCATGACTATTAAATTTTCGTCTCCGTTCACTACCTGAATAATTTCTTTTATCTCACCATACGTTTCATCAATTTATTCATCATCTGTAGAACTAGTTGGCATATAAACTTGTACTACTGTAGTAGGCGTGGGCTTCGTGTCTACCGTGGCCACAATAATGCGTTCACTATGCTGTTTGTAGTAGCTTACCCGCACTCCTATTTTTTATTCATTATTAAACCTACTCCTGCAATACCCCTATTTGATTTTGTATTTACAACCCTGTATTCACCTGACCAAAACTCTTGTTCCTCCTGCCACCGAACTTCACTAATTCCCACTATATCTAACTTTAACGTATCCATTTCCCTTTTCAAATTCTCTACCCTACCTGCCCGATTAGGGGATCTGATATTCCACGCTCCAATCCGTAGAACGCCAGTTTTCTTTCTCCTGATAACGATGTCCTCTTGAGTAGTCCCCGCCCGGAGATCCGAACGGGGGACTATTTTAACTACGGAATATTTTACCCAAAAGGATGCCATCATCACTTAACCATACAGTAAATCTGCATGCCCTCGAGAAAAATTCCGGCTGTAGTTTCCCCTTGTTTTCAGCCGTTCGCAGTACCGGCACAGCAAGGCCGTTTCGTTTAGTGTTACAAGGCGAGATCAGTCAATCATCCAGACTGTTGCCCCTGCAATTACTGAAAAGGCTGCTGCCCCTCTTCAGGAACCACACGTTTGTCTGTCCTCTCAACAGATACTCCTCCGTTGTGGTTGCACCTACGGTACGGCTATCTGTATCGCTGAGGCACGCAAGCCTCCCCACCAACGGCAAGGTCCATGGTTCATGGGGGGGTATGAAAATAATTTTACGTATTTCCATCTCCAATGTTCAAAAGTACCTCAACTGCATAAAATATAACAGCAATGTATGAAGTATGACAGTTTTTGTAAAAGTAATTTTTACATTAAATTTTTCATTTACAAATGAAAATATCGATACCCATCGGTATCGGAGAGGTCATAATTTGTATCTGGCTTGATTACACCACATGCGGCTGGCAATATATGGGAGTAAGACTGTAAGTGGAGTCAGAAAATCACGTTGCCGATACGCACGGTCGTAAACGACAGGGCGTGCGGTCGCGTGTGTCCGCGGTGTGTGGTGTGTGGCGGCTGTCCCCATGTCCATATCAATATCGGGTGGCGTGCTGCGCTGTGCTGAGCGCCTCGCCGTGGCGCAATGACTCTATTGATTGCGCCGTGACACCGAAACGTTGCTCCGTTTCCTGCTGCGACAGCGGCCACAATGGGGTAATCTATTTTTCATACCGCCTAGCATGCAACGTGTCCCACAATACGAGGACACTCCTATTATTTCAGGAACAGTTCTAAATGCAGGGACGATGTCCTCAGCAAGAGATGGTAATCAAATGGACGATCATCTTGATTAAACCATCTGCAGAGGCATTGAACAACACGTGACTGATCATCTGCTTCTTCTAAGCCTCATGCCGTGCCGCTACTATTATTCCACTTTCTTATGTGTTGGACTCGTCAGGCGATGATAATGTTTATGCTTTAAGAATAAGGCAACCATTCACGTTATATGTATGGTAAGAACCGTTTAGGTTTTCCACCCATCCTCAGTTGAAGTAAAACATTTGCATCTTTCTCAGTACTAGGTCTTTTGTCGAATGCAGTTAAAACGCTGCAGCTGCCTTGTGTAAAACAATCCGTTCAGCTACTACGTTTCCCGAGTTACATATCTACGTTCAGTTATTAGATAGATATATTTACTTTTATTCTGCAACTCGTGGCTCCTTTCTCACGTTTATCTGCACTGCATAAGCACTTTTGTCTTCGCTGATGCTCTGACTGGCCACGCAATCACCGTGTGGCCGATACACGTGCTTGTTTATACCGGAAATTACATCTAAAGTCAAGTTACAAATTTCGTATACATCCAGAAACTGCTTCTGAAGGCGACTGTTTTTACAGACTTCGTATTGCAAACCTTAAATCTTGATACATGGCGCTGGATGACTGAAAAGTTTCTTAATATGCAACTTGTGGACTATGAGTCGCGGTAGGTTATTTTACGGGTTCTCTTCTTTTTCCTTTTTTCACGTTATTAATGATATAAAATGACTGTATTAGAAATTAACATAAATGGTTATGTACCTTGTGGACTATTGTTTATCTAGCAATACCAGTACGATGACTACCTTAGATTGAATGTTATGGAAGTGACAGGTCATATTCTACACATTGAAAGTAATATCACATACTTAACATTAAGTTAATAGATTGACATATTTTTCACATGGTAGCTGCACCATTCAGAAGGCAGAAGATAAAAACGTAGTACTGTTGAAGAATTAAATATATAACGCCAACTGAAGATGGCTTAAAACCGGAAAAGTGCTTTCGCTCAAATGATCCCATAGAAAAATGAAAGGTTTGGAAATAACTGGGGACATTTTTATTGAAAGTACGTAAGACGTAAAACTACCTTCTCGCTTTTGAGTTGATTTGTGGTATTCATTTCGGATATTTATTAATTCATTTTGTCTTGTACTGTAGGGCACCGTAATAGTGTATAAACACTCCACAGATGTAAATGCATTCCAGCAATCTGAATGTGAATGGTAACTGTTATAAAACAAATATTACGATACAACGAAGGTACATTCAAACTTTATCTGCTCTCAAAATAGTCCTTATATTACCTGTTACAGTAACACTATTCAGACCACCACCTATATTCGTCCTCAACGTGCAATAACCACACACCTGGCAGATGCCAGCACCAGCACTGGAGGGTATATAAAGCGTGAAAAAACGTGTCCGGGATTGGAGGGGGGAGGGGGGGGGGAGGAAGCGGCCAGTGGAGTCGTTGTCGTAATGCTAAAAGGTGATAATCATCGGGTTTCGGACAAAATGTGGAAGCGTTTCCGTAACACGGCTAAGTTTGTTAACTGTCGCCAGCCGCCGTGGTTAAAGTATACCGAGCATGACAAAAAGGCGCTATCGAAAATCGGCATCGAGGCAACTGTGATGCGCCATGGGCCATACATGACAAGACGAAATTAGAATTATATTAATACCTTCAGCTGCTGACGGGTATTGATATATATCGACGGGGACAGGTGAAAATGTGTGCCCCCACCGGGACTCGTACCCGGGATCTCCTGCTTACATGGCAGATGCTCTATCCATCTGAGCTACCGAGGGCACAGAGGATAGTGCGACTGCAGGGACTATGTCGCGCACGCTTCCCGCAAGACCCACTTTATATGTCCACACACTACATTCGTAGTGTCCCACCCCAACACACTCATTACTGGTGAAAGACATTTTTACCAAGCCCCGTAAGAGTTCGGGGAATATGTGTGCATCTGCACAGAAGAAGAAGGTCATGGCCGGTATGTCTGAAAGAACAAACACCATATCCATATAAGTATACATGACAAGGGTGAACGACGGCTGCGCAGATGTGTACGGGTGACTGATGTGGAACTGTTGAGCAGCTGACCGCCTGGATGAGTCAAAGGGCTTCCAATAGCGTCTCCTCAACGACCATTCAGCGAACATTGCGACGTATGGTCCTCCGCAGCAGGCGCCTCTTTCATGCAGCCATGCTGACTGCTGGTAATCGGCGACGCTGGAACTTACACGCCAGTTCCGCAACTGGGCATCCACTGAGCTGCGACAGACGAATCACGTTATAAGCTCCGTCGGACAGATGGCCGCTGGCGTGTACGTGTGAAACGCCTGAAAGCAAACACCATGCAACAATCGTCTAAAGTGTCCAGTCTGGAGGAGAGAGCGTCACGGTCTGGGGAATGTTTTCGCCATTCTGGAAGGCGCGGTGGATCCAAACTACTAAACATCTATCATTGGGGACCGTGTCCACCTCCTACATGCAGTTCGTTTTTCCTCAGCACGGCGGCATCTACTGGCGGGACAAAGCAACGTGTCACATAGCTCGCAGTGTTCGTGTGTGGTTCGAAGAGCACCGGATCAGTTTATTGCTCTCCCTTGGCCATCAAACTCCCGGATTTAAACGTAGTAGAGAATCTGTAGGATCACCTCGATCGGGCTGTGTTGGGACCATGGATCCTCAGCCGAGAAACTTATCGCAGCTGGTTACGGCACTCGCGTCGGCTTGGCCCCATATCCCTGTCGGTACCTTCCAGAACTTCACTGACTCTCTGCACGTCTCGCAGCGGTTCACGCTGCAAAAGGTGATTATTCAGGCTTTTGATATATGGTCACGTTAGTGTAACTGGAGAGTGTACCTCGTTGTGAGCAGGAAGAACGATTTAAATGTGGGTAGCAAAATCTATGAAATGGTAAAAGTCTTCAAATGTCTTGGTGTAGTACTCAGTAAGAGGAATAAGATAGACTGGGAAACAATGGAAAGAATTTAAGCAGGAAACAGGTCATGATTCGCACTCGAAAAGCTGTTAAACCCTCGGCTTCTGTAGAGAACCACGAAGATTAGGATCTGAAGGACTGTAATACAACGCGTGGTCCGACGCGGTGTAGAACCCTGCACTCTGATCCGAAGAAAGAAAGAAAATTCTTAGGGTTTGATAATGCTGTTCTGAGAAAGATTTCTGACCAGTGAGGGATGGAGACGTCTGGAGAAAAAGGAAAAACCGCGAACTGCAAGTGGTTTACAACTCTCCAGATATTGTGGCAGTAGTAAAAGAGAGGAGGCTAAAGTGACATGTGCACGTAATTCGTGTGAAAGCAGATCACCAGGATACCAAGGAGAAGATCACTGCTAAGATGGAGTGACGGCATCATAGAAGATGTTAGTAGGATGGGAGTTGTTGGAGAAGAATACACGGACCGAAGAAGACAGAAAGGCTGCTTGATGAGGTCAAAGACCGACTGCAGTTTGCGTGGCCAACCTTATAATCCCCTACGTAAGTTAGTGAATAAGCAATGAAGCTCTTGCATTGGGAAGCACGACATTAGAATGCCTGCTAATAGTAGAGTGAAAAAAATCAGAAACACGGGTTGTTTGCAGTTGCTTGAAGATGTCATTAGGCAAATAAAATGTAGCCGTAAGTAAAGTAGTGGCCCCTTTGCGTTACGTCAAGTGGCAAATGTCTTGTTTCGGTGCCTCTAACTGTTTACAAAATTTTAGGAGTGCCCACGTTTCATTTGGATGCCAGGCTGTTCTCGTACTCCCCATCTGTTCATCTCATTTTTGTCTAAGAATATACTGTACAAATAAACAGAAACGAACTCGTTAACCTTACGAGAAAGTGGGAGACAATTAGAACCACACTGTCACAATTTTGTAGAAAAGGACACACAATAATTTTTTGTGGTTTGATAGACACAGTCACACATTAGATTGGTAACGTAAAGAGCGAACGAGCAGGAAAAATGTATGATCCAGGTGACTGAAGTTGAACGTCTTAAAGGAGCTGAGTGATGTAGTATATGAGATGAACTGTAGATCTTTGTCATGAACTCAAAGACCATTGATAACGATAACAAAAACACAATTTTACAAGCGGAAGAGTCCGCTAAAACAACGAGAAGAAGATTAGATGCGTAGATAGGAGAGCTAACGCAGGAGTAGTAAATCGAACTGGGAAGAAAAAAGCTTTATGGGACAACTTGACTGTAAGGAGGGATAGACTGACGAACACGTTCTAATACATCAAGTTCATCTGGTAACGCACTGGGAGACAAAGGCATGAATACGCTAAGCAGATTCAAATGGTTGTAGGATGCAGTACTTTCGTAGGGAATTATATCAATACAGCCTCCGGACTGATGACTACAACAATTGTTTTTGTAAGGTTATCAGGACGTATCGGATGATTCTCTAAACCGGTAAAAGAAGACAGCTTTTGACTTTGTAGAAGGCTGTACTTGCAGCTAAACGTTTTGAATGATAACGGATACCCAATTCCTAAAACACAGTTAGCGATAACCCGCATCGACACGAATATTTGCAGCTATGTTTAAGATCTTCTCGGGCCATGCTGATTTGAGTGTTTCCAGTGGTTTCACTAAGCCACTTCAGGCGAGTTCCGAAACCGGTTCTATTGACACCTCTATGACCGATTTCGACCCTGTTCTTTCGCTACTGACCCTCTGCTCCACATTTATTAATTACAGTGTTGAAAAGACACTCAACATCAGTAACGAAAAAAATATCAAGAAGTACGCCACAGCAGATATAAGCAGCGAAAACCAGTTAACTGACATGGAAGAACCTACATATTCAGCAGCGGACATACATTTTCACAAGTATGTTTATGCCGGCCGCGGTGGTCTAGCGGTTCTAGGCGCTCAGTCCGGAACCGCGCGACTGCTACGGTCCCAGGTTCGAATCCTGCCTCGGGCATGGATGTGTGTGATGTCCTTAGGTTAGTTAGGTTTAAGTAGTTCTAAGTTCTAGGGGACTGATGACCACCGATGTTAAGTCCCATAGTGCTCAGAGCCATTTGAATCAAGTATGTTTATCATTAGTCAGACATCGCATTTCAGGAAAAATTGTCTTGTTTAGGAGGGCTGTTTTGCAAGAGCTGTTTCGCCCTCTCAATCGTGCTAAGCCGCTTTTTCCCCTCCTTCTCTCGCATCACCACGTGAACCGCTTGGCGTCGTGTCGTCTCCCGGCTTGCTCGTCCCAGGGAAGGAGCGAGGTAGAACGGCACGTAGATTTTCGGTAAGCGTGACAAAATTCCGGCAGGTATGTAGTGTACTGGCATTCAAAGTTCAAAAGATTGGTTTTACGTTGAGAAAATGGAATAACATTGAATATGTCTGAAATAAAACTGCAGTCACTCTGCATCCACTTATCTTAAGTAGTGTGATTTCATGTACAATTGTAATTGTGCTGAATAGCAACGGAATCAATAAGCTACTCCGTATTGCCGATTATTTCAAAATTCAATATTTTAATACTTAGTACGGGTGAGTCTTTAAGTCGCCGCTAATTATTTACGCACCACACTATTGCCATCGCGCGGGTATTCAGATCTGAGTGTTATCAATTAATTCGGCAAAGTCAATCGCACACAATGCGTCTGAGCGCGTCCTGTACCAAAGTGTTATTTGTGTTCTTTCTGTGCCGGCTGGAGTGGCCGAGCGGTTCTAGGCGCTACAGTCTCCTGCCTAGGGCGTGGATGTGTGTGATGTCCTTAGGTTAGTTAGGATTAAGTAGTTCTAAGTTCTAGGGGACTGATGACTTCAGAAGTTAAGTCTCATAGTGCTCAGAGCCATTTGAACCATTTTTGACGCTACGTGCCTGTGCGAATGCCAGAGGCTCCGCAGGCTGCTGGGCCTCGCTTTTTTCGTTATGGTCGACACTACCTTACCTGTCACAGATCCAGCGTGCACCCTGGTCGCAAGTACTCACTGAAAATGAAAAGAGTAAGAAACTTTTCACCATCTTAAATGTAGCTAAGACGTAGTTAGTTAAAAGTCAGTACATACTAACACTACAGTCCATTTCACTTTTAGAAAATATTATCCGCCCCGTCATTATCCTCTGAGAAGGATGTGATTCTCATATTAAATGAAAATGGACATACCAGATTGCTTTCCGTTTTTCACGTTGCGTCTAAGTGTGAGAAAGATGAGTGTTGTGCACATAGTTCAGCGTAGTCAGCGCGTACACAACTTTCCCACTAGAGCGCGCCCCGCTAAGCACAACAGCGCAGGCGCAGTGCTCGACTGTCTCCGCACTACGAGATGGCGCTACCTTAGAGACAGACCAAATTCTGCTTCCGCCGATCTGCGTATTGATATGTAACGCAGCCAATGAGATTGCTGCTAACGTAGAACCTTTTCTCCTCGCGGATCACACTCGCGCAGTGATACATGAACGCGCGAGGTATTATAACGAGTGTACAGGCCTCCGATCGGTCAGTCTGCATTAGTCTGCATTTGTCTGCACCAGTCTGTACCAGTCTGCATTAGTCTGTAGCAGTCTATAGTCAAGTTTCAGTCTGCGTCTAATAAGATTACCATATTCCTGTACATAGCCATGAAGATAAATAAATAGACACTTTGTCAAGTATCAGAGATATGTGAGAATAAGATTAACGTACCAAGACCAAGGAACTTCAGATTGTCAATTGTAAACAGCATCCAGAACCAAGATACGTAATGTCTATGCTTTTTATTATTTTAATAAATGTGTGTCAAAATTCATCAAGTTCTGTTTAAAGTTGGTCACCGTCAATCTACTACTCTAAGCGTGCAAGTGGCATTTCTATCGTCTGACCTAATGGCAGAAGAAAAACAAGCCACGATAAGACCACGAGACATATTGCTGACACTCGCCAACTTCGTTAGAGCGACAAGTCAAATAATCTGATGGTGTGTGTACCGAAGGTCTTACAGTGCGCACACCACAATGAGCAAAATCGGTGCAGCGCTGGGTGTGTGCTGCCCTAGTGAGAGACGGGAGTGGCCTCGTGTATCGGCTGCGGCTGCGGCCAGTGAGCCGGCATCGGTATGGGGCAGAGGAGGCGCGCGACTTGGCCGTAGAGCGGGGCCGCGCCTACCGGACACGCCCTTACCGCCGCCGTAAGAATAGCCCTCCTACAAATGAGACGCGTGCCGGCCGCCGCGCGTAATTAGCGGCTGCATTCCCAGCTCTTACCCAGCGTGGCTCGAGCTCAAGCTGCCACCGGACAAACGCTGGACTTGTCGCGGCTCGAAGTCACGACAGTGACGCGATCGTAGCGATAACTTCACTTGTTATCACCGCCTCCCGAACGTAGGGAGGGAGAAGTACCATTCTTTCTCTTCACGACGCTCCTTATTGCTGGGGAAACTTCGTCAAATAGAGCACTCTCAAACTACACTGAAGATCCAAGAAATTGGTATGGGCATGCGTAGTCAAATACAGAGATGTGTAAACAGGCGCAATACGGCACTGTGGTCGGCAACGCCTATATAAGACAACAAGCGTATGGCGCAGTTGTTACATCGGTTACTGCTGCTACAATGGCAAGTTATCAAGATTTAAATGAGTGTGTTATAGTCGGCGCCCGAGCGATGGGTCGCAGCATCTCCGAGGTAGGAATGAAGTGATGATTTTCCTCTACCATCATTTCACGAGCGTACCGTGAATATCAGGAATCCGGTAAAATATCAAATCACCGAAATCCTTGCAGTCGGAAAAAGATATTGCAAGAACGGGACCAACGACGACTGAAGAGAACTGTTCATCGTGACAGAAGTGCAACCCTTCCTCAAATTTCGGCAGATTTCGATGTTGGGCTATCAACAAGTGTCAGCGTGGGAACCATTCAAAGAAACATAATCGATATGGGCTTTCGGAGCCGAAGGCCCACTTGTGTATCGTTGATGACTGCACGACACAAAGCTTTACGCCTTGCCTGGGCCCGTCAACACCGACATTGGACTGTTGATGACTGGATACATGTCGCCTGGTCGGACGAGTCTCGTTTCACATTGTATCCCGCGGATGTATGTGCACGGGTACTCAGACAACCTCATGAATCCACGGACCCTGCATATTAGCATGGTACTGTGCAAGGACATGTAATGTTGTGGGCCGTGTGCAGTTGGAGTGATATGGGACCCCTGATACGTCTAGATACGACTGTAACAGGTGACACGTACGTAGGCATCCAGTCTGATCATCTGCATCCATTCATGTCCACTGTGAATTCCGACGGACTTGGGCAATACTAGCAGGACAATGCGACACCCCACACGTCCAGAATTGGTACAGAGTGGCTCCAGGAACACTCTTTCTGAGTTTAACCACTTCCGCTGGCTACCAAACTCCCCAGACATGAACATTATTGAGCATATGCGGGAAGCTTTGCAACATGCTGCTCAGAAGAGATCTCCACCCCCCTCGTACATTTATGGATTTATGGACAGCTGTGCAGAAGTCATGGCGTCAGTTCCCTCCAGCACTACTTCAGACATTAGTCGAGTCCATGCCACATCGTGTTGGGGCACTTCTGCGTGCTCTCGGGGGCCCTACATGATATTAGGCAGGTGTACCAGTTTCTTTCGCTCTTCAGTCTATAATTACATCTGCATAATAAAATCTTTGGGAAGTGGACGTGGCACCAGTATGTGTACCGTGAGTCGCCCGACAACCGAAGCATACATACAGCCAACGGGCCGTTACCAGGACCTTCAACGGCGAATCATCATAAGAATGGTTTGTGGAAAATTAGGAAATAATAAATGACGAGACTCCACAACGCAGTACAACCACACTCGTAGTCAGTAAGACTAGCCTGCTTCGCTGACGCCGCTGTTCAACGACTGGTCTCTCTTATGGTATTTAATAAACTAATAAAATTTTGAGCTTAGATCTCTGAGAAGCACTTCTGCAGAGCATAGTACTAGACCAACATTTGTTTGATCCACAGTGTCTCATCAAAAGTACCGGGACACCTATTAGTGGAAACTAATATGCGATCTGTTCGCGCTTTGCCTTCAAGCCGGTTTTTAAGTCTGCGAAGGACGCTTTGAAGATGGTGTGTCAATGTCTGTGGACTAATGGCTGCTCATTCTTGTGCATGAACGGAAACCAGAGAATGTTGTGATCTTGGACGCCGGGGTCTAGGGCTGAGTCGACGTTCTATCTCATCCCGAAGATGTTCCATTGGTTTCAGGTCGAGATTCAAGGTAGGCCAGTCCATTTCAGAAATGGTATTATCCACAAAGCAGTACCTCAGAGATGCTGCTTCATGACAAGCTGCATTGTCATGCTGCTACAAACGATAATCGCCTCCGAACTGTTCCTCTTCTGTACGCGATAAACAATGCTGTAAAATGTTTTCATATTCATCCTCATTTAGCGTTTTCTTAAAACAGTAAGGGTACCACACCCAAACCACGAAAAACACCCCCATACTGTAACACCATCTCCTCTGTACCTCTGTGTTGTCACTACACATGATGGCGGTAACAGCATCTAGTCATTCGCCAAACCCAAACTCTCCCATCGGACTGCCACAGGGTGTAGCGTGGTTCATCACTCCAAGTCAATCTTTTCCAGTCATACACTGCCGCCGGCCGGAGTGGCCGAGCGGTTCTAGGCGCTTGAGTCTGGAACCGCGCGACCGCTACGGTCGCAGGTTCGAATCCTGCCTCGGGCATGGACGTGTGCTGTCCTTAGGTTAGTTAGGTTTAAGTAGTTCTATGCTCTAGGGGTCTGATGACCTTAGATGTTAAGTCCCATAGTGCTCAGAGCCATACACTGCCCAGTGACGTCGCTCTTTGCAACACATCAAGCGTCGCTCAGCAATGACTGCAGAAATGTCTGGCTTTTGCTTGTTGATTGGTTGGTTGAGTTGGAGGAAAAGACCAAACAGTGAGGTCATAGATGCTATCGGATTAGGGAAGGATGGGGAAGGAAGTCGGTCGTGCCCGTTTCAAAGGAACCATCGCGGTATTTGCCTGAGACGATTTAGGGAAATCATGGAAAACCCAAATCAGTATGGCCGGACGCGGAATTGAACTGTCGTCCTCCCGAATTCGAGTCCAGAGTGCTAAACACTGTGCCACCTCGCTGGATCTAGCTTATGAAGAGTTGCAATGGCTGTAGAAATGTGTGGCTTCTGAGGAATGACTCGACCATTGTTCCCCCTACGTACAGTCATTGTGCTAGCTAGAGTGCTGTAACTCTTTAGACTTCGCGAGTGACTCGTTCCGCTGATTTCATGCGGTTTCTTACAACCACCATACGTGATGCCCGATGGTCCGTGTCCATCACTGCCATAGATCTGCTAGTCTTGGTTTGGCTGTGGTTTGTTTCCTCGAGTTTCCAGTTCGTAAGCACATCATCAACAATCGATTTGGACAGCGTCAGAAGTGTTCAAATGTCCCTGAAGTATTTGTTACTCAGGTGATATCCACGTTCGAGGTCATCGAGATCTCCTGCATCTCTAGTGACAAAGTAGTACTGCCCATCTCCTTTTATAAGGGTAAAAAAAAATGTTGAAATGAGTGTGAAATCTTATGGGACTTAACTACTAAGGTCATCAGTCCCTAAGCTTACACACCACTTAACCTAAATTATCCTAAGGACGAACACACACATGTCCGAGGGAAGACTCGAACCTCCGCCGGGACCAGTCGCACAGTCCATGACTGCAGCGCCTTACACCGCTCGGCTAATCCCCCACCATCAATTCCGCATTACGTATAGGAGGAGTTTGGATACTTTTCATTAGATAGAACATGTATTCTCTACATTCGGACGAAATATGAACATAATCTAGCCCGCTGACTATGTGCTTCCCTATAAGTGTTTACTCAGAACATCTTCGGGACCATCGAACATATCGAAAAAGCTTTTTAAACGTTGTTTCCAGGGCTCTAGGGTGTCCAGCCGGATGCGATCGTTGAAGTCCCACGATATTTCGGCGAATAACCTTTCCACCATCATCAAAACCACCTGATTACGGCGGAAAGGTTATTCGCCGAAATATCGTGGGACTTCAACGATCGCATCCAGCTGGACAGCCGAGAGCCCTGAATACAATACATCCGCCGGGAAAGCCTCCGATCACTTTTTAAACGTTGATTTAACGCGAAGGGCTGAGTATTTTGCCTGTATGATCAGCGCTTACAAAAATTGTTCAAATGTGTGTGAGTTCTTAAGGGACCAGACTATAGAGGTCATGGGTCCCTGGACTTACACACTACTTAAACTAACCTATGCTAAGAACAACACACACACCCATGCCCGAGGGAGGACTCGAACCTTCGGCGGGAGGGGCCGTGCAGTCAGTGACATGGCGCCTCTAACCGCGCGGCCACTCCGCGCTGTTCAACGCTTGCACTTTTCATGTCTGTCGAGGTAGTGAAGCGAGTACGGTTTCTAAACTTAAACCGTGTGATTTTTCAGAAATATTTGTTGAGTTTTGAAGCTGCTGTTATCGTCTGTAACCGTGTTTGTGAAATTCACTGATAAACCAAAAAGTAATAGCGACCTGCTTAGTAGTGTAATGGTACACCTTCCGAAAGCAATACAGCAGCGATTCTGCTTTGCAAGAATTCGACAAGTCCTTGGTAGGTTTCCAGAGGCATCTGGCAACAGATACGTTTGAACGGATCATACAATACCGTATATTACAGGCCGGTGGTTTGCAGGAAGGGAGCTAGTGCTTGATAACACCCCAATAGGGTTCAGATAAAAAAATTTGATAAACAAGGCATAAGCGTGAGATCACTATCACGCTCCTCAGACCACTGTAGCATGGTTCTGGTCTTGTGACAAGGGCAGTTATTCCGTTGGAAAATGTCATTGCTGTCGTTGAAGACATGAGTGTGAAGGGATGCAGGAGTCCCACAGCAATGTTCACGTAGTTCACAGCTGTTGCGGTGCCTTAGATTACTACCACAAGTCTCATGGGAGCCCAGGCGAATGTCCACGATAGAATAATACTGCCCCCACCGGCTGGTGTTCGTAGTGCGGTGCGTGTTTCGAACAACCGGACACGACCATCGACCTTGCGTAATAAGAAACGCAATTAATGCTACCAGACGACCGATACCATTGAACCACTGATCTATCTCGATGATTCCGTACCCATCGCATTCGTAATTGACGACGTATTTTGGTGAACATGGGAACACTGTTGTGTTGTCTGCTGTGGATCCTCGTGTTGAACAATGTGCGATGAGCGGTTTGCCCAGAAACATTTCTTCCTGCTCCAGCACTGAACTCTGGGTAATTTCTAGGAATGATTGCCTATCGAAGTCGACGGGTCCAAACGATACATATCGAGCGTGCAGTCGTAAATGGATCATGGGACTCTGGTGGCGGCCGTTATGAGTATGTCTACGTTGGTCACTACTGTAACGACAAAAGAGAAGCGCTACAAAAATACTTGTCACCGCAAAGAAGACGACTTACCTTACTCGTCGTCGGTGCTGTCGTCATGTGAAAGTCCATTACGGTGGTCTGGATGGATAATTTGAATGAATCGAACCATGTACTTGCCTCGTGATGACTGGGTGTTGTGTAATGTCCTTAGGTTAGTTAGGTTTAAGTAGTTCTAAGTTCTAGGGGACTGATGACCATATATGTTAAGTCCCATAGTGCTCAGAGCCATTTTTTTAACCATGTACTCTTCCTGAAACTCGTTTGTTTTCCGCACTGTCCGCAATGAAAGTGTAACAGGTATTTCAGCATTTAAACTATTCTTACGAAGTTTTACACACTTCGCACCACCACAGTCTATACAGTCCCTTCTTTCCTCGTCTGGTAGTACTCCATATTTGCGAAAAAAGTCGAACAATTTTCTACGCTGGATAAACATGGAATTAGATTCTTCCATGTGAGAGAATCCACCGAAGAAACGTCAAGTACACTAGACATCCAACTCACTAACGACATAAATCGTCTGGGTTTCATTAGCATCTCACGAATAATTCGTGGAGGTATATAATTTAGAGCAACTAAGGGAACGATGCAAAACAGATAAAAATGACGATCACAAATAATTGATCAAAACGCCTGCCAGCGGAGTCGCATGATCGATTTACGATCGCAAGCTCGATATGTACCGTTTGGACCCCTCGACTTCGATACGCAATCATTCTTGGAAATTACCGAACTCTGTCATCAGGTCTGTCACAGATCGCCGGCATCATTGTTTACAGAGTGGGCAAGCATCCGATGTCCACGTCCCATAATGACGAGTAATCGTTGAACACCTTGTCGCACACTCGTGGTTTCACCGTCACGACAGTGGCTCTTGAACAGATTCGCCGTTTCCGAGATTATGGTTCGCGAGCACCGGGCTATAAAAATCAGCGCTTTTTCAAAGTAGCTTATGTGAGTGGATTCTCCTGTTTACGGTCCCATATCGTTCCTAGAATGACCCCTACTGCGCGACATGTCCCCGCAATGCCACAAGGCAACATCCAGCGGTGGGCTGTTATCATACCGTTTCAGCTGATTAGTGTAAATATGATTCCTACAACACCGCTCTTTGACAAACAAATATTTTTATTTCAGTTTCTTGCCCCAATGTGTCTCAGAATCTGCAACGGTTTTCAGTGATCTCGCCTTATTTCTATGAAAATATCGTGCAGGTTTGAGTAGTTTTATTTGGTTTTTTGGGCCTAAAAACTGTAATGTTTGCGTCTGCTTTTGATGGGATTGATCACTGTCACGTCAATCACTTGAATCTTGGATTCACCATATTGGTGGCATATTGTTACATACTTTTGGCATGGCAGCAGATCATCTGAAAGGTAATAAGAAGCATATAATGTTGAAAGGACAGATACTATTTTGATTATGCAGCCACTATCAATCAAGATACAAAGAAATTAAAGACACACTCATGCTCATAAATTAAGGATAATGCTGATACATGGTGAAACAACGCTCTGCTGGGCGGTTTGCGGGTTTAAATCAGCTCGGGGTATGACCATGCGGTGCATTTGACCTGCGGTCGTCGCACGGTGGCGCTGGCAGCAGTCCACATACGCAGAGGTGTGTTGGTGCATGTCAGAGTACTGTGCAGTGAGTACGTGTGCAGACGTTTTCAGACGTGCTAATGGTGACTGTGCGTTGAAAATGGCTCAAAGAACACATATTGATGATGTTATGCCGGGTAGAATACTAGGGCGGCTGGAGGCTGGTCAAACACAGCAGATCGTAGCACGGGCCCTCCGTGTGCCACAAAGCGTGATCTCAAGATTATGGCAACGATTCCAGCAGACAGGAAACGTGTCCAAGCGCTACAGTACGGAACGTCCATAGTGTACAACACCACAAGAAGACCGATATCTCACCATCAATGGCCGCAGACGGCCGTGGAGTACTGCAGGTAGCCTTGCTCAGGACCTTACCGCAGCCACTGGAACAGCTGTCTCCTGACGCACAGTCTACAGACGACTGAACAGACTTGTTTTATTCGCCCGGAAACCTGAAGGTGCATTCCACTGACCCATGGTCACAGGAGAGCCCGTAAAGGCTGGTGTCAAGAACACAGTACATGTTCATTGGAACAGTGGTCCCAGGTTATGTTCACGGACGAGTCCAGGTATAGTCCGAACAGTGATTCTCGCCGGGTTTTCATCTGGGGTGAACCAGGAACCAGGTAGCAACCCCTTAATGTCCTTGAAAGGGACCTTTATTGAAGTCGTGGTTTGATGGTGTGGGGTGGGATTACGATTGGTGCACGTACACCTCTGCATGTCTTTAACAGAGGAACTGTAACAGGTCAGGTGTATCGGGACGTCAGTTTGCATCCGTATGTCCGCCTTTTCAGGGGTGCAGTGCGCCTCACCTTCCTCCTGATGGATGATAGGCCCCACCGAGCTGCCATCGTGGAGGAATGCCTTGAAACAGAAGATATCAGGCGAATGGAGTGACCTGCCTGTTCTCCAGACCTAAACCCCATCGAGTACGTCTGGGATGCTCTCGGTCGACCTACCGCTGAACGTCTTCAAACCCCTAGGACACTTCAGGAGCTCCGACAGGCACTGGTGCAAGAATGGGACGCTATGCCCCAGCAGCTGTTCGACCACCTGATCCAGAGTATGCCAACCCGTTGTGCGGCCTGTGTACGTGTGCATGGTGATCATATCCTATATTGATGTCGGGGTACATGCACAGGAAACAGTGGCGTTTTGTAGCACATGTCTTTTGGGACGGTTTTCTCAACGTATCACCAATACCGTGGACTTACGGATCTGTGTCGTGTGTGTTCCCTATGTGCCCATGCTATTAGCCAGCCAGTTTTGTGTCGTGCCACGTTGTGTGGCACCACATTCTGCAATTATCCTTAATTTATGAGCATGAGTGTATTAACTGCCAGTGGGCATTGATTTATATGAATGCGGCAAGCTGAAATTTTGTGTGGGACTGAGACTCGAATCTAGATCTCCTGCTTACTAGGCAGATGCGGTGATGAGTACGCCATCCAGACACAGTGGTCACCACAGCCGCATGGATTTTCATACCACGCCTCCCGTCAGACCCAAATTCTCAACTTATACCACACATCACTAATGTAGCGACATGACCGAAAGTTCAGACACTATATACGTAATCAAGGCGATGACGGACAATGACCTCTTCATTGCAGATGAACACCAGCCTCGAATTCTTAGGGGAATCGGCGAGATGGCGTGAGTAATGAGGGTAATGAGCAGGGGCACTACGTCAGTAGCGTGTGGTATAAGTTGAGAATCTGAGTCTGGCGCGAGGTGCTAGGGTCGTTCGTGCAGGTGTGATGACCGCTGCGTCCGGATGGCGTAGTGTTCAGCGCATTTGCCCAGTAAGCACGAGACCAGGGCTCGAATCCTGGTCCGGCACAAATTTTCAACTTGTCCCACTGATATAAATCGGTACCCACTGACAGCTAATGTCTTTAATTCGCTTGTTTCTTGCTAAGAAATAGTTCGTCCTATCAGAAAAAATCTTTCTAGCTGAGATTAATACTCACAGAAACATTAGTACATATGTTAAACATATAGTTTTGCTATATTGTTCTTTTTAACTGACTTACGTTACGTTTTGTTTGACGCTATTAGCGCCATATCTTTCATCAATTTCTGAGAATACATCTGACAACACGTCCTACAAACATAACATAGAAAAATTATAAGTTCAGTTTATCCACTATTGCTTCTATCAGAAGTAATCTCAGAAAACATAAAACGAACTAACTGTTTATTATTACCTTACAGATGACCTGCTGTTATGCCATGAAGTATACAGGGTAGTCACAAACAATTTGAAAAGCTTTTAAGGGCTATAAATGTTGCTGGCGCGATCTGATATTTGATGATAAATGAGAATTTTTGCAGCGTAGCTCTTATCTTCGTATTTTATGGGAATAATGCAGGGTGTATAAAAAAGAATCATCCGATTTGGCACATTTATATTTCTGAAACTAATAAACATATACAATGCATTTTGTTTTTTTATAAACGGGAAACACAGAAAGTTTTTTCATACCTTTTCATAGGTGTTCAATATGTCCCCCTTGACATGCACGGCATATGTCAATGCGGTATTCAAACTATTCCTACACTGCAGCGAGCATGTCTTGAGTTACAGCTTCCACAGTTGCTGTTATGCGATGTCTCAGTTCATTCGTTGTTGTTGGTAACGGTAGCACATAAACAGTCTTTTATGAAACGCAACAAGAAATAATCACATACAGTCAGATCCGGTGACCTTTGAGGCCAGTAATGTTAGGCTGAATCATTTGGTCCCGTGCAACTTGGTATAAAAGTGAATCAATAACCCTTTGATTTAAAAATTCCCCACACTTCCAGATGCCAGTGTGGCGGTGCCGCATCCTGTTGGTAAATGAAGTCGTTCAAATCAGTCTCCAACTGTTCTCAAGCGTATCGAGATATGTGCTTCCTGTAACATGTTATCGGCAAAGAAAAATGGACAAAACACATAAAATTTTGGAGAGCCCCTCTCGTGTTGTACCACTCCACGTGGTTGTTTCGTACTCCGTATTCTCACATTATGACGGTTCACCTTTCCATTGAAATTGAATGTTGCTTCGTCACTAAACACTAAGCATGGAAGAAGACTGTCATCCTCCATCTTTCCAAGAACGAAATTACATAACTCCACACGTTGTTGTTTGTCACCTTCACGAAGAACTTGCCGTAGCTGAATTTTGTATGGTTTCATGCGTAAACGTCGACGCAACACACGCCAGACGGACGTCGGGGGCATGTTGAGGTGTGGAGCTGTACGGCGAACGAATTTCTATGGACTCCTTGTGAAACTATGGAAGATGCGTTCGACGTCTGTCAGACACTCGGGGACGGGCGGGCGGTTTGCCTTTACACAAACGACCTGTTTCTCGGAATTGTTCATGCCATCGAATGGTTCTAATGGCTCTGAGCACTATGGGACTTAACTTCGGAGGTCATCAGTCCCCTAGAACTTAGAACTACTTAAACCTAACTAACCTAAGGACAGCACACACATCCATGCCCGAGGCAGGATTCTAACCTGCGACCGTAGCGGTCGCGCAGCTCCGGACTGTAGCGCCTAGAACCGCTCGGCCACTGCGGCCGGCTTCATGCCATCGTCCAATGCTCTGTGCTGTAGGAGGATCCATACCATACCTAGTACGAAAGTCACGCTGAACATTATTGTTGACCCGCACTGCGCAAAATGTAGAACAGAAAACGCTTTCTGTTGTCCCGACACTGTTTTTACAAGAACTGAATCTGACGCACAATGCTGTTACATAGCGGGAACCATGTAAAACTCGAGAGTTTGCTTTTTCAAACAGTATGTTGATCACGCACGAATCTCAAACAACATAATAGTTATGATTTTTTTTTTAAACTGATGATTCTTTGATAAACCATGTATTACTGTGCGTGAATCACACAACCATAACAACACCACACTCGTTTTATACGTGCCGTATTGGAATGTCAAATACATAAACAAATAGGCGAGTTCGTCCGTCGAGTCGTCATAGCTACGGCCCACTGGCCGTTGTAGGTGCGGGCCGTAGATAACAGGGGTGAGCGTCGGCTTCGGAACGTAGCATGTGATTCTCAGTGGAGAGAAGTCTTCCGAAGTAAGAGTGATTTCAGGTGTGCCGCAGGGGAGTGTCGTAGGACCGTTGCTATTCACAACATATACAGGGTGAGTCGCGTAAGACGTAACACCCCCATTATTCCGTTGGCGATTGCACGTATCGACAAGCGGTGTTCGGTGAATCATAGCCGACTATGGGGCACATGCTTTGGCACACACACAATAATCATAACGTATATATTGACCGAGATAATGAAGCAAGTACATGTTTTTTAAATGGGACGCTATACTTTTTTTACCATCATTCGAACGCTCTGAAAAAGACGCGTATCGTGATGTAACGCATGTTGCTAATGTGATTCAACTTCGTTTAAAAGACACTGGGAAATATTGTACAATTGAAGGTCGAGGCGGTCGGAAGGGGCTGCAGACTGTAAACACGCCTCGCGCGGCCCGCAGGCCGAGTTACCGCGCTCTATGCAGCATGCACGGCCTACGATACGTAGGTAAATCCTCATCCGCCGTCATTTAAGCAAAGTTTGAATCACAATAGCAACATGCGTTACATGACTATACGCGTCTTTTCCAGAGCGTTCGAATGATGATAAAAAACAGTATAGCGTCCCATTTAAAAAACGTGTACTTGCCTCATTATCTCGGTCAATATAAACGTTGTGATTATTGTGCATGTACCAACGTATGTGCCCCATAGTCCGCTATGATTCGCGGAAAACCGCATGCCCATACGTGCAATCGCCCCCGGAATAAAGGGGCTGTTACGTCTTACGCGACTCACCCTGTATAAATGACCTTGTGGATAACATCGGAAGTTCACTACGGCTTTTTGCGGATGATGCTGTAGTATGTCGAGAGATTGTAACAATGGAAAATTGGACTAAAATGCAGGAGGATCTGCAACAAATTGACGCATGGTGCAACTGAATCTCAATGTAGACAAGTGTAATGTGCTGCGAATACATAGAAAGAAGACCCTTTATCATTTAGCTACAATATAGCAGGTCAGCAACTGGAAGCAGTTAATTCCATAAATTATCTGGGAGTAGGCATTAGGAGTGATTTAAAATGGAATGACCATATAAAATTAATCGTCGGTAGGGCGGATGCCAGACTGAGATTCATTGGAAGAATCCTAAGGAAATGCAGTCCGGAAACAAGGCAAGTAGGTTACATTACACTTGTTCGCCCACTGCTTGAATACTGCTCAGCAGTGTGGGATCCGTACCAGATAGGGTTGATAGAAGAGACAGAGAAGATCCCACGGAGAGCAGCGCGCTTCGTTACAGGATCATATGGTAATCGCGAAAGCGTCACGGAGATGATAGATAAACTCTAATGGAAGACTGCAGGAGAGACGCTCAGTAGCTCGGTACGGGCTTTTGTTGAAGTTTCGAGAACATACCTTCACCGAGGAGTCAAGCAGTATATTGCTCCCTCCTACGTATATCTCGCGAAGAGGCTATGAGGATAAAAACAGAGAGACTAGAGCCCACACAGGGGCATACCGACAATCTTTCTTTCCACGAAAAATACCAGACTGGAATAGAAGGGAGAACCGATAGAGGTACTCAAGGTACCCTCCGTCACACACCGTCAGGTGGCTTGCGGAGTGTGGATGTACATGTAGATGTAGATACATTCGGGCGAACAAACGTGCAACTGTTGAGCAAGACTTCCTGAAATTTCCGTCCAACAATCAACATGCGTTGACGCTGTCCTTCATCTGTAAGAATGGCTTTTATCTCTACCGAAAACAGTACAAATTAGTTGGTAGAAAAGTGAAATTTCAAACGACATGTCCCACACGTATGGCAGTATTGAACTATCAGTTTGGTAGCATTGGGACAATATGTTGGTGGTGTAACACTTTCAGTTTCGCACATTGCAGTTTAACGCCCACGACTTGCTCGTATAGCGTACCGCGCAGCGCACTAGCGCGCGGAACAGGGAGGTAGGCAGACCTGGATTGAACCCGCGCGCCGGATTAACATCTGTGGGTATGGTGCACCGGCCAGCCTGGTGTGCTTTTCAGACGGATTCCCATGCTCGTCTAGGCAAATACTTCGCTTCAGAGGATACTACACGGTCCAGTCACATCAGTGTGGCCACTGCCTATATTCGATGTTAACATGCAATAACCACTCACAGACGGCAGGTGGCAGCATTAGCAGTGGAGGGTGTATAGAGTGTGTCGGGGGGACGCGGAAAACAGTGTAGTTGCAATGCAGAAACGGAGCGATTTATCTGACGTCCAAAAGGGGACGATCACTGGCTTTCGGGCCAAGGGAGGAACCATTTCCGAAACAGCCACGTGTCTAAACTGTTCAAATGTCGCCTTCGTTAAAGTATACCGTGCATGGAAAATGGCGGTATCCAAAACCGGCGCCCAAGTCATTGTTGTGCATCACGGGCCATAGATAACAGGGTTGGACGACGGCTTCGGCGATATATTCGGGCGAACAGACATGCAACTGTTGAGCAACCAACTGTCCAGATGAACCAATGCTCTACCAACAGTGTCTCCACAACGAATGTGCCGCGAATGTAGATGGGTATGGGTTTCTACTGCAGGTGCCTGGTTCATGCACCCAGGACCACCGCTGTTTATCATCGACGAAGGCTGGAATTTGGACGCCATACTACAGTTATACGCCTTCAGATGAATCATATTATATGTCCCATCGGACAGATGATCGTTGGCGTGTATGATGTGAAACGTTTGAAAGCAAACAAGGAGAGAGCGTTGTGGTCTAGGAAAATTTTTTGTGTCATTTCCTGGGTGAGTTCGTGATTCTGAAAGGCACAATGGACCAATAAAAATACGCATCTATCCTTTGGGACCTAGTCCACACTTGCATGCCATTTGTTTCTCGTCGACACAGTGGCATATACCAGTGGAACAATGCAACGCGTCACACACGCCGCAGTGTGCGTTCGTATTTGGAAGAGTGCCAGCATAGGTTTACCATAACCCACTCGAGAATTTGTGGGACCAACTCGATCGAGCTTTTCGCGCACTGTATTCCCAACCGCGAAACATCGGCATAGCTCCACACTTACTCTCTTCCTGCACATCTCGCAGCGATCCGCCCCGCAAAAGGTAGTTATTCAGGCTTTGACAGGTGGTCACATTAATGTGACAGGACAGTGTATAAGCAAACAGATAAAATACCGTAACGCAGAGAATAAAGTTTTCACGACTCACAGAAAGGTGATGCACCCGTCTTCCCTGTTGTGTCCGTCGGTATAACGAGACAGATGAACACCCAGAAACATATTAATACTAATGATTAAAACATAATTATAATATTCAGCACACTGTATTAAGCACGACCGGCCACTGTGACTGAGCGGTTGTAGGCACTTCAGACCGGAACCGCGCTGCTGCTACGGTCGCAGGTTCGAATCCTGCCTCGGGCTTGGATGTGTGTGATGTCCTTAGAGTTAGTTAGGTTTAAGTAGTTCAAGTCCAGGGGACTGATGACCTCAGATGTTAAGTCCCATAGTGCTTAGAGCCATTTGAACCATTTATTAAGCACGCATAATTTTGTATCCTTGAGTCTCTCTCTGTACTGCTAGTACTGGTTTACATTATTCATTAGAAGTCAGAGTAGCAATAGCGTCGTGGTACGTTCATAATGTCTCACTGCAAGTGTTCCGAAAGCTCGGCGAGGTGTGAAAGTAGTCTGAGGACAATCCGAGGCAGAGCATCGTCGTCGTAGGCGTGCTGCATGACGGGAAGGCCTCTCTTCCCAATTGTCGGTGGAGTTTAAACCCTGGGAATTGTGTTTCCAATCCGTGTCGTGTGGGTTGTCCCGACGTTGCAGTGTTCTTGTTGTCTTCTTGTACTGGAGACTCAGTCGCGCAGAGATGTAGCCGATGCGTGTTGTGCAATCGCTGCAGTCGCTTGCAAAGAACACGGATGTACGGGTTTGTGGGTTGCGCGGTCTTCCTGTAGAACAGGCGCCCTCTCTGGCAGCACCTCTCTCGACGGGTAAGTACCTCACTGGCTCTGAACGGGTCCTCGGTTGGGTGACGTTGAGGCAGATGTAGAACCAAGCGAAGAGCACGATTCTGAAGCCTGTGCACACGGTCGATGTGCGTGTCCGCCAAGTTGCCCTAAACAGCTGCCGCATACTCAAAGCTGGGCCGTATCAGCGTCAATTAGACGGCAGGAAAAAGTGTTGTTTCTGTATTCAGGGCCGGCCGGTGTGGCCGTGCGGTTCTAGGCGCTAGGGTCTGGAACCGCGTGACCGCTACGGTCGCAGGTTCGAATCCTGCCTCGGGCATGGATGTGTGTGATGTCCTCAGGTCAGTTAGGAGACTGATGACCACAGATGTTAAGTCCCATAGTGCTCAGAGCCATCTGTATTCAGGAACAGGTGCAGAAACTTCGTACTTGCAGCCAGCATGTGGAAGAGGTTTCCGATGTCTTGTCTCCAGATCAGTCTTCGATCTTTGTTGATGGTCTGGTACATTAAAAAATGAGTGGAAAGAACTTATGGGACCAAACTGCTTACGTCGTCAGTCCCCAAGCTTGTTGTTGTTGTTGTCTTCAGTCCTGAGACTGGTTTGATGCAGCTCTCCATGCCACTCTATCCTGTGCAAGCCTCTTCATCTCCCAGTAATTACTGCAACCTACATCCTTCTCAATCTGCTTAGTGTATTCATCTCTTGGTCTCCCTCTACGATTTTTATCCTCCACGCTGCCCTCCAATGCTAAATTTGTGATCCCTTGTTGCCTCAGATCATGTCCTACCAACCGGTCCCTTCTTCTTGTCAAGTTGTGCCACAAACTCCTCTTTTCCCCAATTCTATTCAATACCTCTTCATTAGTTATGTGATCTACCCATCTAATCTTCAGCATTCTTCTGTAGCACCACATTTCGAAAGCTTCTATTCTCTTCTTGTCCAAACTATTTATGGTCCACGTTTCACTTCCATGCAGGGCTACACTCCATACAAATACTTTCGGAAACGACTTCCTGACATTTAAATCTACACTCGATGTTAACAAATTTTTCTTCTTTAGAAACGCTTTCCTTGCCATTGCCGGTCTACATTTTATATTCTCTCTACTTCGACCATCATCAGTTATTTTGCTCCCCAAATAGCAAAACTCCTTTACAACTTTAAGTGTCTCATTTCCTAATCTAATTCCCTCAGCATCACCCGACTTAATTCGACTACATTCCATTATCCTCGTTTTGCTTTTGTTGATGTTCATCTTATATCCTCCATTCAAGACACTCTCCATTCCGTTCAACTGCTCTTGCAAGTCCTTTGCTGTCTCTGACAGAATTACAATGTCATCGGCGAACCTCAACGTTTTTATTTCTTCTCCATGGACTTTAATACCTACTCCGAATTTTTCTTTTGTTTCCTTTACTGCTTGCTCAATATACAGATTGAATAACATCGGGGAAAGGCTACAACCCTGTCTCACTCCCTTCCCAACCACTGCTTCCCTTTCGTGCCCCTCGACTCTTATAACTGCCATCTGGTTTCTGTACAAATTGTAAATAGCCTTCCGCTCTCTGTATCTTACCCCTGCCACCTTTAGAATTTAATAGAGAGTATTCCAGCCAACATTGACAAAAGCTTTCTCTAAGTCTACAAATGCTAGAAACGTAGGTTTGCCTTTCCTTAATCTATTTTCTAAGATAAGTCGTAGGGTCAGTATTGCCTCACGTGTTCCAATAGTTCTGTGGAGTCCAAACTGATCTTCGCCGAGGTCGGCTTCTACCAGTTTTTCCACTCGTCTGTAAAGAATTCGAGTTAGTAAACTTCCTGGCAGATTAAAACTGTGTGCCCGACCGAGACTCGAACTCGGGACCTTTGCCTTTCGCGGGCAAGTGCTCTACCAACTCATTCTGGAAACATCCCCCAGGCTGTGGCTAAGCCATGTCTCCGCAATATCCTTTCTTTCAGGAGTGCTAGTTCTGCAAGGTTCGCAGGAGAGCTTCTGTAAAGTTTGGAAGGTAGGAGACGAGGTACTGGAAGAAGTAAAGCTGTGAGTACCGGGCGTGAGTCGTGCTTCGGTAGCTCAGTTGGTAGAGCACTTGCCCGCGAAAGGCAAAGGTCCCGAGTTCGAGTCTCGGTCGGGCACACAGTTTTAATCTGCCAGGAAGTTTCATATCAGCGCACACTCCGCTGCAGAGTGAATATCTCATTCTGGAATTCGAGTTAGTATTTTGCAGATGTGAGTTATTAAACTGATAGTTCGGTAATTTTCACATCTGTCAACACCTGCTTTCTTTGGGATTGGAATTATTATATTCTTCTTGAAGTCTGAGGGTATTTCGCCTGTCTCATACATCTTGCCCACCAGATGGTAGAGTTTTGTCAGGACTGGCTCTCCCAAGGCCGTCAGTAGTTCCAATGGAATGTTGTCTACTCCCAGGACCTTGTTTCGACTCAGGTCTTTCAGTGCTCTGTCAAACTCTTCACGCAGTATCGTATCTGGCCGTCAGTAGTTCCAATGGAATGTTGTCTACTCCCAGGGGCTTGTTTCGACTCAGGTCTTTCAGTGCTCTGTCAAGCTCTTCACGCAGTATCGTATCTCCCAATTCATCTTCATTTACATCCTCTTCCATTTCCATAATATTGTCCTCAAGTACATCGCCCTTGTATAGACCCTCTATATACTCCGTCCACCTTTCTGCTTTCCCTTCTTTGCTTAGAACTGGGTTTCCATCTGAGCTCTTGATATTCATACAAGTGGTTCTCTTTTCTCCAAACGTCTCTTTAATTTTGCTGTAGCAGTATCTATCTTACCCCTAGTGAGACAAGCCTCTACATCCTTACATTTGTCCTCTAGCCATCCCTGCTTAGTCATTTTGTACTTCTTGTCGATCTCATTTTTGAGACGTTTGTATTCCTTTTTGCCTGCTTCACTTACTGCATTTTTGTATTTTCTCCTTTCATCAATTAAATTCAGTATCTCTTCTGTTACCCAAGGATTTCTACCAGCCCTTGTCTTTTTACCTACTTGATCCTCTGCTGCCTTCACTATTTCATTCCTCAAAGCTACCCATACTTCTTCTACTGTATTTCTTTCCCCCATTCCTGTCAATTGTTCCCTTATGCTCTCCCTGAAACTCTGTGCAAACTCTGGTTCTTTCAGTTTATCCAGGTCCCATCTCCTTAAATTCCCACCTTTTTGCAGTTTCTTCAGTTTTAATCTACATTTCATAACCAGTAGATTGTGATCAGAGTCCACATCTGCCCCTGGAAATATCTTACAATTTAAAACCTGGTTCCTAAATTTCTGTCTTACCATTATATAATCTATCTGATACCTTCTACTATCTCCAGGATTCTTCCATGTATACAATCTTCTTTTATGATTCTTGAACGAAGTGTTTGCTATGATTAAGTTATGCCCTGTGCAAAATTCTACCAGACGGCTTCCTAAGCTTACACACTACTTAACCTAACTTAAACTGACTTACGCTTAGGACAACACACACACCCATGACTGAGCAAGCAGTCGAACCTCCGACGGGGGGGGTGCCACGCCTGGTACATTCATTACTGTGCTGCATGGCACAGCCGTTTCCTGGACGGTAATCGATGTCAGTGCTGTTGGCACTGGTCGTCTGGCAACCTAAAATCTTAAAATAGTGGACTCCATATTAGACAGTATAAACACTAGAGAGAAGACAGTTGGAAGGAAGTTTGAGGAGCATTCAATAAGTAATACAACACACTTTTTTCTCTGATAGTTTCCGTTAAAAATGCGGAATTTGCTGTGGGACATCGTGGATGGTGATGATGATGTTTGGTTTGTGGGGCGCTCACCTGCGCGGTTATCAGCGCCCGTACAAGTTCCCAACCTTTGTTCAGCGCAGTCTCGCCACTTTCAGGAATGATGATGAAAAGATAAGGACAGCACAAACACCCAGTCATCTCGAGACTGGTGAAACCCCTGAACCCACCGGGAATCGAACCCGGAACCCCGTGCTCGGGAAGCGAAACGCGACCGCGAGACCACGAGCTGCGGACATCGTGGAATATCCCCGCTTCCGCCCCTACTGTTTCATGAAGTTCCGACATGTGGCAGCGCTGTACGTAGCCTTCAAAATGGCATCTGTAACAGAAGAACTTTCCAAGCAAGGAACTATCATTGAGTTTCTTTTTGCGACAATGCGGAGCATTGCATATATCCGCAGGTGCATGCAGAATGTCTACGCGATACGTCAGTGAACAAAAGTAGGGTGAGTCGTTGTGCGATGCGACTGTCATAATGGCAACAAGGTCGCGCAGTGCTGTCAGGTCTGCCACGAGCCGGCTGGCCGCACACAGCTGTGACTCTGCAGTGTTACGACGTGCAGACACTGTCATCCGAGGTGGTCGACGCATCACAAACACCTCGCCGCTCAACGGGACGTCTCTGTCGGTAGTGCAGACACACACGTTGACCAGTTGGGGAACTCAAAGAAGTGTGCCTGCTGGTTTCGTCGCTGCCTAACAGAAGAATGTAAATAGCAACGAAGGACTATCTGTGCTAAGCTGTTAGCGCTTTGTGAGACTGATCGTGTCAGTTTTTTGTCGAACATCGTCACAGGCTATGAAACACGTCTCCTCCTACCAAAAAGTTCAAAACCATATCCTCAGGCGGTAAAATCATGGCGACGGTCTTGTGATGACTGTGAAGGGGCTACTGTGTTTCATGTCCTTCTTCATAGTGCAACGATCAACTCTGATATGTATATATATGAAGATAGTAACCATTCTCGAAAGAACAGATACCATTGATGACCGTGAAGCTCCTCTAGGATAAATGATAATTAACTGAAACCCTCAACTGCGGACAGGTATTGTTGATTTACCTCGACGGGGACAGCTGAAAATGTGTGTCCCGACCGGGACTCGAACTCGAGATTTCCCGCTTACATGGCAGACGTTCTATCCATCTGATATGTATATATATGAAGATAGTAACTATTCTCGAAAGAACAGATACCGTTGATGAACGTGCAGCTTTCTAGAATAAACGATAATTAATTGAAACCCGCAACTGCCAACAGGTGTTGTTGATTTACCTCGATGGGGACGGCTGAAAATGTGTGCCCCTTCCAGGACTCGAACCCGGGATCTCCCGCTTACATGCAGACGTTCTATCCATTTTTTTTATTTTTTTTTTATTTTTTATTTATTTTTTTTTTTTTTTGCGCCTAAACCGCTTTTTTTTTTTTGTTTTTATAGTGGACCGGTGGGGGCTCGGGGGGCAAATTGGGCAGGGGTCGAAACCTGAGGCCTGGCCACAGTGTCCCCCTCTCCACCACCGAGCCTGTGGTGCTTAGGGAAGTGGGAGAAGCAGGAATCAACAGTAGTGGAAGGCGTTGTTTTTTATTTATTTGCATGTGTTTTTGTAATATTCACTAATAGCATGAAATTATGGGAACACATATGCGAAAGAGAAAAGAAATATAAATTCTAGGTAAAGAAAAAGAAAGGGAAAAGGAAAAGCAAAAAGAAATAAAATCCGCGCAATCTGCGACGCGCCTCCCATCCGCGGAGGTCAGAAGTAGAATAGATCGTAGGCGGTTGAAACTCTGACACCGCTGGGGGGGGAGGAGGGGTGGGTTCCCTCTGTGCCAGGCACCCCCCAACTCAGTGGAGGTCTAACAAAGACCGCTCGAAGATAGTTAGCAAATAATGTTCGGTAACGTGGCGTGTTTTCGAGAGCTGCATGGGCTGTTCGTAAATAGGTCCAGAAGTCGAGGCGGGATTTAGGTCCCTCATTAAAGAGATAAGCGACCGCCCACCCTTTGACCCACGTAATAGCATGACATTTGGCGGCGGGAAAATGTCGGTCCTCCGGGTATAGAAGCATCCGAGGCTCGACTGTGTCTGATGGCACCCGGAGATAGCAGGCAATGATTTGCTGCACGAAGCGCCATACCTCTTGAGATGAGGCGCACGTCAGACGGTGTTCATCAGTGTCCAGTTGCTGGCAGAGGAGACAAAGAGGGGATTCTGACAAGCCAATGTTGTGCAGGCGCTGCTTCGTGGCAAATTTCCTGTTGACTATGTGATACCACAGCGCCCGGACGTTCGTAGGGAGGAAGGGCTGGTGGACGGTAGTCCACACTATGGGCCACTGGATGGAGGGGTGTTTTGTCTCCATCACATTCCGGGGAACACAGCGCAGCAACAGGCTGTAAAAATCCTTAGTCCTAGGTGGGCGTGTATCTGGGAGACTGGTATGTATGTAACTGTAGTCGACGAAAAAGGTCGAAAGATGGGACAAATGAGGCACGATATGGCCGACAGACACTGGTGGTGAGGTGGAAGCAGGTAGGAGGACCTCAAGCAAGCTGCGTGTTAGAGATGTACCCTGGCCCATCCACTGTTTTCTCATGGTACTCATGTACAAGGCTGCAGCTCGCATACGGACATTGACGAGCCCGACGCCACCATACCGTGTGGGCAGGGTAAGTGTCTCATAACGGACTTTAAACATTGAACCAGCAGTGAGGTAATAGCCAAAAGCCGCCTGAAGGTTGCGCCCAATTGCAGTTGGCAGAGGGAGAACTTTTTTTTTTTTCCTTCTTCTCTTTTTTTTTTTTTTTTTTTTTTTTTTTTTTTTTTTTTTTAAAAAAAATCTTTATTTCCTTTCATAATAGTTATACAATAATGACCCACCACCTTAATGATTAGTGGGTCCTAAATTCCTAAATTAACAATAGCAGCTATACATTTTCCTTGACTTAACTACAGACAGTTCAACAATTTCAACTAGGCAGACTACTTCTTAGTTTACTATCTAGCATAACTCTAATTACTACTACTAGTTACTACTAACTGCCTGCAGCGTTACATTGTGCCAGTTAATGATATAAACCTACTTGATGCCCTGCTCATAGAGCTAATCCCTATGAGCGAGCCCCTGGCACCGGGCAGGCAAGGGTTAAATTATCGCTGCAGGTTCCTATCTTACTATCCTATTCTAATTAACTACGTCTATTTTCTAATCTATGTCAAAATCGGTGCGTGTCTTGATCGGGATTTGCCCCAGTCCCCCTGGTCCTGGTCGTGGCGGATTCCAACTATAAGTCGACCTGTCCACGAACCGGCGGTATGGGATTGGGGCGGTGGTCGCATTCAGTGTTGTCTACTTTCTTAATGAAGTTCTCTCAAGAAAGTTGTCAGAACTTTGTGTGATACCTCGTTTACCAATGTATTTAATCTGTGAAATGTTTCCTCCTGTCTTAAAAGGTCATAGGTGTTTGTGCTAGGTAATTGTTGTCTCAGTGTCCCGGCTACATCATCGAAAAGGGGGCACTCATAAACCACATGGTCAGGAGTACCCTCCAGTGCGCCACAGTCACACGCAGGCGTAGCCTTTCTCCCAAACCGACAAAGATATGTCGGATAGGGGCCATGACCGGTGAGAAAGTGGAACAATCCCCGAGTTGGCTTGAAGTACTTCATTTTCAATCTTTCCCTTACGTCTGGTAGGAACTGAAAGGTTCTTCTACCAGTTTCGTCCAAATCCCATATTTCCTGCCACAGGCTTACCCCCCTTTCCCTAATCTCACCTTTGTCCCTAACTGGTGCTCCTATAATTTCTTCTACCTTGGTAATAACCCCCTATTTTACCCAGTACCAAGCTGCCTGTTCCCTAATCTTTATATCTAGGGGACAGAGTCCCATTATGATTAACAGGGCTCCTCCTGGGGATGTTCTGTAAGCTCCCACAGACCTTAAAATCATATTTCTTTGTACCCTCCTCACCGTCATAGCAGGCACCACCCTCGTGAGCCTGTGAGCCCAAACTCCTGAACCGTAACCCATTATTGACGTGAGTATACTATTGTGATAGAGTTTAATTAATTGAGGCGGAAGGTGAAATCTCTTGTGTCCTATGGTGATCAGATTATTTAGTGATTGTAGTGCTTTCTGGGTCACGGTTTCTATGTGCTTTGCGAAATTCCACCTTTCATCGATGATGATTCCTAAGTATCGTGTCTCTCGTCTCCTAAGAACAGGTGTGCCGTCAATTCTCACGGTCGGGTTCCTTATCAATTGTCCTTTGAGTAGCAAGTAAGTCGACTTGGTCGGTGAAATAGTCATTTTGGTCCTGTGGCACCATAGTTGCAGTATGTCTATTGCTCTCTGTATTTTTGGTTCTATGTCCTCGCGACTTCGGCCGCCAACCAGCAGGAGGAGGTCGTCGGCGTAAGCTATCACCTCTAGCACATCATCACTCTGTTGCAAACTTTCCAGAAGAGGCTCCATGTGGATGTCCCAAAAAAGGGGACCCAGCACAGAGCCCTGAGGGCAACCTTTAGTGATAGTTTTCCGGACTTTCCCGCTAGGGGATGATAGCCATACCTCCCGGTCTTCACAATAGCTCCTCAGACACCCATATAGCAGCCCTGGACACTCCTTCTCCCGTAAGCAGGAGAAGAGCGAAGGCCACCACAGGTTGTCAAAGGCGCCACTGATATCCACCATGATGCCAACCACATACTTACACGGGGCTGAGCCACAGACCTCGGCCGCTAGGGCGATTGCATCAGATGCCGATCGGCCCGGCCTGAAACCGAATTGCCTGTCACTCACCCCGTGCAGCATGCGGTGAGCAGTCAGTCTGTCTGCTAGTAGCTTTTCAAGTAATTTGCCGAAGCCGTCCAGCAGGCAAATGGGCCTGTAGGATTTGGCCTCTGCAGGGTCCTTCTCGGGGCCCTTTTTAATGATCACCACGTTCGCAGTTTTCCATATTTTAGGGAATTTGCCTTGCCTAAGGCATGCATTGAAAGTGTGTGTGAGTGGCGCAACTAACTGTGGGGCTAAAAACTGCACTACCTCCGCCACAATGCCGTCCGGCCCGGGGGCTTTTCCCTTTTTTAGGGACTTAATAAGGGCAGCAACTTCCTCTTCAGAGAAGGGGAGGACCGCCACGTCGTTTTCATACCTATGAAGGTCTTCTTCACGTAATTGACGTTGCTCTTCGGTGTCCTCATTTCTATCATCGTCAGGCAACAGCGACTGGAGGAGGACCTCGGCAGTTTCCTGCCAAGATTCCGTCATCCCGCCCCCGCGCCTGAGCGTAGAAATCATTGTTGGGGAACGAATCTTTTCCCTTACCAGTCTATATGGCACGCCCCAAGGATCAAGGGCCAGTTGACTGGTTACGAAATTTTCCCAGCTAGTTGTTCTTGTCTTTTGTAGTTCCTTTTGAAAGTTCTCTTTTGCCTCCCGGTATAATTGCAACCATCTTTGCTTCTCCCACCAGACGACACTGCGCTGGTAGTGCTTCCTCAGTCTCCTGACTGACTGACGTAGCTCCTGCAGTTCGGCTGACCATGGTGCCGGTGTGGCCGCCACGGCCCTCCTCCTGGTTGGTACGGCAACCTCAATCGCTCTTGTTATTGCGCGCACCAGTCCTTCTGCTCTGTCGTCCACGTTTATGTCTTGTCCTTCGTCTCCTTCCGGTAATGGAGGGATGTCGCACTCTCTGGCTAGACGTTCCCAATCTGCTTTCCTAAAGTTCCTTTGCACCTCCCACCCCATGGCCCAGCGGCACTCTCTGTCACCAACCATGAAGGTAATCAGATTATGATCACTAGTGGTGGCATTATCTTCCACTTTCCACTCCCGGAGAATATTCACTGTGTTTGGCGTGACCAGCGTCACGTCAATGTTGGTACCCTGTCCTCCTCCAGCCACGTAGGTGGGGGGATTTCCTGGTCTGTTTGCCACCACTAGTTGGAGAGCCATTATCATTTCTTCAGCTTTGGCTCCATTTTCGTCCCTAGTGCCACTGTACCACAGGGGGGATTTAGCATTTATGTCAGCAGTTATAATGATTTTACGTCCCTGCAACGCCGTGGCTACACTCACTAGATGGTCTATATATTGTTCAATTCTCTCCCCGTACTGGAAGTACATATTAATGATGATAACGATTCCAGCAGGAGATTGTATCTCCACGACGTTGCAGTGACTATTGGAGAACTGTGTCAAGGGGGTTGCACGCAGTGCCGTGTTTGTTATTAGAATAGCCGCTCTGGGGGAATCCCCACTGCTGATAGTTTGCCATGTTGCGGCAGTGAACGCAATTTTTCCAGCCAGAGAGTACGGCTCCTGTAGACATAGTACATCCAGTCTCTTTTCCACCACTTCCTTTCGGAGCTCCTGCATTACGAGTCGACTGTTATGAGTGTTGAGTTGTCCAATTTTTATTCTAGTCGTCACGGAAAATAAGTATGTATATGGTCATGCGGCCAGGTTTTATTCCAGTCATAAGCCAGTCGGCCGTTTGCTATTACTGATTGATTGTAGATGTCGTCTAGGTCGAACTTCTCACCTCGTCTTTCAAAGACTTTTTTTAGTAAGTCCCGCAGTGCTCCGAAGTCAGTGGGGAGGTTCACCGACTTTAATTGTATCCTATCCACAGCCTCCATCACCGAGAAGGTTACCCTTCGTCCGTACTCATGTCCCACCCGGACCACATGACGTAAGGCAGTGGTCAGGGTAGCCGGCTGCTCCAGTCTTGCTAATTGCATTGTGTACTCTAGATTTGGGTACACCCTCACTGGGTCTACGGGTGGCAATCTGACCACCGGACTATCTTTGGCGTCAGAGTTGGCGGTGGAGCTTGTTATAATGTTATCTTGTATGGGTTTTGTGATTTTATCCGCCACTACCACAGGATGCTCTTGCCGTTGTAGATTTTTAATCGGCAGCGTCCCCCGGCATTGGGAGGAGGGTGCTCTGATCTCTGAGGGGAGCTCAGTTTGAATACCAATGTCCCTGGTGGGGGACTCTGTCTGTATAGATTTGTCAACTACTTGAATGTCTGGGTTGATGAGCGACTTCAGGAAGCTCCTGAACCTACTTGCTCTCATTGCATCCCTCCTCCTTTTGCTCGGGGATTTATGCTTTGGCATCCTGCATGGTATGCCGTTTTCAGCCATAACCTATTCGTGATATTAATCTTTGTTCAAGCATCCTGTAGGTAGGGCAGTTCCGTCCTGTGGCTCCACAAGACTTCTTGCCGCGATTCTTACAGGGGATGCAAACACTTGTGGCCTTACAATCTTTCCTGGTATGTCCATTGTCACCGCATTTGGAGCAGGCCGACCCCCTGGTGCAGTGCCTCAGTATGTGGTCCAAGTCGCCACAGTTGTGGCAACGAGGTACCACGATGTAGTCTCTAGTATTAATTGCGTGGAAACCCACGTATAGTCTGCCCAGTGATGTTACTTTCCTCCACATTGTTGCAGAGACCTCGGCAACGTGATGCACGACATCCCGGTCCCGAGGTCCCGTTTTAAATCTTAGTTTGAAATTGCTTTTGAATTCATTTCCATCAATATTCTCGAAATTTTGCTTCCTTATTGCTTCAGACAGTTCCTCATTTGTCATTATGGTAGGGACATCATATAATATTATCAAGGGGTTCCTTTTCTTGGGGGGTTCACATTTAACAACTGCGTTTAATTTTGGATTTTCAAGCAGTTTAGTTTTGTCTTCTTCAGACGCAACTTCTACTATTACTGAGTTGCGACTGGGTTTGACGCGTTTTATCTTAATCTTATCTTTGACAGGGTCAATTGTGGTAGTCAGGAGTTCCTGAATCCTTTTGACACTCGTGTCTTTCCCAGGCAAGGTCCTAAGGAAGACCGCTGTCTCCTGTTTCTTAGTTGCCCTGTCAATAGCTTCTTTTGTGTTATTTTGTCTGGTGGGGGGTTGTGCAGCCACCGCCGCCCAGGTTTTGCTTGGTTGTTGTTGCTGTTGTCTTAGCCTGGTGTTTTCTTTCTCCAATTCTTCAACTCTTCCTTCTAATTTGGCATGAGCAATTGCCCATGCAGCCAGTTCATTCTTTATTTGCAATATTGCTGCCTGGCTTATCTTTCCATTTTTGATACTTTGCTCCAGGAGCAACGTAATTTTGGAATGTCTCCTCATAACTGTATAATCCTCCTCAGTCTGTCCCAGCTCGTCCTGTTGAGAGGGATCAGACACAACAGACACTCTCGAAGGCGCACTAATATCACTCGTTTCTGGTGTGGCCATTGTATACGAGTGATAACAAAAGAAGTGGGAGCCCGTCTCTTGCCCCGGACCGGCTCCTCTGGCATGGGGGGGGACTCTTGCAGCTCGCCCACCGACCTCGCCCCTAGGTCAAGGGCACATCAGAGCTGCCAGGTTCAGCACGCCGTTGCCAGCGCACTGGTCCTCGTCGATGGCCCCGTCGTCGACGATTTCACACGACGCTCCTCGGCAAGTGCACCCCGCACTCCGGAGAGGCGGATGCACCCCTCGCCCTTCGCCGCCTACTAGCCCGAGTTTCCACCTGAAGGCCAAGGACCCACTCCTACTCAGGTGGTGGGTCGGTCCCCCAGTCGTTTGGCGGTCTGGGCCCATCTAACCTGGCCCAGGCGATGTCACCACCACCTGGGTTTGGCAGAACACGCCCCGGTTACCCAGGGGCGCGGCGAAGCACCCTTGCCGACTCGCGCCGTGATCCCACGCCGACAAACGAGGTCGCCGGCATGCAGAGCACCTGCTGGTCTGTGCCCTGCGAACAGAAAGGGACTGGTGTTCGGTCCCTCGACACAGCTCCCCCTGTGCCACGCACCCTTCGCTTTCGCATCGGGTTGGGTCGCAGCTCTCCCTTTTGACGCAAGGCAGAATGCCGAGCTTGACGTCTGGCACCACGGGAAGGCGGAAAGAGCTACTTGGGAAGGAGAGGCTGTAGGAGACGCTTCACTTCCCCGAGTGAGGACTGCCGCGGCACGCCCGACTGGAAAGCGATACGCCCCAGTGCGAGCCTCCGTGCCTTACGGCGCGCCGGCAACGGGCGGGCCCGCGCCGAAACGCGCCGTCAAGCGACTGACCTCACGCCAGACTAAGGAGAGGGAGAACTTGCGCGATGTGAACCAATTTTGATGCCACATAAAGTTTAATAAACGCAGCCCGTTGAAGTGTGTCCTGGCGGCGCAAGAGGTTCTGGCGGACGTCGTTGCGGATGACGTGTAATAGGCGACGGAAATTCGTTGCCGCCGTGCGTGTGACCGTGGGGGTAAAGGTAATGCCCAGGTACCGGAAAGTCCGCACAAGCGGCAGTGGTGCCACTTCACCCTCCTGGAGGCCTCGTCCAATGTGCATTGCAGAAGATTTGGCGACATTCATGGCACTGCCAGCGGCAGCCCCATAACGGGTAATCAATTCGAGGACATCCCGAATCTCAGAGCCGGAGCGAACGAGGAGGAGGAGGTCATCAGCATATGCCCGACAGCGAAAAGTGTGTTGGCGTAGGGTGAGGCCAGAGAGCTTGATCGTCAAGCCCCCAATAAGGGGCTCAAGGGCAATAGTATACAGGAGGGTAGAGAGGGGGCACCCCTGCCGTATCGAACGGCAGATAGGTACCGGCCCTGCTATACGTCCATAGACTTGGACACGTGAACTGGCACTGTCGTAAAGACGCCGGATGACGTCGAGAAACGGAGGGGGGAGGCCCATTCGGGCTGCCACCGAAAACAGGAAACGATGACGCACTTTATCGAAGGCGCTGTCGAAGTCTATAGCGACGACCGCTGCCCGGAGCCTGCAGGCCGCCGCTATCGCAATTAAGTCGCGGCATTCCCCTGTGGCAGTCTGTATGTTAATCTGTCCGCCAGGCGTCGTTTGTTCTGGCGAGAGGATATGAGGGAGTGTAGTTCGGAGCCGCATTGCCAGTAAGCGCGCGAAAATCTTGTAATCGGCATTGAGGAGGGTGAGCGGTCTGTAACTCGTGACCATCGAACCACGGGCTGGTTTGTGGACTGGTATAATGATGCCCTGAGTAAAGGCGGGTGGGATTGCTTGGTCAGATGTTATCAGTTCTTGATACATAGTCGTCCACCGTGGGGCCATGAGGTCCCGAAAGGTACGGTAAAACTCAATCGGTAAGCCGTCAATGCCGGGCGATCTGTTGACTGCACCCTTGGCGATTGCGTTGTTGACTTCGTCTAGCGTGACCGCCACTGTCAAAGCATCCGCCTCCGTGTGGGGGAGGGTGCGCGTGACGTAATTCAAAATGGAGTCGTCTGCTGCAGTTTCAGCGTCGTCATCACTATAAGTACGACGGTAGTGCTCGACGAATGCGCGGACGATGTCATTCTGAGTGGTCACCTGCGTTCCATGAGGCGTTGTCAGAGTGCTGATGATCTGCCGACGACGCCTTCGGTTGTCGGACACTATATCATGCATGGATGGAATTTCTGAATCCGCGTGATCGTGGCGCCGCGTCCGTATCACGACCCCTTGCAGTTTCCGGCGTGCCAGCGCAATTATCTTCGCCTTAGTTCTTTGCCGTTCCAACTGGTTGTCCGGGGTTGGCGGTTGAGCATCCAGATCTCGGAGAATTGCGTAATAGAAGTCAACAGTGGTGCGATGCCAGTCGGCCATGTCCTTCCCGTATCTCATCAGTGTCCTCCGGATCGTCGGCTTGGCGCAGTCCAACCACCATGTCAATGTCGAGCGGTAGCGGGGAAGGCGTTGTTCGCAGGCTGTCCATGTTTCAGTGACTTGTTGGCGACACGCCAGGTCATGCAAGTGTGAGGTATTGAGTTTCCATGGCGCACGGCTGCGCCATACTGATTGCGGCGGAAGGAGGACCGTACAGATGTAAGCGCAATGGTCGGAAAAGGCCAGCGGCCAGCGTTCGGCGCCCCGTATCGCAGATCTAAGAGTTTGTGAGACATATATCCTGTCTAGTCGGCTTGCGGAATGACTTGTAAGAAAGGTATGGCCAGAAAGGTCGCCGTGTTGTACTTCCCAGGTATCGTGAAGCAGGAGGTCTCGCACCACTATACGTAGCTCCTGGCATGTAGTATAGTGGGGAATCTGATCTTTAGGATGCAGAACGCTGTTAAAGTCACCTCCTAGGAGGCAATGGTCATAACGCCCTAAAAACAGCGGAGCGATTTCCTCGGAATAAAACTGGGCTCTTTCATGCCGTCGGTCGGTGCCTGAGGGAGCGTAGACATTAATGATGCGTATCCCCATGGCAGTGAGTGCCATGCCCCGAGCTGATGGAAGGAAGGCGACATCGGTCACAGAAATCCCGTGGCGGACGTAGATGGCCACCCCGCGGCCCATAGGATCACTCGCGGAGGCGTGGGCGGTATAGCCATTAATATCCGGGAGACTAGCCAAGTGAACTTCCTGCAGAAGGGCGAAATCAATATCCGAAGCCCAGAACATCTCCTGCATAAGGCGGATTTTCACCCTGGAACGGATGTTGTTGGTGTTGATGGTTGCTATCCGGTAGGCCTGGTGTCGGATTGCTGGTGGCTGGTCCACTCCGCCGTCCGCGTAAGGGTGTGGGCGCCGCAGCGGAACGTTATGCTGCTGGGCCGCAGGAGAGTCTGGGGAGAGTATGATTAGTGGTGCGGCCGTGACGGCCCAGGGTCCCGTAACGGCTCCTGCTCCGTGACCCCCTTCTCGTGCCACGTCAGCGTCAGCACGGGGCGCAGGCACACCGATAGATGTCTCCGCGCTCATTACGTCTTCGTCAGCAGTAGCGGGTTCTGAGGCTTCGTGCTGGTCGACGGGTACGTCCTCCTCGACTTGTAACGTCTCCTCTTGGCCGGAAACGGTGCGACGTCTTCGCTTGCGACGTTTCGGGGAACGTTGTTTCCTTGTGCGACCCTCCGTGTCCGACGACGGAAGGGAGTCACGTCGTTCTGGCAGAAAGGCCGCTGTAGGAACGATGAGCGAGACGATCTCCATCGTGTTTCCGAGATCAGGGTCAGCGTCTGGTTGCGTCGGCATCTTCGGAGCGGCGTCAATGGCCGGCCGAGGCGGCGGGTCGTCCGAGGCGCTCTCCGTCAGTGTCTGGTCGGGCTCGTTGGTGGCGTCGTTTGTGGTGACCAGGCGACGTTGCAAAGTGGTAGGAGAAGCCAGAGCAGCGGCATAGGTCACCGGTAGCACTGTAGGTTGCGATGTGGGTGGTTTTTCGGCAGCTGGAAGTTGCGTAATACGCCGTTGTAGGCATTCGGATCTAAGGTGGCCTTCTTTGCCGCACCCGGAACAGGTCCGAGGCTGGCCATCGTATATAATTATGGCACGGCATCCGCCGATCTGTAAGTAGGACGGGACGTGGCTTCGGAGATCAATGGTGACCTGTCGGACCCCGTTTAGGACAGGATACGTCCGAAACTGTGTCCACTTCTCCGCAGTGTGGCCGTGGACTGTGCCGTATGGGCGTAGTGCCGCGACGACTTCCTCAGCTGGAAGTTCGAATGGCAATTCGAAAATGCGTATCGTTCGCATACCTAAGCCTGCGTGGTCGACGGTTACCTCCCCCACATTGCCATCAGCGTGACAGAAGCGGAGCCCCTGTTTGGTCTCACGTAGTATGCGTTCGCACGCCGCGTCGTTAATGATTTTCACATAGACCGTGCTGCTCACGATGGACAAATGTATGCCTATAATATCGGTCGCCGGGATCTTCACTTCCTCTCGCAGAAAACGCTCCACCTCAAGTGCTTTGGGTCGGGCATAATCGTTGCAGAAAGTAAATCGGAGTGTTGATTTACGGTAACGGTTCGCCATGGATCGTACAAGGTAAGCCGGCACTTAAGCAACGGCCGTCAGAAAGTAAACAAGGCGAGCTCGCGCGCCGCACGAAGTCAACACGTACGCGTCCGCTCTGTTGCCCTGCCGAAGGCAGACTGAAAATGTGTGCCCCTTCCAGGACTCGAACCCGGGATCTCCCGCTTACATGCAGACGTTCTATCCATTTGAGCCACCGAGGATACAGATGAATAGAGCGACTGCAGGGACTTATCCCTTGCACGCTTCCCGTGAGCTGTCCCCATCGAAGTATATCAACAACACCTGTCGGCAGCTGAGGGTTTCAATTAATTATCATTTATTCTAGAGAAGCTGCAAGGCTATCAGTGGTATCTGTTCTTTCGAGAAAGGTTACTATCTTCATATATATAATTAAAGGCTACCCAGCCACTGACCTTCGTCTGTGCGAATGCGCACAGGTTGCTCGTACTCTTACGGGAATCGTCAGCTTAATGTGCGCGAGTAATAAGTGGATGGGCAAATATCTGTTAGGTACACTACGTATGTGGATTGTGGACAGTTGGGAATGCGGGTCTCACGGGAAGCGTGCAAGGTATAACTCCCTGTAGTCGCTCTATTCATCTGTGTCCTCGGTGACTTAGATGGATAGAACGTCTGTCACGTAAGCGGGAGATCCCGGCTTCGAGTCCAGGGCGGGGCACACATTTTCAGCTGTCCCCATCGAGGTATATCAACAACACCTGTCGGCAGCTGAGGATTTCAATTAATTATCATTTACGCTGATATGTATTGCGCTACCCTCAGGAAATCGAAGAAACGACTTCAACATGTTCGTCGCCACAAAAATGCTGACGAAATTCTCCATCTCCACGACAACGCAAGACCTCACGCAAGTATGAGCACCAGAGAGGGGCTCACAAAACTCCATTAGACTGTTCTTCCTCATCCACCGTACAGCCCGGCTCGCACCTTCCGAGGTCTGTCTGTTTGGCCCACTGAAAGATGCACTCCACGGAAAGCAGTACATGGATGATGGAGAGGACACTGATGCAGTAAGACGTTGGATCCGACGTCGAGCAGTAGAGCGGTAGCATGCGAGCATACTAGCCTTCCTAGTAAGGTGGCGTCAAGGCCATCGCATTGGACGGAGATAATGCTGAAGAATAGGGCTTTGTAGTCAAAAGAGGGGGGAATAATGTGGTGCATTGGAGTCCTGAATCAAACCAACCTGATTTCATAAAACAAGTGTGATGTATTACTTTTTGAACGCCCCTGGTACGCTACTGGCCATTAAAATTGCTACACCACGAATATGACATGCTACAGTCGCAAAATTTAACCGACAGGAAGAAGATGGTTCAAATGGCTCTGAGCACTATGGGACTCAACATCTTAGGTCATAAGTCCCCTAGAACTTAGAACTACTTAAACCTAATTAACCTAAAGACATCACACACACCCATGCCCGAGGCAGGATTCGAACCTGCGACCGTAGCAGTCCCGCGGACTGTGATATGCAAATGATTAGCTTTTCAGAGAATTCAAACAAGATTGGCGCCGGTGGCGACACTTACAACGTGCTGACATGACGAAAGTTTCCAAACGATTTCTCATACACAAACAACAATTGACCGGCGTTGCTGCTGAAACGTTATTGTGATGCCTCGTTCAAGGAGGAGAAATGCGTACCACCCCGTTTCCGACTTTGATAAAGGTCGGATTGTAGCCTATCCCGATTGTGGTTTATCGTATCGCGGCATTGCTGCTCCCTTTGGTCGAGATCCAATGACTGTTAGCATAATATGTAATCGGTGGGTTCAGGAGGGTAATACGGAAAGCCGTGCTGGATCCCAACGGCCTCGTATCACTAGCAGTCGAGATGACAGGCATCTTAACCGTATGGCTGTAACAGATCGTGCAACCACATCTCGATCCCTGAGTCAACAATTGGGGACGTTTGCAAGACAACAACCGTCTGCACGAACAGCTCGACGACGTTTGCAGAAGCAAGGACTATCAGCTCGGAGACCATGGCTGCGGTTACCCTTGACGCTGCATCACAGACAGGAGCGCCTGCGATGGTGTAGTCAACGACAAACCTGGGTGCACGAATGGCAAAATGTCATTTTTTCGGATGAATCCAGGTTCTGTTTACAGCATCAGGATGGTCGCATCCGTGTTTGGCGACATCGCGGTGAACGCACATTGGAAGCGTGTATTCGTCATAGCGCCGGATTAGCCGAGCTGTCTCAGGCGCTGCAGTCATGGACTGTGCGGCTGGTCTTGGCGGAGGTTCGAGCCCTCCCTCGGGCATGGGTGTGTGTGTTTGTCCTTAGGATAATTTAGGTAAAGTAGTGTGTAAGCTTAGGGACGGATGACCTTAGCAGTTAAGTTCCATAAGATTTCACACACATTTGAACATTTATTCGTCATCGCCATACTGGCGTATCACCCGGCGTGATGGTATGGGGTGCCATTGGTTACACGTCTCGGTCACCTCTTGTTCGCATTGACGGCACTTTGAACTGTGGACGTTACATTTCAGATGTGTTATGACCCGTGTCTCTACCCTTCATTCGATCCCTGCGAGACCCTACATTTCAGCAGGATAATGCAGGACCGCATGTTGCAGGTCCTGTACGGGCCTTTCTGGATACAGAAAATGTTCGACTGCTGCCCTGGTCAGCACATTATCCAGATCTCTCACCAATTGAAAACGTCTGGTCAATGGTGGTGGAGCAACTGGCTCGTCGCAATACGCCAGTCACTACTCTTGATGAACTGTGGTATCGTGTTGAAGCTGCATGGGCAGCTGTACCTGTACACACCATCTAAGCTCTGTTTGACTCAATGCCCAGGCGTATCGAGGCCGTTATTACGGCCAGAGGTGGTTGTTCTGGGTACTGATTTCTCAGGATCTATGTACCCAAATTGCGTGAAAATGTAATCAAATGTCAGTTCTAGTATAATATATTTGTCCAATGAATACCCGTTTATCATCTGCATTTCTTCTGGGTGTAGCAATTTTAATGGCCAGTTGTGTAGTTCAACTTAGAAAATGCAGGGCTTTTCTACATTTTCGCTACATGTGACAAGTAACTCCGACTCACTAGAGCGCTGAGTGGGGCGCTGTTGGAAACGCCAGAGATCCAACATGGTTCTTCTAAATGACATAAGACACGCTGTCCATTCAACTTCGAACAAGGACTTAATTGCCGTTATGTTTTGGTTTATCGAGTTCTTATATCCCTTTGTTGTGCTTTTATGTACTGAAGGTAGATGCAATGGGCCAGGGTTAACAGCAGATGCGTAGGCTTTTGGGCATGGCGACAAATGAGCTGTCACGTTGTTGGCATGCCTGCGCCAGCATCATCTCGCAATGAGTGGCCGTTCTAAAATACGTAGTGCGAGACGGACGCGCGACAGCTCGCTGCCAACACAAATACCTGCGGAGGAACGCGGGTCGCGGTATTCTGAGAGCCACGCCGCCCAAATGTCAGACGCGCGCTGTGCTGTACTGTGCCGGGCTGTCGAAGCCCGGCTGGAATGCGCGCGCGCCTCGGCCGGACGCGTGGCAAGCACGCGGCCATTGTTCTGCGCGGGCCGGCGGACCGAAGCGGGCGGCGGTTTCGGCGCTGCGTCGACGTCGCCGGCAGCGCCAGCCAACAGCTGGCCGCCTCTTCTGTGTACTTCGATTCTTTATAGCGCCCAAAGCAAAGTCCAGGCAGAAGCAGAAATGCTCTGCGGAATCGGGCGGACTAGATTTCTCACGCTTTGGCAACGATAATATCTTTGTAATTAGGCACGTGCGGACGCTAGTGAGACAGTTCTTGTGACGAGAAACCAGTGACGGCCAGTGGTGGTTGCTGTGTAAGGGCACAAGAGCACGTGAACACCCTAACTTTCAACACCTTGCGGATGTTTTGGTTATTTTTCGTTAAATGGTTCAAATGCCTCTGAGCACTATGGGACTTCACATCTGTGGTCATCAGTCCCCTACAACTTAGAACTACTTAAACCTAACAAACCTAAGGACATCACACACGTCCATGCCCGAGGCAGCATTCGAACCTGCGACCGTAGCGGTCACGCGATTCCAGACTGAAGCGCCTAGAACCGCACGGCCACACCGGCCTGCTTTCTTTAAATGCTGTGAAACTTAACATACATGTTGCAATCTGAAAGATACGGCACTTAAATCTACAGCGCTACTCCTCCTCTAGACTCTGTGAAACTTAGCATCAGGGTCGCGAGCACACCTTCAGTTGCGCACGTTTTAAAGAGCTCTTGCGCGTGCGCAACTCGCGTGACGTAATTGCCTTATGGGCCAAATAGATATGGATTTAATAAACAATGTGCACGGTTCAACCACAAATTTACGTCGGTGCCAGCAGGTGATAACACACTGCGGCAGGCTTTATCCCCATTCGCTCGACATAAATCCTGCTAGATGATAGCACATTCCTCAGGTACACTAATTCACTCGCTGTATGCTGTAGTAAAAGTAGATCAGATGTCAGTATATGTTAAAGTTGTACTGACAGTAAACCTATTTTATCGGTTTCTGAATGAGTTATAGTATATTAAGTTATGAATTTTATCATAGAGGTATCCATTTGAGGCACTGAGAATCATAAATGGCTAAAGCACATCACCATAGACTGTATCATTTATTCATGTTTCTAAAATCTGTTGTACTTATGATGAGTCAGGTTTATCTGTGCTGTAGGCCCACACTGTATATATGAAAATTCACGAAAAGTTGTATCACTGGTTTCTCTGACATTCACTTAAATGTGGGTTGGACGGCGGTGTGCTTTAGGCTCTTATGGATCTCAGCGCCTTCTTTATATTCTAGTCAAGTGGCCCTTTTGGTAGACGTGACTACTTGTCTTTTAGTCATTACCACAAACGGTACTTTGTGTTTGGAGTTGGTTGTTTGCTACGCGGTAATCAGCTTTCGTGTGCAGTGCAAACATAAACTAGTTGAATCTATTTTAAATGCTAACAGAAAAGTAAAGCTGTGAGGAGAAGTCTTGAGCCGTGCTTGGGTAGCTCAGTTGGTAGAGCGCTTGCCCCCAAAAGGCAAAGGTCCCCAGTTCGAGTCTAGGTGGGCACACAGCTTTAATCTGCCAGGAAGTTTCATATCAGGGCCATTCAGCGATCTTCAGATGAGCGATTTACACTGGAGATTGCTGGTGCACGTCGCTAAGTTTTTATCTAAAACTGGAGCGGAGGAGCATGCGCTTAGTTCACCACTGGAGGAGCATCCTCGGTCGAGTTGAACACCCTCTTACGATATTGCTCCACCTGAAGATGGCTAAATGTCTGTCAGTCGAAGTGTCGTGGCAAGAAGTCGACGTCATCCAGCTGCAATCCTGAAACCTCGTGGAATGCTAATGACGCCAGGAAAACTTCGAGAATCACTACTAAATGGCGTTTTCAGACGATTTTGTACAACCTCTGTGCATGCAAGTTCCTCATTTCGCCTAGGAAACACACTAGATAGTTAAAAATGCGAATACGGAAGGAAAACGAGAGTTGCACTTCCCGTTAATGACGAGGTCATTAGAAGTACAGCAAATGCAGTAACAGTTTCGTGCGGTTTGATCATCAAATGCAACTAGTTCAACGTCTTCGGTGTGTGTAGTCTACCCAAATTATCCAACTGGGAAAAAGGGATCTACAGTTTAAGGTGGAATCCGAACTATGTGTCGTTCCTGGCAACTATTCATATCATAGGTGAAGATTCGATTAAGAGCATACCTGAAAGTTTCCGTTGTTCGAACCGTTTTACGACTAGACGATCAGGCCCGACTAGTAGGCTGCAAGCTCTGAATGGTTAAGAATGGACAAGGAAATCGATCCCGTCCTATTCAGGGAACCATGCTGTTCTTAAATGATCTATGGAAAACACGGAAAACCAAAATTTGAATTGCCGGCAATTCGTTCCTTATGAGTGAGAACCCACTGCAATACCACTTCAGGTCGGTAAGTGTGGATATTCATAGAATGTGTTATACACGATTCACAAAGATCTGGTGCACATGAATGTCCTTTAGAGTAACTGCGGTTGAGGTGACGTGAACTGCATGTGACCGCAGAATTAAAACAAAAAAAGCTGTAAAACTGCCGAGTGGCGATATCCCATCTAGAGCAGACGATAAATGGTGAAATGACGGATAAGAATTTCACCACGAAGAATAATTGCTGTGCCGTTCTCAAATGATGTGTTCGCTTAAGTATTATGCAGTTATCTCAAAATAAGATAGTGCCTATTTCCTCTTACCGGTGCTCGGTCACACAGGTGGTGAAGTAAACAAGGGCGTCTAGTGTGAAAGAACCACGCATAACGTCTCTGTGCACTTGTACCGAGCGGCAGGAGGAAGAAACAGTTCAGAGCACATATACAATTTACGAACAGAAAACTCAGGAACAGTGAGTTCGTACGTGGCTTAGAATGTAGAAGTATATATTAAGAGAGGAATGGATCACAGTCTGCAGGCTTCTCATTCGGTTAGGTACGTACATGCCATCTGTGTAACAAATCTTCGCGGCATATTTCAGTGCCCTGAAACACAACCCATTTCGTCAGTATCATATTCTTTTCGGAACGTTACTAGTGGTTGTATTTGACAAGTTAAAACAATGTAGAGATCTGGAACTCAGTTCCGGACACATTTCGCAGACAGGGAGCTACTAATCGCGCCATCCGAGCACGCGTTTCTTATCCGTTCAGGCTTTTCATTCCTCATTTTAAAGGAGCACCTTCCATTTTGCCGTCTTCTGAGATATCCATAGTACTCATAAACATCTCTAAACGGCAATACTGACCTCAGACTTTACTTGCCAGGGACAGCAAAATTTGAAAGGAAGGAAAGATATATTCATTTTAACAGACGTTTGACATCGAGTTCATTAGAGGCGGTCACTCACGTGAACAAGAATGGGGCATAAAATCGACCCTGGTCCTTTTGAAAAATCGGCCTTCGCCTTGCTGCTCAGGAAAGAATGAAAACGATTGGAGGTCAGTTTAAGGCGCGCTGACATCGAGATGGATAAGAGACGAAGTAGCTCGCCTTTGTCAATGATGTAAGGACGAAATCGGCCTTGGTCTAGTGAAGGAAACGCTCTAGCGTTTGCCAGAAATGGTTTTCTTAAGGTATAAAGAAACCAGGGAAAATTTAAATCATGGTGCTCAGACAGGTCATTATATATTTTCGTTGAATTATCCGCGTTTTTTGTCAGTCTGTCAGTCATTCTCGGCGCTTCAGTCTGGAACCGCGCTGCTGCTACGGTCGCATGTTCGAATCCTGCCTCGGGAATTGATGTGTGTGATGTCCTTCGGTCAGTTAGGTTTAAGTAGTTTTAAGTCCATGGGACTGATGACCTCAGATGTTAAGTTTCACAGTGTTTAGAGTCATTTGAACCATTTGCAGTCCATACCTGACGAGCAGAAACCATTTTACAACAGTATCTGCCAGTGAATAGCGAAAGATGGACAAGATAAAGATGAAACATACCCACCATTGTCTACTTTGCTGTAATTTTTTTCGTGATTGTATTTTGAGTACATTATGAATAAGTCTATATGCTCATAACGCACTTTTATCACTACAACCGTGAGACTATTGCACTCGGCCGTTATAGGAAACACATGGTGACGTTACAGTAACCTAGTATAGTGGTCAATAAGCGTAACGCATCGGACTGTCACTGCTTTCAAGTCAACCCTGACCCCGCGCTGAGTCACAAGAAGCCGCCCGAAACAGTTCAAATGGTTCAAATGGCTCTGAGCACTATGGGACTTAACATCTGTGGTCATCAGTCCCCTAGAACTTAGAACTACTTAAACCTAACTAACCTAAGGACATCACACACATCCATGCCCGAGGCAGGATTCGAACCTGCGACCGTAGCGGTCACGCGGTTCCAGACAAGCCGATCAAAGAGCTTTAACTCCCTGCTGCGATAATAATGTGGTCAACTTATATTTCAGTGAATCCCACTTGTCTTGTTTTCGCATGGAAGCCAAATAAACAAAAAGTCTGCAAAGTTTTGGTTTATTACATCCAACTGTAATTATCACTTAAACATCAAGTGAAGCTGTGTACCTGCAACCCTGGAGGAAAATACGCCCAGCTACAGGAGTTGTGGGCTTGGGAGTCTACGTTATTAGTGGCTTGTACAGTAGAGCGTCCATTATCCGAACGTCGGTCAACCGAACGACCGCTTAACCGAACTGTGTACTCGCTCGCACCTGTTACTCTCCCACCATACCGTCCATCATCCCCCTCACTCCCAAACCAAGTTTCCCACAATAGTCGCCGCACTGGACCACCGCTGGCGGAACATTGCTTCTAATGGGGCCTTCACAAGGCGCTGCTGACCGGCCAAACCGCCAGTCGCTGTGTTTCAACAATCAGCACACTTCTGTCGGCTTGGAACTGGCAGTAGAAGTAGCAGCAGTATCAAAGCTGTTCACAGCAACAGCTGCGCCAGCTTGGAGTTGAGGCGTAACGCTCCTCGCAGGTTGAAGGATTGCGCACCCCCAAGAAGAGCTCCTCACGGTGCGAACAGTCACCTTATGTTCTCTGTTACGACCACTTGTGTGCTGCTGCGTGAAGAAGTGAACTTGACGATACAAAATGCTTAAACGTAAACGTGTTGTCCTTTCTATGAGGGACAAGTACGAGATTATTAAAAGGTTAGAAGAAGGTGAATCTGCAACCACTTTATCCAATGAGTACAACGTGGAGAAGTCGACAATTACGGATATAAAAAAACAAAAGACGATCATAGCAAATTTTGTAGCTATGCTTGATTCTACTGATGGATCACAAGCCGTAAAACTATGAAGCTCGCCACTGACACAGATCTAGATGATGCTGTTTACAAGTGGCTTACACAAAAGAGATCGGAAGGAGAACCTATCTCAGGTCCCATTCTGTGTGAGAAGGCAATGCAGTTCAACAAAAAACTTGGAGGGCCTTCGAACTTTAATGCGTGCACGGGCTGGTTAAAACGCTTCAAGTCAAGACACGGCATTCGTGAGATTACAATACAGGGAGAAAAACTGTCGGCTGATTCTTCAGCAGCTGATTCTTTCAAAGTCAAACCAAGGGACGTATTAAGGGAAGAAGATTATGCTCTCGAAAACGTTTACAATGCTGACGAAACTGGACTTAACTGGAAAGCTTTACCGAGAAAAATTCTTGTTTCACGTCATGAATTAGCAGCACCTGGTCCTAAAACAAGCAAGGACCGTATTACAGCTTTGGCTTGTGCTAATGCTACTGGAAGTCACCGACTGCCTATGTTCGTCATTGGTAAAAGTAAAAAACCGCGTTGTTTCAAGCACGTTAATATGTCAGCCTTGCCTGTTGTGTAAACCTCACAAAAGAGCGCCTGGATGGATAGTACGATTTTTATGAAGTGGTTTCTGGACGTTTTCGTACCCTCTGTAAAAGCTCATCAGCTAAAGAATGGGAAGAGGGAGAAAACACTACTTCTCCTTGACAATGCACCAACTCATCCGTCATGTGATATTTTAAACGAAAAAGACGAGTTCATAAAGGTAATATTTCTTCCACCTAACGTAACCTCCTTATTACAGTCCATTGATCAAGGCGTTATTGAGACTTTCAAACGATATTACAGGAAAGAATTGTTGCGTAAGTTATTGTTAGAAAGAGAAGAGGATGGATAAGAAAATCTCTTAAGAAATCATAAGAATATTGACTTGAAAGACGCGTCCTACATGATCAGCGCAGCATGGAATAGTGTAAAGAAAGAGAATTTGAAGAAAGCCTGGAATAAAATTTTGGACACAGAATAAAATTTACAAGATATGATTGAAAATGACGAACAGAATGATAAGTCCGAAATTCTCGGCATGCTAAAAGAAATAGATTGCCACGAACGTGATGAAGAAGACGTTCATGAATGGATGAATATCGATGATGCAGATCCAAGACACCAAATCATGCAGGACAGCGAGATTGTAAACGTCGTCACTGATAAAGATGACGCCGCCAGCATCTCATCAATCAGTGCTCCAGAATGTGAAGATGAAAGTAGCTTCTCAGGCGTACACTTGTTTAGATACTGCCTTGCGATGGTTTGAAGCCCAAGATGAAAGTGACCAGTTTCAGATATCTGATAAAAGTATGTGACTTAGCTGCTCGTAAGCGTGTAGGCTTGCTTAGACAGCCCAAAATAAAGGATTTTTTTAAACGTTAATTTTGTATACTGTGTGTATTTTTCATGCAAAATGCGTATGTAATATGTATATATTTTTGTTTAATAAACTGCGCCACATACTATATATTCCTACTGAAGTTGCCTTTGTGTGTTACTTTGTAATACTAAAAGAGATGCCTTTTTTATGAATAAATTTACTGTACAGTACTTCTTTTGGCAAATAAACATATACAGTTCGATTATCTGAACAAACCAGTTTTCCGAACACCCATTTCCCCATTTACTTCGGATAATCGACGCTTACTGCATTAATGCTACCTTAATTAAACAAAAGTATACAGCACCACTCCTCGTGAACGAAAGTAAAACAGCGTCTGCAATGTGCCGCTTTTCCCAGAGTCAAACTCTGAAGTGTAACGTTCTGAAAAGCGTGCCAATAATTAACCACGGAGGAATTCTACAGTTTATAAGAATATGACATTAGACCCAGGAATGTCTGACACGAAGTGTCAAAATGTAGTTCCCATGTACGACCAGCACTTCATAAGACAAATAACGAAAAACGTTGGGGAGTCCTGCTTGAAAAGTATGGATTTTTGGAATGCCCATGCAGAAAAATTATGGGGAGAGCTTGTAACAGCGTAGCAGAGGTCGCACGCTTGTTACAGTAGCCAGTGAAAGCGCGGCAGATGGTTACAAGGACGTGCTCACTGTTTGCTTGTTGCCTGCCTTCCGAGACCAGTCCGCAACGGCAAACGAGTACAAGGCAGGGGTGTCCAGTATCGTGTTTTCAGCATAACGTAACTTTTATGGCATGTTTCTGAGCGCCAGCGCTGCGTTAGACCACAGACGTTCATACGATACCAATACTCGATTCGTCACACTAATCAGAGATTCATACCCCAAGAATGCTTCTGCTGTCTGATGGTGACTATAGCCTCAAGAGTGAATCCTTGGACAAACTTCAGACAGTCGGATACTCTTGATGACTAATAGTGAAGCGACAAGTAACACCAAAGATCTCCAAATACACGGTGTCACTGCTCTCGCCCTACTCTGCCCTCGACAAATATGAGAAGCAAAAAATAAAATACTTGCATTCACATCGTACGTCTCAGAGTAGCCAACAAAGCTGTGAAGAAGTGAGTTAAAATCTCAGTACTTGCTATTCGGACGTAGTGTCGTAAGACCCATTGACCCCATCGAGTGCAGAAGTATCCAACTCAATGCGCATACCGACTAATTAAGTATGAAACGCCAGGTGGTTGGGTTCCATTACGCTTTTTTATAATTTGTTTATGAAAAGTCGTGACGGAAGGAGCTCCAAATCGAATAGATAGAGCGCTACTGAATTTACTGGTGCCTACTGTTGTGGGTAAGGATGTTGTGATCACTTGGAGTCAGCAGCGAGTAAATCAAACTCAACACTTTAAAAAAATCAAACAAATGTATCAATACTCCATATGTGACAGATTTTCTAAATCAGTATCTGCGTTGAGATCTATCAAAGTTTATTTTCTGTTATGTGATCGAGCCGCCTTCCCCACTAATAGGTAACCAAATCTGCAGCTTCTATGGGTACACTTTTCTTAGTTGATGCCGTTTCGTCTACGCTTTTAGATATACAGCTTCATTTGATGTCTGATGTGATACTGGCGTTTGAATAACGAGCAAAACCTTTACGGACTGTTTGTTTATTCTTAACTTCCAGTACAAACAAAAATGTGTTTCTGGCGCACTACTAATATGGCTGCCGTCGGTGTTGCCACCATACCATCAGTCAAAACTAAAGTATAGTACTATCTGAGATGACACACAGCTGTCAGACCAACCATCACCAGTCGCTCCTATCTTCTCACATATTCTGCCCTCAGCTGAGGTTGTTTCTTTTGCAGTTATGGCTTGTGATGTCATTGTTATGGCGTCAATCAAGCACACATCCTAATTAGAAAATATGAAGATGGCATCTGTTCTTTAGGACATGTCCGAAAGAACAGATGCCATCTTCATATCGTTTAAGGCTAACCGGCTGATGACCTTCTTCAGTGCGGATGCACACGATTTGCCCGTTCTCTTACGCGACTCCGTTGATTGTCTGCCGCGAGTAATGGGTATAATGGCAGGGGCACTACGAATGTAGTGAGAATGTGGGTGTCACGGGGAACGTGCCAGCGATAAATCCCTGGAGTCGCACTATCTTCTGTGCCCTCGGTGGCTCAGATGCGTCTGCCGTGTAAGCAGGAGATCCTGGTTTCGAGTCCCAGTCGGGGCACACATTTTCAACTGTCCCCGTTGATGTATATCAACGCCCATTAGTAGCTAATGGTATTGATTTCATTGTAATTTAATTAGAAAATGTCCTTTACGTCAAACCATCTGTTATACAAATTCAGATTACGCTGAAGATCAATATTAAACACTATTCAGTGGGACAAAATAAAATTTTGGGAACTTCGCAGATTGCTGGTTCTGTTCCTATGTAAATCATGTTTACAATACACTGATTCACTGGGTTGACATAAAGCTAAAAAGGCTATGTTTCAGAATGGAAATTTAACAGATTGTCGTTTTAATTTTTATCTGATGACTGCGTTTGACTAGGAGGATACAGTTCTGAAATCAGATTTTGTCAAGCAGTTTTGAAGGTTATCGACGTAACACTGTATATGTTTTCATTGATTGGTACGAGGGCTGTTTCATATTGATTTACACTTTATTTTTTCTCATCATTCATGGTCCGCCACTTGACTCATCATTACAGTTGCATGGTATAGTAATTTGGTCTAATTGTTAGTGACAGTACAATCAGTAGAAGTGAAACCCTGCTCAGTACAGCCTGTTTTCCCAACTGCTGTCATTACGTGGACGGACAGCATCGGATGTGATCATCAAGCACAGCACTGGACTACATGGTTGCGTGGAAGAAGGGTACAAACACTGCGGACCTTCAACAGGCGATTGGCGGCAGGGTGTGGAGAATGTGCAGCATCACGAAAAGTGTTCTTGCAACTGCCGCGCGGGGTAGCCGTGCGGTCTTAGGCGCCTCCACGGTTCGCGCGGCTCACCCCGTCGGAGGTTCGAGTCCTCCCTCGGGCATGGGTGTGTGTGTTATCCTTAAGTTAAGTTAGTTTAAGTTAGATTAAATAGTGTATAGGCCTAGGAACCGATGATGCCAGCGGTTTGGTCCCATAGGAACTTACAACAAATTTCAAACAAACAAAAAAAAAAATCTTGCAACAGGACAACGTTCGTCCCCTTATGAGTCAGAAAAGCATGTGTGCCATCGCTGAAATGAGGTTCCAGGTACTGCCACATCCAACGTACTGTCCTGATTTAGCCCCGTTAACTTCTGCAGGCCCTCGTCAAACCACTTTCCTGGAGTCGGTCGCACACATCACAGAAAAGCTGCTCGCATTTCGTGGAAGTCTGCGAAATGATGTCCGCGCAGAGGTTTCTCCATAGCCCCTAATAGGTGCTAATCATAAGGGACCCATTTCAGGAGACTGCGGTGATGTGTCATTAACACGAATCATATTTCATCTACACCTACGTCCATACTCCGCAAGCCACCTGACGGTGTGGCAGAGGGTACTTTGAGTACCTCTATCGGTTCTCCCTTCTATTCCAGTCTCGTATTGTTCGTGGAAAGAAAGATTGTCGGTATGCCTTTGTGTGGGCTCTAATCTCTCTGATTTTATCCTCATGGTCTCTTCGCGAGATATACGTAGGAGGGAGCAATATACTGCTTGACTCCTCGGTGCGCCGGCCGGTGTGGCCGAGCGATTCTAGGCGCTTCAGTCTGGAACCGGGCGACCGCTAAGGTCGCAAGTTCGAATCCTGCCTCGGGCATGGATGTGTGTGATGTCCTTAGGTTAGTTAGGTTTAAGTAGTTCTAAGTCCTAGGGGACTGATGACCTCAGATGTTAAGTCCCATAGTGCTCAGAGCCGTTTGAACCAATTTTTTTTTTTTTTTTTTGACTCCTCGGTGAAGGTATGTTCTCAAAACTTCAGCTATGGTAGCCATGGTTTTCCGACTTGTATGGGCACGAGCACTGTCTTGTTCCAAGAGCACTTTTCGTGACGGTGCACGCTATCCACACACTGCCACGAATCGCCTGTGAAAATACGCAGTGTTTACGCTGTTGTTCCTTAGAAACAACGTCTTCAGGCGCTGTCCTTGGTGATCGCATCCCGTGTTGTCCGCCCACGTAACGACAGCAGTTGGAAAAACGGGCTGTACCGAATATGGTTTACGCTTATAGTGATTATCCTACGACCTACAGTTAGAACAAAGTGCTACACACTTGCAGCTGTAATGATGAGTTAGATAGTGCACATGAATGATGGTAAAAATTGAAATGTAAATCAATGTGGAACGTCGCTCGTATTATTTAATAACATCCTCATTTAGATGAAACTAGGTATATGAATCGAGGTGTTTTGACCTCGCACTTAGATTCAACTATCTTATCTGGTTCAAAATGATTTTCCAAGAAAGTGTCAAGAAAATAGGTTAAGCTGTGCTCTCTTATATCAGACGTGATGGAACCTAAACCTATAATGTAACTGCGAATAGGAGGTGCTGTCGACCTCCGATAAATGCTAGTAATGGTGGACATAATTTATAGCAAGGAAACGAAAAGCGAGTACTTGAATCACATGATATTGGCTTACGTAGTGAAATGTAAATAAAATGACTGGTGTGGGGTAGGGATGCATAATTTAAAGTAATTATTTGTTGTAGCTGAAACCTTTTGTTCAGCTACTTCAGAACCAAGTTCTGTTACTCCGCCATACACCGTAAGGTGGCTTGAATATTATATTTAGACGTGCGGACTTGGCAAAAAGAAGAGACATCATGCAGATGTTTGTTGTCTTGCAAACGTCCCCATCTGTTGACTCAGGGATCGAGACGTGGCCGCACGATCCGTTATATCCATGCGGATAAGATGGCTGTCATCTCGACTGCTAGTGATACGAGGCCGTTGGGGTCCAGCACGGCGTTCCGTATTACCCTCCTGAACCCACCGATTCCATATTCTGCTAACAGTCATTGGATCTCGACCAACGCGAGCAGCAATGTCGCGATACGATAAACCGCAATCGTGATAGGCTACAATCCGACCTTTATCAAAGTCGGAAACCTGATGGTACGCATTTCTCCTGCTTACACGAGGCATCACAACAGCGTTTTACCAGGCAACGCCAGTCAGCTGCTGTTTGTGTATGAGAAATCGTTTGGAAACTTTCGTCATGTCAGCACGTTGTAAGTGTCGCGACCGGCGCCAACCTTGTGTGATGCTCTGAAAAGCTAATCATTTGCATATCACAGCATCTTCTTCCTGTCGGTTAAATTTCGCGTCTGTAGCACTTCATCTTCGTGGTGTAGCAATTTTAATGGCCAGTAGAGTATATGCGCCTTGACGGCAAATAATGATACCTTCAGTGCGCATGCACTCTTCGCTCGACCTCTTGCGGAAATCAGGTGAGGCTGCAAGCAATTAGGATAATTGACAGGAGACACTACGTATGTAGTGGGCGACATATGGTAATTTGGTTTGGAGGGGAAGCGCGCAGGGATAGTCGAAGTGGTTAGGACGACAGTTCGCGATAAGCGGGAAATTCAGGTTCGAGTCTCGGTTCGCTACTAATTTTCACTTGTACTTCAGTGTCCGACTGCAACTGATGTCAGAATTTCGCTTTCGTCTTGCACGTTATAGACGTAGCTCAGCAGATAGTGCGCCGTTGCGAAGCGCAGGCGACGTAGCTCCGGGGCGCAGCAGCGGTCTGCACGTCAGCAGAGGCGGGGGCGGGCTTCGGTCGCGGAGAGGCTGGTCGTGGCAGCGGCGGTGAAGGTCGCGGCGCGCCGCAACGCAACCGTTAGCGGGCCGCCTGCCGGCTCTAAATGCGGAAACAATTGGGCTGCGTGAGTGTGAGTGTGAGTGTGAGCGTGGCTATCTGGGTCACTGACCCGGGTCCGCTGCCGCCGCGTCGGGCAGTCCGGAGCACCGCGCCGCCCCGAGGTAGTCGAGCTGCCCAACACATTTCGCAACCGCGCTGAGGCGACCCTCTACTCTCAGTTCTGCGCCCTATCCCCACCCCCACCCACAGCTTCTGCCGCGAGAACAAACAAGCGGGGTGGGCTGCCGTTACGTCCGGCTACAACGCACCATTTCACGAAGCACGTCTGTAATGCTCCTTAAATGGTTCAAATGACTCTCAGCACTATGGGACTTAACTTCTGAGGTCATCAGTCCCCTAGAACTTAGCACTACTTAAACCTAACCAACCTAAGGACATCACACACACCCATTCCCGAGGCAGGATTCCAACCTGCGACCTTACCGGTGGAGCGTTTCCAGATTGCAGCGCCTAGAACCGCTCCGCCACTCCGACCGGCTATAATGCTCCTACTGCAGTACCTTGTGTAGTGCAGGATACATGGTGCATCAATATTATTTCCCACTTCCTGTTCCAGGAGGCATTCGGCATGTCTCCCCACCCTCTACCAGCGATTTCCCGAAGTCGTTTAAGACGAATGCGAGCGATTTTCTAGCCCTCCTTCTTACCCAGTCCCAGGTTGTGTTCCATCTCTGATCACCTCGTTGTTGACGGGATGTTAAACACTAATCTTCCTTCCTCCAGTCGCCCCCCTCCCCCTCCCCCCTTACAGGCTAAAATTTTCCCAGCTGTACAGTCATAATCACGACACATCTAGTTCGAAATATTTATTGATTTGACTGAATTTTCCGTCGTTGCTTGGCTCAAAAATGGTTCAAATGGCTCTAAGCACTATGGGACTTAACATCTAGGCGCTACAGACCGGAACCGTGCTGCTGCTATGGTCGCAGGTTCGAATCCTGCCTCGGGCATGGATGTGAGTGATGTCCTTACGTTAGTTAGGTTTAAGTAGTTCTAAGTTCTAGGGGACTGATGACCTCAGAAGTAGAGTCCCATAGTGCAGAGCCATTTGAACATAACATCTAAGGTCATCTGTCCGCTAGACTTAGAACTACTTAAGCCTAACTAACCTAAGGACATCACACACATCCATGCCCGAGGCAGGATTCGAACCTGCGACCGTAGCAGCCACGCAGCGCCGGACTGAAGCGCCTAGAACCGCTCGGCCACACCGGCTGGCCCGGTGCTTGGGAAAACATAATAATATCACAAAGGAAAGCACTTCCTTAAGTTCTGCAAAATTAGAACTACTTGGTCACCAGCCAGCTTTCGGCTTCTTATCCCATCTTTAGGTGATAACTGAATGACGCAAACACAGATAAAAATTATGTACTACTTACACACAATACTTATACAGAAGGTAAAAAAATGACAAAATTTTTAACACGCTTGTTTCAGTAGCCATCCTCCGCAGCAAGCACAGAAATATTTGTTTTGTAAATAAAACTGCCTTTCCTTGCCGAAGCTTGTATCCTCCTCTTTGGTTTGTTTAGGAAACACGTAATGAAGTTACAATTTTTACGTTGTTAAAAGCTGAGTTCGAAAAAATAGCTATACCGAGTGGCAAAAGAATAATAGTACATCACAAAAAAGGAGAAACATTCGAACAGTGTGAAAGAGTTCGAAATACAAGTTTTACTTATGTGTTGGTAATAAAATGGTAGTGCGACCTCCAGACAGATGAGAGGAAACGCAGATCACAGAAAACCATCCCATTGATGATGCCTTACAGCAAGAAAAAGGCGAAACGAGCCTGCAGAAAATTAATTAAGCTGCAGCAAGAAACGGCGATTTTATTTACAAAACAAAATTTTCACTTAAGAAAACATTACAATAATTATGAACTCAAAAAGGGATAAATAAAGTTTTTGCGTGGGCATTTATTTACCAAATGATGAGAAATAAGATGAATTTACAGTTTTAATCTAGTGTTTCTGACGAAAACTTGATTCAACAAAGAGGAAAATGGAAACTGAGTCTGATCACTTAATACTACGCTGCGTCATGTGTTTGTTGATTTCCAGTATTCCTAGCTGGGTCATCTATCTGCATCTATCAGAACGTTAAACTCTAGCAACTACAGAACTGCATTTTATAATACCAGTAACATATCAAAATTTTATTCCGTAGTAAAGACAAACTGCAACACTTGTCACAGAGTAGTGTACATAAAATCACTTGCAAGCGATATGAAAAAGTGTGTATTGGTCAGTCAGGCAGAGCTGCAGCAATCAGACTATGTAAACACGAGAGAAGCTGGTGATTAAGGAAGAAAGATTTCACTTTTGCTAATCATCTTTTAGCATAAAACCATACATATGATGTAGAATGTGAAGTTTTACATTCTGTCAAGAGAAGCAGAAAGATAACCCTACTGGAAACACTGGAAATAGAGAAACAGATGACACAGAATGCCAACATAGTACTAAATAATCAACCTCAATTTCCATTTTCCCCTTTGTTAATAAAGCTTTCATTGCAAATACTGGATTCAAACTTTAAATTTATCTTAACTCTCGTCATTTGTTTAACATATCTATACATATAAATTTTGTTTATCCATTTTAGTTAATGTGATTATTGTAATGTTTTCCTATGTAAACGCTTTGTCATTTTTGTACCTTCTGTAAAATAATATCTCTGTACGTCGCACATCATGTTTATCTGTTTTTGAGACCTTCAGTTGTCACCTGTAGATAGCCTAAGAAGCGGAAAGCCGGTTCGTTATCAAATAAATATTACTTAGCAGCAGATCAGGAAGTGTTTTCATTTTCAATATTCTTCATTTATTGTCTCGTCCAAGTCACTTGCTACCTCGTAATGTTTAGAAGGAACCTCTCCACGATGTTCGCCACATTTCTCGTGATGTATAGCGTTTTTTAGCCATCCAGTTATACTATAGCCCTGACTCTCTCTGTGGATTTGAAACGAGACGATGAACTCAGAATGATTCTGTTTAAACAGCAACATCTAATCGAAAATGGTTCAAATGGCTCTGAGCACTATGGGACTTAACTTCTGAGGTCATCAGTCCCCTAGAACTTAGAACTACGTAAACCTAACTAACCTAAGGATATCACACACACCCATGTCCGAGGCAGGATTCGAACCTGCGACCGTAGCGGTCGCGCGGTTCCAGACTGTAGCCCCTAGAACCGCTAGGGCACCCCGGCCGGCATCTAATCGAAATATGCTCCCGCTTTCCGTCTCTGGTCCTGTCACTGGTACGAGTTAAACAAGTTTTACAATGTTTGACAAACAGAATTTTGATAGTGTATGTCGACAAATGATTGAATGACAGCAAATATATTGTGAGTCCTGTCATTTGACATTTCTTCACTGCAGCTCAATAGATGGCGTAGACGAAGTTTGGGCAGTATGGAGTACCGTTTACTTTTGTGGTTACGCCACCAATTTTAATCATTCTTAGCTATTAATCGTACTTTATCAATTTCAACTATTTAGCAATAAGTATTTGTATTTCTTTTAGCAAAACTGCAAAAATTTACAACCGGAGAAAAGTTTTAAAAATTATTGTACTTGAAGGCTAACATGGACTAGGGTTGTAAAAATGCAAGTAATCATGAAAAACTGGGGAAAAATCTTGTATGCACGCTAAATACTGTTCTTAGATTGCTCTTCTTTCAAACTCTTAAAAGAATTGCATATTATTGACAGAAAAAAATGATTTAATAACTGATCTATTAATTTTATTAACTTCAAAACAAACTCTCAGAACAATTATTTGTTAATGTAGTATAGATGATTAGTTTTATATTCATATATATGTATAAGTCACAAATCTAATCTTCGTTCTCAACAGCTGCATAGTCAAGGTGGATTTTATGGAATACCAAGTAATTTGAATTGCCCGACATGCCATCTTGGGCTTCACAACATAACAACAGAACCAACTGTTTGTTAAAATTCATGGTGAAAGCTTCGGACGTCGTTATTTTGCACAATTCGCTACTAGTTTCGGTCAAATGACCATTATCAGGCTAAGCCTAAAACGAATAAATCAAATCATAAGAGATTAAACAGCTTACAGGGAAATATAAGTTTAGATAGTATATCACTTACTGGCATAAACGGCAGGAAAGTTATAACATAATTTGAACAAAAGGAATTTGTTCTTTTGAGCCCACAATAGCATGTACTTTTTTTACAGTAATAACTGTATACAACAGTTTTCGTAAGACGCAAAGTCCACATCAACAGCTAGTAACACACTGACAGATATAATTAGGCCAAACATTCAAGAATACAGTCAAAGACAACGCTATGTCAGAGGTAAAAATATAGTACATGCTAGCAATAGTAGCATCACTTTACTAAGGGGTACGTTATAATCTTTGGTTCCGTGGAAACATTGTACATTAGTGAGCTAGACGGTGAAACTACGCATGTACAAACGTAATACATCAAGAAATGCCACACTGTCGACCTTTGTAATCTAAGACACATAGTAATTGCCGAAAATAAATCAGCTTAAACCATAGAAAAAACATTTATTGACATCAGTGCATCAGGTAAAACCACATTGGCGAAATTTTGTACGTTACAAAACATCGTAATTGCCGAAAAATAAGTCCGCTAGGACGCATTACTAGGCTAGGATGTTGCTATGTTAACAGATAAAAACCAAAATAGCATATACTAGCATGTAAACATCAGCCCACAAAATGATGCATCGTAAAATTTCATGTACAGTGTGAATAACAAAACGCCAACCTCACACAGCATCCTACACCAAATATATTGTACAGTAACACACATTCCTGTTGGATATAGAGATTAAAACTTTATCACATTTTTAATTTCGTATACCCATACATTCCTGCTGTACGGCAGATTCTGTTTTTTTTTTTTTTTTTTTTTTTTTTTTTTTTTTTTTTTTTTTTAATGAGTGTGGGTGTAAAACATGGTATAGAGAAAGCAGGGGAAAACATTGCTAATATCCCTTAAAATTTTTTTAGATGTATATTTTTTTCTCAGAATTACAGACCACCTCTAGGATCTTCCATCCGAGACCTAACCAAATAAAACCATACAAGACATACGAAACCAGGGGGCTGTGCTGGGTCGGGAATGGATCTGAGGGCTCATGCCTAATCATCAGAAAACTGGATGTGAAATAGAAAACAAAAAATTACCATAGGACCTATGCCACTCAGTCAGAAGCGGGAAAGATGTGTGTCACATATACAATCCTAAAAATATCTAACTTTACACATCTTTTGAAACAACATGTATAACCGGTATCTGTCATGTCCAAGAAATAAATCATAAAATATTACCGACAGGAATTCATCAAAATGTTGCATTTAATATTTAAATATCTGTTACCAGGAAATATTCTGTTTCCATAGAAGTTTATCAACCTATATTAGAAATCACATTATATATTCAAAAAGTTAAAACATAGTTTTGCTTAAAGAGTGTAAAACAAGGCTAATATGAGCATATATATACTTAAAATTTATGTTCAATATTGGAGTCCAAAAAGAGAACCCACGATCTCCAAACGTCTCCACAATTACAGTGAAACTATCCAACCTGTCTGTAATTACAAAACCTTCACATAGAATAAACTTCTCATAACTAACATTATCAAACCATATCAGAAATGGTTTGGTACATTAGAGACCATACTACAATATTACAGAAGAATCTACAGCATGCCCTACATGAACTTCATATTTGCATTGTCACTCTTTTGGAGGTACTAGATGGGGGAGGCATCAACACTGAACAGTAATTCACTTACGATAATGAAAAATAATTGTAAAAGCGTAGAATTTATAAAAACATACATGGTAAATTCTAGAAATAACTGGCAAGCATTTACAAAAACCTATATTCGATAAAGATGCCAACTGTATTGGTGTGCAAAAGTCGACTAATACGTAACGATATATTACTATTTTATTTTATAAATTATATACGAGGTTCGTTGAATAACTAATGCCCCACAATTTTTTCTCAGGACATATTTATTGTTAATAGTATTTGGTGACAATATACATCAACATGTTTTGTCCACGTCCTATCTTTCTACGTAGCCTCCATTACGTTCTATAGCTGTACGCCAACGTTGTGGAAGAGCATGTATTCTCTGGTGGTAAAAGCTCTTGTCCTGGAGGCGTAGCCAAGTTTTCACTGCGTGACTGACACTCCCGTCATCTTCAGTGGATTCCCCGTAGAGAATCCTTAAGCGGCCCTAAGAGATGGAAGTCCGAAGGTGCCAGGTCTGGACTGTAGGTTGGATGAGGCATTTATGTCCAACCCAATTTGGCGATGCGTTCCCGGGTTCTCAGACTTGTGTGTGGGCGTGCATTATCATGCTGGATTTCTGTTGCCAACTGTCGAGTTGTGATGCGCCGGGCGGCACGAATGATGGCATCCGCACGATTCAGCCATGTCTGGAACAGTGGCTGTGACAGGAGGTCCCGAGCGTGGGTGACCATGGAGCTACGTTTCTGCATTTCCTCGGGCTGTAACTTTCTTAACCCATCGTCCAACTGTACTCCTACGAACTGGAGCACCGCCATACATTGCACACAAACGTTTATGGATGTTCGCCACGGTTTCTTTTTCTGCATAGAGGAATTCAATAACAGCACGCTGCTCGTAACGTGAGTCGTATGTAGACGCCATTTTGACGCTGTACTGCGGCTCTGCCATCTGCCAGAACGGTTCGCAACTTCACCGGCGCACAGAAAAAACATCAAATGTGAAGCACCAGTAAGGACATTGGTCTGTATATATTAATGGCTTTTTTAAAAAATATGTGGGGCATTACTTACCAAACGACCCTCGTAGTTTTAATTGTTAGTATACATTTTCAATAAGTCTTGCGTAGTTTTTAAAACTTATCGTCGAACTGCGGAAACAATTGTTGTGTTCCGCAACTCACACGATGTTTGGATGCGGATGGACTCGCCACAGACCATCACGGGAACATTTTGGAGTAGATAATGCGTCTCCTGCTAAGGAACACAACTCAATGGATGAGAAATCACGGTATTCCTTATCGCCTGACTAATCCATAACAGCGGAAATGCATGTATTTTTTTCTGTACTTATACTGTAGGCCTAAATATCTAAGCTTAGTTTTTTATGCCGTATTATGTACAATATTTATACATACATTTTGTTGTGCATTAACTTCAAATGGTTCAAATGGCTCTGAGCACTATGGGACTTAACATCTGTGGTCATCAGTCCCCTAGAACTTAGAACTACTTAAACCTAACTAACCTAAGGACATCACACGCATCCATGCCCGAGGCAGGATTCGAACCTGCGACCGTAGCGGTCACGCGATTCCAGACTGAAGCGCCTAGAGCCGCACGGCCACACCGGCCGGCGTGCATTAACTATGGTAATTTAAGGTATATTTGAAAGTGGCCTGGATGTGAATTTTGAAACCAGTGCACTCAAATAAAATACGTATCAGCAACTGGATCCACATTTCCTGAGCTGAATAGACAGTTGCGGGATAACGGCACTTCCAAATATGGACAAACTAGTAACGTTTTTAATACTGTATATTTAGTGGTGTTGGAAGGCGAATGGAAGGGCTAAAAACACACATTAACCATTATCAGTAGAAAAAGGTCACTAAAACTAATTAAGACGCAGGAATTGGACAAAAATATGGAAACACCGCGAGAAATGAATGCATGACCATAAACGCACATGCTAGCCAAGCCTGCAGGCTGCGCTGCTCTATTTGACCACCAACAACACCTGTGCAATATTCTTAATACGTTGCAAGTATCAATCTGGTCAGAACAGTGTTATGTGTAGTTGTGGGTTCATTATGTCGGAGCAAAGGAATTCGAACGTGGCCAAATTGTCGGTGCTCGGATGTTGGGTGCTTCCGTAGCCACAGCGGCATAAGTTATTGGTGCTTCGGGAGGCTCAATATCGAAAATTTATACCGCATACAGGGAAATCGGGAAAATATCTTCACAAGTGACGAAATTGTGTCTAGCGTGACCGTGACAGACGGTCATTGAAGAGGATTATGACGAAAAATAAGAGGACGGCAGCTGCAAAAGTCGCAACAGAACTGAATTTCAAACACGCAAACCCTGTTAGCACCAAAACAACACAAAGGGGGCTCCAGAAACAGGGTATTGCCCTGCAAGTTGGAATTCCAAAACCATTCATCAGTGATGCAAATACTCGTAACACGAAAATGTGGTCCCGAAGCCATAAAACCTGCACTATGGAGCAATGGAAGAATGTCATTTTTCATCGGATGAGTTACGTTTCACAACGATTCCAACTTCAGGCCGTATTTACGTCCCAAGAGTGAAACACTGCGCGGCTTCGGTTCAAAAATCTTCAAAAGTGTGTGAAATCTTGTGGGACTTAACTGCTAAGGTCATCAGTACCTAAGCTTACACACTACTTAATCTAAATTATCCTAAGGACAAACACACACACCCATGCCCGAGGGAGGACTCGAACCTCCGCCGGGACCAGCCGCACAGTCCATGACTGCAGCGCTTAAGACCGCTCGGCTAATCCCGCGCGGCCGCGGCTTCGGTGATGATGAGGGTGGCCGTTCGTGGTATTCCATGAATCACATGGTTACTCTGCAACGTCGCATTACTGCTAAGGTTATGTGACCATTTTGGCTAATTAGGTCCATCCCGTGGTACATTGTGTGTTCCCCCCTGGTGATGCTACGTTCCAAAACGACAAGCCCCACGTTTACTTACGTTCAGGATTGGTTTTGTGAGCTCGAGGATGAATTGTTGCATCCCTCTTGGCCACCACAGTCACCACATCTTTGTATTGGCTCAAATGGCTCTGAGCACTATGAGACTTAAATTCTGAGGTCATCAGTCCCCTAGAACTTTGAACTACTTAAAACTAACTAACCTAAGGACATCACACACATCCATGCCAGAGGCAGGGTCACATATCACTCCAACTGGACAGCCGCCCTACACCGTTACAGAGCCTGCACCGGCTTGAACAGTCCCCTTCTGACATGCAGACTCCACGGATTCATGAGGTTGTCCCCGTCGCCGTACACGTCCATCCGCTCGATACAGTCTTAAACAAGATTCGTCTGACCCGGTAACATGTTTCCGGTCATCAACAGTCCAATGTTGGTGTTGACGCATCCAGGCGAGGCGTAAAGCTTTGTATCGTGCAGTCCTCTAGGATACACGAGTGGGCCTTCGCCTCCGAAAGCACATATCGATGATGTTTCGTTGCATGGTACGCACGCTGATACTTGTTGAGGGCCCAGCATTGAAATCTGCAGTAATTTGCGGAAGGGTTGCACTTTTGTCGCTTTGAACGACTCTCTTCAGTCGTCGTTGGTCCCATTCTTGCAGGATCTTCCTCCCGCCGCAGCGATGTCGGAGATTTGATGTTTTACCGGATTCCTAATATTTAAGCTACACTCGTGAAATGGTCATACGGGAAAAACCACATTTCGTCTCTGCTTCGGACATGCTGTGTCCCATAGCTTGCGCGCCGACTATAACACTACGTTCAAACTCACTCACATCTTGATAATCTGCCATTGTAGCACCAGTAACCGATCTAACAGCTGCGCCAGACATTTGTTGTCTTATGTAGGCGTTGCCGACCGCAGCGCTGTTTTCTGTCTCTTTACATATCTCTGTATTTGAATACGCATGCCTATCCCAGTTTCTTTTGGGGTTTCAGTGCAATTGGGGTCATTTGTTAATATCCCTGAAATCGCAATACCAGTCCGTGTTTTCTTCGCTGACGAGGCGTGGTTTCAGCTGAGTGGATACGTGAATAGTGAGGAAACGATAATTTGGTGAAAAATCCACTTGTCTTTCAAGAAGACACCTTGCACTGTCAGACAATTGGTGTGCGGAGTGCAGTATCGCGTCGTCGAATAGTGGGTCCTACTTTTCTTTGAACAGTGTTGTGAATCGAGATGCCATCACACAGTTATTTCGCATTTTGAAGCGGCTGAACGTTATGCTTGGTTGCAGTAGAACACATCTAGTGAAAAACTTAATTTGTCAAGCGAAAATTTTGGTGATAATCATTTCTAAGGTTCAAATGGTTGAAATGGCTCTGAGCACTATGGGACTAACTTCTGAGGTCACCAGTCCCCTAGAACTTAGAACTACTTAAAGCTAACTAACCTAAGGACAACATACACATCCATGGCCGTGGAAGGATTCGAACCTGCGACCGTAGCGGTCACGCGGTTCCAGACTGTAGCGCCTAGAACCGCTCGGCCACACTGGCCGGCCATTTCTAAGGGATTATGGCCTCCATGTTCTCCCGATTTAACGTTTCCACACTTTTTTTCTGCAGAGTTGTCTTTAAGAGGTCTATAAAACCAGGTCGCATACACTGAAAGAACTCGGAAGAATAACATAACAACATCAGTGTTAACGTGCTGAGGATAATACCCTCAAACAATGAAAAACGATTTCGTGCACGCGTTACTGAATGGAAAACATTTGGAACATAATGTTATAAACCCTGTGCGTGGGAGTTTTTTTTTTTTTTTTACTAATGAAAACATCGTATTTTGGATGAAACAAATTACCTGTATCGAGGTGTATCGACCTCGTGCATCGACTGTGTTACATCAATCCCAATGGAATGTCTTTCAATGAAACTGTCGAACACTAAGGTTTTATTTTATTCTTTTTTTCCTTTTTTTTAATTGGCTTTCGGCCGGAAAGTCACACTGCCACCTCTCAGTGTCTTACAGATATTCTATAGTTTTACAGGATAAGGTTAAATTTATTTAAAAATTTCATAATGAGGTTTAAAATGAATATATCATTTTGATCAAGAGCTGCTGTATTAGTTGGAAATGATTGGTGAAATCTTGGAAAAGTAAGTTAAACAGTGCTGCCGTACCAGGTTTTTCGGAATTAGTCCAAGGGAGCCATCCCACGAAAACCCATTATGTCACTACGAATATGAGGTGATTCTGACGTGCAATAAATGTTAGTAATGGCGGGGATAATTTCTTAAAAGTAAAACAAATACGAAAACTTGAACCACATGAATAAAGCTGATAAAGGGAACATAAGTAAAAATATCTATGTGGAGAGAGACGGATAATTTCAAGCAATTTTATGTAGTAATCGAAATTGTCTGTTATGTTATATCATAGCCAACGTTTCTTATGCGAAAATTTAGGTTGTGATGAAGAAAGGGCCTTCCTTCTAAAGCTGTCTATTACGTACACATCATCGAATGTTTACAATTGATCTTCGATTTACCAGAAGAGAGGAAAATTGAATAAAATTATATCTCACCGCTTGACAAATGTTTCCGATGGATTTCCTAAATCACTTAAGGGGAGAATACTTGGATAAATCTTTCGAGAAAAGTACGTCCGGTTTACTCATCCTCTCTTGTCTAGTTGAGCTGTTACTTTGTCTCCTACTGACTACAGTGTCGATGGGAAATGCAGCAGTAACCTTGCCCTCTTGTAACAGGCGTGTTGTAGCAGACTGTTCGCCAGCGACCGCATCGGGTACAGTTGGTTCCCTGACACGGGAGTCGGCTGGTATTGAGAGCAGACAAGGCAAACAGCGGCGCGCTCACAGCTGCAGTCACGTCCGGCGCTGTCTGCGCTGCGCTGCGTTGCGCAAGCGGGGCCTGCAGTGAAACTTGTGCGAAGCTGCTGACACGCCTCGGCGGGGCGGCATTCCTGCCCGTCTGGCGCGAGGTGACCGGCCCGCCGCATCCTCCAAACCCCGATAAGCTGTTCGCCGGTTTCGCACGTACGCGCCTGTACACCCGCGCCGGCGAAACATTGCACTTGACGGTTCGCTTTTTCTCAAGTTAGGTTGGCCACACTGCAATAGCGATGTTGCAACAGCAGCCTCTATACACACAGCAGACGATACAGTTTTCTGTCTCGTCTCGTAAATGCAAGCGATTGAGCAATTACAGAGTATACAAAAACTCGTTTTTAGCTATACTACAATGACAGGAAGTAAACAACCGTATAATAATGCACGTAAAAACATAACAATGCACACCCTTTCGATAACAGAGCAAAGAAATACAGAAAACAAGCATTTGACGACTAGTACTTTAAAATCAATACTGTACATAGTTTAAAAAATAAATAATTACCGAGATTGCAATAAATAACCAATATTAGTAATTTTTCACTCACCAATTTACAGCGATAATGGCGGAATTCCATCCAGCACGCCATCGTCAATGTTGTCCGATTCATCGCCAAAACCGCCTTCATCGTCATCAGCAAGACAAATCATTAACTGTTCATGGCCACTGATAATGCCTCCTATTGTCTGTGCTGCTCGTATAAGCTTTTCGAGGCGCTCAATTTTTTTCCTCCGTGAGGCTGCATCCACAGTCACAAGAGCTTCACGCAACAGCTTTTTCACCTCTGTTATTGTAATGGACTTGTTGTTGTTCCTTACGTACATTTTTACATCACTCCGTACTAACTCAATAGGGTTGAAATGGCAGTGATATGGTGGCAGCCTTATTACACTATGAGTATGACCCTGCTCCTTGGCAATTTCGTCTACTACATATGTAGGTGTCGTAGGCTTATTTTCTTTAACAAGAGAATATAACAGAGCCTTTGTCATACTCATATCCGCTGCAATATTGCGAGCCTGTAACCACTGCACCATAACTTCTTTCCGATCATTTGTGGTTGGGGCTTTGTTCAGTATCACCGAATGATGGAGCACTGTCCATTACAATTGTTGTAGGGACAGGACATTGTTTTATAAGGTTCCTGAACCACTCAACAAATCGTGTGTGATCCATATCTTCATGGTAATCACCAGTCTTTTTTTATCTAAAAACTAAAAGTGCGTCGGCGACAAAACCACTGGAGGCGCCTGCATGCACTACAACTAATCTAGCTCCTCTTCCCGTCGGCTGATGGCCGCTACTGCTGGGTGTGTTATCCGTCCAGCATTTACTGACAGCTTGCCTGGCATTAACCCACGTTTCGTCTAGCCAAATTATGGAATGAATGTCTCTGCCCACAATTTTGTGCAAGAAAATGCTTCGAGCGGTAACAATATGTGCCCTTTCTAACAGTACTTTCCGTCCGTCTAGCGTTTTGTAGCGGAAAACCATATTTTTTGGCACAATTTTTAGTGATGTTTTACCACCCCTGAAGAGTTCACTTTCTTTTAAAGAGACTAATAACTTAGCTACAATTGGATACTCTTTTCTGCTGTAGTAAGCAAAAACATGCCTGCGAATTGCATCAGTCTGGGAAGAACATAAATCTGTGATAGGACTAGGCTGCTTTTTCTTCTTTCCCGGGGTCGTTAAAAATGCATTATTTGATCCAGACAGGTCGGAATCATTACGGCTCACTTCAGTATCTTCCAAGCTTTTTAGTAATACTCCCTTACTTACTACGGTTCTTGCACTAATTTCAAGAGTTTTCGACGTACGTTCCACCACTTTATCCGCAGGAATTGATGGCTGTCCATGAATGCTTTCGTAATTTTTCTCCTGCTCGTAAAACTCAGGAGTTTTGCGTAGTAACTCCAGTGCCTGCCTGTTTAGCGGCACTCCTTGACGCAAAGGATTGTCACTAGGTGAACGAAGTCTTTTCGGTGGCATTTTCCAAGTATGTAAACTCACAACGTAAAAAAAGTCACAACGATATAGAAAAAGTACAACGAAAACACGCGGTAAACAACATACAATTCACGTTGTTTACACATTCACTAAACAAAGCCGGAAACGCGGAAACTTTGACGTCACAGCACGTGCAACAGTGCTCATTGCGCTGTGATTGGCTGGCGCCCCACGCTGAACGCCTAGCGCCTCTCGTTTTTGACTTGTTACACTGTTACGCTGCCAACTTCATACGCATTTTAACGTCAAGTGCAATGTTTCAGCGGCCCGGGTATAGGCAGAGCTAATGGGATGGAATTTATGCCAGCGTATGACGGCTTGCTGGTTTCGATAAGCGTATGAGACAAGATTAACTGCAGTAATGTCCTTTTTATACATGCCGCAAAGAAACAAACTGATAATGCTGACCCTACGACTTGTCGTAGAAGATAGACTGATGAAAGGCAAACTTACATTGTAATATACTGAGGTGAGAAAAGTCACGGAATACATCCTAGCCGTGCCGGATAGCCGCGCGGCCTGAGGTGCCTTGCCACGGTTCGCGCGGCTACCCCTGTCGGAGGTTCGAGTCCTCCCTCGGTCATGGGTGTATGTGCTGTCCTTAGCGTACGTTAGTTTAAGTAGTGTGTAAGTCTAGGGACCGATGACCTCAGCAGTTTGGTCCCATAGGAACTCACCAAAAATTTCCAAATTTTTTTTCCCAAAACTTCCTAATACCGTGTCGGATTCCTGTCGCCTGATGCAGTGCGGAAACCCAATGTGGCGAGTCAACAAGTCGTTGGGAGTCTCGTGCACAAACACTGAGGCACGCTGCCTCTATAGCCGTCCATACTTTGCGAAAGTGTTGCGTCTCTATTATGTCCGATAAATGTTTCATGGGATTCATGTCGGGCGATCTGGGTAGTCAAACCGTTTCATTCGCTCTAATTGTCTAAGATGTTCTTCAAATCAATAACGAACAATTGTGGCCAGGTGACATGGCGCATTGTTATCCATATTCCATCATTGTTAGGCTGCTAATGGTATCCAAGTAGCCAAATACAACCATTTCCAGTAATTGATCGATTCAGTTGGATCAGAGCACCCAGTCCACTCCACGTAAACACACCTTACGTCGACAACGTGAGTCCATGGCCTCGTGGGGTCTGCGCCACACTCGAACTCTACCATCAGCTCTTGCCAGCGGAAGTTGTGACACATCTAACCTACCCGCGGTTTGGCATCCGTCAAGGGTCCAATCGATACGGTCACGAGCCCAGGAGAGGCGCTGCATGCGATGTCGTGCTGTTAGCAAAGGCACCCGCATTTGCTGCCGTAGCAGATTTTCGGCGCACTGTCCTAACGGACACGTTCGCCACACGTCCCACATTGATTTCTGCGGTCATTTCACGCAGTGTTGCTTGTCTATTGGCATTGGCAATTATACGCAAACACTGCTTCTCTCCAGAATGAGATTTTCACTCTGCAGCGGAGTGTGCGATGATATGAAACTTCCTGGCAGATTAAAACTGTGTGCCCGACCGAGACTCGAACTCGGGACCTTTGCCTTTCGCGGGCAAGTGCTCTACCATCTGAGCTACCGAAGCACGACTCACGCCCGGTACTTACAGCTTTACTTCTGCCAGTACCTCGTCTCCTACCTTCCAAACTTTACAGAAGCTCTTCTGCAAGAGCTTCTGTAAAGTTTGGAAGGTAGGAGACGAGGTACTGGCAGAAGTAAAGCTGTAAGTACCGGGCGTGAGTCGTGCTTCGGTAGCTCAGATGGTAGAGCACTTGCCCGCGAAAGGCAAAGGTCCCGAGTTCGAGTCTCGGTCGGGCACACAGTTTTAATCTGCCAGGAAGTTTCACTGCTTCTCTCGGTCGTAAAGTGAGGGCCGTCGGGCACTGCGTTGTCAGTGGTGAGAGGCAATGCCTGAAATTTGGTACTGTCGGCACACTCTTGATTCTGTGGATCTCGCAATAGTGAATTTACGAACGATGTCCGAAACTGAATGTTCCATGCGCCTAGCTGCAAGTACCATTCCGTGTTCAGAGTATGTTAATTCTCGTCGTGCGGCCATAACCACGTCGGAAAACTTATCGCATGAATCACCTGAGTATAAATCATAGCTCTGTCATTTTATACCTTGTGAACACGATACTATCGTCAGCTGCATATGTGGATATCGCTTTCTCATTTCTAGGTTTAGAGAAAGGTTTTGACAATGATGACTGGAGAATCCTGCCTCGGGCATGGATGTGTGTGATGTCCTTAGGTCAGTTAGGCTTAAGTAGTTCTAAGTTCTAGGGGACTGATGACCTCAGAAGTTAAGTCCCATAGTGCTCAGAGCCATTTGAACCATCTGAAACTAATAAACATATACAATGAATTTTGTTTTTTGATGAATGGGGAACTCAGAAAGTTTTTTTTCATACCTTTTCGTAGGCGTTCAGTACGCCCCCCTTGAGATACACGGCATATGTCAATGAGATATTCATATTGTTCCCACATTACAGCGAGCATGTCTTGAGTTACAGCTTCCACAGCTGCTGTTATGCGATGTCTCAGTTCATTCGTTATTGCTGGTAACGGAAGCACATAAACAGAGTCTTATAAAACCCCACAAGAAATAATCACATACAGTCAGATCCGGTGACCTTGGAGGACAGCAATGTAAGGCTGAATCATTTGGTCCAGTGCCACAGATCCGTCGTTCAGTAATCTTTTGATTTAAAAATTCCCACACTTCCAGATGTCAGTGTGGCTGTGCCCCACCGTGTTGGTAAATGAAGTTCAAATCTGTCCCCAACTGTGGGAGAAGAAAGTTGCAGGCACATCGAGATATGTGCTTCCTATAACAGTGTTCTCGGTAAAGAAAAATGGACCATACAACTTCTCCCGTGAAACTGCACGGAAAACATTAAATTTTGGAGAGTCCTTCACATGTTGTACAGCTTCATGTGGTTGTTCCGTACCCCATATTCTCACATCATGACGATTCACCTTTACATTAAAGTGGAGTGTTGCCTCGCCACTAAACACTAAGCAAGGAAGAAAACTGTCATCCTCCATCTTGCCAAGAACGAAATTACAGAACTCTACACATTGTTGTTTGTCACCTTCACGAAGAGATTGGAGTAGCTGAATTTTGTATTGTTTCATGTGTAAACGTCGACGTAACACCCGCCAGACCGACATCGGGGGCATATTTAGCTGTCGAGCTCCACGGTGAACGGATTTCTACGAATTCCTTGTGAAACTATGGCGGATGCGCTCGACGTCTGTTTCAGACACTCGCGGACGGCCGGGCGATTTGCCTTTACACAATCTGTTTCCCGAAATTGTTCATGCTATCGTCCAACGCTCTGTGCTGTAGGAGGGTCCACATCATACCTAATACGAAAGTAATTCACACCATACCTAGTACGAAAGTAACTCTGAACAGTTATTACTGACCCGCACTGCGCAAAACGTAGAACACAAAACGCTTTGTGTTCTCCCGACACCACTTTTACTAGAACTGAATAGTGCGCACAATGCTGCTACCTAGCAGGAACCATGTAAAACTCGAGAGTTAGCTCTTTCCAACAGTACGTTGTTCACGCACGTATCTCAAACACCATAATAGTTATGTTTTTTTTTTTTTTAATCGGATGGTTTCTTCTTGATACACCCTGTATTATAGTTTAAACACGACTCACACAGAACATCTGCTCACTACGTCAGGCTTCCAGAGAAACTACACTACAAGAGTGACTCAGCTCGCATTCGTATACAAAACGAAGAGAAAATTTTTCCCTATGCTATTCTGTTTCAGCAACGCACCATGTCAGTGTCGCTGATCGTCGATTATTTCCCACTGCAGTGTCACAGAATCCAATTACTATAATATAAAGCGACTAGTAAAGGAAAAAAAACATACATACAAGAGACTGGCTCTTTACAAACAATGGCGAAAATGTATTGTACCTCCAAAAACTAAAGCTTTTAGCTGGCGGGGCTTAGTCGTCTCATCGTCTAGCGTAGCTCCGGGCTCGTGGTAATAGTGCTGGGATCCGAATGAATCTGTCTCAGAATTCACAGTTATTTCTAATGCTGTGGGGCACCTGTTTCGCACTATTGCCTGGCTCCCTGTCACGTGGCTGATGACGTAGTCTAGCCCTGGTCTGGTGACACCGCCCCGCTCCCTCCGGCTATAATCGCTGTGCGGTGCGTGTTTACCAGATCACGGCTAGCCCGTCTGCCAATCCTTTCGCGTATGTGTTGCTATAAGGTACCTGTCGCCACAGAACGCTTACCAGCCAGCGGTGCTGATGCAACACTGTGTGGCAGCTTCTTACAAGTTTCAGCTTAGACTAGATAGTGAAGCTGCAAAAGCATCTCTGTGAGTTACGCTTCGAATGGCTCCCTCACCTGAGCCCGTTGTCCTCGAGCTGAGGTATTAAGCATGTTTGTAATATGTTCCGATTCATGTAATAACATGGTTAGTATTTCAGATTGAACTAATTCCTTTCCTTTTCGATTTTTTTAATGTTGACACGCATTGATGATCGTGGTACTCAAGTTCCCCTATTTCGTTGCGTTTGGGTTCCAAGTCAAGAGTGGTACGGGAACCCTCGGGCGCCCTGTACATACAGTACTGGCCATTAAAATTGCTACACCGAGAAGAAATGCAGATGATAAACGGGTATTCATTGAACTTATATATTATACTAGAACTGACATGTGATTACATTTTCACGCAATTTGCGTGCATAGATCCTGAGATATCAGTACCCAGAACAACCACCTCTGGCCGTAATAACGGCCTTTATACGCCTGGGCATTGAGCCAAACAGAGCTTGGATGGCGTCTACAGGTACAGCTGCCCATGCAGCTTCAACACGATACCACAGTTCATCAAGAGTAATAACTGGCGTATTGTGACGAGCCAGTTGCTCGGCCACCATTGACCAGGCGTTTTCAATTGGTGAGCGATCTGGAGAATGTGCTGACCAGGGCAGCAGTCGAACATTTTCTGTATCCAGAAAAGGCCCGTACAGGACCTGCAACATGCGGTCGTGAATTATCCCGCTGAAATGTAGGGTTTCGCAGGGATCGAATAAAGGGTAGAGCCACGGGTCGTAACACATCTGAAATGTAACGTCCACTGTTCAAAGTGCCGTCAATGCGAACAAGAGGTGACCGAGACGTGTAACCAATGGCACCCCATACCATCACGCTGGGTGATACGCGAGTATGGCGATGACAAATACACCCTTCCAGTGTGCGTTCACCGCGATGTCGCCAAACACAGATGCGACCATCATGATGCTGTAAACAGAACCTGGATGCATCCGAAAAAATGACATTTTGCCATTCGTGCACCCAGGTTCGTCGTTGAGTACACCATCGCAGGCGCTACTGTATGTGATGCAGCGTCAAGGGTAACCGCAGCCATGGTCTCCGAGCTGATAGTCCTTGCTTCTGCAAACGTCGTCGAACTGTTCGTGCAGACGGTTGTTGTCTTGAAAACGTCCCCAATTGTTGACTCAGGGATCGAGACGTGATTGCACGATCTGTTACAGCCATACGGTTAAGATGCCTGTCATCTCGACTGCTAGTGATACGAGGCCGTTGGGATCCAGCACGGCATCCCGTATTACCCTCCTGAACCGACCGATTCCATATTATGCTAACAGTCATTGGATCTCGACCAAAGGGAGCAGCAATGCCGCGATACGATGAACCGCAATCGCGATAGGCTACAATCCGACCTTTATCAAAGTCGGAAACGTGATGGTACGCATTTCTCCTCCTTACACGAGGCATCACAACTACGTTTCACCAGGTAACGCCGGTCAACTGCTGTTTGTGTATGAGAAATCGGTTGGAAACTTTCCTCATGTCAGCACGTTGTAGGTGTCGCCACCGGCGCCAACCTTGTGTGAATGCTCTGAAAAGCTAATCATTTGCATATCACAGCATCTTCTTCCTGTCGGTTAAATTTCGCGCCTGTAGCACGTCATCTTCATGGTGTAGCAATTTCAATGGCCAGTAGTGTAATTTCTTTCCTTTTCGATTTTTTTAATGTTGACATACAGTGTTGATCGCGGTACTCAAGTTCCACTATTTGGTTGCGATTGGGTTCCAAGCCAAGAGTGGTACGGGAAGCCTCGGACGAATATGGCTCTGAGCACCAAGGGACTTAACGTCTGAGGTCATCAGTCCCCTAGAACTTAGAACTACTTAAACCAAACTAACCTAAGGACATCACACACATCCACGCCCGAGGCAGGATTCGAACCTGCGACCGTAGCGGCTACGCGGTTCCAAACTGTAGCGTCTAGAACCGCACGGCCACACCGGCCGGCTAAGTCTCGGACGCCCTGTACATAATAAGTACGAATGACGTCACGGTTTTCGCTAATGGCACGTGCCAAGTGCGTAACAAGAGGAAGTCCCCGACGTGTCAGTGGCGTACGGAGCAGCGTCAGAGCCGTGTTTTGGAGCACCAGAGGCGCCTCCCGCTATAGTATGATTAGCGCCCGGCCGGCGTGCCCCGCTAACTGTACACGGCCGGGACGGGACGCCCACGCCGTGGCGTGGCGCGGCGTGCCCGGGTCAGCGGGCGCGAAGCTTTTTGCGGCGCCGCCACCGCCAACGGGGTCAGCCCGGCCACGCCGCGCGCCCCGAGCCGCGAGCCCGGTCCCGTCTGCAGCGACACCCAGTAGCCTACGTGCCTACTCTCGCGTACCATAGCCAGGGACTCGACGAAAAGAGTGGCCGCTGCGCCCCTTCTCTTCTGCAGCAGGCCACGTCTTGGAATCCAACAGTGGTTCTCTCTTACAGTAGTCTGTAAACTCAAGAGCGAGCAGCGCTTTTTGTTGGGGAAGTGGCTTTTCCCGGGAGAAAGCTGCCACCGGCCTATAGGGACACCCAAAATCTGTTGCCCGTTACCTGTCTAGCGGTGTAGATCTTAGTTGCCAGTGTCAGTGAGTTAACTTTGTATAATTACTGATGTACTTCGATATCCGGAAGCGATGGATAATCGTCTAGCATTGCAAGAAAATGTGCAGAATACGAAGAAGGGGAGGTATTTGCGGAGTAACGAGCGTTCGTACGTCTCTAATGTTATTACAGCGTGTATTAAAGAGGCGACCCAAAAAAGAACTGTTGGCTAACATTACCAGTCCCAATCAAAGGGCTGCAATTTATGCAAACGTCAGCGTCACCTAATAGGACGCATAAGTAAGGAATGGAAAAATAAGCCGCATGGTTTACTGGAATCGCCACGAAGGAAAACTAATATTTTTGGTAGGACCCCCATCGTTATAGGCAGTTTCCAAATCACGTAAAACCTTTGATGCCTATGGAACACTAAATCTCTATCTCAATCACTATTCACCTGATTCTAAGACATACTGCTTAAAACGTGCGCAATAGCTATTCTAAACACTGCTAAAATTTCCTGCAAAACATGTACACCGATTTTGGACTTCTATGCAAAAAGCTTGACATACGAGGTGCGTTCGCATATTAATTTCAATTTTTTGGTAAGAACTTTATTTGTTAATCTACAGAAATGTTATCCTCTTGAAAATATTCCCCCCATTACATGCTACACACTTATGCCAGTGCTTTTTCCAATTCCTGAAACACTTTAGGAACTGTTCCTTCAGTATAGTTTATAGGTCTCTTAACTGTGCATTTTTAATCTCATCCATGCTTGTAAAACCGCTGACCTTTAAGGCCTGCTTTGAAATGTTTATACCACTTGTCTGCCCTTGGTTTTCTCATAACAGGCTCACCAAAAGCAATATTTACCATTTCTAAAATTTTCATACACTTTATTCCATTCTTATAACAAAATTGAATACAGATTCTCTAATTTAATTTTATACAAAACAAATAATCGTTGATGCTACAAAAACATATGTAACCTTTCTGATAGCTGACAACAGAGTAAATACGCAATATGAATAATACTGAACACATACTTTTGAGGCATGTTTATGAAGACAGTGACAAAAAAGTACTGCAAATCGGACTAATACAACACACAAAATTATAAATTTCTGCTTCCTTTTTAAACACTCTTTGTGTTACAAGAATTGTTAAGTGTTGTGTACATAGTTCTGCGTAGTCAGTGCGTACACAACTTTCCCACTAGAGCGCGCCCCGCTAAGCACAACAGCGCAAGCGCAGCGCTCGTCCGTCTCCGCACTACGAGATGGCGCTGTCTTAGAGACGGACCAAATTCTGCTTCCGCCGATCCGCGTATTAATATGTAACGCAGCCAATGAGATTGCTGCTAACGTAGAACCTTTTCTCCTTGCGGATCACACTCGCGCAGTGATACCCGAACGCGCAAGGTATTATAACGAGTGTACAGACCTCTGATTAGTCAGTCTGCATTTGCCTGTACTAGTCTGCATTAGTCTGCAGTCTGCGCCTAATAAGATTAACATATTCCTGTGCATAGCCATGAAGAGAACTGTATAGACACTTTCTCAAGAATCAGATTAACGTACCAAGACCAAAGGAACTTCAGATTGTCAATTGTAAATAGCATCCAGAACCAAGTTATTTTAATAAATGTGTGTGAAAATTAATCAAGTTCTGTTTGAAGTTGGTCACCATCAATCTGCTACTGTCAGCGTGCAAGTGGCATTTCTATCGTCTGACCTAATGGCTGAAGAAAAACACGCCACGATAAGACCACGAGACATATTGCTGACACTCGCCTACTTCGTTAGAGCGACAAGTCAAATAATCTGCTGGTGTGTGTACCGAAGGTCTTATAGTACGCACACCACATTAAGTTTCAATGCAGTCCTTCAAAGAAAACTTCTGCCTTTTAGTAGAAACACAAAATAAGAACAAGCCTTAAATTCTACAGACTCCTTGATTTATATAGGGTTCGTTTTAGGAATAGCAATAGAGGAACATACATTCATATGAAAAGGGCATTTGGTTCTATGTTTCTAATAGAATCCTGACTTCCGTTCTTGTGTAATTATTTATCTATAATGTTGTGTTTAGGAAGAAGCTATAGTTTTTTGTATTCGTTATGGTCTTAATGGATTTGTGTAAAAATAAACGCAGCCGAGACGTATCTGTACACGGATTCGCTACAGATTTGAAGCGCGCGCCGCGGCATGGCCGGTGCCACGTTGTGAAACAGCCTGTAGAAGCGCCTTGTGACGTAGCTCGGATAGCAGAGTGGGGACTCGCTCGCTCGCTCTTCAGGTTACCGACAGACTATACTGTGGTGTCACCGCCAGACACCACACTTGCTAGGTGGTAGCTTAAATCGGCCGCGGTCCATGTAGTACATGTCGGACCCGCGTGTCGCCACTGTGATCGCAGACCTAGCGCCACCACCTAGGCAGGTCTCGTGATACGAGAGTGGACTCGACCCCAGTTGTACGCGAACCTAGCTATCGCCCAGTTGTACGAGAACCAAGCTACCGCCCAGTTGTAAGCGAACCTAGCTATCGCCCAGTTGTATGAAGCCTTTCTCTCTCATTAGCCGAGAGACAGAATAGCCATCAGCTAAGTTAATGGCTACGAACTAGCAAGGAGCCATTTGTATCAGTGCCTATAGCTTACGAGTATTCAAGAGAGATGTATTCCAAGGAATAAAGAAAAGATAAGTAAAAAGCATCTACATACTTTTCTTCTTATTCATTTATAAGTTCTCATGTTCCAGACTTCACGCCCGTCTGCTTTATGCTGTGCGTGCACTATCGGCCACAGCGTTAGTCTATAGTTCATTTTCAGAAATCAACTCCACGGTGTCGGTCCAGCTACCGACACTACATTTATTGGCGACGAGAAAAGGAGTTTGTATTACTTCGTTTGTAACATTGAAGACGTTTTAAAGTGTTCTGCTTGCTTACATTTAATTGTGTCATGGCTTCGCCACATTCTCCAGATGTACTGTCCGAATTTTATCGCTTGCAGAATCAGCAGACGCAGGCGTTACTGGATGCCCTTGGACAGCTCGTCCAGGGTCAACGTACCATTCAAACCGATGCGGCCGCCGCCGCTTCTTTGCTACCGCTGCCACTGAACGCTGTTGCACCTCCCTTTCGACCATACGTGGCAGCCGATGAGACCTGGCAAGAGTGGTCTCGTCAGTTCGCCTTCCACCTTGCTGCCTACAGAATTCAAGGTAATGAGCGGCAGCCGTTTTTGCTTTCTTGTGTCGGTGTGTCCACATACCGTGTGATAGTGAAATTGTTTCCCCGACGAGACGTAGCAACTCTGTCCTACGAGGAAATTTTGTCTGCATTAGATGCCTATTTCAAAGACACAGTTAATGTGGTTGCAAAACGGTATACGTTTTTTCGTACAAAACGTACGGCCGGTCAAACTAATAGGGAGTGGGTAGCAACATTGCAAGGACTTACTAGGGACTGTGCCTTTGAATGTGACTGTGGTCTTTCTTATTCAGATACAATGGTGCGTGATGCAATTGCACAGAACGTTTCTGATGTTCGCATACGGGAGCAAATTTTGAAACTAGATAATCCCTCCCTTCAACAAGTGATAGACATATTGGATAGACAGGACACACTTGACTGTGCTCAGGAATCTTTTGAAACTTCGCCAGCCGTGTGTAACATTAACCGGCCCGCTGGACGCGCTGCGCGGCCCGGTAACCGGGCCTCGCGCACGGGCACACAGCGACCGCCGCGTGCTAAGCCGGGTGTGCCGCGCCAGCCCACAAATGTAGTGAAATCATGCCCGCGGTGTGCTACTAGACATTCGCGTGAACATTGCCCGTCACGCCAAGCTATTTGCTTTTTCTGCAATAAGAAAGGACATGTTCAAAGTGTTTGCCAGAAAAAGCTCAGATCAGACAATCACGATCATTCCGGGCCCTTTGCTTTGCGCCGGAATCGAACCAAGGACACTCAGGCTCGTGGACCTTCGCCTATGGACATTCATGTCGTTAATTCCGCTTCGTCCAGTGACACTTTCTCTAACAGTAACTGTGATCGTCCCACAAAAACTGTGCGTCGACGTCGACGGAAATCACGTCAATTAGCAAGTGATTCTGTACCAGTGTCTGTTCCAATTGCACAAAACAGTCGCTCTTGTCGTCAGCAGGACAATAAACTTTTTGTGGACTTAGACTTTGAAGGCCAAGTGATACCATTCCAGCTCGATACCGGAGCTGCAGTTTCATTGCTCAATCGCGACACGTACAAACAACTGGGCCAACCTCCGTTGCGTTCCGCAAATGTTAAGCTCACCACATATTCCGGACAGAACATTCCTGTGTTAGGACAGTGCAGCCTTCTTGCAACATACGAGGGACAAACAAAACTTGTGTCATTTTACGTTCTTCGTTCTTTTTCTGCAGTGAACTTGTTTGGTCTCGATTTATTTAAGTTGTTTAACATGTCTATTGTAAATCAGGTCCTATCAGTGAATCAGACTGTGCCTACAGACAGTGTTTCTCGGCTGTGTGACGAATTTGCAGACATTTTTGCACCGGGCTTAGGTTGCGCTAAAAACTATGAAGCACATTTAGAACTGAAGGTAAACGCGCAACCGAAATTTTTCAGGGCGCGCAATGTTCCCCACGCATTGCGTGATGAGGTCGCAAGAACGTTACACGATCTCGAATCACAGGGTGTAATTGAACGTGTGCAAGCTTCTCTCTGGGCCTCACCCTTAGTAATTTTGCCAAAACCTTCCGGAAAATTGAGACTTTGCGTGGACTTCAAGGCCACAGTGAATCCACAGCTAGTGACTGCTACTTTTCCTTTGCCCCGCCCGGAAGATCTTTTTGCTAAACTGTGCCCGGGAAAATATTTTTCAAAGTTGGACCTAGCCGATGCGTACTTGCAAATACCGGTGGACGACGAATCCCAGCGCGTATTGGTGGTTAACACGCATCTTGGATTGTACCGCTTCAAAAGACTGCCTTTCGGGTGTGCATCCGCCCCTGCCTTGTTTCAGCAATATTTACAAACTATTTGTGCGTCGGTCCCTACTGCAGCAAACTATCTGGACGATATAGTGATCTCCGGACAGACAGAAGAAGATCATCTTGCGAATTTACGAACATTATTTCAGGTCTTGCGGCAAAATGGTCTTCGCTTGAGGAAGGACAAATGTGTGTTTTTTGCTCGTGACTTACCATACCTGGGACATGTCATTAATGCCCAAGGCATACATCCAAGTCCAGAGCACCTCCGTGCCATACACGAGTTGCCTTCCCCTCATGTTTCTTTACGGGCGCATACACCGCATGTTGACGTGCACCCTGGACTAGTTTTGCAGGCGTTTCCTAGCTCCCCTCGGACCGGATGGCCGGGTGCGGGTGGCACAGCCTCGCCTGTTGTTAGGCTCCCCACCTCATCGCATAAGTCAACATGTGGTCCTCCCCACGGCGGGCGGAAGCCTTATCTCACGACCGTTCGCCGATTTGCGGGGGAGGAATGTGGTGTCACCGCCAGACACCACACTTGCTAGGTGGTAGCTTAAATCGGCCGCGGTCCATGTAGTACATGTCGGACCCGCGTGTCGCCACTGTGATCGCAGACCTAGCGCCACCACCTAGGCAGGTCTCGTGATACGAGAGTGGACTCGACCCCAGTTGTACGCGAACCTAGCTATCGCCCAGTTGTACGAGAACCAAGCTACCGCCCAGTTGTAAGCGAACCTAGCTATCGCCCAGTTGTATGAAGCCTTTCTCTCTCATTAGCCGAGAGACAGAATAGCCATCAGCTAAGTTAATGGCTACGAACTAGCAAGGAGCCATTTGTATCAGTGCCTATAGCTTACGAGTATTCAAGAGAGATGTATTCCAAGGAATAAAGAAAAGATAAGTAAAAAGCATCTACATACTTTTCTTCTTATTCATTTATAAGTTCTCATGTTCCAGACTTCACGCCCGTCTGCTTTATGCTGTGCGTGCACTATCGGCCACAGCGTTAGTCTATAGTTCATTTTCAGAAATCAACTCCACGGTGTCGGTCCAGCTACCGACACTACATATACTCCCAAAGATCCAGTGTGGATTGTAATGATCGTATGCCAGGGAAACTTGGCAGATATTCTCATGCGCTAATGCTGAACCGATTTAGTTCCAGAATTAGCCACTAGGTGCAAACCTGGCGCTGTAAATGGAAAAAAGACCTGTAGAAAGGTTTCCACATCTAATTAATTAGGAAGAAGACGTGGGCAGAAATGGTGAAACAAGCGAGAAAGGGATAATGTTGATTTTACCATTAACCTTCGCTAACACAGTTTGTTCAATATGAGCTTCGGAGACACCGACGAGATACTGTACAGCGCCGTATTTGCACCTGCTGGTCAAAATTGTAACTAATTTTTTCAAGTGTAATTCGGTTCAGCATTAACGCTTTAAATTATCTACCAAACTTTCCCGACACGATAATTACAGCCCACATTAGTCTTCTTTGAGTAGCTGCACTTTAATCATAACTACTTAGTTCAACTGGACGAAGCAGACTGTACATCTGGCCGTAATGGGGACTAGGTTTACCAAGTGACGAGTTACAGCTACCTTCCAAATAAAATTGTTGCACATAGTAATCTCGCAGTTGCAAGCGTGGGGAATGATCACGGAAAATGTCTTTGTGAGCAGCCGGGATAACATGAAGTTAATGTCACTAAATTTCTTCCCTATGAGGAGCCGAAAAGACAGATAGCACAAACGTAGAAGGCGACAGAATGTGCAAGTGAAACGTTGAAATTAGTAAGTCGATGATGTGTGAATTGCGAAAGGAGTGAAACGATGCCGACTTAAGTGTCTATCCCAAAGAAGGAGGAGAAGAATAAGAAGAACAAGCAGCAGCAAAGTGCACAAAATAAATAGCCCATCGACGATATGGATATAATGTTTTATTAATCAGCAGTTACTGTGATGTAATTAACAATACAAACAAATATCAACTCCACGGAAAGGTTGCAGTTTTTGTTGCACAACTCCAAAGCTACGAAGGGAACTCTGATATTTAGTTTTAAAAGGCGACAGAATAAACGAGTCGTCAAGTGCACGAACGAGACAATTTCAAATTATGTTTGTTTTTTTTTAAAGAATTTTTAGCATATTGCGGCCCCGTCAGCAACTGTGAAAGACTAATATTTTGAAGGATCAGCCTCAGTTGCGCAAATTTTCTGGTCTTTGCCAGGTTTCGACTAAATTAATCTAGCCTTCTTCAGAAAGCCATCGTAGTTACCGTTACCAACCGACCGCGTGGTGAAAAGATGCCAAACTGGACTTCAGTCAAGTAGTTTTAATTCGACATGGTACCACAGTACTATACGTTTTAATTTTAATGTTGACTGTGCCTTACTTTGGCATGTTATAGTAATTTTATGCTTCTAAAGAAGTCTAGGTTAGTTTAACCGAAACCTGGTAAACACCAGAAAATTTGCGCAACTGAGGCTGATCTTTCAAAATATTTGTTTTTTTTTTCTTTTTTTTACGAGAAAATAAGTGGTTCATTCAGACGAAACGTGCATTCACACGTATATCACTGTGACTATGTCTCATCACAATAGTAATGTTCGAGGAGTAGTGTCAGACAAATATCTGGTCGGTTTTTAATTGTTCTCCTATGCAGGGCATTGCTGTACAGACGTATAACACGTCACAGCACAGCGCTCCAGTTGTAAGAATGCTGGAGTGTACGCCCTTACTACCTCATCGCCTTCTTTCTCGGGTATAAAGATGAAGGTACTACTTCCCTGGGCGTAATGCTCTTCTCACTTCACTATGTGGGACAGATGCCAAGACTGGAAGCCAAGCACACCGTGTAGGCCTAAGTGCTTCTGAGATTACTGTCATTACCTCTCTCAGTAGGACGTACACCTTAACTACATGGGCGCCGTTGTACTACACAGGCGCTCGATATTCTGTCAAGGCATACACAAGCGCTACAGGTCTGGTACCCATGTAGTAAATGCCAGATTATTAAAAACACAATTGCAGCTCTCCATTTTCTGCATCATCCCTTGTAAACGGGATCTACGAGAGCATGCTGAAAAGTATACCTCCGTATGTTTTGCATGAAAATTCTTAGTGCTTTTTAAATAAAACAAATGTTATTAACATTCTACATTTTTATTCTTCATGTCTTCATATGTATTTCTTAACATAGTCTCCCCGGCGGCGGATACATTTCTCCCGACGAGTTTGCTGATACCGTCAATGCAGAATGTTTGGCTTTGTTGACAGAGCCACAACGTCATATCTCCCAGCGCCGCGTCATCACTGTCAAAGTGAAGTCCTGGAAGGCGTTCTTTAGGTTTTGGAAACAGATTAAAATCGGATGGGCCAAGTCAGAAATGTATGGAGAATGAGCAATGACAGTGAACCCAAAGCGTCGGCTTGTTGCAGATGTCGCAGGGCTCGTGTGTTGTCTGGTATTGTCTGCTGGAGGAGGCTCCATCTGTGGACGTACTCTTCGAATTCGAAACTCTATTACAGAACGCTGTTTCTCACGCACCGTCCTAGTTACATTACACACCGCCATGTTCCACGCTACAATTCGGAGCTCTCTAGTGACAGAGGGCGGAAGATACAGGGCGACACACGGGAAACGGACGGTTTTTAATGAAATTATACTCAGCCAACTTTAAAATTAATGCATGTTCATTTACACAAAATCAAAGCTCGTTATTTGCCATTTTAGTTAACAAAGTTATTCGTGAAAAATAATGTCGTCAAGGTGATGTCCATCATTTCGAATACAGGACTCAAGTCTCTTCCCAAAGTCCTCCATCACACGGACTAAAATCTCTGCAGGGATGGCAGCAATTTCTTGAATGATTGCATTCTTCAACTCGTCCAAATTTCGTGGTTTGTGGTTATTGACACAGTTCTTAAGGTACCCGCACAGAAAAAAGTCACGTACTGACAATTCGGGAGACCTGGGAAGCCGAGGAACATTGCCAAAACGTGAGATAATCCGGCCAGGAAACATGCGTCTAAGAATTGTCATTGAAGTGTTTGCGGTGTGTGATGTTGCCCCATCCTGCTGGAACCAAACGCGTTTTAAAGGGATTCGTCGTCTTCTTAGTTCTGGTTTCAAGAATGTTTCAAGCATAAGAATGTAACGAAGCGAATTAACAGTAACTGTGGCCCCTGTAACGAACCGAATTAACGGTAACTGTGGCCCCGTCTCTTTTTTTTTTTTTTTTTTTTTTTTTAAACAGAGCCAAGGGCACACCAGACTGTTACTTTTTCTGAGTGTAGAGGACACTGGTGGATAAGGTGTGGATGCTCCAGAGCCCAGTAACGTAGGTTTTGCTTATTCACCGTCACGTTTAAATGAAAATGAGCTTCATCGCTCATCAATAAAATTTCATTTTCATTCGATCCCAAAATCACTTGCATTCTGTAAACGAAGTCTTCTCGTACAGCAAAATCAGTTTCCTTAAGTTGTTGGACAATGATCATTTTGTAGGGATGGAATTTTAATTCTTTATGCAAAATTCGTCTAACCGATTCACGATTGATTCGTAACTCACTAGCGTGACGTCTAGCTGATCGACCTGGGCTTCTGACTGCCGCTTGCCTTACCCTTTCAACATTTTCTGGTGTCGTTACTCTGCGTCTCGAGCCAGGATGCTTCTTATCCAGTATGTTTACAGAGTACCTGAACTTTTCCACCCATTTGAGGATTATGTTACGGCTCGGAACAGCTCCATGTCGACCGACATTAAACCGCGCACGAAACAATCGCTGCGTAGCAATAATAGACTCACCACTTTTCACGAAACTGTCATAGACAAACACTCGTCGTTACAAGTCCCACTGCTCCATAGTGACTGAGTAAATGAAATGGCGTCTTGTGTGGATCACAATTATTCCCACCATGGCCACCTCCCACCACCGCGCCCTCTGTACTACGCAGTTCAAACCTGTCCGTCTCCCATGTGTCACCCCGTATGTAAACATGAAGAATAAAGATTTATTACGTTAATAATGTTTGTATTATTTAAAAATCTTCAAGTGTCTTCAAATAAAAAATTAGTAGGCACTACTTTTCACCACTTTCTCGTATATGATACCTTTCGGCCCAGCGTCACTCCCAGACATTTGGGTCTGTCTTCGTACCTTAAGCACTACGCATTCACGGATAGTTGACACTGTGTATTTGTGTCCCTGTTATTGAGGTGCATTACCGTACTCTCTCATTTGGATTAGGATGCAAATGCCGCTTGGTGTAGTACTTACTTAATACTTGTAGGTCCTTATTTAGTTTGGCTTTAATATCTTAAACGTTTGACCCTAGTATGTTACGACCAGGTCATAGGCTTATGCAAATATCCAAGTGCACAGTTCCGCCATGTCAAAGTATAAATTAAAGAAGAGAGGATATAATGTTGACTCCTGTGGTAAGCCATTGTTCAGTGCTATTTGCTACGATATTTTCAAATAGTTTGTATGGAGTGCACCTTAAGGAGACTGATCAGAAATTCTCTATGCTGTCTCTTGCTTTATCTTTTTCCGTACTGGCTATTAATTAGGATATATTCCAGTTCTTTGGAATGTTGCCTGTTTTAATACATTTCGTATAGAATCTTGCTCCATACGATTGCCTAGGTTCCTCAGAAACTCTTATATCATGTACCACTCAGCGTTCCTTCTGCAAAAACTAGAGGGATTACGATTATTGTAAGCTATTGTAAGCTGCCCACATCATGCTGCCCGCGAGTTAATCCAACATTTAACTGCTTGAAATGACGTAATCCGGTACCTCGTTGTAGCACTCTCTGGGGACGTCGCACTCGCAAACGATCATCAATAATGTTAAGGCATACTTTGCTCTCACTATTAAACCCAGCTCATTCCATTTAAACTTGCTGCTGTGTCTTTCCACGGCAATGTAATTTGAATTAATTGCCTTTAGTGTCCCATAATATCCTCATTCATATATGGTGTTTTTACATCGCGAGCATGGAGGTGCTTAACTCAGTGAAAATAAAGGTTACAAAAACAGGAATACTGCATAGCATCACCCCATGGAAATGTAGTGTTTCTAGGTTACATCACCTTTCAGTAGAGTATAAGCTGCTTTATGCATACACTTTGACATGCTGTTAATGAGAAATGTGGTCTAAAGCGTATTTGAACAGAAATACGTTCCTTATAGATGCCATCAACGTTGAAAGTGTATAACGACACTGTTTCCAGGAAGCTACGAAAAATCACAAAAAATAGCCAGAACATTTAACACTGTCTATAGAATGGGGCAACGTGTGAGTAAAGAAATGAAAGAAAGTTCTTCTAAAAGATCTGATGTCCGATATTAGTACTTGTTTAAGGGTCCATTCTCCTCAATCAGTCTATAATATAACTGATTTCTAGGTTTTTTTGTATTGGAAAAACTAATGAAGCAATCAGCGTATATCTTTTTGCACATTATTTATTGATTCTTGATCAACATATTCTGATATTTTAAGAAATTCAGTCGTCGTTAAGCCCCCCGCTCGAAGAGTTAAACTTGCTCTGTCCAAAATAAAGATGTGTCCATGACGAAAGTCCTGCAGCCTGAAAATCTTGTCTGAAATCAGAAACCAAACAATTTTCTTAATCTATAGGATATTGTACAGCGAATAAAAGAGCAGTTGTTTGAAATTTGACAAAATAACAAAATGGCGGACTTTTGAAAAAACAAGTAGTTTTTTCGTGGGTTTGGACACGTTCTTTGCTGTAACTAATGAATAAATTAAAATAAAATTAGCCTATTACTCCTTGCGAACAAGTCAAGGAATAATTCTGCCAAACTTCCTCAGCTTAATATACAGTGTTATTGCAAGCTGACTGAGTACAGTGCATGTCAAGCTGGGGGAATGAATTGCCGGGGCATGTCCGCAAGGGTTAATAAAATGGTTCAAATGGGTCTGAGCGCTATGAGATTTAACTTCTGAGGCCATCAGTCCCCCAGAACTTAGAACTACTTAAACCTAACTAACCTAAGGACATCACACACACCCATGCCCGAGGCAGGTTTCGAACCTGCGACCGTAGCGGTCGCGCGGTTCCAGACTGTAGCGCCTGAACCGCTCGGCCACTCCGGCCGGCAAGGGTTAATAGGCTATTTTCTTTAATTTCAATTTATTCATTAGTTGGTGCAAAAACGTGCCCAAACCCACGACAAAACTACATTTTTGTTTGGAAAGCCGTCATTTTATTATTTTGTCAAATTTAAAAAAAAATCTGTGCTTACTCTGTGTGCACTATCCTAAAGATTAAGAAACTTTTTTGATTTTTGATTTCAGATAAGATTTGCAGGCTGCGTAATAGACACGCCTCATTTAGGACAGACCGCCTTTAATTCCTCGAATTGGGGGGGGGGGGGGGGGGAGGGGGCTTAATGATGACTGAATTTCTTTAAAAACTCTGAAATTGTTGCTCACGAATTACTAGATAATGTGCAAAAAGAATAGCGTTGAGTGCTTCATTAGTTTTCCAAGCAAAAAATCGTAAAAATCGCTTGTTTTATAGGCTGACTGAGGAGAATGGATACTTAGCCGTACAAAATGTATCAGCCATTGATAAATCAGATTATTATAGCCCAGGGAAAGACGGTACGAAATGAGACTACACCGAGCTGCAGCACAGCACATACAGCAATGAATTACTTGTTATTGTCGATGACTGTGCCTAAGAGGTACACAGGAACTGCGTGCTATTCCTTTTGTTCAAAAATGTTCAAATGTGTGTGAAATTTTATGGGACTTAACTGCTAAGGTCATCAATCCCTAAGCTTACACACTACTTAAGCTAAATTATCCTAAGGACAAACATACACACCCATGCCCGAGGGAGGACTCGAACCTCCGCTGGGACCAGCCGCACAGTCCGTGACTGCAGCGCCACAGACCGCTCGGCTAATCCCGCGCGGCTATTCCTTTTGTGATGCTGTTCTCAGTACGACAGGGTTCTGGCGAAGCAGATTTGTAAACAGCAACATCCTACCGCAGAACGCGAAATAGTTTTTCAGTGGAAAATACACAGAGAACTGAGTCACGGAAATATCGTGCAGCATTTAAAAAACTAGCTCGAAACGCGCTTGCAGCCAAAAATGGCATTTTCGACTGTTGCGTATAAACAGCAGCTGACGATCTCCACGGAGCTCACTAGTTTTCTTACATTATTCTCACACACTCCAATAGAGACGTTTCTAGTAAGACTTCGCTGCCCAACCCGCTTACTCACCACTGCTGTGAAACCAGTTTGACACGGCGCTTGACCGCAGCCAATGCGATTATGTGAAGCCGGCCCGCGTCGCCCAAGCAGCGTGCCTTCCTGTTTCGACTGATGAGTACAATATCCACGAGGAAAAGATATCCTTGCTGCCAACCAGACAGATAGTATCACCTGCTGTAATAGACTCCCAAACCGGTATCTGTTACGTGTATTACAAAATTACCGATCTACATCTACATCTACATCCATAATCCGCAAGCCACCTGACGGTGTGTGGCGGAGGGTACCTTGAGTACCTCTATCGGTTCTCCCTTCTATTCCAGTCTCGTATTGATCGTGGAAAGAAGGATTGTCGGTATGCCTCTGTGTGGGGTCTAATCTCTCTGATTTTATCCTCGTGGTCTCTTCGCGAGATATACGTAGGAGGGAGCAATATACTGCTTGACTCCTCGGTGAAGGTATGTTCTCGAAACTTCAACAAAAGCCCGTACCGAGCTATTGAGCGTCTCTCCTGCAGAGTCTTCCACTAGAGTTTATCTATCATCTCCATGACGCTTTCGCGATTACTAAATGATCCTGAAACGAAGCGCGCTGCGCTCCGTTGGATCTTCTCTATCTCTTCTATCAACCCTATCTGGTACGGATCCCACACTGCTGAGCAGTATTCAAGCAGTGGGCGAACAAGCGTACTGTAACCTACTTCCTTTGTTTTCGGATTGCATTTCCTTAGGATTCTTCCAATGAATCTCAGTCTGGCATCTGCTTTATCGACGATCAACTTTATATGAGCATTCCATTTTAAATCACTCCTAATGCGTACTCCCAGATAATTTATGGAATTAACTGCTTCCAGTTGCTGACCTGCTATATTGTAGCTAAATGATAAGGGATCGTTCTTTCTATGTATTCGCAGCACATTACACTTGTCTACATTGAGATTCAATTGCCATTCCCTGCACCATGCCTCAATTCGCTGCAGATCCTCCTCCATTTTAGTACAATTTTCCATTGTTACAACCTCTCGATATACCACAGCATCATCCGCAAAAAGCCTCAGTGAACTTCCGATGTCATCCACAAGGTCATTTATGTGTATTGTGAACAGCAACGGTCCTACGACACTCCCCTGCGGCACACCTGAAATCACTCTTACTTCGGAAGACTTGTCTCGATTGAGAATAACATGCTGCGTTCTGTTATCCAGGAACTCTTCAATCCAATCACACAATTGGTCTGATAGTCCATATGCTCTTACTTTGTTCATTAAACGACTGTGGGGAACTGTATCGAACGCCTTGCGGAAGTCAAGAAACACGGCGTCTACCTGGGAACCCGTGTCTATGGCCCTCTGAGTCTCGTGGACGAATAGCCCGAGCTGTGTTTCACACGATCGTCTTTTTCGAAACCCATGCTGATTCCTGCAGAGTAGATTTCTAGTCTCAAGAAAAGTCATTATACTCGAACATAATACGTGTTCCAAAATTCTACAACTGATCGACGTTAGAGATATAGGTCTATAGTTCTGCACATCTGTTCTACGTCCCTACTTGAAAACGGGGATGACTTGTGCCCTTTTCCAATCCTTTGGAACGCTACGATCTTCTAGAGACCTACGATACACCGCTGCAAGAAGGGGGGCAAGTTCCTTCGCGGACTCTGTGTAAAATCGAACTGGTATGCCATCAGGTCCAGCGGCCTTTCCTCGTTTGAGCGATTTTAGTTGTTTCTCTATCCCTCTGTCGTCTATTTCGATATCCACCATTTTGTCATCTGTGCGACAATCTAGAGAAGGAACTACAGTGCAGTCTTCCTCTGTGAAACAGCTTTGGAAAAAGGCATTTAGTATTTTGGCGTTTAGTCACACCGGCCTTTAGTATTTCGACCTTTAGTCAGCATTTGGAACACCGATGTGTTTCTTCACGTTCCAGTAACATTAGTGCGACCGTCTGTCAAACGCCTGAATGACCACCTTTCGCAGCTCGGACAGTTGCGAGACGTGCTGGAAGAGAGTCAGTGATGTTCTGGAAGATATCTACAGGGTTGTGGAGCCAAGCCGACTCCAGTGCCGGTGGGGATCCATGACGCGAACACCCCACTGGAGGTGGTCCTAAAGGCTCTCAATTAGGTTTAAACCTGGAGAATATGGTGGCCAGAGGAGTACGTTAAACCCATCCTGGTGCCCTTCGAACCACGCACGAGCACTATGACTGGTGTGAAAGGCTGCATTGTCCTGCTGGCAGATGCCACCGTTCCAAGGAAAAATAAACTGCATGCAGTAGCATAGATACATACCACTGTTGATCCATTGTTTCTTCCAGAACGACGAGCTCACCCACGGAATGCCAGACCTTCCGACGACTGCTGAAAGGTGTTTTCTTTCGGACGTTTCATGCCATACGGATTGGGGTTGGGTTGTTTGGGGAAGGAGACCAGACAGCCAGGTCATCGGTCTCATCGGATTAGGGAAGGACGGGGAAGGAAGTCGGCCGTGCCCTTTGAAAGGAACCATCCCGGCATCTGCCTGGAATGATTTAGGGAAATCACGGAAAACCTAAATCAGGATGGCTGGACGTGGGATTGAACCGTGGTTCAAATGGTTCAAATGGCTCTGAGCACTATGGTACTTAACATCTTAGGTCATCAGTCCCCTAGAACTTAGAACTACTTAAACCTAACTAACCTAGCTGCCCGAGGCAGGATTCGAACCTGCGACCGTAGCAGTCCCACGGTTCCGGACTGCAGCGCCTAGAACCGCATGGCCACCGCGGCCGGCTGAACCGTGGTCCTCCCGAATGCCATACAGGCCAACCGCCATACCTACGATGGAGCGTAAAACGTGATTCAGCTGAAAAGCCCACGTATCGCCACTCAGTGAACGTCCAGTTGCAGTATTGGCGTACAAATTCCAGCCTTAGTCGCCGATGGACAGCACTCAGCCTGTGTGCACGATTCAGGCGCCTGCTGTGTAGGCCCATATGCAGCAACATTCGCTGAACAGTCACTGAGAAGACACTGTTGGTAGCCCCTTGGTTCATCTGGATGGTCAGCTGCTCAACAGTTGCACGGCTATTCGCCTGTACACATCTCTGCTGCCGTTGTTCACCCCTGTCATCTATGACCCGTGGTGCACCATAGTAGTTTCGGTGCCAGTTTTCGACAGCGCCATTTTGCCTTCCACGCTATACTTTAACCACGGCGACACGGGAACAGTTGCCAAACTTATCAGTTTCGGAAATACTTTCAAAAGCTAGTGATCATGCACACTTGAACGTCAGATTCGTCGCTCCGTTTCCGCATTACGCCAACGACTGCACTATTTTCCGTGTCCGTCGACTCACTTTATATAGCCTCCATTGCTAGTGCTGGCATCTACCGTCTGTGAGTAGTTATTGCAGGCTGACGTCGAACGTAGACGGTGGTCACATTAATGTGACTGAAGCTTGTATTTGAAACCTCTTATGTGTTCAACGTGTTATCAGATGGAAATTAATTCCTCAAATTTCTCACCGAAAGTAACTGTGAAAGGTACCAAAAGTTCCTGCTAAATGTCCTTAAAGCCCCAATATCAAGCATCGATCGACTATTACAGTTTGCTGCATATAGGTGGAGTATTAAAACTAGGTTACACGACGACGCTAGGTTGCACGCAACTGCACTACCGGCCACTGCATATAGGTGGAGAATTGAGCCTAGGTTACACGACGACGCCGGGTTGCACGCAACTGCGCTACCGGCCACTGCGCCTGCGTGCAACTCATTGGACAAACTAAACACTTTCAGCTCGTTCCAACTTCGACAACACTAGTAGCATGAGTCCTGAGGTGTCGGTACAGTGTGAACATACTGAGATACGAAGTGAGGGACGGAGGATAATGTTCGTTTTTTGGATATCTGTGGTTTGCATAGGTGTTTGTGAGACTTAACTGATGTTGATTATAAAAACAAGCAGCGACATGTTACTGAGCTTGAGACCGTCATATGTAATGTAAACACAAATAGGTTGACAATATCTGGCTATAGGGCAAAATTTATTAAATTAAGGGCACATATAGAAATGAATTTAAAAAAATACAGGCCATAAAAACATCTGGCTGTGGAACTGCTCACGTGTGCAACTCGAAAATCCTGTGCTTCGAGATGACCGATTATTTTTTAAGGAAAACTGTTGAGAGGAGGAAAGCCTACACACAAATCAGGAAAGCTGAATTCTTTATTCAATATTCATTTATTTAAAACGTCACAGCAGTGCTTCCCATTCACAAACGGCCACCTCGAAGCTCGGATTTTCGTCTTGCACACGTGAGCAGTTCCACAGCCATATGTTTTTATGGCGTGTATTTTTTTTAAATTCATTTCTATATGTGCCCTTAATTTAATAAATTTTGCCCTACAGCCAGGTATTGTCAACCTATTCGTGTTTACATTACATATGACGGTCTCAAGCTCAGCAACATGTCGCTGCTTGTTTTTATAATCATCTCTGAAGTGAAACGTTACCACGGTACAGATCCATCTTCAGAGTAGTAGTTTGCAAAACATTATTTTCTTAAAGCAGCGTAAGTAGAAATATTATTGCTACTAATGTTAATAATTATTGCTTTTAATGGGAAGCTGTCATCACTAACTAAAACTATATCTTGTAATAGACCAAGAGTTCTGGACTGTTCTGCACGCAATGTGATTTGTAATTTCAGTTCTGGCGACAACGTTTCATGCATTACAGTACCTTTATTCCTTGTTGTATTATTAACTATATTTAGAAGAAATATTAACTGTTCAGGTGACATTCTAAGACGATTTAAATAACTTCTTGGGCCTTTCAGTAAAATTTCCTCCAGGAACGTCGTTGAGCAACCGAGTTGTTCTTTTCTTTATCCAGTCACGAACCCAAACACGTTTCTCATTTCTTTTCTTATGCAGCGATTCCAAGCAAACGAGCGTTTGCTCCGCCACAATTCGTGCAGCTGCCAAAACTTTGATTTCAGACACGACTCAGGCGTCCAAGAAATGTCAAAAGTGAAATATGTCTACAGTAGGCATACATGAAACAATTTGCTGCAACTCCTTCCAGGCAGTGAGTGGCGCAACCCAGTGTCGTCGTGTAATTTTTTTTTATTTTTTTTTCCTCAGTCTTCTGCCTGGTTTGATGCGGCCCGCCACGGCTTCCTCTCCTGTACTAACACCTCTTCATCTCAGAGTAGCACTTGCAACCTATGTCCTCAATTATTTGCTGGATGTATTCCAATCTTTGTCTTCCTCTAAGTTTTTGCCCTCTACAGCACATTCTCAGAAATTTCTTCCTCAAATTAAGGGCGATATTTGATTATAGTAGAGACTTCTTTTGGCCAGGAATGCCATTTTTGCCATTGCTAGTCTGCTTTAGATGTCCTCCTTGCTCTGTCCGTCATTGGTTCTTTTACTAAGTAGGTAGCAGAATTCCTTAACTTCATCTACTTCGTGACCATCAATCCTGATGTTAAGTTTCTCGCTGTTCTAATTTCTACTACTTTTCAATACCTTCGTCTTTCTTCCATTTACTCTCAGACCATACTCTGTACGCATTAGCGCCGGTCGGTGCGGCCGTGCGGTTTTAGGCGCGTCAGTCTGGAACCGCGAGACCGCTACGGTCGCAGGTTCGAATCCTGCCTCGGGCATGGATGTGTGTGATGTCCTTAGGTTAGTTAGGTTTAAGTAGTTCTAAGTTCTAGGGGACTGATGACCTCAGCTGTTAAGTCCCATAGTGCTCAGAGCCATTTTTGTACTCATTAGCCTGTTTATTCCATTCAGCAGATCATGTAATTCTTCTTCACTTTCACTCAAGATAGCAATGTCATCAGCGAATCGTATGATTGATATCCTTTCACCTTCAATTTTAATTCCACTCCTGAACCTTTCTTTTATTTCCATCATTACTTCCAAGATGTACAGATTGAACAGCATGGGCGAAGGCCTACATCCTTGTCTTACACCCGTTATAATACGAGCACTTAGTTCTTGGTTGTCCACTCTTATTATTCCCTCTTGGCTGTTGTACATATTGTATATGACCCGTCTCTCCCTATAGCTTACCTCTACTTTTTTCAGAATTTCGAACATCCTGTACCATTTTACATTGTCTACCGCTTTTTCCAGGTCGAGAAATCCTACAAACGTGTCTTGATTTTTCTTTAGTCTTGCTTCCATTATTAACCGCAACTTCAGAATTGCCTCTCTGTTGCCTTTACCTTTCCTAAAGCCAAACTGATCATCATCTAGCGCACCCTCAATTTTCTTTCCCGTTCTTCTGTATATTATTCTTGTAAGCAACTTGGATGCTGTTAATCTGATTGTGCGATAATTCTCGCACTTGTCAGCTCTTGCCGTTTTCGGAATTGTGTGAATGGTGCTTTTCCGAAAGTCAGATGGTATGTCGCCAGACTCATACATTCTACACACCAACGGGAACAGTCGTTTTGTTGCCACTTTCCCCAATGATTTTAGAAATTCTGATGGAATGTTATCCCTTCTGCCTTATTTGATCTTAAGTCCTCCAAAGCTCTTTTAAATTCTGATTCTAATACTGGATACCCTATCTCTTCTAAATCGAATCCTTTTTCTTCTTCTATCACATCAGACAAATCTTCTCCCTCATAGAGGCTTTCAGTGTATTCTTTCCACCGCCCCGCTCTCTCCTCTGCATTTAACAGTGGAATTGCCGTTGCACTGTTAATGTTATCACCCTAGCTTTTAATGTCACGGAAGATTGCTTTGACTTTGCCCTTTGCTGAGTCTGTCCTTCCGACAATCATTTCTTTTTCGATGCTTCACATTTTTCCTGCAGCCATTTCGTCTTAGCTTCCCTGTACTTCCTATTTATTTCATTCCTCAGCGACTTGTATTTCAGTATTCCTGAGTTTCCCGGAACATTTTTGTACCTCCTCCTTTCATCGATCAATTGAAGTGTTTCTTCTGTTACCCATGGTTTCTTCGCAGTTACCTTCTTTGTACCTATGTTTTTCTTTCGAGCTTCTGTGATGGCCCTTTTTAGAGATGTCTATTCCTCTTCAACTGTACTGCCTACTGAGCTATTCCTTATTACTATAGCCTCACAGAACTTTAAGCGTATCTCGTCATTCCTTAGTACTTCCGTATCCCACTTCTTTACTTATTGATTCTTCCTGACTAATGTCTTAAACTTCCGCCCACTTTTCATCACTACTATATTGTGATCTGAGTCTATATCTACTCCTGGATGCCCCGTACAATCCAGTTGATTTCGGAATCTCTGTCTGACCACGATGTAACCTAACTGAAATCTTCCCGTGTCACCCGGCCTTTTCCAAGTATACCTCTTCCTCTTGTGACTCTTGAACAGAATATTCGCTTTTACTCGCCTAAACTTGTTACAGACCTCAATTAGTCTTTCTCCTGTCTCATTCCTTGTCCCAAGCCCATATTCTCCTGTGACGTTTTCTTCTACTCCTTCCCCTACAACTGCATTCCATTCCCCCATCACTATCAGATTTTCATCCCCCTTTACATACTGTATTACCCTTGCAGTATCCTCATACACTCTCTCTATCTCTTAATATTCAGCTTGCGACCTCAGCATGTATACCCGAACTATCGTTGTCGATGTTGGTTTGCTGCCGATTCTGATAAGAACAACTCTGTCACTGAACTGTTCACAGTAACACACACTCTGCCCTATCTTCCTTTTCATAACGAATCCTACTCCCGTTATACCATTTTCTGCTGCTGTTGATATTACCCTTTACTCATTTGACCAGAAATCCTTGTCTTCTTTCTACTGCACTTCACTGACCACTACTATATCTAGGTTGAGCCTTCGCATTTTCCCTTTTACGATTTTCTAGTTTTCCTACCACGTTCAAGCATCTGACATTCCACGCCCCGACTCGTAGAACGTTATCCTTTCGTTGAGTATTCAATCTTTTTCTCATGATAACCTCTCCTTTGGCAGTCCCCTCCCGGAGATCCGAATGGGGGACTATTCCGGAATCTTTTGCCAATGGAGAGATCATCATGAAATTTCTTCAATTACAGGCCACATGTCCTGTGGAGTGTGGATTCACGTTACGTGTCTTTAATGCTGTGGTTTCCATTGCCTGCTGCGTCCTCATGCCGTTGATAATTGCTGATTCTTCCAACTTTAGTGGCAGTTTCCCACCCCTAGGACAAGAGAGTGCCCTGAACCTCTGTCCGCTCCTCCGCCCTCTTTGACAACGCCATTGGCAGAATGAGGGTGACTTCTTAAAATGGTTCAAATGGCTCTGAGCACTATGAGACTTAACTTCTGAGGTCATCAGTCCCCTAGAACTTAGAACTACTTAAACCTAACTAACCTAAGGACATCATACACATCCATGCCCGAGGCAGGATTCGAACCTGCGACCGTAGCGGTCGCGCAGTTCCAGACTGAAGCGCCTAGAACCTATCCGCCACAGCGGCCGGCGGTTGATTTTGGCGAGGGGACAAAACAACGAGGTTATATGTCCCATCAGATTATGGAAGGATGAGAAAGGAAGTCGGCCGTGCCCTTTCAAAGGATCCACCCGGAATTTAACTGAAGCGATTCAGGGAAATCACGGAGAGCCTAAATCACGATGGCCGGACGCGGGCACATTACAAGTGTCTGCAGTGAATACAAGAAGTATTCGCGCTCCTAAACAAATCCCAATTGTTTGGCTGGCGAATTTCTTATTTTCTATTTGTTCAAATGACTGTCATATAATATCGACTCATCAATCTTCCCTAAATGTTGATTTCTTTCCGACCCAAAATGTATGCATGCTACATTCCGTGCATGTTAACGTAATAATTTGTCCACAGGGGCTATTAAAAGAAAAAAAAACAGGAAATTGCCCAATTCTTCCGGTCAGACACCCGGGTACTAATGAATACTCGTTTTTGTTTTTTCGAGAAAAATACTGCTGCATTTTTGCCGTTAGCGCAGTAATTCGGTTCCTAAAAAAGTGACAGTTTATAAATATTTAGAGACCGAATACTTGTTACACTCACTACACAACGACATTGCCTTGCACTCACTTCCATATGTGTAATCTTTATTTCCCGTTTATAGAGACAGTTTTCAGATGAAAAGTCATTACGTGATTTCGTCTAAAACGACTTCCGACAAAGTTTTTAGAACGGTAGTCCGTGACACCCACGTTCAGTTGTTTTCTTGGACAAACCCTGTGTGTCGATACGTGTTTTCAGTATGGTAAATGCAGTTAACTGACGCAGTTAATCGAGACGCTGCTATAATACATGACTCCTAAGTCTGATTGCAAAGTATGCTCGTACGTTCAAGCGACCTACCGTCCGTTTCCTTAAAATATAAAAAAAAACTTGAGATCTCTTAATGCTTTCGTATTCCACGGTCGATAAATGCATAACCCAAATCTGTGTGCGTTCGTTTATGTCGACTACGAGTTCTTGGTGGTATCCGTGCCTAAGTATGTTTTTAATACAGAATTTCGGAAATGTGAGGAAAAAAGCGAAATATTTGTATAATACATTTGCATGGATATTAAACAATTGGAAATTATCTAGAAATACAAGTGCGTCATACGTAACTAAACATTTCACAGTGATTCTAAGGAAACATTCCTTCAGTTATGATCATGTAAGCGTAGAAAAAATGTGGAATGATTTCAAAGAGATAGAATTTACAGCGATTGAGAGATATATACCACATAAATTAATAAGTGATGGTACTGATCCCTCATGGTACAAAAAACAGCTCAGATCGCTGTTGCAGAGGCACCGAAGAAAGCATGCCAAATTTAAAATATCGCGAAATCTCCAAGACTGGCAAAGTTTTGCAGAAGTTCGATAGTGCGTACTTCAATGCGAGATACTTTTAATAATTTCCACAACGAAATTCTGTCTCGAAATCTGGCAGAAAACCCAAAGAGATTCTGGTCATACAAAAAGCACACCAGCAGCAATACGCAATCAATACCTTCAGTGCGCGATAACGACGGCGAAGCCACTGATGACAGCGCCACTAAAGCAGTTATTAAACACGGTTTTTCGAAACACCTTCACCAAAGAAGACGAAGTAAATATTCCTGAATTCCAATCAAGAACAACTGCCAAGATGAGAAACATAGAAGTAGATATCCTCGGTGTAGCAAAGCAGCTTAAATCACTTAATAAAGGCAATGCCTCCGGTCCAGACTGTATAGCAGTCACGTTCCTTTCAGAGTATGCTGATACAATAGCTCCATATTTAGCAATTGTTATATACAACTGCTCACTCACAGAAAGATCGCACCGAAAGACTGGAAAATTGCTCAAGCCACACCAGTACCCCAAAAGGGAAGTAGAAGTAATCCGCTGAATTACAGGCGTATATCACTAACGTCGATTTGCAGTAGGGTTGGGGAATATATACTGTATACTGTGTTCGAACATTATGCGATACCTCGAAGAAAACGATTTATTGACAAATAGCAAGGATTCAGAAAATATCGTTCATGCGGAACACAACTAGCTCCTTATACTCATCAAGTAATGAGTGCTATCGACAGGGGATGTCAAATTGATTCCATATTTTTAGATTTCCAGACCGCTTTCGATACCGTTCCTCATAAGCGACTTCTAACTAAACTGCGTGTCTACGGATTATCGCCTCAGTTCTGCGACTGGATTCATGATTTCCTGTCAGAAAGGTCACAGTCAATAGTAATAGACGGAAAGTCATCGAGTAAAACAGAAGTAATATCCGGCGTTCCCAAGGAAGTGTTATAGGCCCTCTATTGCTCCTGATCTATATTAACGACATAGCAGACAATCTGATTAGTCCTCTTAGGTTGTTTCCAGATGATGCTGTCATTTACCGCCTTGTAAAGTCATCAGATGACCAAAACGAATTGCAAAATGATTTAGATAAGATATCTGTATGGTGCAAAAAGTGCCAATTGACCCTGAATAAAGAAAAGTGTGAACTTATTCGCATGAGTACTAAAAGAAATCCGCTAAATTTCGATTACGCGATAAGTCCAACAAACCTGAAGCCTGTAAATTCAACTAAGTGCTTAGGGATGACAATTACAAATAACATGAATTGGAACGATCACATAGATAATGTTGCGGGTAGAGCAAACCAAAGACTGCGATGCATTGGCAGAACACTAAAAAGGTACAACAGGTCTACTAAAGAGACTTCTTACACCACACTTTTCCGTTCTATTCTGGCCTATTGGTGTGGGGTGTGGGATCGGAATCAGGTGGAACTGACGGATGACTTCGAAAAACTTCAGAGAAGGGTGGCTCGTTTTGTATTATCGGGAAATAGGGGAGATAGTTCCACAGACATGATTCGTGAATTGGAGTGGCAATCATTAAAACAAAGGCGTTTGTCGTTGCTACGGGATCTTCTCATGAAATTTCAATCACCAGTTTTCTCCTCCGATTGCGAAAACATTCTGTTGGCACCCACCTGCATAGGGAGATATCATCATCACGATAAAATAAGAGAAATCAGGGCTCGCACAGAAATATTTAAGTGCTCGTTTTTCCTGCGTGCCGTTCTAGAGTGGGAGAGACAGCTTGAAGGCGGTTCATTAAACCCTCTGCCAGACACTTTATTGTGAACAGCAGAGTAATCACGTAGATGTAGATGTCGATGAAGAAGCATTAGAGAAATACTGTAACTTTCCTAATTCTAGAGGTCCTTTATTTACTTTACCAAGTTTAATAGAGAAAATATATCCTTGTTATTTCATTCAGTATATTTTCCCTTTGTAAACTGTACACAACGATATACAATAATAACCAAAATTCTTCAAGAATTTATAGATCATCTTTAAAGTCACATTCCAAAAGACGCTAAAAATGAAGTCACTATGTCAACAACTTCCCGAATTTTTTTAAAGAACGAAAAGCAATGATTAATGTCATTTTGCTGAAAATAAACTGTAGTTGAGATCTTCAATTATTATTTTAAGCAGACTAGTTATAATCTTGCGTACTCGTTTGTTTTATCTGGATCATGCATTTTGCAGGTACAAGGATAGAATTGGCTACTGCCTTTGTCCGAAATCACTTTTCCTTAGTTGACTAAAAATCGGAGGAACACAATAAAACAGAGAAAGCGTATAAAGAATAATTTGCAAAGTACTGGCAATAGTGTCATCCAGTCATCGCTTAAGTGTAAAAAAATTAATAGGAACTATTTTTCGGAAATGGAAGAAATTAGTCTCAGGAAGATTATGTTTTTCACTGACAGCCGGCAGTTTTGTGAGGGTGGGTCATGTCTATCTACAGGACATATAACTGCAAGTTCACATATTTTCTGACTTTTAGCCACTAATAAATCGATTTCAATAAAGACGAGCAAGAGCTTTGAAGCAGCTACAGTACCACCTCTCAGACTAATATGTAACTACCGCCACAGTAATAGTTTACATTAAATAAGTGTCCCTTCGTCTTGGTGTGTATATCTGAAGCATTTTCCCTTTTTCTGTTGCGTCCCCGTCGCTCGGTAATCGTAAGACGCTGCACATTCCTTAAGAATGATGACGACGGTGCCGCAGTACACTTACTCTTCTCGGCGCGTCGGTATCTGTATTTGTGATCTGTTTTTGTGCTATATGTGGACGTTTTTGATCATTTAGATCTTCGGGAGGCAATCTGTCTGTTTAATTACTTGGCTAATTAGCCACAAATCAGGCAGATAGTATCCCTGCACTGAGTTTATCTCCTGCTGTTGAGGTACTGCGTGCTGCGCGCGCCACGCTAGCTTTGTTCTCCAGTTGTTAAACATTCGACGAAACGCCTCGCGTAGCGGCCCACGTCTTGTTCTTCGATCCATATCGCCGCTCCGTATCTAGAAGAATGCGTGCAAGCCGCTGCCGCAGCGCCAGAGTCTGAATCGCACTACTCTGTGCCAAGAATGAACTTTGTAAGCTGCTGAAATGGGCATTCTTCACATATCCTGATTAACTGGGCAACCAAAGCAAAAAAGAGCGTGCGTTATACCAGGTGGTTATAATTAAACTTTCCCTACTTAACACGTTATAAAACGGAAAGTAGCTACCAAACTTGGTAGCATTAATGTCCAGAGTATGGGGTGCATGATTTCCATGCGTCACAGCGCCACCGTCCAGTTCTAACTATGGCCACCAGGTGCCGTGAGCAGTCATCGTGATTCATAGTCTCACAAACCTGACCAGTCGCAGTGTACTTTACGTGTCAACATGAGCTTGGACAAAAGGTGCAGGGCATTATTGACGAAGCTCTATTATCAAAACAACAGTAAGCCTGCAGCTGCACTTCGAGAATGTCGCTGGCTGAAAGGATTTCGGAAGGGTCCTCTTGCTCGACCTGCTGCGCGGAGCATGATGAAGAAGTTCGTATCAACTGCATAACTAGGTCTCGCTTAAGGAAGAGGTCGACGACCGGCTGCAGCACAGGTAATTGATGAAATCGCTATTGCTATGGCAGACAACGCCGGGAGCTATTCCCGATCATCAGGCAGCGCGCGTGCTGAGTCACAACAGTTGAAAATCTCGTGGTCCACCGTACGGTAGATACTTCGAACCATTCTCAAACGAGATCCGCATAAGATCCATATCGTACAGCAACTTGCACCATAGGGCGCACAACGACGTGTTGACTTCACTCTCCACTTTCTCGCAAGGATTGAAATTGACGAGGGCTGGCCGTGGACCATCATATGGACAGACGAAGCTCTTTTTTTTCTGACAGGTGAGGTGATTGCCGAGTGTGGGGATCTTCACTCCAGCCAGTGTGCATAAAAGTTCCTCTGTATGGTGAACGTGTCACCGTATGGTATGGTTCAGTGCTACGTTCATCATTAGCTCATTCTTTTTTGAACAGGTATGCGCTAAAATGGTTCAAATGGCTCTGAGCACAATGGGACTCAACATCTGTGGTCATAAGTCCCCTAGAACTTAGAACTACTTAAACCTAACTAACCTAAGGACATCACACACATCCACGCCCGAGGCAGGATTCGAACCTGCGACCGTAGCGGTCGCGCGGTTCCAGACTGAAGAGCCTAGAACCGCTCGGCCACCAGCGGCGTGCTATGCGCTAAAGGGCCAAAGACATGCAGTGTGGCCTACCACCGTTACTGCGGTATACTTCGCCAGAATGTGATACCCGCCCTACAGGAGAGAGACGCCTTGAACTCAACAGATGTCATACAGGATGGAGCCCCACCGCACATCGCTCGTGAAGTTCACCTGCTTCTCCGAAACATATCTGGAACCGGTCAAATTATCAGCCAGCCCGCATCTCGTGGTCGTGCGGTAGCGTTCTCGCTTCCCACGCCCGGGTTCCCGGGTTCGATTCCCGGCGGGGTCAGGGATTTTCTCTGCCTCGTGATGGCTGGGTGTTGTGTGCTGTCCTTAGGTTAGTTAGGTTTAAGTAGTTCTAAGTTCTAGGGGACTTATGACCACAGCAGTTGAGTCCCATAGTGCTCAGAGCCATTTGAACCATTTTTTTTTGAATTATCAGCCGATCGTTTCCAAATGCTTTTTCGGTACGACCACCTGATTTCACTCCCGGTGGTTTCAAGTTGTGGGGCTACCTGAAGGACGGAGATTACCTGGCGAACATTCAAACATGTGCTGATGTGAAGCGCAACATGTCAAATACACTCCTGGAAATGGAAAAAAGAACACATTGAGACCGGTGTGTCAGACCCACCATACTTGCTCCGGACACTGCGAGAGGGCTGTACAAGCAATGATCACACGCACGGCACAGCGGACACACCAGGAACCGCGGTGTTGGCCGTCGAATGGCGCTAGCTGCGCAGCATTTGTGCACCGCCGCCGTCAGTGTCAGCCAGTTTGCCGTGGCATACGGAGTTCCATCGCAGTCTTTAACACTGGTAGCATGCCGCGACAGCGTGGACGTGAACCGTATGTGCAGTTGACGGACTTTGAGCGAGGGCGTATAGTGGGCATGCGGGAGGCCGGGTGAACGTACCGCCGAATTGCTCAACACGTGGGGCGTGAGGTCTCCACAGTACATCGATGTTGTCGCCAGTGGTCGGCGGAAGGTGCACGTGCCCGTCGACCTGGGACCGGACCGCAGCGACGCACGGATGCACGCCAAGACCGTAGGATCCTACGCAGTGCCGTAGGGGACCGCACCGCCACTTCCCAGCAAATTAGGGACACTGTTGCTCCTGGGGTATCGGCGAGGACCATTCGCAGCCGTCTCCATGAAGCTGGGCTACGGTCCCGCACACCGTTAGGCCGTCTTCCGCTCACGCCCCAACATCGTGCAGCCCGCCTCCAGTGGTGTCGCGACAGGCGTGAATGGAGGGACGAATGGAGACGTGTCGTCTTCAGCGATGAGAGTCGCTTCTGCCTTGGTGCCAATGATGGTCGTATGCGTGTTTGGCGCTGTGCAGGTGAGCGCCACAATCAGGCATACGACCGAGGCACACAGGGCCAACACCCGGCATCATGGTGTGGGGAGCGATCTCCTACACTGGTCGTACACCACTGGTGATCGTCGAGGGGACACTGAATAGTGCACGGTACATCCAAACCGTCATCGAACCCATCGTTCTACCATTCCTAGACCGGCAAGGGAACTTGCTGTTCCAACAGGACAATGCACGTCCGCATGTATCCCGTGCCACCCAACGTGCTCTAGAAGGTGTAAGTCAACTACCCTGGCCAGCAAGATCTCCGGATCTGTCCCCCATTGAGCATGTTTGGGACTGGATGAAGCGTCGTCCCACACGGTCTGTACGTCCAGCACGAACGCTGGTCCAACTGAGGCGCCAGGTGGAAATGGCATGGCAAGCCGTTCCACAGGACTACATCCAGCATCTCTACGATCGTCTCCATGGGAGAATAGCAGCCTGCATTGCTGCGAAAGTTGGATATACACCGTACTAGTGCCGACATTGTGCATGCTCTGTTGCCTGTGTCTATGTGCCTGTGGTTCTGTCAGTGTGATCATGTGATGTATCTGACTCCAGGAATGTGTCAATAAAGTTTCCCCTTCCTGGGACAATGAATTCACGGTGTTCTTATTTCAATTTCCAGGAGTGTAGTTCAAATGGCTCTGAGCACTATGGGACTCAACTTCTGAGGTCATTAGTCCCCTAGAACTTAGAACTAGGTAAACCTAACTAACGTAAGGACATCACACACATCCATGCCCGAGGCAGGATTCCAACCTGCGACCGTAGCGGTCTCGCGGTTCCAGACTGTAGCGCCTAGAACCGCACGGCCACTTCGGCCGGCTCGCAACATGTCAACAGAGGTAGCCAGCATACCTACGGACATGCTTCGTCCTGCTGTGCAGAATGCAATTCTGCGCTTTCAGACTCTAAGGAGCAATATTGAGCCCCTTTTGTAGCAGTAATGGTACTGGTATGTAATGGTATGATGTACCGTAGCACATTAAAAGTGTTTCGATTGAATTGATTCTGCATTATTTCTCTTACCCATGTCTTTGACATTAATGCTACCAAGTTTGGTACTCACACGGTAATTACTTTCCGTATTATAACGTGTTAAATAGATGAAGTTTAGTTATAACCACCCGGTACATTACGCCCAAGGACTGTAGCAGCGGCAAAATTCATCACTTCCTCGCGTGAGAAGCATAAGGTAGCATACAGAAAAACACATATTGCTCAATTAATCAATGGATTAAAAATTAAAGGTAAAACACTTCCGGCAAAATTAAACGTATATTATGTCTTCAATCGAAATGTTTCAATGTACACAAAGCCTATATGCTTTATTAGTTAGTACAGTATCCTTTTTTATATCGGAATAATCCCGATATTTATTTTTCGATGAAACGAATGTAAGGTTGGAGGGATAAAGGCCAGTTGTGTGGAATAAAGCAACGTGAAGAAATTTAAAAATATGTTTCTGAACGCTGAACTACTTAGCGAAAGTTTCGTTTACGGCACTACTAGAAAAATACAACTTGAGCATCCCCAAAGGAAATGAAGTAATCACCTTATTTTCCAGAGCACTGACATAAGGCAGTAAATGATGCACAACACCATGCTGTGGGTGGAAGAGAAAGCACTGCGTTTTTCTCCCCCCTGTGTATACTGAACTCTTCATATCAGAACAGCATTTACGCCCAGACTCCTGAATTATGAGTTGTATTTATTCCCCTACCAGTCTTCCCTTACTGTTTTTGCCCCCTATACATTTTCCTTTAGTGACACGAAAGTTATTTCCTTGTGTCTTAACACATCACCTGTCACCTTGTCCGTTCTTGTAGCCAGGGATTTCGACATAATCCTTTCGTCTCCGATTCTACTGAGGATGTCGGAAAAGTTCAAAGATGGCCAATTCGTTTTATATTATAGCGGAAGAAGGGAGAGTGTGTCACGGAATGATAACCGATTTCTGGTGGTTATCAATGAAACAAAGGTGTTTTCCTTTGCGGCTAGATAGTTTCACGAAATTTCAATCACCAACTTTCTTCCCTGAAAATCAAAATATTTTGTTGACTCTAACCTAAATACGTGGAAATGACTATCACGATAAAATCAGCGAAATCAAAAGTCGCACGGACCAGAATGGAACGGTCGAAAAATAATCTGAAAGATACTTGACACCATATCTACATTATCTGAAAGAATTACTGTGAGCCCTCTGCCAAACACTTCAGTGCGAATTGCAAAGTACTCACGTACATGAACCTCGTTTCTTACTTTATCACCTACTTCTGTAATGCAGCGCCTCAAACGCTTCGAAGATAAACCAGATACTGAGCATCAGCAGAGTTATTATAAAAGAGTTCTCTGCTGTTTCGAGCATCGAACAGGGCTGATATACGCCGCCAACATCATAAGATGGCGTCGGCGAGAAGAGCTGAATTTCGGCGACTTCGTTTTGTGAGGTTGCAGGGAGCTGGCCGATCCTTCTGAAGACTTTCTCAGCATGCTGGACATGAGAAATAAGCTCTGCGTCATTGTTAGTACTTGTGGTCCAAAGAAGGTTCATTCTCGAGCCTCCGCACCACACGAATAAGCAATGCTGGTCTTACAATGGCCGCAGTTAAAATTATTGCCAAGTTTGTACCCAGTGCGTCAGATAGATTGCTGATAACTGGGCTGCCCGCCGTTTGCAAGGCTTTCTTTTACATCTTACGTAGCTGTTCTACCCTTCCATTTAGTGTAGGTTACAGAAATGTGTCGGACTGAGATTTCAACACTGAATATTGCCTGTAGTCCTACCATATAAACAAACCGAACACACCTTCCGGCAATTTTCCACCTTAAATCAGCCAATCCTTGTCTCCCGCACTTCTAGCTTTCTCATAATTATGTGGCACAAACAAACAATTGCCCGTCACTGGAAGCTTTCTCGGCCACTGTTTACATTCTTGGCAGTAACCGTTGTTGTTGTTTTTTCCGGGTGGGGGGGGGGGGGGGACGGTAGTTTGGTCGCGGTCCAAGCGTATCTTTCTGCCTTCGTTCCCTGTTGCCGGAGACACTCTCAAAGGTTACTGTGATAGTTGAGTCGTTCTCCAAAGTTATGCTTTCTTAAAATTTAATTCTCCGGTGTTGAGTGTGCTACAGAGAATCATACAGTTATCTGTATAGCCTTTAAGAATGTCTGCAACAGGAGGAAACGAAATGTCAATCTGAAAAATGTAATGCTGCCCCGCGATCGAAATCCTGAAAAAAGTTGACCCAAGAATGTATATTATTGCACACAGTGCCTTTGCTGACACAGATTGTAATCTGCCTATTATGAGTACTTGCATACTAAACCTGGCTGCTAGATGGCTCAGTCGGTAAAAGTGTTCTCGTTTATTCAGCGAGTACATTTTTACCGCCTGGTTCGAATTCGAAACTGGTTCGAGCTGGCGTTCATGTGGTTCACGTTGCAAATAGTCTGCATTTAATCATCCACTGCCCGATGAATCACATTGCCCTATCGCGTGGTGTTTAAATACTTAACACAATAAAGATCTAAAAAAGTTATGCGAAAGTAACGGTATCCACACACTTGCATAAACTGAAAAGAATGTAACTGCTAAAATTTTGCAGCACTATCGTGCACTGTGACAATGACAGTTAAATTTTAGAACAAGATTAAGGTTTTACTCAGATACAGAGTTTGTCGTTCACTTTTCGAAATTTTAAGTAACAGAAAAGGATGACTACAGGATTTCATATTGAGACTTTAAGATTACAGTCTTCAAGGAGGGTGTATCCGATTCTAGAACGAATATGTCACTTTACAACGAAAGTCCGTTTCGTTCTTGCAAAGACTGGTTAAAAAGCGGCGCTGGACATGACTTCAGTCATGAGCTTCGTCTTTCATGCGCCAGTTTACTTACTCACTGAACAATCTAAACATACACTGCGGTACCAAAGAACCCTAAAATCTGCCATTACTTCTCCTCTATCAAAATTCATACAAATTGCCCTGTATATTTTGCTAAACGAGCACCGCTGCAAGAAATGATATGAGAAGAAACTGCCTAATGCTTGTTTCCAGAATGAATATCTCACTCCGTAGCTAAGTGTACGCTATAACTAATTTTCCTGACAAAATAAAACGTCGTGCCAAACCACGGCTCGAACCTGTAAGTTGCCATATCTCTGGAAACGCGCAAGCGAAGTAACGCGTTCGAATTCCAGTGCAGCTCACTCTTTTAATCTACCACGTCCCTGCAGGCCACAGTCATTCTTTTCCACGTTTATTTCAGGAATTTCACTGTAGTGGAGCGGCGCGCCTCCAAAAGTGTTGTTATCGATCATAACAGGAAAAAGAAATGGCCGTACACGCCACAGTATCGGTCCGATTGCCGTTGAAGGATTTGCTGCACCTGCGACCCTTTCTTTTCTTGTTTTGTTTTATTTGGTTTCAGGCGGAGTCCACTTAATGAGACAAAATTATTGCACATAGTGACACAACCAGGACATTGGTCTCATTTCGTTACAAAATATAAAGCATAATTAAACGAGATGAGGAGTCAAAAAAGTACATTAGTCTAACTGCAACATTACATTAAAAGCCATGAAATTTCACCGTAAAATCCATCTATACACATACAAAATCAAACATAAAGATACCCTTAAGTTTTAAAGTTCCCCTTTATAAAGGCGAATGAAAAGGCAAATACATTTGGTTACAGACTATTCATGGAACTAAGAGCTACCCCAAGAGAATTAAGTCCTTAATTTCAAAAAGATGATAGTGTTACTATTCTTAGATGATGGTATTCATCGCATTTTATGAATATGTGTACAATGTCTTCTTCAATCAGGCAGCAATTACAGTTTGAAGAAGAAATGAATTTTGACAATCGTCTCGTTTAATGGTACTCGCGTGACCTATTCGTAGTTAAGAGTAACGTTTTCTCTTCTCGTGAGCCCCAAGCTAAGAAACCGCAGGTGATGTGGAATATGTTGCTGAATCGCTGAATATCATTTGCCTTTGATGTTACGGTCAATGTCACTAACTTTGTCCGTTCCGTTTCTGCTAGTCTGGCGAGTCCACTACGAAAATCACTTTGTGATAGTAGTATGTCGATGGGAAGTAGGGGCTGCACCATTTTCGCCAGTTAATCTGCATGTTCGTTGCCCCAATTTTAACATGCTCCGTTATCCATTGAAGATGACTCTTTTGACACAGCTCCTTTACTCGATTGAAACTTCGTAGTATATCATGTGCCAAAGAGTTAACAGTTTTGCCTTCGATTGCCCTCGTAAGAGACTGTAGGTACTATCGATAAAATACGTACTAGGACCTGTCGACTATGTAAAGTATAGCTTCATGAATGGCATACAATACCACGATTACTGACGCTTTAGCAGGCAACAGCGAAGACAGCCCACGCCCTGTCTGGTCATCAAAAAATGCAGCTCGAGCAGAGACATACATTTTGAACCATCCGTGTACTATTTGTACCAGTCATACCAGTTAAGATCCAATTTTGACAGCGCAGAAGTTCAGTTCACTCGGGGTTACGGATGTTTTAGATACACTCCTGGAAATTGAAATAAGAACACCGTGAATTCATTGTCCCAGGAAGGGGAAACTTTATTGACACATTCCTGGGGTCAGATACATCACATGATCACACTGACAGAACCACAGGCACATAGACACAGGCAACAGAGCATGCACAATGTCGGCACTAGTACAGTGTATATCCACCTTTCGCAGCAATGCAGGCTGCTATTCTCCCATGGAGACGATCGTAGAGATGCTGGATGTAGTCCTGTGGAACGGCTTGCCATGCCATTTCCACCTGGCGCCTCAGTTGGACCAGCGTTCGTGCTGGACGTGCAGACCGCGTGAGACGACGCTTCATCCAGTCCCAAACATGCTCAATGGGGGACAGATCCGGAGATCTTGCTGGCCAGGGTAGTTGACTTACACCTTCTAGAGCACGTTGGGTGGCGCGGGATACATGCGGACGTGCATTGTCCTGTTGGAACAGCAAGTTCCCTTGCCGGTCTAGGAATGGTAGAACGATGGGTTCGATGACGGTTTGGATGTACCGTGCACTATTCAGTGTCCCCTCGACGATCACCAGTGGTGTACGGCCAGTGTAGGAGATCGCTCCCCACACCATGATGCCGGGTGTTGGCCCTGTGTGCCTCGGTCGTATGCAGTCCTGATTGTGGCGCTCACCTGCACGGCGCCAAACACGCATACGACCATCATTGGCACCAAGGCAGAAGCGACTCTCATCGCTGAAGACGACACGTCTCCATTCGTCCCTCCATTCACGCCTGTCGCGACACCACTGGAGGCGGGCTGCACGATGTTGGGGCGTGAGCGGAAGACGGCCTAACGGTGTGCGGGACCGTAGCCCAGCTTCATGGAGACGGTTGCGAATGGTCCTCGCCGATACCCCAGGAGCAACAGTGTCCCTAATTTGCTGGGAAGTGGCGGTGCGGTCCCCTACGGCACTGCGTAGGATCCTACGGTCTTGGCGTGCATCCGTGCGTCGCTGCGGTCCGGTCCCAGGTCGACGGGCACGTGCACCTTCCGCCGACCACTGGCGACAACATCGATGTACTGTGGAGACCTCACGCCCCACGTGTTGAGCAATTCGGCGGTACGTCCACCCGGCCTCCTGCATGCCCACTATACGCCCTCGCTCAAAGTCCGTCAACTGCACATACGGTTCACGTCCACGCTGTCGCGGCATGCTACCAGTGTTAAAGACTGCGATGGAGCTCCGTATGCCACGGCAAACTGACGGCGGCGGTGCACAAATGCTGCGCAGCTAGCGCCATTCGACGGCCAACACCGCGGTTCCTGGTGTGTCCGCTGTGCCGTGCGTGTGATCATTGCTTGTACTGCCCTCTCGCAGTGTCCGGAGCAAGTATGGTGGGTCTGACACACCGGTGTCAATGTGTTCTTTTTTCCATTTCCAGGAGTGTATATGACCACCAAATAAGGCGTAGTGAATTTCTGAAATCTGCGACACTTCAGTGGTCTGCTAGCCGAGTGCCTAGCGAATACGTACTCTCTTATTTAGGTGGAAAAAAGAGCTCTTACTAGCAAGAACCAAAGAAACTGGTACACCTGCCTAATATCGTGTAGGGCCCCCGCTGACACGCAGAAGTGTCGCAACACGACGTGGCATGGGCTCGACTAATGTCTGAAGTAGTGCTAGAGGGAATTGACACCATGAATCCTGCAGGGTCGTCCACAAATCGGTAAGAGTACGAGGGGGTGGAGATCTCTTCTGAACACCATACTGCAACGCATTCCATATATGCTCAATAATGTTCATGTCTGGGGAGTTTGGTGGCAAGCAGAAGCGTTTAAACTCAGAAAATTGTTCCTTGAGCCACTCTGTAGCAACTCTGAACGTGTGATGCGTCGCATTGTCCTGCTGGAATTGCCCAAGACTGTCGAAATGCACAATAGACATTAATGGATGCAGGTGATCAGATAGGATGCTTATGTACGTGTCACCTGTCGGAGTCGTATCTAGAAGTATCACGGATCCCATATCACTCCAACTGCACATGCCCCACAATATTACAGAGTGTCCACCGGAACAGTCTCCTGCTGACATGCAGGCTCCATGGATTCATGAGGTTGTCTCCATATTTGTACACGTCCATCTGTTTGATATAATTTGAAACGAAACTCGTCTGACCAGACAACATGTTTCCAGTCATCAACAGTCCAATGTCGGTGTTGACGGGCCCAGGCGAGACCTAAAGATGTGTGTCGTGCAGTCATTAAGGGTACACGAGTGGACCTTCGACTCCACTAGCCCATATCGATGATGTTTCGTTGAATGGTTCGCACGCTGACACTTGTTGATGACCCAGCATTGAAATCTGCAACAATTTGCGGAAAGGTTGCACTTCTGTCACGTTGAACGATTCTCTTCAGCCATCGTGGGTCCCCTTCTTACAGGGTCTTTTTCCGGCCGCAGTGATATCGGAGATTTGATGTTTTGCCGGATTCCTGATATTCACGGTAGACTCGTGAAATGGTCGTACGGCAAAATCCCCACTTCATCGCTACCTTTGGCATGCCGTGTCCCATCGCTCGTGCACCGACTATAACACCACAATCAAACTCACTTAAATCATGATAACCTGTCATTGTAGTAGCAGTGACCATTCTAACAACTGCGCCTGACTTTTGTTGTCTTTTATAGGCGTTGCAACACCGTATTATGTCTGTTTACATATCTCTGTAATTGAATATGCTTGCCTATACCAGTTTCTTTGGAGCTTCAGTGTACTACTTCTTATTTTGTCAGCTCGTGCTCCTCCTCTAATGACCTCTACGACGCAACGCTAAACGGTAATCGTCCTTCCTTCTTTCCTTCTTTACAAAGTTTGAACCGTAGTAGCTGTTACAGTCGTAAAAATTGCAGCTCTTGGGTGACGCGGGTTATGTGTGTTTGTCTCACTCTAAGGGCACAAGACAAATACTGTGCAGCTGCTAGAACGTAGAACGGTTTCCCGGCTCTGCTGCGACTCGCGACAGTGTAGAAAGCGGTTTTCACGGAAACGGGATGGCCGCCAGGATGTCGTTTCTCTCAAGGAGGGGCCAGGCAAGCCTTGCGGGGTGTGGGCCTCATCTGGGAACAGGAAGATCACGGTTTAACTTCTCGTCGACGACAAGGTCATTACAGATGGATAACATCACAAGCACTGCAGTATCTGATGTAGGGAATTCCTAAATCAGGATGGGCCGTCGGGGACTTGAAGCCTGCTTGTCTGGAGTGCAAGTGCGTTGTGCTAGCCACTGTGTCAACTCACTCGATAGTCTCACTTCGAATCTCTCTGCAGCTGAAAGCCTGTCCTTCTTTCACTAAGAAGTTGGGCTGAATAACAAATTTTAAAGTATCTGTTACATTTGATTTTACTTGCAGGACACATCGATAACATTATAGCTGGCTTGTCTGCTAGAGTTTCTATTGTGGATCGATTGAGAAAACTTGTTGGTTTTCATCTTCCTCAGAGTATACGCTAAGGTTCTTTCCCACTGCAACCACACGTGGAGCATGGAGATAATGATTGCTTATATACCTCTAGTCGAGATTTTATTGGCCTTATCTCCCTGCAGGAGAAATAACGGCTTAAGAATATATGTAGTTTTTGAAAGTATATTTTTCTCAGGATATGAGGAGTCTTATTTTTCAGCACTTCTGTTGTACTCTCCCTGTCATTAGACAACTTTGTGACGATTTGCGTTCCCTTTATTTATGTGTGTTCGTCTTACTCTGTTAATCGAACCCTGAAATGAATCTCACACTCTAGAGCAGTCATTCAGGCTGTTTTGTAGACGACGCGCAGTTTCCGAGTATCCTACCGCTGTATCAAAGGCCACAATTTGCTGGAATCGCAATTGAGCCAGTGCAATCGTTATCGTTGCACTTCATGTTTCCCTACTGATAATCTCATGTATTTGTGTGATATGACTGCTCTAATAATGACATATTATTAGCACTACTACACTTCCACGTTAAATGAAGTGCACAGCATTACGTTCGTCTACATCAAGACCTAGTTGGCAACCTTTGCACCAGTAGGATACGTTTTTGTCAAAATCTGGAGAATATTACTAGACTCTTTATGGTGTAACACTTCCTTGTAAATTACTACATCACCTGTTTAACGAGAGAATTAACATTATCTGCTATCTCGGGTGCTCATCTGAACTTCTCTCTATATCTGTTCCCAGGATAATGAGCTGCGTTATGCCTGTCAAATGTCATCCCTTCCAGTCATTGACCCGGTCGTTGCACATGTCGATCATACCACGCGCCTCAAGTGGAATATTTGGTCGCTAGGTACGTGAGAAATTGAAAGCATCGCGAATAAATATGAAAAAAGATCACTAGTTCTTTTTTTCAAAGAAACTAAAATAAAAATATTACCTGTCCAGTGAAATAAATTTCTGCGCTGTTAAAGGACTATGGAGCTCTTCCTCTATGAAACAAACAATTAATTTTTTTCAATCATAGCACCATGTCAGATGTGACACGCTATACTGTGCAACTGAATTGCCCGCTGTGTTGTCTGCGTTTGTATCATTTGTTGATATCACGATTAAAAATGACATCTTTTCGATCCAAAATAAAGAGTAGCAGGCCAAGGCTAGAAGCGGTAATCAACTAGAAAGATTTATGAATGTAAGCCTGCTACTCAAACGGAAATGTGCGCCCCTTTAAACAATCATCGCAAAAACTGTCAAACTTTACGCTATTGTTCTGACGATGAATGTCTACCAAGATGAAGCTGCCGATGGAATGGCACACATATTTGACCGTAAACTAAGAATTTTTTCCAGGACAATACGACACGAATGTCCAATGCTGCAACACGTAGCGCGGAGGCCTAACGAATGCCGGGGTGGCCGAGCAGTTCTAGGCGCTACAGTCTGGAACCGCGCGACCGCTAGGGTCGCAGGATCGAATCTTCCCTCGGGCATGGACGTGTGTGATATCCTTAGGTTAGTTAGGTTTAAGTAGTTCTAAGTTCTAGGGGACTGATAACCACAGAAGTTAAGTCCCATAGTGCTCAGAGCCATTTGAACCATTTGAACCTAACGAATGAAATCTCTGAAAGCACCATAACCATTGACAGATTACGGAAGACGAGGCCGTAAGAGGTGGGGTAATGTTGATGGCAGTGAGTGGGAAGGAGTCGTCTTCAAATCGCAGTTTAGGTGTAAGTATTCCTTGGATTTCCTACACTGTACCAGACGGATGCCTAGACAGATCACTTGAAAATTACATGACCAACATCCTCGGCCGGTTAAGCACGTGCTTTATCTGGTATGACGACATCGTCAACGGGACGTTAAACTCTAACCTTCTTATTTTTTTCGCGTCATCAATCTTCTGATTGGTCCGATTCAGTGCACCAAACTTCCTCTCATGTGACCTCTTCACCTCAGGGCAGAGTTGCACCCGACGTCCTTAATTGTTTATTGAATATATTTCAGTCTGTTGCCCTATATCATTTGCACTACACAGTCCCTCTAGCACCACGGCAGTTATTCCCTGATATCCTAACAGACGTCCTATCATCCTGTCTCTTCTTCTTGTCAACGTTTTTCACATGTTCCTCTCCTCGCAGATTCTGGGGAGAACTTCCACATTTTTTTATCTCATCTGTCCATCTAATTTTCATTCTATAGCACACTTCAGTTCTCTTGTGTTCCGGTTTTCCAATAGTTAACGATTCCCTACCATACAGTGCTGTGCTCCAAACGTAAATTCTCATAAACTTCTTCCTCAAATTAAGGCCGATATTTAACACTAGCAGATTTCTTTTCACCAGAAATGCCGTCTTTGCCTGTACTACTCTGCGTTTTATGTCCTTATTTCGTCCGATATGTGTTAATTGGCTTCCGTAATTACAGAATTCCTTCACCTCGTCTGCTTCATGGTCATGAATTCTGATATTAACTTTGTCGTCAGTCTCATTTCTGCTACTCATCATTACTTTCTTCAGCATACTCACGATCTATGGTGTGTGCTCATAAGACTGCTCACTCGGTAGGACAGGTTTTGCAGTTCTTTCTCCCTTTCGCTGAGAACAGCAATGTCATCTGCAAATCTCATCACTGATATCCTTAAACCCAGAATTTTAACCACACTCCTGAACCTATATTTCACTGGTGTCATTGCTTCTTCGACGCATAGGTTCACATGTAGGGGCAAAATACTGTATCTCTGTCTTATACCCTTTCTAATCCTAGCATTTCTCCGTCTTCCATTCTAATTTTTGTCTCCTTGTTCTTTTACATATTATGTATTAACCATCTTAGCTTACACCTATTTTTGTGAGAATTTCGAACGTCTTGCCCTGTTCTACACTGTCTAACACTTTTTGTAGATCGAAGAATCCTATAAACGTGTCATTATTTTTCTTCAGTCTTGCTTGCATTACCAAACACAACATCATAACCGCCCCTTTCCTGCCTTTATCTTTTCACATCATGCCTAACTGATCGTTATGTAGCAGATCCTCAAACGCCAGTTCATTAGGCTACATCGACCTCGACACTGTTTCTGAAGAAACCAGCTACCCAGTGTGCTGACCACACGCAGGTGCTCTCGACAGAAATAGGTTGGATTCCGGAACTAGGTTTCACACACACTCTCTCTTACATCCGTGTTATTTCCCTTCCACAGTAACACGCTATACGCTCATGAATTCACAGATAATACAGTTTTAAAACAATATTTTAGATCAGATACAAGACATTACCATTAGGACTGTCAAGTAAGATAACACGGCTTTATTTATTTATTTTTTGGCGTCCCATGTTAGAGAAGGACGAACTGTTTTAAGGGTCACGCTGGTTGCCATATTCCAACCATGAGTTTTACTACTTTTTATTTAGTGTTATTAAAGCAATAACTATTGAACTTAATCCAATTTACATTTCTCTTTCAATTACAGCCAATTTTAAATGCGAATGTTATAGGTCAAGCGTAACCGTACACCTTATGGAGATCAGTTGAAATACACACTACGTGTTTCGGCAAATTAGACCTCCATCATCAGATATTTATTTAAACTAACGGAATATAACCAATTTGTACTTCCGGGTGCTGTGGCCCACGTGTAGTCACAAGCTGTTTCTTTTTCACTCATATTTACATTACACACAATTTCTGTATATCGAAATAAGCAAATAATGTTACCATGTATGATTTGATAATTTAAAGAAAACCGCCTGTTGATGGAGACATAATCCCGCGAGACGTATAGTATAGCTATTAATAAAAGTGATTGGCTACAGTTACAGAACTTCAGGTGCTATCGGTTACAGTTTCGCGAATTTCCAGCATGCTAAATAAGCGCAGGTCAGCAACTTCTATTAATCAGTACAAGGAAAAACCACCCAAACTTGCACATTTCACTTTTTTCATTCATTCGATGGCTGGTTTTGCGCTCGGACCCATTTTCAAATTATTGTAAGAGGTAATTAAAATGGTATTTCCGAAGATGCGAAAACCAAGTAAAAATTTGTATCTATTATGAAGTGGAGACGGAGAGTCACAGTGCACACAGATAACAAAACTGTTTTGTTATCTGTTTGCACTGTGACTGTCCGTTTGCACTCCATTCTACGTATACATTTTGACATGGCTTTCGCATTTTCGGAAATTATTTATTGTTCGCGGAGTTTTAATGGATACAGTTCATGATTTCCACAGATACTACTCATAATCTATACAGATACCTTTCACATGGTGGCCCTATACCTTTCATAATCTATACAGATACCTTATAGCGTTGACAGCTACCAAAAGTCCCTGTGGTATGGCTGACATCAGTAGTCGTCCATTTCTATCAATGTACTTGTGAATATATTTTCTACTATCCAGGTAATCGCTGGTAGACGAGAGTTCGTACACCTTGTGATTGCCCTGTAAGTTCCAAAGCGTTTAAATCATGTTTGTGTGTTTGCACGGGGACGGGCTGAACGCTTTAGAGCTAACGCTGGACTATTTTTGTTGCAGTGGAGAGACGCACCAGCGCGAGCGACGGCAGCAGCGCCGAAGGTGAGTCCATCCGAAAGCAATTAACGCGGCAGCGGGAGCTCGCCCTGGCGATGATGAAGAAATCTCGTTCTGTCCTCTGGTATCCCCAGTCGGGTTGGAGCTAAGAGTTCACTGCACACATATGACTACGTTTCATTTCGTTATGTATCCAACTGAAAAGCAAGTACGTCATCTTAGCTACGAATTTCGCTATTCTCAAGGACTGCAGTTGGGTCCTCACTTTGATAAAATTTTTCTGACATCAAGATGATCAAGATTATTTTTAAATTAACGGACGCGTCTGCATCTATAATTTCCTCGGTGCATAATTGGAAAAGAACATGACTCTCCGTGCAAAATAACAACGATGCTCCCCTTTTCAGTTTCTTTTGAGGAGCTATAATATTAGTGATCAGGTGGAGGTTAGGAACTAAGAGCACTACGTACGTATTCGTATCAGAATTGTTGATGGTGTGTAAATAAACTGCACTGAAAGAAATAGTAATGCCAGAACAACTTACTCAACTACACCGACAGTCACATTCCGGCTAAAACACTACCGGCCATTAAAATTGCTACACCACGAAGATGACGTGCTACAGGCGCGAAATATAACCGACAGGAAGAAGATGCTGTGATGTGTAAATGATTAGCTTTTCAGAGCATTCACACAAGGTTGGCGCCGGTGGCGACACCTACAACGTGCTGACATGAGGAAAGTTTCCAACCGATTTCTCATACACAAACAGCGGTTGACCGCCGTTGCCTGGTGAAACTTTGTTGTGCTGCCTCGTGTAAGGAGGAGAAATGCGCACCATCACGTTTTCGACTTTGATAAAGGTCGGATTGTAGCCTATCGCGATTGCGGTTTATCGTATCGCGACATTGCTGCTCGCGTTGGTCGAGATCCAATGACTGTCAGCAGAATATGAAATCGATGGGTTCAGGAGGGTAATACGGAACGCCGTGCTGGATCCCAACGGCCTCGTATCACTAGCAGTCGAGATGACAGGCATCTTATCCACATGGCTGTAACGGATCGTGCAGCCATGTCTCGATCCCTGAGGCAACAGATGGGCATATTTTCAAGACAACAACCATCCGCACGAACAGTTCGACGACGTTTGCAGCAGTATGGACTATCAGCTCCGTAACCATGGTTGCGGTTACCCTTGACGCTGCATCACAGACAGGAGCGCCTGCGATGGTGTACTCAACGACGAACCTAGGTGCACGAATGGCAAAATGTCATTTTTTCGGACGAATCCAGGTTCTGTTTACAGCATCATGATGGTCGTAGCCGTGTTTGGCGACATCGCGGTGAACGCACATTGGAAGCGAGTATTCATCATCGCCATACTGCCGTATCACCCGGCGTGGTGGTATGGGGTGCCATTGGTTACACGTCTCGGTCACCTCTTGTTCACATTGACGGCACTTTGAACAGTGGACGTTATATCTCAGATGTGTTACGTACGACCCGTGGCTCTACCCCTCATTCGATCCTTGCGAAACCCTACATTTCAGCAGAATAATGCACGACCGCATGTTGCAGGTCCTGTAAGGGCCTTTCTGGATACAGAAAATGTTCGACTGCTGCCATGGCCAGCGCAGTCTACTAGTCTCTCACCAATTGAAAACGTCCGGTCAATGGTGGTCGAGCAACTGGCTCGTCACAATACGCCAGTCACTACTCTTGATGAACTATGGTATCGTGTTGAAGCTGCATGGGCAGCTGTACCTGTACACGCCATCCAAGCTGTGTTTGACTCAATGCCCAGGCGTATCAAGGCCGTTATTACGGCCAGAGGTGGTTATTCTGGGTATTGATTTCTCAGGTCTATGCACCCAAATTGCGTGAAAATGTAATCACATGTCAGTTCTAGTATAATATATTTGTCCAATGAATACCCGTTTATCGTCTGCATTTCTTCTTGGTGTACCAACTGTAATGGCCAGTACTGTAAATAACTAGCGAACAACATGTAGTGCCAGAAACCGGATTAATATGCAACAGCGTACTCAGAAAGATGTATTGATCGTTATTAATATTTGAATATTTGCACTTAACGCATGAGGAGAAAATATGCATTGTCAAGATCTGGATACCAACTGCATAAAAACAATCTCCTTTATTCTGCTGGCACAGAGTTGTTACAGGAAAGTGAAAAAAAAGTCCACTAGTTGATTCGGAAGACACATTAAGATTGTTGGACGACGTACTTTACTTGTACATCAAGAATCCAATCGCAATTGCATAATATACAGATCCTAAAATTCAAATGACCAGCAAAAAAATTCAGGTATGTATGCAGTTCACGAAAAACTGCCAACGAAGCGCTTGAGGCCCACATAATCACTAGGTGTCAGGTACTTAAGAGAAATCCTTTGTTCAGTTAGAAAAATATTTTGAAGAGCAACACTAATTAAGCGTTTAACGCTCCTTCGGGTATCAATGATTCTGAACCACAGAGAATGAAGAAAAATGGCTGATCCAGTTGAACTTCGATGTTGGCAACGTCTGTTCGTAATATCACGAGAACCGTTATTAGCAATAAGCATCTTAGAATAAACCAGAAACGTCCCACGAAAGGGGTATGGTGAAACTGAAACAAGCCTATGGTGGCTGTTGAAAGTTGATTATGATGATGATGATGATGATGATGATGATGATGATGTGTGGCCTGGTGCAACTCTGTCTATTTGACACCGCTTCGACGTCTTCCGTGGCAGTTACGGGCTTATTTTATCAACCGGCTTCTGATTTGACCTCAGGAGGCCGAGTGGGCTCTTTTCAGGTCTTCCAGTACAGAAAAGTCTCAGGAGATTATTAGGTATCGATGCTGGAACCTTTGCGATAGTAGCCAGCAATATTAACCACTAGACCACGGATGTGTGAAAATAACGTCAGCTGGTAATCGTAGCCCATTTGTTTAGAAAGGAAGAATAACCACAATTACGAGATCACTAGATTCAGAGCATAAGCTCGGTCGATTAGACACGATGAATGATAGAGATTGTGTCCTTGTGAAAGGATTCATACCAGCATTTCTATCGAATGATTTTGGGAAGTCACGGAAAATCTAATACCGGACTGCCGGACGGGGATATGACTCGCTGCTTCCGAACGCAAGTGCAGTGTCTTAAGCAAGACATAATACGACACGATAGACCGATACACTAACATTTAGTTTAGTGTATTTCCTTATCTCAGTGTACCTATTTCGCGTGCAACTGAATGGCAGTCCAACAATCCACAAGCTTTAAATGAATTCGTCGTTGGTTGGGCATACGAACAGGATGAAGAATACTTAAACGCAAGATGTGCGAATCGTATGTAATGTTACATTAAGGACAGAATCCTACGAGCAGTAATGCTGTCCTATCTGTCCTAGAAAGTGCCTCTTCTGAAAATATTGTGATCATATTTTCTGTTACAACTGCGTCACTTACCTTACGCGTGGTGTCACTGAGCATTACAAAATAAAATGAGATCACTCGATTTTCTTCCACATTCTTATCCAATCCCAGTTTATACACCGTTTTTAATCACTTCGTCGTCGACTGAAAGTTAAGCTCTGCTCCTCCTCCTTTCCTTTTCTTGGCGCAAGTAGCCGTTGTTTACTTTCTCATTACGTGACACTTATTCCGCGTTAAAGCATCTGGAAAAATAAACAATCAAGCTGCGCAAGAATTACGAGCAATGATTGGATTCCTCAGGGTGAAAGGACATAATATGGCTGAAATTCAGCATGAGCTAAAACAGTATGGGCGGTCAGCGCGGTTAACTCCTGTTCAGTAACGAGGTCATCACATATGTACCACATGTGCGACTGTGGAAGGATGGAACAGGGCCGGCCGTTGTTGTCGAGCGGTTCTAGGCGCTTCAGTCCGGAACCACGCGGCTGCTACGGTCGCAGGTTCGAATCCTGCCACGGGCATGGATGTGTGTGATGTCCTTAGGTTAGTTAGGTTTAAGTAGTTCTAAGTCTATGGGACTAATGACCACAGATGTTAAGTCCCATAGCGCTTAGAGCCATTTGAGCACATTTTGACGGAACAGGAAATCAGACACATCTTTTTTAAAAGTACCACCAAGAGCCTTTAGAGATATAGAAAAAGAACGAAAACCTAAGTGTGGTTTGACGGAAGGGACAGGAACCACGTTCCTGCGGAATGTGATCCAGTGCCTTAACCATGATTGCACTTCCCTCAGTTCACCGTGAACTGTGCTAATTTAAGGGCATCCAGAAAACTGTCACGGTAAAGAAGGCCGTGAGTATGTGTCCGGTGATTGGCAGAACAAGCGTACATGCATAATACCTTTCTGAGCGTGTGAACGAAAAAATGCTGTAAATCGTGGCTTCACAATTAGTCAAATTACCGTCACAGGTGTTCGGGCGGTACTGCAGTGAAAGCTGAGATCCGAAATTATCTTTATTCACGACAATCAATACCCACGTAATAGCACCCGCAGTGCTTAATGTTTAGAAATTAGGGTACGAAAGTTTCGAACGTTCGCTTTAGAGCGCTCATGTTGAATGCACTGGCCATCTACCTCTACATACAAACTCAGCAAGCCACCATACGGTGCATGGTGGAGGGTACCTTGCACCACTGCAAGTCTTCCCTATTCCACCTGCTAATGGAGCAGGGGAAATCGATTGTCTGTAAGCTACCGTACGGACCACTGCCTTCTCTTATCTTGTCTTCGTGGTCATTACGGGACAGGTAAGTTGATGGCAATAGGATCGTTCCGCTGTCTGTTTCAAATGCCGGTTCTCTAAACTTCCTCATTGTTGTTTCGCTAAAAGAACATATTCTTTCCTCCAGGCATTTCCATTTCAGTTTACAGAGCATTCCCGTAATACTCGCGTTCTGCGTAAAACTACCTGTAACAGGTATAACAGCAAGCCTCAGATTGCTCTGGTGACTTCCTTTAATCCGTTGTAGGGATCCAAAGCACTCGAGTAGTACTCATAAATGGGTCGCACAAGTTTCGTGTATGCAGTCTTCTTCACAGGTGAGCAACACTTTCCTAGAATTCTCCCAGTAAACCGATGTTGATCATTCACTTTCCCTGATACCAGTCTTACGTGCTCGTTCTGTTTCAAGTCGCTTTGTAACGTTATGCCTAGACGTTCAATCGACCGGACTGTGTCAAGTAGCACTCTACTAACGCTGTATTCGAATATCACGGAATTGTTTTTCCTACTCATATGCCTTAACCTACATTTCTACACACTTTGACTACGCTGAGACTCATCACACCAAATAGAAATTCTATCCAAGTCATCCTGTATCCTCCTACAGTCGCTCAACGATGACACATTCCCTTACACTTCAGTGTCAAAAGAAAACAGTTGTAGATTGCTGCTCACCCTGTCCAACAGATCGTTTACGTATCTAGCGAGCCATGTCGGAGAACCTACTATCTCGTATGCTCGGATCTTCGTTAACGATCTGAAGGGTGGCACTGTGTCAAAAACGCTTTCCGAAAATCTAGGACTAAGGAATTAAATGTATTAGGAAGATGATGGCGGGTGTGAAGAAAAATAAGCAATCAGCGTGTGTGTGTGTGTGTGTGTGTGTGTGTGTGTGTGTGTGTGTGTGTGACCCTCATAAAATTTTGGTCAGTATCGTTTCTGTATAACTGCCTCCTGCGTTTACTGTTTCAGTGCCTCTAGTTGCAGGTGAATCGTACTTTGATTCATCACTACTTACAGCCTTACAGCAGACATAATCTACAAACTATCGCTTCATGTTTACGAGTTGGCATAAATTTTCCACCGCGCACGTCGCTCCACGGACTGGGAACCCGGTAATCCAGCGCGGACTGCTCAACAGCGTCTCGGCCCTCGCTGTTAGCCGGTACGAGCTCTGAACGCGAACGGCAGTTTTCCAGCTGGCCGCCACTGCGGAACGGAACGAGCTGCCTGTCACTCTACAGCACAGGCGCCTCCCGTCGTTAGCCAGGGAGCGGAGACAGCAGTTAGCACAACACGTGTTGCGTCGTCCCGACAGTGCTGCAAGTGCGTCCAACGCAGCCGCTGTTTTTATCCCGTGAGGCGGATTTTGGAAGCTATACTGTATTCCAGCATTATGAAATTCCTCGAAGAAAGCGATCTATTGATACATAACGAGCACGGATTCAGAAAACTGTGTTCTACTGAAATAGAACTGGTGCTTTATGCGCTCTTTCGATACCGTTCCTTGGAAACGGCTCCTAGTCGAATTGTGTGCCTATGGAGTATCGTCTCAATTTTGCGACTGAATTCGTGATTGCCAGCCGGGGTGGCCGAGCGCTTCTAGGCGCTACAGTCTGGAACCGCGCGACCGCTACGGTCGCAGGTTCGAATCCTGCTTCGAGCATGGAAGTGTGTGATGTCCTTAGGTTAGTTAGGTTTAAGCAGTTCTAAGTTCTAGGGGACTGATGACCTCAGAAGTTAAGTCCCATAGTGCTCAGAGCCATTTGAACCATTTTTAAATTCGTGATTTCCTTTCAGAAAGATCACATTTCGACGTAAGTGACGGAAGTTAACTTGCTCATGCTCAGTAATAAGGGGCAATCCGCTAAAGTGCAACTTGGGAAAAGACAACTTCTCAGCCAAGATGGCATTTGTAAAATCATTGTTTACGATGACCGTTTTCGGCAAACAATTTTACGATCACCTGATCCATAAACAGCGTACATAAAGTGTAACACATACTAAGTTATGAAAACTAGCATAAATGCCATAAATATAATGCCTAAATTGAATTATTATTATATTCACCTCGGTACAGGTGAGTACATGTGTACAGTTTGAGCTATAAATGTATTCCACATCTTAAACAGCTGGACATTTGACGCAGGATGGAATGGCATGTCAAAAGCCCCCAGGCTTCCTGGACTCGGGTAGGCGCGCCAGCCCGGACCGAATCCGCCCGGCGGATTAAAGACGGGGGCCGGTGTTCCGGCCAGCCTGGATGTGGTTTTTAGACGGTTTTCCACATCCCGCTAGGTGAATACCGGGCTAGTCCCCACGTTACGCCTCAGTTACACGCGTCGCAGACATCTGAAACACGTTCGCACTATTTCACGATTTACACTAGACGCAGACAGTTGTGGTACACTGACTCCGTCCTGAGGGGTACGCAGTGGCGTTAGGAAGGGCATCTGGCCATCCCTAACACAACACTGCCAAATCCGTTTTAACCACGCCGACCCTGCGATCGGTGCGGGACTATGGCGTAAGCGAATGAAAGAAGAAAGAAAGGAATGGCATATCAAAGTTAATACTGTATACAGTATGAAAAAAGATTCGCGTACTCGGACTTCGCAGCGGGATTCCTCATATACTAGCAATACAAAAATGTCTGTCACAAAATTTCGTCCTGCGCATATTTTGGGCAGTAAATGGGCGCTAAAAACTGGCAATCTGGCAACACTGTAATCACGTGTACGGTAACTATCTCCGTCAGGAGACAGAAAAAGTGCTATGCAGTTGGCGCAGTGGATAACGTTTTGGGCTATCATGTAGGAGATCGAGCGTTCGATTATGTATATAGACTTATTTGTCTGGAACCTTAATCTCATACAGCGATTACAGTGAGTCTTCTTCAAAACATTTGCAGTTACATACCACGAACACAGAAATAGCAGTACAATCGTTTTCATTAGTCAGCTTTTAAGGAAACCTTTTGCACGTTGTAGACGCGACTTATTTCACACCACTGCATCTACTAGATTCCAAACTTCATTTGTGTGTACTCTCCTCCAATGGTCCTATCGATTAATAGCAACTATTGTTCTTGCCACGTTCAGGTCCATCCCATTCTATTAGGGCCTTACGTCACTAGTAGGGCTAGCAACGTGCTTAGCAAATGACTTCGATGGGACCATTCGGGCAGGGTACACAAAAACAGGTTTTGAATCTGCGTTGTCAGTACGTAACTGGAAATATTTTGTAGAAGATCCACAGCAATCGCTGCATTACTAGTATGACGCCAGATACCGTACCACGCAGACTAATTTCAGCAAACAAAAACAGATAAGCCTCGAGCCAGAACCGAACACTTTGTAAGTAGGCTGTTTATGTTTTCTCTATGTAAGTAGGCTGTTTATGTTTTCTCTATGTAAGTAGGCTGTTTATGTTTTCTCTATGTAAGTAGGCTGTTTATGTTTTCTCTATGTAAGTAGGCTGTTTATGTTTTCTCTATGTAAGTAGGCTGTTTATGTTTTCTCTATGTAAGTAGGCTGTTTATGTTTTCTTATTGGCAACGTTACGTAGCGCTCAATATGAAAATCACTGGCTGTGCTGTGTGCAGTCTGTGGCTAGTTTGCATTGTTGTCTGCCATTGTAGTGTTGGGCAGCGGCAGCTGGCTGTGAACAGCGCGTAGCGTTGCGCAGTTGGAGGTGAGCCGCCAGCAGTGGTGGATGTGGGGAGAGAGATGGCGGAGGTTTGTAATTTGTCATGAACTGATATATATATTATGACTTGTGATGATATTAAGGTAAATACATTGTTTGCTCTCTATTAATATCTTTCATTTGCTAACTATCCCTATCAGTAGTTAGTGCCTTCAGTAGTTTGAATCTTCTATTTAGCTCGCTGTACTGCAGTAGCTTGAGCAGCGAAGATTTTTGTGAGGTAAGTGATTTGTGAAAGGTATAGTTTAATGTTAGTCAGGGCCATTCTTTAGTAGGGAATTTTGAAAGTCAGATTGCGTTGCGCTAAAAACATTGTGTGTCAGTTTAAGCACAGTCATGTAGAATTGTTCAAAGGGGACGTTTCAACTTGACCTCATGCACGCTAACGCATAACGCTATCCTCTACATCAACTGCACAGTGTTGTTGTATCTGCTGACAGAAATAGTTACCGCACATGTGATTACTGTGTTGCCAGATTGACAATGTTTAACGTCCATTTACTGCTCGAACCGTGTGCAGGGCGAAATCTCGTGACAGACGTTTTTGTATTGCCAGTACGTGAGGAATCGCGCTGCGAAGTCCGAGTGCGCGAATTTTTCTTCACCCTGTATACTGGTTTTAACTTTGACATTCCAATTCATCTTACGTCAACTGTCCAGCTAATTAACTATGTGCAGTACATCTGTAACTCAAGTTGGACACTTGTATTAACCTGTACTGAGGTACGTGTAATAATAATTCAATCTATGTATTATATTTATAACACGTACGCTTTACACTTTATGTGCACTATACATAGATCAGATCTACATCTACACCTACACCTACATGGATACTCTGCAAATCACATTTAAGTGCCTGGCAGATGGTTAATCGAACCAGCTTCACAATTCTCTATTATTCCAATCTCGTACAGCGCATGGAAAGAATAACCACCTAGGCCTATATCTTTCCGTAGGAGCACTGATTTCCCTTATTTCATCGTGGTGATCGTTCCTCCGTATGTAGGTCGGTGCCAAAAAAATATTTTCGCACTCGGAGGAGAAAGTTAGTGATTGGAATTTCGTGAGAAGATTTCGTCGCAACGAAAACCGCCTTTCTTTAAATGATGTCCAGCCCAAATCCTTTGGCATTTCTGTGACACTCTCTCCCATATTTCGCGATAATACAAAACGTGCTGCCTTTCTTTGAACTTTTTCGATGTACCCCGTCAGTCCTATCTGGTAAGGATCCCACACCGCGTAGCAGTATTCTAAAAGAGGACGGACAAGCGTAGTGTAGGCAGTCTCCTTAGTAGGTCTGACACATTTTCTAAGTGTCCTGCCAATAAAACGCAGTCTTTGGTTGGCCTTGATCTTCTGATGACTTTATTAGTCGATAAACGACAGCGTCATCTGCAAACAACCGAAGGCGGCTGCTCAGATTGTCTCCCAAATCGTTTATATAGATAAGGAACAGCAAAGGGGCTATAACACTACTTAGGGGAACGCCAGAAATCACTTCTGTTTTACTCGATGACTTTCCGTCAATTACTACCAACTGTGATCTCTCTGACAGGAAATCACAAATCCAATCACATAAGTGAGATGATATTCCATAAGCACGCAATTTCTCTACGAGCCGCTTGTGTGGTACACTGTAACCGAAGTGATATCTGGGTTTCCCCGAGGTCATCCGCTTTTGTTACCCTATATAGACGATTTAGCAGCACTCTAAAATCTTTGCAGAGGATGCTGTCGTTTACCGTCTAGTAAAGTCATCGAAAGATCAAAATTAATTGAAAGTTGATTTAGGCAATATATCTGCTGGGTGCGAAAAGTGACAATTGATCCTGAGCAACACATACATACTAAAAAAAATCTATTTAAGTTCGGTTACGCAATAAATCACACAAAATACCTAGAAACCGGACAACGTAGATCGGAACCACCACATCGAAAATGTGCGAAAGGAAAACCAGAAACTGTGTTTTATTGGCATAGCACTTAAAAGATGGAACAAATCTACTAATGCTTCGCGGCATGGGATCCTTACCAGATACGACTGACGCATCACATCGAAAAAGTTCAAAGAAGAGCAGCTCGTTTTGTATCATCGCGAAATAGGGAGAAGAATGTCACGGATATGATAAGCAGGTTGGGATGCCAATAATTAAAACAAAGAGGTTTTGGTTACCGTGACATCATCTCACAAAATTTCAACGGCCAACTTTCTCCACTGAATGCCAAGATAATTTGTTTATTTCCAAGTACATACAGAGAAATGCCCATCGTAACAAAGTAAGAGAAATCAGAGCTCGTATGGAAAGACTTTGGTGCTCATTACTCCCACGTGCTATTCAAGAGTGGAACGATCGGGAAGCATTCTGATAGATCACAGAACCACTTTCAAACGCATAAGTGTGATTTTTAGAGCCGGCCGGAGTGGCCGAGCGGTAGCCGGCACGGTAGCTCAGCGTGTTCGGTCAGAGGGTTACGTTCCCTCTGTGATAAAAAAAACTGAGTTAATCGATCATCAACGAACTTCAATGGATGTCTTACGACGTCCGCCCCGAGCAGATGCAACAAACAAAAGCGAACAAAATGAGATTAAAAAAAAAAAAGCGGTTCTAGGCGCTTGAGTCTGGAACCGCGTGACCGCTACGGTCGCAGGTTCGAATCCTGCCTTGGGCATGGATGTGTGTGATGTCCTTAGGTTAGTTAGGTTTAAGTAGTTCTAAGTTCTAGGGGACTGATGACCTCAGATGTTAAGTCCCATAGTGCTCAGAGCCATTTGAACCATTTGATTTTTAGAATAATCATGTAACTGCAGATTAAGATGAACCTGAAGGAATGCAGTTACTGAGACTTCTCCTCATCCTTCAATTGTAACTGTGGTACACTGAGCTATTCATTCAAAGAAAAAAAGAATGACATGTAAAAAGAAATTTACCTTCTAAATAAAACAGCCAAAAACTACTACGACGTGGATATATTCACAAAGAAAACTAAAACAATGATTTTTATAGCAAGGAATCCAATAAGTGCAAAGCTAATGGTGAGCAATGCAGTGGTAAAACAAGTCGGTAATTTTAAATATCTGTGAAGCGATATCAAATTCGAGTAGGGGGAAGATATGGACAAGAAAGTAACAAAATTTGAAAACACGTGTGGAGCAATGAACAAATACTTTAGGAGAAAGACAAAAAAAAGGATGAAGTTTCATAAAGCAACGGCCTTTCCCGCACTACGGAAGTGTGTCGTGGGTCATTTACGAACGCTAAGAAGATAAGATCTAGGCAGCTGAAATGAGATTTCCTAGGGCCGTGAAAGGTTGTACCAGAGAAGACTGATTAAGAAACAGCAACAAAAAGAGGGAATTAAATATATTTAATGTAATAAACAAAACTGAAGCCTACATTAGAAAATGGAGTGAAATTATCGACAGAATGAGCAGTGGTAGACTACCTTAACAAAGTTGGAAATAACTTTCCCGTAGGCCAAAGATGTCATCGAAGGCCGTGGAAGAGAGAGGCACCTTAGCAGCCAGAAGTCTAATATTTGAAGTGGAGAAGAAGAAGAAGACGAAGACGACGAAGAAGAAGTCCACAACAGATACTGCAAGTAGTTTGCTTTTGGCGTATAAAACTTCAGAAAATGTCTCGCTTGGTTTAGGTGCAATGTCAGCTTATTCAAAACCAGTAGTTAACACAGAAGCGGCCGTAAACATGTGTGATTTGCTACATGAATGAAAAAAAATTTTAATTGGCAGTAATTTCATACTTTTTTACGACAGGTGGCGCTGTAGCAACTCGCAGCTGCTGCCCGTGTTAGTTAATCCGATTTGTAGGCAGTAGCAAAATAATGGAAAACAAGGCCATCTGGCGGTCCCGTGACCAAGCAAGGCGCACTTTTCACGTAATGGATCGATAAAGGCCCACAACTGTCAGCTTTGCAGCCTCACAGAACTTACTCACCAAATTACTGAAGCGCCATCTGAGATTGGAAAATTTATTATTGCAATAGCTTATGCCTTTATTAAATATATTTCTGGGCATATTATCGCACTACAGGGAAGGTGTTAAAACTACTAGATTTTCACTTGTTCTGGTTCTTTTGGATCACCTGATGTATTCACCTGTCATTTTACGACGTGAGATAGTTATTTAGTAGATTGAAATTTTCGTTGTTTATGTTTGGTACAACGCGCTTTGATACGGAAGGAGTCAGTTGAAGTACAAGATACATTTTCCCTGTGGATACAGGGCTATATGCTAACCATTTACATAACTGGATTTTTGTTTTAAATGTCTAAATTAAACCTTTTACCACATTGTCCGCAATAAAACTCGCCTTCATTTGATGTCGTTATTGCACAGTTTCGACTATGAAACCATTTTCAGATGTCTGTATATATGAGACCAAATCAGAATGGTCGTACTTTGCGTATAATCCGAGAACTCAACGAAGTACTAAATGGTTCAACGTAAGAGGTTAACCACATTACTGAGCTTCAGAACTGTCCTTTATATCGAGGGAAATTCTAGATTATCGATCTGGAACAGACATCGATGGGATAACACTGAAGTAACTGACTGATGACTGGGACGACAAGAATATAATTAATAATACAAAAGACTGCCACTGGGCATGGGTAATAATGCTGGAAGAGCTCTCAAAGAGAAAGCTGTAAGCTCGAAAAGAATATTAAAAAGTTAATACACAGTATCAGTCTTCCACAGTAACATACATTGTACATTTTGTTGTGAACCGACTTTCGGAGTTCTAGGCTGTTATTAGACAAATTGAAACTGAACAGACAGTGCACACAACTTCAGCCAGAGCTTCTAACTGTACAAAGACTGTTATTTCCGCAGATATCGATTATGACATTTAAAGATTATGCACCTATACGAGAATCACACAACCGGAATCCTTCATTTGACTTGGGTACAAAGGAAGATGTGTGGTATTTTGTGATAACGTACTTAATGTTTCAGACTCTTAAGAGATGAGGATATTCAGAGAACGCAATGGGTGACTGACCTTAACATGCTGAACTACACAATTTATACAGATATTAGTTAAAATTATTCTGTACTTACTTAGCCTTACTCCTCTGGCCCCGCAAACTGCAATCAGTTCTTGGTCTCGTCAAGCAGCCTCGCCCACAGCGTACTCTCCCTGGCATCTTCTTCCCTTGCTCCAAGTATCTGGTTATCCCTGTCCACTTGGACTATCCACTTTATTTTCCGTCTGCCTAAATGAGTTCTTCCTCCTGGTTTCTTCTCTGATACTCCCTTGACTTCAAATGGCTCTGAGCACTATGGGACTTAACATCTGAGGTCAGCAGTCCCCCAGAACTTAGAATTACTTAAACCTAACTAACCTAAGGACATCACACACATCCATGCCCGAGGCAGGATTCGAACCTGCGACCGTAGCGGTCGTGCGGTTCCAGACCGAAGCGCCTAGAACCGCTCGGTCACACCGGCCGGCTCTGACACTCCCTCAACATTGACCCCTTCCCTCCTCTGTAGACGTGTTCGCTTTGTTTCTGTCTCTTTGGCTTAGCTTCCGCAACATCATGTGGTTTATTGTAAATAAGTATCTCACTGAGCTCCATGTCCTTTCTTCTTCGCCGTTCACCTTCCTCACAAATTGATCCAAATATCCTTCGCAGCACTTTATTTTCAAAAATCTTTATCTTTACCTGTGTATAGTTATCTTTCCTTCATATTTCTATCCGTGTATAGCAGTACTGGTCTGATTATAGTTTCATAAAAACTTATTTTGGTTTCTCCAGAAAAAGTTTGGATGACAGTAATTTTTCGAGTGAAATTGACATTCTGAGTGCCACTTTGAGCCTCGCTTCTATTTCTTGTTTCTCGTAATTTCTATTGTTTAGCACAACCTCGAGATATTTAAATTATACGCAAGCTGATATTGAAGTATACACAAAGAAGATACGTACTAGTAAAGTGTATATTACATTTTATTCAAATATTAAAAGTATGTTAAAATAAAGTCCCTTCAAGTATCAATGGGATGTTCTATAAATTATCAAAGATAATAATATGTGAAAGTGTTTGTTTTTCTGTCGGAAAAAAATGCTGCTAACTTGATGCATCTCTCTAGTATATGTTACGAGCATACTGCTACGAAATGAACACCTAAAAGAAAAACGTCGCGGTTCACTGGCTAAAATTCATTTGGTCAAAGAGAGGATCTAATGTTCGGAGCCAGTTCTCTCATTTCTTCGTGCCTTTTTAAAATCTATGCAGCTAGTTGCGCAAAAGGAAAAGCACTGTTTTAAAGCAAGTAATTCACGTTACTGCTGCCTAGGGCTGTCCACGACTGCTACCAGTGGAAAGACCACGAGAAAGGGCGTGACTGCTCGCGTCCAAAATCGTTTTTTTTTTTGCGCCGAAGTCGCAATAAAGAAAGCAGTTCCCTTCAAAATTGCTATACCAATTTCATACATTAGGGCACTCTATGATATTTTTAACTCGTTAGGGAAAATTTTCCATAATGTGTGACGTATAAATACAAGCATGTTCGCAATTGCTAACAGCTCGGGTCATCCGTTGGAGAAACAGACGTGCGCAGGTAGGACTTTTGATATCTTCGGAATCTCTAGGGATGCCGTCTGCTACAACTTAACACGTTATTGTGACGTTATAATGTGAAACCATTTCATGAGACACAAATTTCCAGAAAGCTTTAGAAATGTTCAAATGTGTGTGAAGTCCTAAGGGACCAAACTGCTGAGGTCATCGGTCCCTAGACTTATACACTACTGAAAGTAACTTATGCTACGAACGACACACACACACCCACGCCCGAGGGAAGACTCGACCCTCCGGTGGGAGGTGCCGCGCAGTCCGTGACATGGCGCCTCAAACCACGCGGCCACTCCGTGCGGCAGAAAGCTTTAGACACGGTGCCACACTGCAGCCTGTTAACCAAATTCCCAGTGTACGGAACAGGTTCTCGGATGTGGGAATGGCTTGAAGACTTTTTTTAAGGAATACTACCCATTGTTGTGCTGGACGGTGAGTGTTCATCAGATACAAAGGTATCGCCAGAAGTGGCTCAGGTAGCTGCTATAGGACCACTCTTCTTCTCCGTGTATATAGACAAAGTGTCGAATAGCGTGGGCAGTAATCTGCAACAATTTGCTGTTGACGTTGTAGTATACGGGCAAGTGTCATTATTGAGTGATACAGGATGACTTGGAAAGAATTTATGTTTGGTATGATGAATGGCAGCGTGCTGTAAATGTAAGAAATGTATACTAATGAGGAAGGAAAATAATCTTGTAATGTTCGAATATGGTCTTCTTGAGACAGACACGGCGATTAAAAAAACTACCAAAGCGACATGGGACACGAAATGGAACGAGCACGTACGGTCTTTTGTAGGGAAGGTGAATGATCGACTTCGGTTCATTGCGAGAATTGTAGGAAAATTTAGCTCTCTTGTAAAGGAGACCGCTTACAGAACACTAGCGCGACCTGTTCTTGAGTTCATTTTGAGTATTCCGGATCCCTACCTGGTGGGATTAAAGGAGTAATACAGAGCAGTACTGCTAGATTTTTTTCCCAGTAGATTCGACCAACAGGCGAACATTATGGAAATGCTCCGTGAACTGGAAGGAAGAGGAAACTTTTTTCGCGAAACACACATGAGAGAGCTTAGAGAATCGGCATTTGCTATAGATCGGAGAAGGATCCTGCTGCCAGTGACATACATCTCGGGTCATATCGCGAAGACAAAAGAAATCGAGATTCGTACGGAAGCATGTAGTCGTTTTTCCCTTGCTCCACTGGCGAGCGGAACAGGAGTAACTAGCAGCGCACAAGGCATCCTCTGTATGATAGCTCGCGGAGTATGTACGTAGATGCAGAGGTTGATGTAAAAAGGCTGGTCTGGCGGAGCCTGGCCCTCTGTGACGCACGGTCGGCCGAGGCGTGGAGCGGGCCAGGCGCTTACGCAACACGGACTTACGTGACCTGCGCAAAAGACAGCTGGTCCTCCAGTCCGCGATGCGAGGTTCTCAACGCAAAACGGCGATGACGTCCGCTTACTCACTGGCAGCTCCTTATCGTTATCTCCTCTGGCGTGTCCATGGCCAGCGTCGGTTTAGAATTCCCAAACGTTGAATACAAAGGAATATGGGTCCTAAATGTATACGTTTCATCTACATCTACATGACAGCTCTGCAGTTCACAGTTGTGCCTGGCAGACAGTTCAGCGAAGCACCTGAAAGCTATTTCTCTACTCTCGAACAGCGCGCGGAGTAGAACGAAAAAGTAAATCTATCCGTACGAGCTCTGATTTTGTTACAGTGATTATTTCTCCCTTCGTAGGTGGGCGTAAACAAATTTGTTTCGCATTTGGAGAAGAAAGCTAGTGATTGAAATTTCATGAGAAGATCCTGTTGCAACGAAAAACGCCTTTGTTTTAATGACTGCGCCGGCTCGGGTGGCCGAGCGGTTCTAGGCGCTACAGTCTGGAACCGCGCGACCTCTACGGTCGCTGGTTCGAATCCTGCCTCGGGCACGGATGTGTGTGATGTCCTTAGGTTAGGTAGGCTTAAGTAGTTCTTAGTTCTAGGGGACTGATGACCTCAGAAGTTAAGTCCCATAGTGCTCAGAGCCATTTGAGCCATTTTTGATGACTGCCTCCCCAAATCGCGTATCACATCCATGGCACTCTCTTCCATATTTCGCGATAATACAAAACGAGCTGCTTTTCTTTGAACTTTTTCGATGTCTCCCGTCAGTCCAATCACATCTGTGCTCGGAGACTGGATCCTTGTGTTATCTCCATCATTTCATCATCATTCGTGACTGTAGCTAGATTGGATTGTGTAAAAATTGGATGGTGTAAAAATTGGGACTTTGTACTGGCGCTGATGACCGCGCAGTTGAGCGCCCCACAAACCAAACATCATCATCATCAGTCCCAATCACATGCGGATCCCACAGCGCGCAGCAATACTGCGGAAGACGGCGGACAAGCGTTGCGTAGGAGGGGTCTCTCTAGCAGCCCGTTGCGTCTTCTAAGTAGATCGTCGTGTTCTCTTTCCCTACAGCATTATCTACGAGGGCGTGATGAAAATTAATGACTCCTAATTGTTTATGTGACAGCTCTTAAAGCTTTTTAAATAAAACATAGTTTATCAACACTTTACATGTTTATTCTTCATGTCTACACATATATTTCCAAATGACGAGAGACCAGTTTATATTAATGACCATTCATATAATTTGATAGGCCTAGCTGGACAACGAATCCATCTTCTTCCGTGCGGCTGCACAAATACATTCGACCTCCTGTGGGAATCTCGGATGAGCGAATATGGTGGAAATGGACAGGGGCTGCAGATAGGTGGCGCTCGATGGGAGTGTGGATCGGCCGTGAGGCGATCCGAGATAGTCCATGCGGTTGCGGTAACACGGTGTCCCTTATGGCGCAATGGTTACCGCACTTGCCTAGTAAGCAGGAGATCCCGGGTTCGAACCCCAGTCCGGTACGCACTTTCACTCGGCGCCGCCGTTTCCGCGCATTGTTATGATGCAGCTGACAGCAGTGATCCTCCCCCTTTCCTTTCTTCCCCTCTCAACCTTGAATTTACATATAGAGACCAGTTTTTTGATATCGCCACTGGAATGTCTGACTGTTGACAACCTTACCTGTGCTTCCACCGTTTCATTACCAAAGTGAAGTCCTAGAAGGTGTACTTGGAAACAGATAAAAATCGGATGTGGCCAAGTCGGGACTGCATGGAGGACGATCAATGACAATGGACCCAAGGGTCAGATTGTTGCAGATGCCGCGGTGCTCGTGAGTGGTTCGACATTGCCATGTTGGAGGAAAAGGTGCTCCGTGTGCCCACGAGTTCTTCGAGATCGAAACTCGATTACAGCACGTTGTTTCTCACGTACCGACACAGTTACGTCACTTTCCACCATGTTACAACGCTACAATTCGTAGCCCTGTAGTGGCAGGGGCTGCAAATAGAGAGGAAGAATAAATATATAGAATGTTAATAACGTTTGATTTATTGAAAAAGCTTCAAGAGTTTTCACATAAAAACGTTCTATGCATTACTTTTCAATGCGCCTTCGTATGTATTGTTCGCAATGTTATCCCTAGGTATTTAGTTCAGTTGATACCTTTTAGATTTTTGTGATTTATCGTGCAACCGAAATTTAGCGGATTCCTTTTAGTTTTCATGAGGATGACATCACACATTTCATTATTAAATTGCCACTTTTCGCACCATATAGATATCTTGTCTATTTCGCAGTTGGTTTTAATCATTTGACGACTTTACGATTCGAGAAACGACAGCATCATCTGCAAACAATCTAAGAAGGCTGTTCAAATCGTCCCCTAAACAGTTTACATAGATCAGAAACAGCAGAGGGCCAGTAACACTTCCTTAAGTAATGCCACATCTCACTTCTTTTTTATTCGATGACTTTCCTTGAGTTACTGCAAACTGGACTTTTCTGACAGGTAATTACGGATCCAGTCGCACAACTGGGGCGACAGTCCGTAGGCACGCAATTTGATTAGAAATAGCTTGTGAGGAACGTTGACAAAAGCCTTCCGGAAATCTAAAAATTTCCAAAGTTTGCCTCTGCATGTTATTAGTAGCTGGCTGTGGACTCACTGAGAATGTAACCGCGCGACCGCTACGGCCGCAGGTTCGAATCCTGCCTCGGGCATGGATGTGTGTGATGTCCTTAGTTTAGTTAGGTTTAAGTAGTTCTAAGTTCTAGGGGACTGATGACCTCAGAGTGCTCAGAGCCATTTGAGCCACTGAGAATGTCTTGCTACCCTTGCTTGAGAGCCAAGTGAGCAACGCAGTGTCAAAATCGACCTTGTAAAATCTGCATTTGTGATCCGTCTGTAATGCACATACGGTGACGGGACGTGAAGTCTAGCATTTTTTTCCTTAAACATTTTAGGAAAATACGGGCATCTTTGCTTCAACGGGAACTAGCTGGCACCTATTCCTGTCCATCACAAAGTCTCGATATTGCCAAGGCGTTAAATCTACCGTCTGTCTCGTTCAGAGGACTATGACAACAGTTCGCGAACCACCTTTTAGTTGTTCGACAAAATTTCCGGAGAACTGCCGGATGTTTGTAACTTCTTGCCACAATATTTCGGCGCAAAGTCTTCTGGCGATCTTCAGGTGTCACTGACGAAAACGCACTGAGCTCTAGTATTTAAGGCCCCTCCGGCACATGCGTGGTGGATTCACTTGGCATTGCGCGTGCGCTGCTCGAGCGCGTTCGATTCTGTTTCGCCGCGCCCTCCGTGGTGAAAACTCGCCTCATCGATGTCAATTCGATTGGTTTCCCGCGATTACATCACAGAACTACGCCCTTTACGGAGGACACGAAGTTTTTCAACGACTGGATTCCATGCCGAGTTCAATTGAAAACCACCGTCTCATTTACTAAGAGACTCACTGTCAGACAGTCGTATTTCCACGGATTCTGGACCTTCAATACGCGGAACTCAGTGCGTTTTCGCCAGTATCACCTGAAGATGGCCAGAACACTCTGCGCCGAAATATTGTGGCAGGAAGTTAGGAAGTTACAAACATCCAGCAGTTCTTCCGAAATTTTGTGGAACAGTATGTACGCCGGGGAAGTTTTAAATCTCACACCTTTTAGTTATTACAAACACAATGAAAGGACAACATTTTTTCAGAAATAGTTTAATTGTTTTTCAAAACATTTTAGTTAACAATTCATATACTTGCGTGCGTTTGAACCTATTCTGAAATCATTTAATTTCCTCTCTGATGCTGGAACCTCAAAAATGTTGGCTTTGGAGTTTCAGAAACGAGTACTGTACCACTCCTTTTTAACGTTGGCTTTTCTTTGTTAATTAGTGTTACTTAATTGCGTCTCAGCTTTCAGCAAATAATTTTTTGCAGAGGTTGTACAGCTTTTCTCGTATTTTCCGACAAGCGTTCTGTTCATGTAACCCAAAGCTACACAAACATAAAGAGCTCTGAAGACCTTCGAGTAGTTTTACGTGAAGAAAGCTCAGGTTATATTTGCTTATGAGAGCATTAACGCTGAGTTTAGCGAGGTATAAATTTCCTTCGCAGCGGGCAGCTAGTGTTTCAGTACGCCACTTAACGTCTCAGAGACGAGTTCTTCAAACAGCTTGGCTTGCGGTGTCACGTAATAGAAAGTCTGATGAATGGAGAGGCGCCTCACGATCCTGAAGTCTTTTTAAATCATTGTCTCCTCACTACAAAATGTCTCTGCTAGCTTCACTACCTATGGTAAGAGTACATATATCGTTTAAAGAAATTATTTTAATGTCTTTTTTTATCAGTCCCATCACTAAACGAATATATGAAGAGGCCAAATAAAATGAGTAAGGGAAGATACAATTTATTACGATTAGTGTACAACAGATGACGATGTTACAGTGTATGGACGACTCCGTCTTCGCTGCGTTTCCTTAGTCAGACAGAGAAGATGATTTGATGTAGAGCCGAAAATTTTAAGTGTCAGTAACTGCCATCTTGCAGAAACAGAACTGACGTCCAGGTCCAGGTGTCGGAAGCAAATCCACAATGTAAGATATTAATCAGGAAATGAATGTTGTCCAGGGCGGTCAGCAGCCTTTGGTGTTTATTTTCTATCACGATTGCATGACATTTATGAGACGGCAGACAAACCGTTATATTATTTTTTAATTTTAGTTTGAACTTAACGATTACAGAATGAAGACTAATGTGACGTCTCTGTGAGATGTTTAGCATACCCCTTAGGTGCTACAGATTTATTAGCGGTGACGTACAGAGATAGAATGCTCCCCATTGGATTCTTGAGATCGTATAACCCTCAATCTTTTAGTCGTCCTGTTGTATTCAGATAGAGTCGACTGTTTTCTAGGCATTTTTATTCGTAAACAAAATTAGATGAAAACGAAATGAGTAGGCACCCATACCATAAAGAAGACTTAATACTTTCGTTTTTCCTAACAAAAAATATAAATAAAATCTATCGAAAGAAGCAAAGCAATGTCATTAAGTTTTTAATACATAATGTGAAATCAGTAAGTTCGTATATCCTAGCCAAGTATATTCAGTGTCAATCTGTATTCGTAAAGATAAGATTGTGGCGCTTAATTCTGTCACCGACGTAAAGTTCCGAAAATACATCCGTCATTCACAAGTGAGCTAAAAAAATTAGCAGCACCGTCTATTGGTTGTTTGGTGTACTACGGAACTAACGGCAACATCTGTTGGTCCTTTGGAGTATTACGCCATGATGATTAAACACCCGAATAACTAAACTGAGCAGACGATTGTAGATAAAACCTTAAATTACGATATCGTTTTTCTCAGTGATGAAGTAAAGTCTATATGTTGCTCCAAGCTACGCTCAAGTGACCTATGAAAACTTCATGAAAAGTTGTCTAGTAATTTTCCAGACAACCGTGTCTGAAGAATCAAACATACAGACACAGCAGTTGTACTGTTTCAGTATTGGTACAGATATAGGTTGTAAGAAGGCTGTTTAGGTTTTTATGTTGGTAACGTCACGTAGCGCTCTGTATGAAAATCACTGACTGTGCTGTGTGCAGTCTGTGGCTGGTTGGACTCACTGTTGTGTAGTGTTGGGCAGTTGGATGCGAACAGCGCGTAGCGTTGCGCAGTTGGAGATTAGAGGCCAGCAGTGGTGCGTGTGGGGACAGAGATGCCAGGGTTTTGAGAGCGGACGATATGGACGTGTGTCCGTCAGAAGGAGGAAATTTGTAAGACTGGATGTCATGAACTTATATATGATGGACTTTTGAACATTATTAAGGTAAATACATTGTTTTTTCTCTATCAAAATCTTTCATTTGCTAACTATGCCTATCAGTAGTTAGTGCCTTCAGTAGTTAAAATATTTTATTTAGCTGGCAGTATTGGCGCTCGCTCTATTGCAGTAGTTCGAGTAACGAAGATTTTTGTGAGGTGAGTGATTCATGAAAGGTATAGGTTATTGTTAGTCAGGGCCATTCATTTGTAGGGATTATTGAAAGTCAGATTGCATTGCGCTAAAAAAATATTGTGTGTCAGTTTAGTGATGATCAGAATAAGTAAAGAGAGAACTGTCTGAGTACGTTCAGTTTTGCTCAGCTATCCCCCCCCCCCCCCCCATGAACCATGGACCTTGCCGTTGGTGGGGAGGCTTGCGTGCCTCAGCGATACAGATAGCCGTACCGTAGGTGCAACCACAACGGAGGGGTATCTGTTGAGAGGCCGGACAAACGTGTGGTTCCTGAAGAGGGGCAGCAGCCTTTTCAGTAGTTGCAAGGGCAACAGTCTGGATGATTGACTGATCTGGCCTTGTAACAATAACCAAAACGGCCTTGCTGTGCTGGTACTGCGAACGGCTGAAAGCAAGGGGAAACTACAGCCGTAATTTTTCCCGAGGGCATGCAGCTTTACTGTATGATTACATGATGATGGCGTCCTCTTGGGTAAAATATTCCGGAGGTAAAATAGTCCCCCATTCGGATCTCCGGGCGGGGACTACTCAAGAGGATGTCGTTATCAGGAGAAAGAAAACTGGCGTTCTACGGATCGGAGCGTGGAATGTCAGATCCCTTAATCGGGCAGGTAGGTTAGAAAATTTAAAAAGGGAAATGGATAGGTTGAAGTTAGATATTGTGGGAATTAGTGAAGTTCGGTGGCAGGAGGAACAAGACTTCTGGTCAGGTGACTACAGGGTTATAAACACAAAATCAAATAGGGAGAATGCAGGAGTAGGTTTAATAATGAATAGGAAAATAGGAATGCGGGTAAGCTACTACAAACAGCATAGTGAACGCATTATTGTGGCCAAGATAGATACGAAGCCCACACCTACTACAGTAGTACAAGTTTATATGCCAACTAGCTCTGCAGATGACGAAGAAATTGAAGAAATGTATGATGAAATAAAAGAAATTATTCAGATTGTGAAGGGAGACGAAAATTTAATAGTCATGGGTGACTGGAATTCGAGTGTAGGAAAAGGGAGAGAAGGAAACATAGTAGGTGAATATGGATTGGGGGACAGAAATGAAAGAGGAAGCCGCCTGGTAGAATTTTGCACAGAGCACAACATAATCATAACTAACACTTGGTTTAAGAATCATGAAAGAAGGTTGTATACATGGAAGAACCCTGGAGATACTAAAAGGTATCAGATAGATTATATAATGGTAAGACAGAGATTTAGGAACCAGGTTTTAAATTGTAAGACATTTCCAGGGGCAGATGTGGACTCTGACCACAATCTATTGGTTATGACCTGTAGATTAAAACTGAAGAAACTGCAAAAAGATGGGAATTTAAGGAGATGGGACCTGGATAAACTGAAAGAACCAGAGGTTGTACAGAGATTCAGGGAGAGCATAAGGGAGCAATTGACAGGAATGGGGGAAATAAATACAGTAGAAGAAGAATGGGTAGCTTTGAGGGACGAAGTAGTGAAGGCAGCAGAGGATCAAGTAGGTAAAAAGACGAGGGCTAGTAGAAATCCTTGGGTAACAGAAGAAATATTGAATTTAATTGATGAAAGGAGAAAATATAAAAATGCAGTAAGTGAAAAAGGCAAAAAGGAATACAAACGTCTCAAAAATGAGATCGACAGGAAGTGCAAAATGGCTAAGCAGGAATGGCTAGAGGACAAATGTAAGGATGTAGAGGCCTATCTCACTAGGGGTAAGATAGATACCGCCTACAGGAAAATTAAAGAGACCTTTGGAGATAAGAGAACGACTGGTATGAATATCAAGAGCTCAGATGGAAACCCAGTTCGAAGCAAAGAAGGGAAAGCAGAAAGGTGGAAGGAGTATATAGAGGGTCTATACAAGGGCGATGTACTTGAGGACAATATTATGGAAATGGAAGAGGATGTAGATGAAGATGAAATGGGAGATACGATACTGCGTGAAGAGTTTGACAGAGCGCTGAAAGACCTGAGTCGAAACAAGGCCCCCGGAGTAGACAATATTCCATTGGAACTACTGACAACCGTGGGAGAGCCAGCCCTGACAAAACTCTACCATCTGGTGAGCAAGATGTATGAAACAGGCGAAATACCCTCAGACTTCAAGAAGAATATAATAATTCCAATCCCAAAGAAAGCAGGTGTTGACAGATGTGAAAATTACCGAACTATCAGTTTAATAAGTCACAGCTGCAAAATACTAACACGAATTCTTTACAAACGAATGGAAAAACTAGTAGAAGCCAACCTCGGGGAAGATCAGTTTGGATTCCGTAGAAACACTGGAACACGTGAGGCAATACTGACCTTACGACTTATCTTAGAAGAAAGATTAAGGAAAGGCAAACCTACGTTTCTAGCATTTGTAGACTTAGAGTAAGCTTTTGACAATGTTGACTGGAATACTCTCTTTCAAATTCTGAAGGTGGCAGGGGTAAAATACAGGGAGCGAAAGGCTATTTACAATTTGTACAGAAACCAGGTGGCAGTTATAAGAGTCGAGGGACATGAAAGGGAAGCAGTGGTTGGGAAGGGAGTAAGACAGGGTTGTAGCCTCTCCCCGATGTTGTTCAATCTGTATATTGAGCAAGCAGTAAAGGAAACAAAAGAAAAATTCGGAGTAGGTATTAAAATTCATGGAGAGGAAATAAAAACCTTGAGGTTCGCCGATGACATTGTAATTCTGTCAGAGACAGCAAAGGACTTGGAAGAGCAATTGAATGGAATGGACAGTGTCTTGAAAGGAGGATATAAGATGAACATCAACAAAAGCAAAACAAGGATAATGGAATGTAGTCTAATTAAGTCGGGTGATGCTGAGGGAATTAGATTAGGAAATGAGGCACTTAAAGTAGTAAAGGAGTTTTGCTATTTAGGGAGCAAAATAACTGATGATGGTAGAAGTAGAGAGGATATAAAATGTAGGCTGGCAATGGCAAGGAAAGCGTTTCTGAAGAAGAGAAATTTGTTAACATCCAGTATTGATTTAAGTGTCAGGAAGTCATTTCTGAAAGTATTCGTATGGAGTGTAGCCATGTATGGAAGTGAAACATGGACGATAAATAGTTTGGACAAGAAGAGAATAGAAGCTTTTGAAATGTGGTGCTACAGAAGAATGCTGAAGATTAGATGGGTAGATCACATAACTAATGAGGAAGTATTGAATAGGATTGGGGAGAAGAGAAGTTTGTGGCACAACTTGACCAGAAGAAAGGATCGGTTGGTAGGACATGTTCTGAGGCATCAAGGGATCACCAATTTAGTATTGGAGGGCAGCGTGGAGGGTAAAAATCGTAGAGGGAGACCAAGAGATGAATACACTAAGCAGATTCAGAAGGATGTAGGTTGCAGTAGGTACTGGGAGATGAAAAAGCTTGCACAGGATAGAGTGGCATGGAGAGCTGCATCAAACCAGTCTCAGGACTGAAGACCACAACAACAACAACATCTTTGTATCAAATAACGTAGTAGTTTACGAGCACATTAATTCATAATTTTTCTGAGGGGACGTTACAAGGTGTTGCCGAGTCGAGATGGCTGGCTACCTATCCTGTGGCAGGTCGTTCCTGTTTTTAGTGACAGGAATGTGCATCTTTTAAATATCAGAGTTTCGGCAACGTGTTTTAAATATTTTAAATTGCCGCTTCATGTGTTTCATTTGACCTTTTATTGTTAATCTTTTTTAACTACCGGTGAAAGAAGTCATCTGACGTTTATCTAAAATATCCGTTTTATTTTTCACCATTAAATAGTTTTAAATGCAATGTAACTATCCCCACTATCTGTTTCTTGTTTATTGTCTCATTTAACTTGTCATTGTCAATAGGCTGAAGAGCGGGTTATCTGCACCGCTGACAGTCAATTCTCCCGGCCCGTATGGGCCACGTGGGCGTGGGACTGAAGTAACAATAAAGAAAAAAAATATCAAGATGTCGGTAACACAGAAACAAAAGATGAGTTGCGTTCCCCGTTTCAAGGAGGAGATTAGCGTTTAACGTGCCGTCGACAACAAGATCATAGAGACGGAGCACAAGCTCGGACGAGGGAACGATAGAGACAGAAAGCGGCCGTGTCCTTTCGAAGGAACCATCTCGGCATTTCCCTTAAGTGGTTTAGAGATATGACAGAAAACTAAATCAGGATGGCCGGACGCAGGTTTGAACCGCCGTCCTCCTGAATGCGAGTCCAGTGTGCTAACCACTGCACCACCTCGCTCGGTCTCCCCATTTCAGAAGGTGTATGTAGGTGTCAGCCGCAAAGAGCGTAAGTAACTCACAGTGCACAATTGACCTCTAACGCTGTCTGACTTCACGCGGGATATTTTTTTGGGGGGCGGCGGGGGGGGGGGGGGGGGGGGTGAGCGGTTGAGTGGGGGGGGGGGGGGGTGAAAGCCTCTGTGTACTTGCCTCCCATTCGACAAACTTTATGTGAATCGCGGCGCCGCATAGCAACAGTAGTGAACGCAGTTAGCTCCAGACGTGCTCCAAACACTATGGGACGAGTTTGAGTATCATCTGGATGTTTGTCATGTGTCCGGCTGAAGCCTTATTCAACGTTTGTTAAGGGTGAATGAACAGTTATAACCTAAACGTAATTATAAAAAATGTCCCAAGGTTGTATTGGTATGCATCTACAGGAAGCATCACTGCAAAATCGGATGATTGTTTTGAAAATAATAACTTTGCAGTCGTTTGCGTAAGAGACATTCACCCCACGTACTATTTTAATTTATGTAAAATACATAGTCTTTTACAAATACTCGATGATGTGAGTTGAAAAGTATTCCTCTTTTCGTATTACACATTCTGCAAAACCCATCGCATTTTCACATAAGGGAACGTGATTCAGTTATTTCTGCAATTTGTATAAAAAATTGTAAGTCTTTGAAGATATTTGGGGAGGGCGCCATATCGAACAGCAGCTGTGCATACGTTCACCTGAAACTGTACCAATCCTCGTTAATGTCTTGTAAAATAATATCCGTGGAAGTTATCGCTTTACCTCGTTTCTTCTTGATAGCAGCACCTCCGGAATCTTCTTCTGCGGCCTTCCTCTTACTAGGTAACTAGATATCTTCCGACCGTGATGCGTCGATAAGACACTGTCTTCGTGATATAAAATTTTTGTAAAATGAATCGTAATGGACGTAAGTTTTTCCTCCCACTTAAAAAAATTCACTCCAGACTTGTAATAAACACTGTACTGATTTTTTTTTATACAAGTTACACTTTTTTGCTTCACAAAAAAGACGGAGCGCCTCCATAAAACATTCCACCATGGAGGTGGGCAAAAAAAAGTAAGTGATTATAAAGGAAAATTGTTAACAAATGAATATTAAAAAATTGAAATTACTGAGATATTATTGATTCTACACCACTTGTAGTATAATCTTGTCAGGTTTATCTTCCTATAAATCATGAGAAAGAGCGAGACAAACAATTAAAAAATTATAATCTTTCGGGTATTCCAAGTTAGGTACACTACGATTTGTAATGCTGTTTACCGACGAACGTGGCGTCACATGAAAATACACCGAATCGATGCTCAATTCTGTCAATAGTCATCACAACAGCATCGATGCATTCTTGAGCTTTTCCACTGTTTTGGCAGCAGGGATACGTAAAAACGGTTCTCAATGTATCCCCAAAGAAAGACGTCATCACAAGGCGTCAAGTCAAGCGACATGGGAGGGGGGGAAGCGGACAGAGCCACATCATCTTCATCACTTCCCCAATTCAGCGATGCCGAAGCTCGTCGTCTGGGCAGCGACGAACATCGATGCATCGACTAGAGGGTGCCCATCTTGTTGGAAGATGAAGTTCTCGGAATCATCAGTCGGCTAGGGAAACAACCACAACTGCAACGTATAACGGTAAAAGATACCCTTAACAGTCGTCTAACAGAAGAAAAACGGCGCGTACAATTTCGTATGTGACGTTGCAGAGAAAACTTCGGCGAGTCTCGGTCATGCACCAAAACTTTATGAGGATTTTCAGTGCTCCACACACATTGTGGCGATTAACCTTTCCAGATAAGAGGAAGGTTGGGTATTCCAAGTTCGTGGCTTCGACGGAGCGTTAAGTTATTGGACTGCATTTGGAACTTCTTCCTTCGCTATCTCTATGATTACATGCGGCATACTTGGTCGACCGGCACTTTTCTGTTTACAGAGACAACCAGTGTCCCTAAACCGTCGATACCAACGCACAATGCTCTGTTTACGTGTCGGCACTTGCCCATAATTCTTTCAGAATGCACTTTGCTTTTCTAACACTTATACGTATTCCAACGCAAAAACACTCTTTTGTTGCTTTGCCGCCTTTTTGCCAAGGGACTGCACTCGTAACGCCATTTGGTGGGCACAATGCAAACTCGATGTATTTACGGTTCTATTCACGCGTTAGTCATATTTTTACACGCAATACTTTGGAAAATATAAAGCTGCCAATATACAGCATGCGCCTAAACATTATGATCACTGCCCACCGCGAGACTGAATGCCTCCTGGTTCTGTTGCGGGCGCGTGACGCAGTAAGGAAGGAATGTAAGTGGAAGAGATACGAATGGACAGCCGTTATAGCGAAGATACGGACCATAAGCGGTTTTGACAAAGGGGCTCGATGTTGTGGCGCTGCGACTGGAAACGAGAATCTCAGAAACGGCGACGCTGGACGCCTGTTGGCGTACTCCTGTACGAGCACCTATAGAAATAAATTAGAATTATATTGATACCTTCAGCTGCTGACAGGCGTTGACATATATCAACGGGGACAGATGAAAAAGTGTGCCCCGACCGGGACTCGAACCCGAACCCGGGATCTTCTGCTTACATGGCAGATGCTCTATCCAACTTTTTTTTCTTTTTCTTTTTTTTCATTTGTTCGATATTGTTCGTTCAAATTGATCACTGATTCTTTGACTCAGGTTTTTTATTACAGAGAGCACGCAGCCCTCTGACCGAACACGCTGAGCTACCGAGCCGGCGCATCTGAGCCACCGAGGGCACAGGGAACAGTGGGACTGCAGGGATTATCTCGCGCACGCCTCCCGTGGCACCCACATTCTCACCTTGTATGTCCACACACTAGATTCGAAGTGTCCCACCCCAACACACTCATTACTGGTGGAAGACATTCTTACCAAGTCCCGTAAGAGTTCGGGGAATATGTCATGGCCGGCATTGCCAGAACTATATACTTATATGGATATGGTGTCTGTTCTTTCGGACATGTCCGAAAGAACAGACACCATATCCATATAAGTATATAGAAAGAGGTTGAAGGATGGTGAAATAATGAGTAGACCGTATGGTATTAGATGATCACGTCTCATCACAAAAAGTAGAGGTCGGAGTATGAAAAAAATGGTTCAAATGGCTCTGAGCACTATGAGACTTAACTGCTGAGGTCATCAGTCCCGTAGTACTTAGAACTACTTAAACCTAACTAACCTAAGGACATCACACACATCCATGCCGGAGGCAGGATTCGAACCTGCGACCGTAGCGGTCGCACGGTTCCCGACTGTAGCGCCTAGAACCGTTCAGCCACTCCGGCCGGCTCGGAGTATCCCCTACTGTGTAATGCAAGATAGGCAGCTATCTGTGGCACACCTGACGACAGAGCAGACTGCTGGTGCAGGCAGAAGTGTTTCGGAGCACATCGTTCAAAGGCCATTGTTGAACATGGAGCTCCACATAGCCGTCCGCTGTGGCCGTGCGGTTAAAGGCGCTTCAGTCTGGAACCGCGTGACCGCTACGGTCGCAGGTTCGAATCCTGCCTCGGGCATGGATGTGTGTGATGTCCGTAGGTTAGTTAGGTTTAATTAGTTCTAAGTTCTAGGCAACTGATGACCTCAGAAGTTAAGTCGCATAGTGCTCAGAGCCATTTGAACCATTTTTTTGAGCTCCACATAACACAACCCCTACTTGTTCCTGTGTTGACACGACATCATCAGTTATGATTTTAGTGGGCACAGCATAACTGAGTTTTCACCGTGGATCATTAGAAATGTGTCACCTGGCGAATGAATCGCATTTCTTGTTGCACCAGGTCGAAGTTTGGGTCCTTACACGCCGTCGTCCGGGCGAATGACTGCACGAAACATGCACCGTGCCACAGATGTAGGCCGGTGAGGGCAGAATTATGCTGTGTAATTCTTTGATTTCAGCTTCCGCGGGATCTATGTTGGTAATCGAAGGCATAGAAGGCACCATGGCAAAAAAAGTTCAAAGAACGGAAACTTGTTTTGTATAAGCAACAGTCAAACGCAAAAGAGACAGATGGAAAAAATAAGTAAACTTCATTATTTGAAAAGTAATCATCATAACTATTAATACATTTAGCCTGCTCTGAGGCAAGAGTGAGTGTCTTCATGGAAAGATGTTTGCAGTTGCCTACAGAACCATGACTGTGCCCAGGCATGCACCTCCTTATCCGAAGCGAATTGATGGATATGAATCTCTTTCTTCAGTGCTCTAAAACTACAGAAATCACATGGGGAGTAATCAGGACTGAATGGAGAATGTGTAAGAGTTTCCCTGTGAAACCTCTACAATGTACTCGAAACAATCTAGGTGATATGGATGGACCCTACATGTTGCCAGGGTTGTTTCGAGTACACAACAGAAGTTTTACTAGGAAACCCTCACATATCCTCTATACAGTCTCAATCCCTTCCCATGCGATTTTCATATTTTTGGAGCTCTGAAGAAAAACATTTTGGCTGTCAATTTGCAGAGGTGCATACCTAAGTACAATCACAATTCCATATGCAACCACATTTTTCAATGAAGGTTTGGCCATCTTCTCTCATGGTGAGATAAATGTATTAACAATTAGGGGAATTACTGTTGAAGTGACAAACAGTTTGCTTACTTTTTTTCATCTGTCTCATTTTCATGTGACTGCCCCTCATATTATCACAAATTAGGGAGAGAGTGTCGCAGCATAACACATGCTTTGAGGTCGCAGTGTCGTTTTTCTTCGTGGTAAGCTCATTTCACAAAATTTCAATCACCAACTAGCTCATCTAAATCCGAATTTATTTTGTTAGTGCCACCCTACATAGGGAGAAGTGATCATTATTATGAAACAAGGAAAATGAGAGCTTGCATGGACAGATTTAAGCGACTGTTTTTTACCATATGCTGTTTGAGAGTGAATGGTAGAGATATAGTCTGAAGGTGGTTCAATGAACCTTCAACCAGGTACTTAAGTGTGAATTCCAAAGTTGCCATGTAGATGTTGTTGTAGATGCAGATGTAGATGTAGGCATATGGACACGGAAAGTAGGTTCAGGAGACAGAATTATCAGAAGCATAGTCAGAAGCCTAGGCAACGTTATTGTGGACAACCTGCATCGCTTCATGCTTGAAGTCTCCTCCAAAGGCGATGACATCTTCCAGTAGGATAACTGTGTTGCAAGGTCAGAATCATGCCAGTGGTTTGTGGAGCATTGTAGTGAACTCACGCTGATGTTTTGACCAGAAAATGTGCCTAATCTGTACCAACTGGAACACATATCAGGTGCCAGCTGCGTGCCCATAAACCACCATTTGAGGGATTTGCGTGACCTGTGCATAAAAATTTGTACTACATACTTCTGGAGTCCTGTCAAGCACTTATAGAATCCATACCAAACAGGATCTGTTGTACTGTGTTTGAAAAGTGGAACAACACGTTGTTAAACAGCTGCTCATAATGTTTTAGCTTATCGGCATACAGAAACTACACTACTGGCCATTAAAATTGCTACACCACGAAGATGACGTGCTACAGGCGCGAAATTTAACCGACAGGAAGAAGACGCTCTGATATGCAAATGATTAGCATTTCAGAGCATTCACACAAGGTTGGCGCCGGTGGCGACACCTACAACGTGCTGACAAGACGCAAGTTTCCAACCGATTTCTCATACGCAAACAGCAGTTGACCGACGTGGCCCGGTGAAACGTTGTTGTGATGCCTCGTGTAAGGAGGAGAAATGCGTACTATCATGTTTCCGACTTTGGTAAAGGTCGGATTGTAGCCTATCGCGATTGCGGTTTATCGTATCGCGACATTGCTGCTCGCGTTGGTCGAGATCTAATGACTGTTAGCAGAATATGGAATCGGTGGGTTCAGCAGGGTAATACTGAACGCCGTGCTGGATCCCAACGGCCTCGTATTACTAGCAGTCGAGATGACAGGCATCTTATCCGCATGGCTGTAACGGATCGTGCAGCAACGTCTCGATACCTGGGTCAACAGATGGGGACGTTTGGAAGACAACAACCATCTGCACGAACAGTTCGACGACGTTTGCAGCAGTATGGACTATCAGCTCGGTAACCATGGCTGCGTTTACCCTTGACGCTGCATCACAGACAGGAGCGCCTGCGATGGTGTACTCAACGACGAACCTAGGTGCACGAATGGCAAAACGTCATTTTTTCGGATGAATCCAGGTTCTGTTTACAGCATCATGATGGTCGCATCCGTGTTTGGCGACATCAAGGTGAACGCACATTGGAAGGGTGTGTTCGTCATCGCCATACTGCCGTATCACCCGGCGTGATTGTATGAGGTGCCATTGGTTACACGTCTCGGTCACGTTCGCATTGACGGCACTTTGAACAGTGGATGTTAGATTTCAGATGTGTTACGTACGACCCGTGGCTCTACCCTTCATTCGATCCCTGTGAAACTCTACATTTCAGCAGGATAATGCACGACCGCTTGTTGCCTTTCTGGATACAGAAAATGTTCGACTGCTGCCTTGGCCAGCACATTCTCCAGATCTCTCACCAATTGAAAGCGTCTGGTCAATGGTGGCCGAGCAACTGGCTCATCACAATACGTCAGTCACCTACTGTGATTTCGTGTTGAAGCTGCACGGGCAGCTGTACCTGTACACACCATCTAAGCTCTGTTTCACTCAATGCCCAGGCGTATCAAGGCCGTTATTACGGCCAGAGGTGGTTGTTCTGGGTACTGATTTCTGAGGATCTATGCACCCAAATTGCGTGAAAATGTAATCACATTTCAGTTCTAGTATAATATATTTGTCCAATACCCGTTTATCATCTGCATTTCTTCTTGGTGTAGCAATTGTAATGGCCAGTAGTGTAGCTAGATGGAAATATAAGGCCGAAGTTGCTCGGCTTGAGGTCGACTAAATCTCGATGGTTTGTAATTCAGTTTGCCGCAGAGTTCGAGACGCGCTGGAATCCTGTTTGGCGGCGGTGGGCAGCCGTGTTGGCCGCAGCACGTGGGGCGTCACGTGGCGGTTGACTGTCGCTGCAAGTAGCGAAGTGTGCCGCGCGACCCGTTAGCTGGCGCCGCCTCAGGCTGTGGGCCACCTCCTCACGGCGGGTCACGCCGGACGAAAGTGAACTCGCCGCCAACAACAGCCAACGCTCTCTTACGTGCGGGATCGTACCACTAAAGCCGGCAGAAACCTGATACTATGATCCTAATTTTCATTTTCTTTGGTGTCCACCCCTGGTAGCTGAGTGGTTACCGGCACGATAGCTCAGCGTGTTCGGTCAGAGAGTTAGCTGCCCTCTGTAATAATAATAATAAAAAAAGAGTGAACGGATCAACGAAGAGACTGAACGGGTGTGCCAGCCGGGGTGGCCGAGATGTTCTAGGCGCTACATGTCCGTAACAACGCGACCGCTACGGTCGCAGGTTCGAATCCTGCCGCGGCCATGGATGTGTGTGATGTCCTTAGGTTAGTTAGGCTTAAGTAGTTCTAGGTTCTAGGGGACTGATGACCTCAGAAGTTAAGTCGCATAGTGCCCAGAGCCATTTGAACCATTTTTGAGCTGGTGTCATCGGACGACCGCTCCGAACGAATTCAACGATCAATATGGACCAAATTAGATTAAAAAAAGTAGTCAGTGCGGCGGAATGTCATACCTAACGGCTCGCGTTCGATTTCCGGCTGGGTCGCAGATTTTCTCCGCTCGGGGAATGGGTGTTGTGTTGTCCTTATCATCATCATTTCATCCCCATCGACACGCAAGTCGCGGAAATGGCGTCAACTCGAAAGACCAGCACCAGGTGAACGGTCTGCCCGACGGGAGGCCCTAGCCACACAGCATTTCCATTTTCTTTGGTGTCGCTAAATCAAATAAGACGAGTAGCAAGATAGTTCGTATGAGAAGCACTCAACCAATTTCCTTCTAAAAGTTTGTCCTATTCGAACTTGTATTTCGTCGATAATACGATCCTTGTCAACAGCCTAATTTCAATATCAGTTTCTTGCCTTTTTTGCTGGGGACGGAGGTTCGAGTCCTCCCTCGGGCATGGGTGTGTGTGTTTGTCCTTAGGATAATTTAGGTTAAGTAGTGTGTAAGCTTAGGGACTGATTACCTTAGCAGTTAAATCCCATAAAATTTCACACATTTGAACATTTTTTTGCTGGGGGCGGGTGAAGTAAGCTTTCACGGACACTGCGTCTATAAGATACACCCTTATTAATTACCACACGGCAAAAATTTCTACCTCCACTTTAACATCCAGATAATGCATTTTATATCCAGTTCATGTCAACTGGTACAGTTTCGATGCAGGAACGCGACACGTACCTCACAACATTAGATCTTGCTTCCCAGATGCTCTTACGATCCCATCACATCTCCAATCGTGAGCGCAAAGCGACTCGAGAAACATTAAACTGATACAAAGCAGTGTGTGAGGAAAACTTCTGTGAAATAGCGTCATTTCTTCCCGTCACTTCGCAGGATACTTGTACAAGGAAGTAATTTATTCCCTGGCCGTTCTTGGAATGCAAGCTCTCGTAATTTTAATAGTAAAACACTGACTGTGCGTGATGCACCTCTATTGCAGCGCCTGCGACTGGCGAAGTGTTGAGTATCTCCGCAACGCTCTCTTGCTTACAAAACACGGCACTCATCTTGGACTGTCTTTATTGATTGGATCTGGTAAGGATCACAGACTGATGAACAATACTCAAGAATCAGCCGAACGAGTGTGTTGTAATTCACTTCTTTCTTGACTCAGTTGCATTCTGCTAGGGTTCTTCCGATGAATCTCTCCCTGGCATCTCCTTTTCCTTCAGCCAGTTTTACGGAGTTGAACCACTTCAGGTCGCGCCTGGTAAATGCTTTTGGATGTTTTATGGTTGTTACTGTCGCCAGTAACTTATCGCTGGTAGTAATGGAGCATTATTATATTGTTCCACCTGTTTATGCGTAATAGTTTACATTTATTTGCGTTGAGGCTCAGCTGCCAGTTGCTGCACCAAGATCCGATCCTCTGCATGTCTTTCTGCATTTGTATGCAGTCTTCTGGCGTACCATATTCCCTGTACCTTCACAGCATGTTATCATTTGTGTACGGTTTCGCATAATTACCGACATTACGCCTTAATGATTTTAGTTTAATCTCTTTCTCTAAATAAATACATTCATCATTTATACCCTATTTTTACTGTCCCGTGAGGTATTACTCCAATTTTCAGCCAACAATTTAAATGAAAAGATGAACTGATGACACAAAAAGGGCCGTAAAATTTTGGGTAACAACATATTAACAAGGGAAGCCTCGTGGGTATCACATGGTGATAACAGAGCTCTTCCACTGCCAAGAAGTTATACACAGGACGCAGAAGTACACTGGCTGATCATAAGTATCCGGACGCCTATCAGTGGACATTAATATGGGGTGTGTCCACTTGTTGGGGCTGGGGTCTGGAGCGTAGTCGCCGTTCTAACTCATCCCAAACGTCATCACTTAAAACTTCCTGGTTAACAGGCCGTTGTCGAAGTATAATACGATTACAGAAGGTGTTGGGAAAGTTTTGAGCAGTTATGGTGTGGAAATTACCTTCAGACCCACCAGGAAGAGAAAATAATGTTTAAGATCGGCTATACTGGGTGCATGTAAAATTCTTTGTAGTTGCGGTGTATTTTGTATTGGTACCACAAAAAGAAGTGTTAACACCCGTCCTCACAGGAGGAATTGCTGCTGGGATATATGGATAACCCACTGTCACGATTGTCGTATCGAAAGGATCGCATTATCATGCACGTATGTATAGAGAGGCTATTGAGATTTGTAAGCATCGTAATAATTTTAACGGAAAAAAGGAAGGTGTTAAACTAGATAAAATATGGATGTCAACATTGCAACGTAAGAATGACGATCGAGTAATTCCAACCGAGAATGTTGGCATTAAGAGATAATCTCGTAGCCGACCTGACACGATGGTCTACGGTGTCTTCTACACTGCCCATCTGTTCGGTGCTCCCTCGAGTTGTGATTGCAGTTTGCCACTTTACGTCTGAAGATGTCTCCCGCAGTCGGAGAGGAAACGTTAGGAGAAAGTTGTATACTTCGACCACGGCCTGTTAGCCCGGAAGTTTTAAATAATGTCAGTACCAGCCGTGAAAGCTTACATTGTATGATTATTCCGGACGTAGACCTGAATACATTGTAATATGGGTTCAGGTCTGGGTCCGGACACAGCAGTCCACTTCAGGAATGTCATTGTCCACTAACCATTACCTCACAGATGCAGCTTTATGACAACGTGCACTGTCATGATAATACAACCGTTGTCTCCGGGCTGTTAGTCGGCTCTATGCAGCTCACAATTCTGTAAAATGTATTCATATCCTTCTCCGTTTACCGGTTTCTTAAGCGCGATAAGGGGACCACATCCTAACCACGATAAACGCCACCTCACCATATGTTCTCCAGGCATCCATCGAATCCAGACCCCTCCACTGCATTTCCACTGTGTGTAGCGTGATTTGTCACTCCCACTCACTCGTTTCCAGTCATCCACTCTCCAGTGGCGTCGCCCCTCGCATCACCTAAGCGTCGCTTTGCGTTGACTAAGATATGTGTGGCTCATGAGAACCTGCTCGATGATTTTACGCGATTGGTTTTAGCTCTGTAACTCGCGAGTGATTCCTCCCTCTGATTTCATGCGATTTCTTCAACGAACTCCGCAGTCCGCTGTCCATCAGTACATGAGGCCTACCTGGTCTTGGTTTAGCTATGGTTGTTCTTTTCCGTTTTCCACTTCACAATCACATCACCAACAGTCGAGCTGGGCGCCTGTAGAAGGGTTGATGGATTTTTGCTCAGGCGACATCCAATGACTAGTCCACGTTGGAAGCCACTGAGCTGCCCTGACTGACCCGTTCTGTTGATAAAGATTCTCTACTGACAATACTGCGCACCTCCTTTTATGATGTCAGGTCCGCCTCTGGTAATAGCTAGTGGTCAACTAGGGGTACACAGATATTTCAGATCTGATAGAATATTTGTGACATGCAAATTTAAAGAACGTTGAGAATGCGATTCATAGAGCAGGAATGTATATGGAGTGAGCATTCAGAAGCGCAGAACAGAATTATTGTCGCCCACATACGTCGCTTCTAAAAGTCACATGACCCTGATGTGGTATAAGTTTTGCCCAGAAGCGCCCTGCGGAGTTTGTCGTTAAAGGCTAGTACAGATAGACATCGTTCAATAGCATCGTAGATTTCGTACTAACTTTTCATAGGAATCAACAGTTCGGTTTCAGTATTTGTAATGAACATGTCTTAAGAGCTTTGAAGAAATAAGTACATCGACATTTCGCTTGTTTGCGACAGGCGTTAGAAGTGTCGCTATTTTTTTTAAACGATAGCCAGCTCTATATTTTTAGATTTTGTGCTGCACTTTATCATATTGGCGACTCTCTGATTTAGTAAATTATACTGCGGGAGAGTGGGGAAACGACGTATTAGATTTCTAAATAATTTTATGAACAAAATTCGTCAGTTTTTCCTTCCTGCTGTCGTATGTTTAATCTTAATTCATTTTTCGGGAGTTAAATTATTAATGGTACATACTCATTGTCCATGATATAGGTGCCAGTACCAGAGTTTCGTATTGCGATTGATTTGAAATAAGCGAATTGGTTTGGAGCTCTCTATAATCCGGAGATTAGCTTACCTGTTGAACAGCACTCCAAATGCTTTTACACTGAACGGACTGACTGGTACACACTACAGAATTTATCTAGTACCTGTCTCATAAAATATGGTCATACAGTCCCTATGGTATTAAATATTTATGTCACCGTATCTTGATGTACTCAACACATAAAGCGACTATTTCTAGTATGATAAATGTAGTTAGACTGTTGCGGTACTTAGCTATGAAATGTAACTTTTTTCTCCTTTGACGCATTGCCATTTGCATCTATAGCACCGACTATATCAATCTCGAGCCAAAACACAAAAGTTCAACACCTAGTCCCAAGCAAAACTGTAACTAAACGACCAGAAAACAGAGAGTGAATGAATTCAAATTCTTAGGAAATACCAACTCCTTCACAAGTGACAAAAGACGTACTGAACACAAACTTGCAACATTCAGCCACATTAATGGGACCAATACAGAACATTAATCAAGAAGATAAGGAAAGAAACCCTAACGAAGTTCTACAAAAGAGTGGCAATGCTATCCATACTATGCGGCAATAAGACTTGGACAATAACAGCTGGAAATCAACGCAGAATACAATCTGCCGAAATGAGGTTCGTGAGAAGAGCAGCTAGCTATAGACTACCTGACATGATAAGGAATACAACAATCAGGAAAGAATTAGTACTTTAAAGGATAAATGAACAGATCAAGGACTAAAGAAATCAGTGGAGAGATAATGCCACAAAAATGAAAGAAAATAGAAAGCCCAAAACAACAATGAATTGTGGGCCAACAAATAGATGATGATGATCAAATATAAACTAACCACAGATTATAGTGGAACTACAGAAGAGGCACGGCAAATGCTTATAACTTGAAGAAAGAAGAAGAACAAGCAACAGTTATTCACCATTGATGTTAGTAATAAACAAGTCTGTAAGAACTGGGTAAATAATTTCAATATTAAATTTCTGCCGTAGCTCAAAACGTAAACAAACAGAACTTTACGTAAGTCACCTGACTATTTCGGTTCGATGATGGCGACTTGCGCAGTGCGATATGCTCAGTCCACAGGTATTTCTGCTGTATGATAAGATTGCAAAACGTTATGAAAGACGAGGCTGGGCCAGTCCCCAGGGCTGTTGCATCAGCTGGTCGCGTACATCAGCGGCAGCGCAGGTAGCGGCCGGCCGCAGAGGCTGACAGTGACTCAGCCGCGGCGCGAGGAACGGCGCGTGGGCCGCCGGCCAGGGGTCAAACGCTGATCACGTCACCGGCCCTCGCTTTTCCTCACACGGTTCACGGCTGCGGCCTCGCTGTGCATGAGCTGAGCTAAAATTACCTTCCTCTGCTCACACTGCGCAACCAACTGGACTGTCCAGTTCGTGAGTTGTTGACGGCAGGAGGGAGACAGCAGCTCCGAAGCACTGCGCACTGAGCTGAAATTCTGGCTTCTCGAATGTAATAGCTTCCGTCATGTCACTGATTGCCAAAAGAGAGCGCCTGGACCAACTACTGCGTCCCTAGGGCAGAAGGGCGTGAAGCGATGTGGTGTGCAGTGAGGTAATGAGTCGACACCAGGCTGTGAATGGATGAGGAAAGGTTTAGTACATTCTAAGACAAAAGAAACGACGCATCACGAAGGAATTATCCGAATGGGACGGAAATCAGTAGATATGGTGTACATGTACAGACAAACAAATGATTACAATTTCTGAAAAATTGGATAATTTATTCAAGAGAAAGAGTTTCACAAATTGAGCAAGTCAATAACGTGTTGGTCCACCTCTGGCTCCTATGCAAGCAGTTATTCGGCTTGGCATTGATTGACAGAGTTGTTGGATAGCCCCCTGATGGATATCGCGCCAAATACTGTCTAATTGGCACGTTAGGCCGTCAAAATCCCGAGCTGGTTCGAGGGCCTTGCTCCAAAGGTTCTCAATTGGGGCAAATCCGGTGACAGCTGAGGACATCATGGGGGTTCGAGTGGGGGATAAACCATCAATCAGAAGAAGGGGAGAGGAATTATGGCAAGAGATCTGGGATGGGGATGAGACAGGGACAAGAACATACCAGTTACTACCAAACATCCAGTAACAGTTAAGAATGAAGCATTTTCAGCCTAGTAAGCGACTGCTGCACTTCCTCACGGGGCATGGCCTGTACCTGGTAGAGATGGGGGATCCGCTCCTGAACTGATTCATAGAGTTGAATCTTTCAAAGGAGTGAATAATCAGTGATTCAGAAAAAAAGAACGGTAGCTCCAAACGTTTCCCACAGCATAGAGAGAGAGAGAGAGAGAGAGAGAGAAAGAGAGAGAGTCGGAGCACCTCAGCGGGGCCTCTGCTGGTCAGAGCACACTGCACGCCACACAACACAGCCAGCGCCGGTGTCTGCCCTGATTCTACCTGGGCTGCCTGCATTGTGCAGTGCCCCATTGGATTTTGTGTTTCACATATGCCGTGCCGTCTCTGTGCTTCCTCTGCCGCTTGCAGTGTCTGGTGCAGCTTAACTTAGCATCGCACTCCGCCGGCGATCGTTTCAGTAGCACGTCCTGCCCTCTGGGCAGTTGATGCGAGCAACAGGACCGAGAGCCTCCTAGCGGAGAACATAAGAACTACTTGCAACAACCTGCTCACACGAGAACGGACGATTCGTCTCGGAGCGGGTGACTGGTGGCCGCTCACCGCTCCCCCCACCCTCGGAACTCGCCCGCTCAACGCTCTCCCCACCGTTCTCGACTCTAGCCAGAGCGTTGAGCAAAGCAACTCAGGTGTCACTCTGGTCTCTGTGGTCTTAGCTCACGCAGTAATACAGCTCGCGGCTCGACCTGCTTGACTCAGCGCCTCTGCGTCGGAGTTCGTCTCTACTGGATATTGTTCTTCGTAGTAATACCGCTATGTATACTACATTATTATGTTATGTATACATCATTTGTTTTTATTTTATTTTTATTTGTTTAAACTGATCAGATTAGGTTCCTGACGACTCCTCTTACTACAGGATTTTTATTATGGACACTCGAATTTACACTTTAATTACGAGTGAACCGATAAACGTATCGCAAAATGTGATACACCAATATTTTCCTTGTTTTATTCTGCATAAGGCTATGTGCAGCACTTTAGTCTTACAGTCAAATTCATATATATTTTTTTCTTATTCTGGTACGGATTTTAGGCGTCTTCGGAAGGAAATGTTCACTTTAAAAATATACGGCTTGCGATGTATTTTTACGAGGTTAATGAAATTTTAATACATTATAGCCAAATATATTGTTAACGTAAATCTCAAGTTACATTTTCCGATCACCCAAAACACCACGATAGTGCAAAATAAATCAATAATCAGAAACTTTGTCTTATCGTGGAAATTTCAATAAACAATACAAAATTCTTACTCATTATCTGTGTTACTTCAAAATAGGATCAAATAAGATCAAAATACAGATATAGTACTGAAATAAACCAAGTTTAAAGGGCAATGTGCCTTCCATTTATTTTCTATTGTGAATGAGTGGTGAGTCATGAAAAAGAGCTAGTTCATTTCAGGGAGTGAACAGTTCTGATCCGATCTCTGAAAAGAACAGTTTTGCCCATCTCTAGTACCTGGCATATCTTTGCCGTTTCGGGAAAAGGGCGACTCCCTCGTGTGACTGTGGTGCCGGGATAGGTACACCGGACCACGTGGTCTACGACTGTCCCATTTTCGATGAAGTTGCCACGGACTTAAGGAACTCACTGCCAAACACAGATACCTTTCATCTAATCAGGAATCCGGTTACCTTCACTATCATCGACAGACTAGCCAGCGAGGTATCCGCCAAGGTCCTGTGAGAATACAGTAGGGAGATAGAGTGACGGATGAGCAATAAAGTGACATCACACACCTATCCCAATCCGCCAGGGCGCGTACTGGCCGACCGCCGTGACGATCGGGATCCGTCGCGTCCAGGATTAGGGGGAGGGTGTGAACCTACCGATTATAGACACCGCACACTAATTATGACTCAGTAGTTAAAATGTATTAGTAGAAAATAGATTCTAGGATACTCTTAAAAGACCTGCAGCGATTTTCCATTAAGGCCAGCCTAGTGCCAGGGGCACGCCCACTGGGGTTAGCTCGGTGGGCACGGCCAAGAGACAGTAGGTTTGTATTCTGCTGGCACACATGTAACGCTGCAGGATGTAGCTTAGTCGCGTAGAGTAGCTAGTGTAGTAGGTCAAATAGAAGGTCAAATAGTAGGCATGCCCATAGAGTAGCTAACATTCCATCCTGTAGTTAATACTAACAATAAGTAGATAAAGGTTTGGTGAATGTACCTTGATAATTACGAACTTTTGTATGTTACTTCGACCCACTAATGTTTTAGGTGGTGGGTTATTATGTATAACATTGGTATTGATGAATAAAGATTTTAAAAAATAATCCGGTGACATTAGTGGGAAAGGTAGGGTTTGGCAAGCACGAAGACAAACCGTAGAAATAGTCGCCGCGTGCAAGCGGGCATTACCTTTCTGAACTGTAAGCCCAGCCTGGCTGGCCATGAAGGGCAACAAAACAGGTCACCGATTATCGTCGGCGCAACGCTGCGCTATAAGGCTGGCGCGGATGACAACCAAAGGGGTCCTGCTATGAAACGAAATGGCACCCCAGACCATCACCCCTGGTTGTTGAGCCGTACGGCAGGCGACAGTCGCGTTGGTATCCCAGTGATGACTGGGGCTTCTCCAGACGCGTCTTCCTTCACTGGTCTTCGGTGTTCATTTCGAAGCGGACTCATTACTGAAGATAATTCTACTGCAGTCAATGAAATTCCACGCCGAAGACTTGTATGGAGACGCTCCGGACAGCAGTGGGATACCAACCTGACTTTCACCTGCCATACGGCCCGACAACTGGGGCTGTCATTTCTTTTCATAGCGCGACCCCTTTGGTTGTCATTCGCGGCAGCCTTATAACGCAGCTGTAAGTCGACGACATCCCACACCCCGTTTTTTGACCCTTCATGGCAAGCCATCCTGGGCTTATATTTCAGCAAGATAACGCTCGCCGGCACTCGGCGACCTTTTCTACTGCTAGTCTTCGTGATTGCCATACCCTGCCTTGGCCAGGAAGGTCACCAGACCTCTCCCTAGTTGAGCATGTTTGGAGACCCCTTCAACGAGCTCAGTATTTTGACGATCTAATGCACCAGTTGGACAAAATTTGGCACGATAACACTCAGAAGGCTATCCAACAGCTCTAGCAATGTATGCCAAGCCGAATAACTGCTTGCATAAGGGCCAGGGGTGGACCAACGTGTTATTGACTTGCTCAATTTATGAAACTCTTTCTATTGAATAAATCACCCGATTATCCTGAAACTGTAATCATTTGCTTGTCTGTTCAAGTGCATAACGTCTACCGATTTCCGCCAGATTCGGATAATTCTTTTGAGGTGCGTCATTTCTTTTGTCTTAGAGTGCAGTAACGCCACGTAACACGGCGTAACAACAGTGGCTGTAAAATGATCCTAACCGACAGGTGCCGCAGACGAGTGTCACGCCTTGTCAATGACAATCGGTCTCATACCACACAGGAATTGATTCCCTCGGTGAATAGGGACCATATCATCCAGTTTCCGAGAGAACATTGCAAAGTGAATTGTTTGCAGTGAATATTTGGAGTGATGTATCTTGCAAAAATCATTGCTTAGAAGGGCACATAAAGCTGCACGTCTTCACTCTATCAAACAACACAGATACTGGACAGCAGCCGGCTGGAGGTGTGTAATGCAGTCCGACGAGTTGCAATTTTGCCTCGTTTCAAATGGCAAAACTTGGTGATAGCACAAGACGGCCCAGTGAGGCGTTTACTCGCAGTTTGAAGGGGGTGTAAGACGTGCCGGAGGTGGTCCTCTGATATTTTGGCGTGTTATCAGTTCCTCGACTTAACCCTACTAATTTTGGTTCCTGTCAACATCAACAAGCATGTTTTTGTCAACATTCTCGGTGACCTAGCGTTGCCCTTTCACTACGTCTTCACGATGAGTAAGGTGCGACACGCGTGTCTTCCAAGATAACAACAAAGCTGTTCACAGGTCTGCAAGCATACGATTCTCGTTTGTCGTACATTCATGCTGACTGCCACATCTCGAATGAGTCACTAAATCACTCGATCTTACTCCTACAGAATATGTCTCTGACTGTCTGGAACAGCAGGTGATATGTACAATCAGAATCCCCGCAGTTTGGAAGTTGTACGGGATCTAATTATGAATAAGTTGTTTCGGCTGGATATAACATACCTCAAGATGCTTGTGGACTCTCTTCCCCGTCATTTTCAAGACTACAGGCGGTGTTACGCAGTATTAGCGTCATGTCTACTGGGAGTGACTAATTTTTTGACCACTGTGTATGTATTTTCGTTTTAGGAGCTCCGATTGCAGCATGTGGAGCATCACACCATACTGACCCGCAAAATCAGGTCATGTACATCACTATAATCCTAACAATTCGCGTATTATCATGCACCTACATGACTGGATAGTCGAGTCAGTTAATGCACCGCTTCCAGGCACGGGGAGGCGAGCCTAACCCGGATCGAGATGGCGGACCACCTGGTGAAACAAAATGTGACCGATGGCCAGTCTTACTACACTTGCCTTCAATGTACAAATTTTAATGCTAGCGTAAAGAAAAAGGCTATCGTGAATGGTCGCAGACGTGGCAGATCCCACAACAGTCCAAAGGAAGACATTATGGAACAATACAACCGAGTATTCCGCGAAAAACCTGGTTCTCCAATTGAAGCTATCTAGATGTCACACTACTACTATAACACGCAGCCGGCTGGGTCATGGCTGTTTTCCTTCACATCTTTACAGGATGAAAGTTCAACAATCTCCGTACTGCGAAGTCCACCCAAGTGAGATTGCAGATCTCAACCATGTTTCTACAAGAAGAGAGCATCCAGTTATAAGTGAAACACGATGGATTCAGCGTGAGAAGTTGTGATATATGGACTGTCTTGAGTACGTAACTGTACAAAGTGTACCATGAAGTTTGCCTGGAATTAGTATAATTTCTTATGTCTGTTCTGTGTGTGTAATATTGTATACCAAAACTGTAGTTATGCAATTCTATGGACCAATAAATTTTAAAAAATTAAAAATAAAAATAAAATCGAATCTAATCCACCTCGTGGTTTACTGACAATGGCTAGTGAGCCATCCAGCAAGTCTGGATGCTTTTCTTAAGCGGTTTTCCACACCTCACTAGGTAAATGCCGGATTGGTTGCCTCAGATACACACTACGCAAGAAGTTAGAAAACGTTTTCATACTTGCACATGGGAGTTGGACGTAGACAGATGAGTTATACAGAATTCGTCGTAGGGGTTGTTCGAATGTTCAAATGTGTGTGAAATCTTATGGGACTTAACTGCTAAGGTCATCAGTCCCTAAGCTTACACAGTACTTAACCTAAATTATCCTAAGGACAAACACGGACATCCATGCCCGAGGGAGGACTCGAACCTCCGCCGGGACCAGCCGCACAGTCGGTGACTGCAGCGCCTCAGACCGCTCGGCTAATCCCGCGCGGCCGTACAGGATGAATAAGAGACTGATGATCGTAGATGTTTAGTCTCCTTAAACCAATAATCATCATTATCACTGTGTATCTAATCCATGGTATGAATTTCATTTCAGTCACGGATATCCTTGGCTATGCAGCTTTTATGAAGATCACTATACGGGCCGGAGGTGGTCTGAGAGCGGTTAGATTACGTAGCGGGAGAGCGGCGACGAGGAAAGGTTGGGAAGCGGAGGCAGGCTGCAGGCGATGTGAGCGGCCATTGTATGCAGAACACACGAGGCGACACACGGCGAACAATCGCGGGCGGCGGGAACCGCGGAAGTGAGGCGGCAGCGGCCGCTCTGCCACACGCCACCCACGCTGGCCCCAGTCCCGCGGCTGCTTCTGGGTTCCGGGCAGCGCCAACTCATTCAGACGCATTGGTCTCTCCTTCACTGCAGCCCCCAGCAGACTTCACTCAAAGAGAGCGTCGGACAGGTGCTCTTCCAGCAGTTACTGTGTAGATACTGAGTAAAGAGCGGAGCGGGGACCTATCGAGGAGCAAGCAGAGTAAGGACGATGCTGATGTCCGTTCGGTTACAATACCGGCGAAAAATGCACTAAAAAAAGTAACACCCGCAAAAAACACCTAGGAGTAACTGTATGGAGAATCCTAAAATGGAATGGCCACATCACACTATGTAAGCGTATTGTCATATCCCTGGTTTGGTTGCGGAATATCTTTGCGAGCGGCCGCGTTTTACAGACTCGAGCACGGAAGACGGAGCTGTTGGGTGTGTTGTGTGTAGCTATGCATGGGAAGGGCATTATTATGCAAGTTCAAGTGTTGATACAAGTGCTGTTACAGTAAAGTGATGAAATATGGCAGTGGATTCGGAGGAATGTGCATAAAGATGTAATTAAAAATGAGCAGTGCTGTCGATATCGTTTTTGAGTGTCCTCCCGTTTGCGTGTCGTACCGTAAGTCAGTCAACCGCGCCGTGTTCGGTCTGCCAGTATGAATAATGTGAAACAGTAAAAATTAATTACCAAAAAAAGAGTGCAATAAAGTGCCAGTGTCTTGTGGCGAGCGTGAGAACGTGGGTTCGGTCATCGCGTTTCCGCATCATCAACAGTCAACCGCTCCGCGACGGTTACGCGCACGCTCGTACAAGTGAGAACTGAAAATTTAACTTCATGAACAGTGTTATTTTATTACTAGAGACAAGGAGAACGGTGCCAGATATCTGTGTGTGCGTGACGAGCGTAAGAACTTCCGTTCGATTATTCGGCTTCCGCATCAGCAACAATCACCCGCGTCGTGTCGGTTACGCTTACTCTCGTCAGAGTGATATTGTGGACTGGTAATCATCCATTAATTGGGATAAAAACCGAAGACTTAGAATGTAAACAGTGCAACCTGCGATTTTCTTATCGTCTCAGAATATAGTTGTTCATAGCAGACGTAGGACAGTGTTGTGTTTAACGTTTGCATATTTCGATACATAATTTCAGGCACGCCAGCAGCACTGTGGAGCAGAACAATACGACCGCCGCGGGGTTATCAGGCACGTGGTGTGAACAGGGCGCACGGACAAGGAGCGAGAAACAGTTTAAGGGACCCCAACCATTTGTACACCTGGGCGTGTTACAACTATCTGTAGGAGAAGCTGTCATACAGAGGCTCACTGGACGAATATTAAGGAAATGTAATTTATTCACGAGAGAAGTGTCTTACAAAACACTTCGATTCTTGAGTGTTGCTCATCAGTCCCTTTCTAGATTGGGTCCTTTGAAGAGATGAAGGAGATCCAACGAAAAGCAGCACATTCTGTCACGAGATCTTTTAGTATGCGCGTGTGCGTTAAGCAGATACTCATCAAATTGCAGCGCAGGCGCTAAAAGGAAGGCGTTGCATATCAGGAAGTGAAATTCCGAGCACATACGTTCCAGGAAGAATTGGGCACCGTATTACTCTCTCCCACGTTTGTCACGGTGAGAAAATCGGAGAAATAAGAGCTCATTCTGAGGTTTGGCGACAATAGTTCTTTCCACGTTTCATTTCAGAATGGAACAGAAAACGGGGAACATGAAACTGGTACCAGAATTATCCTTCGACACCCTCCGTTGCACGTGGAGATCACTGAGAACTTTGCAGAATATATTAAACGACACTTCAGATGTCATCATTCAGTACTTTGTCGACAGGACAGCACAGCATAGAAAAGTGCACTCCTGCACCTGACCGGCGCGTGTTGAACAACACTGACTGAGGCGCTGCTGGTTATACTAGGCTTGCTACCACTATACCGCCGTACGAAAGAGAGGTGCACAATATTGGCCGAAAAAGCGCGAATATGATAAGGTAAAGGAGATACTGGGCACACGAGTCGTATCGAATAATAATATAAAGACATGCATCGATACAGAATGGCGAGAAATCTGGAACAGGGCAGAAACGACGAGGAGAACCTACCACTTCCTCCCTAACACAAAAGAAAGAACAAGAATAACATACCTCTTACCATCTATTTGTTGAGACGTGGTCCATATCCTGCCTACTTACTAAAAATACCTCAACGCACCACGGAGACTTGTGAATGTGGCGCAATCGGCACCCCGCATCACGTCATCTGAGAATGTGCCGTTAGACAAGATGTTATAATGGTACAAATGGCTCTGAGCACTATGCCACTTAACTTCTGAGGTCATCAGTCGCCTAGAACGTAGAACTAATTAAACCTAACTAACCTGAGGACATGACACACATCCATGCCCGAGGCAGGATTCGAACCTGCGAACGTAGCGGTCGCGCGGCCCCAGACTGTAGTGCCTAGAACCGCTCGGCCACTCCGGCCGACCAAGATGTTATAGACCAGGAAAGGAATGCATTTGGTAATACAACAGTCTACGACATAATAAGCAATGAGGAACTGTGGCATAGGCTGAACTCGCCGACAGCTGAAATTTCAACTAATGGATTGCAAGCCTACTTGGCTAAGAGACAACAAAGAAGAGGCCATATATCGTGATAAGGAGATTCACCACGGCAGAATACCCACTACATCAACCTTCTGGAAGCAGTGAGGAAATGAGCCTCGGGGAGGACCAGGTTGTTGTTGTTGTTGTTGTGGTCCTCAGTCCTGAGACTGGTTTGATGCAGCTCTCCATGCTACTCTATCCTGTGCAAGCTTCTTCATCTCCCAGTACCTACTGCAACCTACATCCTTCTGAATCTGCTTAGTGTATTCATCTCTTGGTCTCCCTCTACGATTTTTACCTTCCATGCTGCCCTCCAATGCTAAATTTGTGATCCCTTGATGCCTCAAAACATGTCCTACCAACCGATCCCTTCTTCTAGTCAAGTTGTGCCACAAGAATGGGTAGCTCTGAGAGATGAAGTAGTGAAGGCAGCAGACGATCAAGTAGGTAAAAAGGCGAGGGCTAATAGAAATCCTTGGGTAACAGAAGAAATATTGAATTTAATTGATGAATTTAATTGATGAAAGGGGAGGACCAGGAAGAATTCTCTAAGACGCGGACAGCCATCTGGCAATCCGCACCTTGGGTGTCACAGAAGCGCAGCCGCTGTGAATCCCGAGTTGCACCTCAGCGCTCCAGGGGCTAACAGCCTAGAGAAATCAGAAATCGTGCTTGGTTTTGATACTAAGTACAGTAGTGTAGTTTATTGTTGCGTAGTGTAGTGCTTTGTAGTGTTATGTGGTAGTGTGGTCTAGGATTATAAATTACAAAATTTGTGACGTTCCAATACTGCATAGTGTAACAGCGTGTACATTCTGGATTCCAGATGAACATACGGCTATATCTGTGCGCCAGTGCCCAAATGCTAATATGTAGTCCTGTTCTTAGTTATTATTGTTATTGACAAACTGCCTATTGGCTTCCGTCTCGGGTTCTTCGGCCGACGTTTATCTAATGAATTTTCTGACGTTTCGTCAGCACGAGTGGCTGGCATTGTCAAAGCTTCACCCTCCATTGCCGGCAATGGAGGGTGAAGCTTTGACAATGCCAGTCACTCGTGCTGGCGAAACGTCAGAAAATTCATTAGATGAACGTCGGCCGAAGAACCCGAGACAGAAGCCAATAGGCAGTTTGTCAACAAGTGGCCCCGAAAGCCTTAACAATTTTGTATTATTGTTATTATTCTTTTTTGTAGATATTTCACATAGATTTTCTCTTTTAGTAACATAATGCTTAGTTATTAGCAACATATTTGAAACTATGTGAAAATATTATTTGCTGTAGTCATGCCAATTCATGTGCAACATTCGGCTGTTCTTTTATATAGATAACAGACTAATATAGAATAGCTAATAAATGAAACTTTGCCGATTTGCCTTAAGCGAATTTGGGAAAGCACACGAAACCTAAATCTGAATGTCCGGACAACGATTTGAAAGGCGCTTCTCCTGGATGCGACTGAATAATTGCACCATCTCTCTTTTTAGTCTTCCTGATTGTAAGAGAAATCACTTACAAAATGAGGTGCATGATGATAACTCTATCTTTGTACATCAAGAGATGCCCTGTTGCTTTTGGTGAAAGCTAACAGACCAAATAAGAAACTTCATTGTCCGTCTAGATTGCATATATTTCTAATGTTGTGACCCGTTCCTTAGGACCATCTTCAGGTATGTATACATAAGAAAATAAAAGAACTAATCATCATGTAGCCGAAGACACGCAAGTCTACTATTACACCATATCTAAAACCAAACGTTCCGAAAAGTCCCTGTAGTTGAGGTACCCTATGCTCAGGTAGATTTTGTGGCAGATATGGTTTAATACTTTAGTAGCATTGTGTATCTCAGGTTATATAGATGGTTACTTATTTTATTGTACAGCTATAAAGAAAATTCAGTGGAACTGGATACGGTCATAACTTTACAAATATACAGGATGATTCAGGTGAAATAGTAAATATTGAAGGAGGCGGTCGTACGGACTACCTCAAATAAAACATTCCATATAGCATATGTCCAGTTGTTACTGATTAGAGAGATAAAAAATACTCACAGAAGCGGTTAAGCGTTATTAGGTTAAAAGTGGATTTTCATAAATTCCACCTCTGGCTTCAATGCAATTTTTTTACTCTCTCTACAGCACCGCGTGCAGCTCTTCTGAGACCATTTTGGCGTTCTTTTGTGAGGGGCAACCCTTTTCATAATCCGAATGACCAACTGATCGATTGTGTTTACGTTTTCTTCGTAAACTTCGCCTTTCCGCCACCCCCTTACATGCAAAAAATGTTTACACGATGTGTTGCCTGACGATTAAAATGTCCCAGAGCCCAGTCATGTTGGAAAAAGAACCTGACCATGTAGCCAAAGGAACTTCTTCGAATGATAGTGGAAACTGATTTTCAAGAATGTCGGGATAAAGGGAACATGTAAGGCGTCACAGTAAAACAATAGGCTTAATTAACCGTCTATTATACCGCACCACACGTTAAAAGAGATACGTTCTTTCGTGTATCTACAAATGATTGTCGGAACAAGTGAAAGTACCTTCCTCAGTAAACAGTTTTAGTAGGATTACTCAGCGATTTTCAAATAGACAGCGACAAAATTCCAGTCGTCTACATTTGTCTCCTTGCCGAAGGAACTGAAGAATCTGCTGAAAATGTAAGGATGAATCTCTTGCCTACGCAATGTTCGCCACATTCTTGTATGTGGAATGTCGATGAGCGAAGGATTTACGCGTTCACTTGTTGAACGACTATTTCTTTCAGCTGGATAATGACGTCATTCACACTTTATTATTTTGACAGTTGGATGAGATGCTGGGCACTGCAGCTATCTTACGCAGTTTAGTGAAAACACGAGTATACATTTTTGAATGTGATACTCTACGGCCAGAAAGTTTACCGTATTCTATAGAAGCAGCAGCAGCACGTTTCCATTACATAAACCGTACTCAGATGCCATATTAATACACTTGTCATTTGTAAATAGGTGCGCCTCGGTTCACAGTACGATAGAATTGGCCGAAAAATGTCAATCACAGCTACAAAATTCAATCATGTAAACTCAGGCACAACTTCACATCTTTTATACAAAAACGAAAATCGTAGTCGATAAATAAACCCATAGCAGCTGGAGTACCAACAAGCGAAATGAACTTATTTCTGCAACCGGCTGTATCCGTATCACCAATAAAAATTGGACACATGTTAGAGGGAATGTTTTATTCTGTCTGATGTACACTTCTACCTCCTAAAATGCTTACTTTCACTTTCATTGCCCGAACGTATACACCGGTCAGTCAGAAGATTATGACCACCTACCGACTATCAATATAAACCCGTCCAGGAGATAGCAGCGTCACCGGACGTGGAATGCCTGCTAGTCAGACACAAGCACGGTGCATGTATCAGTGAGCGTGCTGTCTGTGTGTAGAACGCAGAAGGCACGCGAATTACCAGAGTTTGACAGAGGGCACATTATGATGGCCCGGAGGCTCGGCAGGGGCATTTCGGAAACTGCACGACTTGTTGGGTATTCGAGAAGTGCTGTAGTAAGTGTCTTCAACACGTGGCGATCCCAAGGTGGAACCAGTCCAGATGTGGGGTGGGGCGGCCATCTCTCATTAGAGATGCTGGACGTCGTAGGCTGGGCATACTGGTAAAAAGAACAGGTCGTGGATTGAGACGGAACTAACATCAGACTTTAATGCTGGGCAGAATACAAGTAAGCCTTAACATACAGTGCACCGAACACTCTTAACAATGGGCCTCCTCAGCCGATGACCTTTGCATGTGCTAATGTTAACGCCACGATATCGGCAAATACTACTGAAATGGGCACTTGACATCGGGACTGGACGTTGACGCAGAGGCAGAGCATTGCAGGGCCTGATGAATCCCGGTATCTTCTTCATCATGCCGAAGGGAGGGCGCGAATCCGTCGTCTTCCAGCGGAAACAGCTCCTTAACACCTTTACTGCGGGACGGTGATAAGCTGGCGGCGACTCTGTTATGCTCTGGGGAACATTCACGTTCCAGTGGAGCTCGCACACTGGTTACAGACCACGTACACCCCTTCATGGCAATCATGTTTTCTGATGACAGTGGCATTTTCAACACGATTATGTGCCATGTGAGAAGGGCGTAGTGTCTTGGAGTTGTTCGATGAACACAGTGACGAGTTCCAATAGATGTGTCAGCCCCCAACTCGCCAGATCTGAACGCGATCGAACACATCTGGTATGTGATTGAAAGTGACGTCGGGGCTCATCGCCCCCGTCCCCCGTCCCCAGTACTAACGTGAATTATGTGGCCTGTTTGTTGCCGACTCCCTACAGCGACCACCACGACGCGGCGTCACTGCTATCCGTCCTAAAGGTGGAGATATCGACTATTAGGTAGGTGGTCATAGTGTTCTGGTCGATCAGTGTATAGAATGCTGTACTCGAGTAAATTTGTACTACTATATTTTCTACTCCTCCTTGAACACATTGTATGTGTTGTAGACGGGCAATAAAGTTTGTTAGACAAATTTACTGTTTAGCTCCTAACATTATAATTACATTAACTCTCCATTGGCAAAGATGACATTTTCACTGTAACTGAGTAACATTTTTTCAGTGTTGTTCACAAATATTATACCTTCTTTGATGAATATGATTAAAGTCTGATGACGACCTTGTAAGCCGAAACCCGGTTAAAAGAATATTTTGGTTTTCATTTATAATGTTACTAGCTTAACGGCCGCTGCTTCGCTCAAGTTTACCTAGTAATTACAACAACAACAATTTTATAAACATATATTATGCCCACTGAAAAATTGATGTAGTAAAAAGCCGTTTCTTTTTCTATACAATTCTGACAAAGCCGATTTGTTGTGGTGACTTTTAAATAGCTCTCTTTGATTAGTTCAAAAACTGTAACAGTTTCTGAAGTTGACACAGTAATTAAGGCCATAGGAGCATGGTCTTTTCCGAACGTACTTCTCACCAAAAAGCGATTCTGCTTTCATAATGAAATATTTACATTCAAAAACGTTTCATCCCCTATTTCACGTCCTTAGGGATTGAAATTCCTAGAACACCGAAACACGTCTTTTTTATTTTACTTTTAACCGAGAAGTCATAGGCGTAGCTTTAAAATGCTTCAGTACTTCATTAATAATGATTTTCTAAAAAAAAATTTTCACCTGCTATTTCATTTCAATGCGGTCGAATTTCCAGAAATGCTGAAACACATTTTTTTTATTTCTGAGACAGAAACTAAACGCCAGTTTCCGTAATTCTAGCTTCAAAATTGCCTTAATAGCGACATATTTTAAAAAAAAACCTTTCGTTCCATACTAGAGCCCTTTAGGGGGCGAGCAGTATCCCGATGGACCGCACGACTGATTTGTAATCAGTCTCCTTGGTAGATCGCATTTTCCCAATACCCTGCCAACGAACCGAAGTGTACCACCTGCCTTACCCACAACTTACACCATTCTCTTTCATAGCTCTACAGATTGTTAAAAATGGTTCAAATGGCTCTAAGCACTATGGGACTTAACATGTGAAATCATCAGTCCCCTAAACTTAAAACTACTTAAACCTAACTAACCTAAGTACATCACACACATCCATGCCCGAGGCTGGATTCGAACCTGCGACCGTAGCAGCTGCGCTGTTCCGGACTGAAGCTCCTAGACAGACCGTTACACCTACCTATTTGTATGAGGTGACTGATTCTAATTTTGAATCACTGATAGTGTAGTCATAGGATACTATATTTTCTTCATTTAGTAATGCGCACACTTTTACATTTTCGAACCTTTGAAGCAAGCTGCTGAACTTTTCACCATTCTCAAATCTTATCAAGATCTAACCGAATATTTGTGCAAATTTTATCAGACAGTACTTCATTAAAGGTAACTGCAGCATCTGGGAAAAGTCTGAGCTTACTACTTATTTTCTCTGTAAACTCATTAATGTAAAATGTGACTTCCAACTAATTTCAGTGTGGTACGCTTTAAGTTATTTCTACATCTGTCGACGACTCTCCAACCAAGAAAAGATGCTGTGTGCTGCCTGTCTGGGAATTCTCAATTCAGTCACAAATTTTACTCGACACCCCATAAGATCGTATTTTCGATAATAAGCGTAAGTATGGTAGTGACCCAAATGCTTTTAGGAAATCAAGACAAATCATCCACCAATGCCTTGATCCATGCCTTTCATTATGTCATATGAATAAAGCGTGAGTCCGCTTTCACATCGTCGATGTCTTCGGATCAATGTTATTTGACAATAAAAAGTAAACATTATCATTACCGCCCCCCTCTGCACCTCAGGTAGATCACGTGAAGCGACCGTCTCTTACTGGACAGCACGTGCATACCTCCCAAGGACAGGAGGGGCGCGCCTCCGGGCTCCAGCGCTTACGGAGTTGGCCATCACTGCGGCCGGCCTCTCTTGGAAAGCTTCCAACAAAGTCACCTCGCAGAAGTCTGCCCGGCTCCAGTCTCGGTGCAAGAATTTCTCCATTTATTCCGCCGCGCTCTCTGAAAAGTTAGACAGCCGAGAAACGAGAACGCGTATCTTAGTTTCAGGAAGCAAATTGTTTCGCTTCTTTAGTTGCAGGGTCCGCCGTAACATTCGTTGCATGCCGTCTCGCAGTTACCGCTGGGTCGTCATTAAGTTTTCGGTAGGCACGAGTCGTAATTCTTTAAGGGAACTGCCTTCCGTGATTCGGCGTGATTTATGCGCTGGGACACATTAAAGGCGCAGGTCCGCAAGACTCAAGTTCCCTGCAGCACTGTTACGACAATTGATCCGGGGCCGATGATACTTTCCACTTCCCCACAGGTACCAGCAGGCGTTTTATAGTATCTTTTCTTATTGATATAAAAGTGAAAAGAAAATGACACAAATTGGAAATGTGTAATAATGCTAATGTGGAAAACTTCAAGACATTACTGAAATTTACGATGATGTATGAAACAAGATTGTAATTTGTATTATAATAGACGTAGGTACAGGCTATGCCGTGTACCATACACGATTTTTAATGTTTCATTAATGTCCATGATGCCGAAGCAACCTTTCTAGGAACTATTTTAAGCAAGGAGCTGAGTATGATTACAGTTAATATTGGTAGCTTTATTTTTCTAGATATATATACAAATAAACCGCTTAACAAAAAGACAAAAATGTGTCCAAAAGGGAGGAGGAGGAAACGAAATTTCACTAGTTGTGAGGTTGTGTGTTCTTCCAGAGATTACAGTATCGAGTCAGATTTACAAAGAACTTGACAGTATGAGCTCACTTACCGCTAGGATGTTTCAACCCCTTAAGGGTGTCGTAAAGCCTTTGCGTCTACTCCTGAGGCAACCTGGCCCACAACCGTTGTAACTGCGTCTTGATCTCCTGGGTGTGGGTACTAAATGCTAGTTGACGTCCGAGTAAGTCCCAGAAATGTTCTACTGGGCACAGATCTAGAGATCTTGCTGGCACTGACGTACTTCAACATCAGGAAGCTACTTCATAGAGAAACGTGCCATGTGTGGGCGACCATTCTCACATTGAAAAATGTTACCACGGCATATGAGAGAGAACACAGTAGGACGCTGGATGTCTGTTGTGATGTACCGTTGGTACCGTTGTGCCGCCAAAGTTCCCTCAGTCACTAGCAGTAGCAGTCATGGCCTGCAGTCATACCCGATGCCCCCCCCCCCCCTTACCACCACCACGACGCCCGAACTACACCTTTCTACCCTGTGACTCTCACGGTGGTCATCCGGGGTACCGAGCGAGGTGGCGCAGTGTTTAGACACTGGACTCGCATTCGAGAGGACGACGGTTCAATCCCGCGTCCGGCCATCCTGATTTAGGTTTTCCGTGATTTCCCTAAGTCACTCCAGGCAAATGCCGGGATGGTTCCTCTGAAAGGGTACGGCCGGCTTCCTTCCCCATCCTTCCCTAATCCGATGAGACCGATGACCACGCTGTCTGGTCTCCTTCCCCAAAACAACCCAACCCCAACCCATCCGGGGTACTGCTGAACCGCGATTCATCGCTTAACACACTGCAACGATTTCAGCAGCCCATGCTTCCCGCTCACGGCTAGGACTGTTGATATTTTTAAAAATATCGGTTATCCGATATAGTGATATTTAAAGGAATATCATTATCGGCCCTCGATACACCAAAAAATTATCGATGTATCGATGAAAAAAATATCGACGTCCAGGCCAAAAAAAATATCGCCTGCACATTGTAAATATACTGCCAGTTTTAGATTTATATATTTAAGTGTTGATTTATTATTAGATATTCTGTACATCAACAAGCTGGCAGCCTGGCAGTCCCCCTTAGAGCAAGAATTGAAAGGAAAACGATGCACGTTCACACTTGAAGATAACCACTTTACTCACAATGGTAACTGCAGGTAAGTGGCACAATAAAAGGTGCCCGATGGGTCCGTTGATCAGTTTCGTCTAATATCAAATGTGTCTGGCACACTTCATGTCGACTTCTCTGTTTTGTTTTTCCATTTCTGCAAATGCCAGCGAACTAGCAATTGTAGTGTCAAAGTTGTGTTGTGAAGTTGAACGTCGGTGTTCTTGTTGGTAGCACTGAGCGCCGTTTTCATCAACATTTCTCCTCACAAGTCTCCGCCTACCGCATGTACCAAGCTTGTCATATAGATTTTTGTTCCTCAGGTTCAGCAACTGTTTGCGAAGAATGAACACTAGTTGTTTTTTAACGCAACTGGTGTGCTATTTCTTCACATCGGATATCTTGTCATTCCACGCACAACACCATCCCACAGTGCCATCTATACTTGCTTCTCACAATCAAAGAAAAGACTGGACGTGATGAAAGCTCAAAAAGTAGTAAGACTCCTTCACACAGTGAAAGTAAAATAATGTTATACTACAATTTCAAAAGAACAGCTCCAAATATTTATCGAAAATTGCGAAAGAAATATAACATAAAATAAAAATATTGGCTCTCGATAATGCCATTCCGATCTCGATATATCGGTACGCCTTAATATACAGGACTGTTACAAATGATTGAAGCGATTTCATAAATTCACTGTAGCTCCATTCATTGACATATGGTCACGACACACTACAGATACGTAGAAAAACTCATAAAGTTTTGTTCGGCTGAAGCCGCACTTCAGGTTTCTGCCGCCAGAGCGCTCGAGAGCGCAGTGTGACAAAATGGCGACAGGAGCCGAGAAAGCGTATGTCGTGCTTGAAATGCGCTCACATCAGTCAGTCATAACAGTGCAACGACACTTCAGGACGAAGTTCAACAAAGATCCACCAACTGCTAACTCCATTCGGCGATGGTATGCGCAGTTGAAAGCTTCTGGATGCCTCTGTAAGGGGAAATCAACGGGTCGGCCTGCAGTAAGCGAAGAAACGGTTGAACGCGTGCGGGCAAGTTTCACGCGTAGCCCGCGGAAGTCGACGAACAAAGCAAGCAGGGAGCTAAACGTACCAACAGCCAACGGTTTGGAAAATCTTACGGAAAAGGCTAAAGCAGAAGCCTTACCGTTTGCAATTGCTACCAGCCCTGACACCCGGTGACAAAGTCAAACGCTTTGAATTTTCGGCGCGGTTGCAACAGCTCATGGAAGAGGATGCGTTCAGTGCGAAACTTGTTTACAGTGATGAAGCAACATTTTTTCTTAATGGTGACGTGAACAGACACAGTGTGCGAATCTGGGCGGTAGAGAATCCTCACGCATTCGTGCAGCAAATTCGCAATTCACCAAAAGTTAACATGTTTTGTGCATTCTCACGGTTTAAAGTTTACGGACCCTTTTTCTTCTGCGAAAAAAACGTTACAGGACACGTGTATCTGGACATGCTGGAAAATTGGCTCATGCCACAACTGGAGACCGACAGCGCTGACTTCATCTTTCAACAGGATGGTGCTCCACCGCACTTCCATCATGATGTTCGGCATTTATTAAACAGGAGATTGGAAAACCGATGGATCGGTCGTAGTGGAGATCATGATCAGCAATTCATGTCATGGCCTCCACGCTCTCCCGACTTAACCCCATGCGATTTCTTTCTGTGGGGTTATGTGAAAGATTCAGTGTTTAAACCTCCTCCACCAAGAAACGTGCCAGAACTGCGAGCTCGCATCAACGATGCTTTCGAACTCATTGATGGGGACATGCTGCGCTGAGTGTGGGAGGAACTTGATTATCGGCTTGATGTCTGCCGAATCACTAAGGGGCACATATCGAACATTTGTGAATGCCTAAAAAAACTTTTTGAGTTTTTGTATGTGTGTGCAAAGCATTGTGAAAATATCTCAAATAATAAAGTTATTGTAGAGCTGTGAAATCGCTTCAATCATTTGTAATAACCCTGTACATTGATACTTTTTGGAAAAATATCGATATATCGGTATTTTATCTGGTGCCCTTGTCACGGCACGACTCCAGACGCAGCCGTTTGTATTGTTGTTTACCGGCAGCCCACGCATAGGACCGTGTGTCGCTAGTTCGGCTGCTATTAGTCTCCAACCAACTGTGCGAGATGACACATAATCTTTCAGTAAGTCCGTTATTTATTCTCAGATGACAGGCGCATGTATGCAGGCGTTACGATGTGCTTGGTGTACAATACGGCGATCCCCATTGAGGCGGTCAGGCGTGGTCGATCAGAGCCTTGACGAACAGTACGCCTGCCCTCACGTTAGCATGCTGTCCAATGTCGAACGACTATCGTATTCGGATGCCTGAAAAATCTAATATTGCACTATTCGACCAGCTGGCCAGACGTGGATCCACAATGAGGCCAAATTCTGTCAAGTGATTGCAACGCTGTCTCACCCCGAGTACGCTGCATCTCCGCCTCCGCGTCCTTCACAATGATCACGCAACATCTGACACTGTCCACCATACCCTACCAGGTCTGGTAACAACACTAAACGCGAACAAGGCTAATGCACTCTAATGGCCATCCTGTCACAAGCTACATCGATAGTTCACTTTCTTGTCAGGCAGTGTACATAGGAAATGGAAATCTGTGGTAAGGACTATGGGACCAAATTGCTAAGGTCATCCGTCCCTGGGCTTGCACACTAATTAAATTAATTTTACTAACTTACGCTAAGGACAACACTCACACCCATGCCCGAGGGAGGACCCGAACAGACGGAGGGGGGGGGGAGGGAGAGGGGGGACGGCGGGGGGGGGGGGGGGGGGAGCAGCGCGAACTGTGACAAGACGCCTCAGACCGCACGGCTACCCTGCGCGGCCAGTGTACATAGAAATATGCTTCTTAGACAGGGTAAATAACTTCCTCTGTAATTACGCTTGAGCATTATTGAAGAGAACACCGCTGTGGTATTACGTTTGTTAACGTTTAATTTGGCAACGAAAGACGTTCATATGATTGCAATAAACAACGCAGTCAAGGATAGCGCGTTATGGGCAACTCTGTTCGAACTCATAGATACTACCTTCCATCCTAAGTATCTGCGAGGGGGGACCACTTAAAGGCGTATCCCAAAAGTAAGACGTCGATTTTCATGAAAAATTATGGAACTACATTTGATCACTTGCCACGCAACATCCGCCTGTGCGATAAGAACGCTATTTCCGAGAAATGTGTGTGTGTCGTTCTTTGCTTATGTAGCATGACGATGCACTGACCATGACATGATCAGTCATTAGGGTCTAAAATGGAAACCACGATAATTTTATAAAAGTTTCCCGTGCAATGTAAGGGCTTTATTATGCCGCCTGCCACCACCACTACGCTGAACACAGTGAGACATTATTAACGGTACAGTCATTTAGTTTCATACCGCATGTCGGGAAACGGCCTACCTCCCTGCTATGTAATACGACAATAACGAATAAAGTGAATGTAAAGTAGGGATTTTATGCACCAGATGACAAAAAGTCAGACGATCTGAAATGGTCATGTAAACCGATAAAATAAAAACTCAAGTGCGGGATTCCGATTCTGAACAGTTTATGTGTTCGCTAGTTACAAAAAACTTCCGAAACAAAAGACGTGCTGTTCAGTTCCCTAAAAGGTAAGTACAGCTTATGTCGTATATTGAAAATGAATTTACTCTATGTACAGTATCTACTCTACATGTACAGTCATGCTCTCCAACCCACTGCGAAGTACATGACGGAGACTATTTCCATTGAACCATACAATGAGGTTGCTTTCTGATCTATTAGCACACAGGGCACGGGAAGTATAATAAATGCCTCCGTTCACTAAAATTAGTCTCAATTTCCCCTTAGCAATGTCTGAAGAAACATACATTAGTGACTATCTTGCAGCTATATTATAATTATGAAATTTATTCGTAATTGCGTAATCTTTCTGACATTAATTGCATTAGGCATAAAGATATTACCTACTGGTGACACACGAAAATTGTGCCGAATTGAGAGGCGAAGCGGTCGCATTAAACACTTCGGCTAACCGAAACCTCTTCCAGGACCGACCTATACTTCCATAGGTCATGAATAAGTGTTACAAGACCCAGCGGACCAAATGACGGTCGTAGTGCTACCGTTGAATACGTTTGTCTCCTTGAAATCCTGTGGCGGGAATCCAAGTAAAGCTGCGCGCGATGAAGTAGTGCCGGCCGGTGTGGCCGAGTGGTTCTAGGCGCTACAGTCTGGAACCGCGCGACCGCTACGGTCGCAGGTTCGAATCCTGCCTCGGGCATGGATGCGTGTGATATCTTTAAGTTAGTTCCGTTTAAGTAGTTCTAAGTTCTAGGGGACTGATGACCTCAGAAGTTAAGTCCCATAGTGCTCAGAGCCATTTGAACCATTTTTGATGGAGTCGTAGGCGGTATGAGAGGTGGAAGTTCGGGTCAGTAGTGGAAGCGTGCTCAGGTAGCTGAAACACTTAAATCGACTGCCCACGACAAGCGAGAGACACGGGCTCGAGTCCCGGCTGGCTCTGAGCACTATGGGACTTAACATCTATGGTCATCAGTCCCCTAGAACTTAGAACTACTTAAACCTAACTAACCTAAGGACAGCACACAACACCCAGCCATCACGAGGCAGAGAAAATCCCTGACCCCGCCGGGAATCGAACCCGGGAACCCGGGCGTGGGAAGCGAGAACGCTACCGCACGACCACGAGATGCGGGCCTCGAGTCCCGGTCCGGTTCGAATTTTCATTTGTCATCAGTAGATAATATTTTCATACATAATGCAGCTAATGTCGGAAAGATTGCGCAGTTCTGAATAAATTTCACAGACTCAATTTGTCGTTGCAGGCCCTATGGGAGCATATGAAGAGGTGCTGTAGTAGATTCCTCGCTTAACACTGTTGCTTGAAACTTCGTAAGTAGGCTTTTGCGGGTTAGTTCAAGCGGCTACCCGTTCACATTATTCCCCATATCTGTGATGCTCTTGTCGTGGATCGAGTAACTAAGTAATAATCTGTGCTGTCCTTAGTTGAATACGTTCAATATCCGATGTTAATTCTGTTTGTTGTGGGTCCCACACACTTAAAAAATATTCTAGGATTCATCAGACCGGTCAAAGTCTGCTACATGCTTTACCTGCAACTGAGCCTGTGGTTTCTTTCCATTTTATATCACTGCAAATTAGTACAGTCTGGTATTTGTAAGAGTTGAAGCTTTAAGTCATAGCATTCTATATCTTTTCCGTTCTGTGATGTGCGCAGTTTCACATTTTTGAACATTTAAAGTAAGCTGCCAATCTTTTCACCACTTTAAAATGTCAGGATATATTTTTCAGACTGTACTTGATTATTGATAGGTGTATCATCGGAGAAATGTCATACGTTGCTGTTAGTACTGTCTCCCAGGTCATTAACAAACATAATGAACAGCAAAGGACCTAACACACTTCCCTGGGCCACGCCCGATGTTATATCTACAGCTGTCAACGATCCTCCACCCAAGAAAACATGCTGCTTCTTCGCTACCAAACAAATCTTCAGTCCACTCACAAACTTTGCCACCAAAAGGGGTACCCTATGTCTGGAAACAGACGAATGGAAAAACTGGTAGAAGCCGACCTCGGCAAAGATCAATTTGGATTCCGTAGAAATATTGGAACACGTGAGGCAATACTGAGCCTACGACTTATCATAGAAAATAGATTAAGGAAAGGCAAACCTACGTTTCTAGCATTTGTAGACTTAGAGAAAGCTTTTGACAATGTTCAATGGAATACTCTCTTTCAAATTCTGAAACGTGGACAATAAATAGTTTAGAGAAGAAGGGAATAGAAGCTTTCGAAATGTGGTGCTACAGAAGGATGCTGAAGATTAGATGGGTAGATCACATAACTAATGAGGAGGTACTGAATAAAACTGGAGAGAAGAGAAATTTGTGGCACAACTTGACTAGAAGAAGGGATCGGTTGGTAGGGCATATTCTGAGGCATCAAGGAATGACCAATTTAGTATTGGAGAGCAGCGTGGAGGGTAAAAATCGTAGAGGGAGACCAATAGATGAATATACTAAACAGATTCAGAAGTATGTAGGTTGCAGTAGGTACTGGGAGATGAACAGTCTCGCACAGGATAGAGTAGCATGGTGAGCTGCATCAAACCAGTCTCTGGACTGAAGACCACAACAACAACATGTCTGGATTCTACAACCTTAGCGGAGAAAGCGTTTTTTGTTTATGTCATCTGTCTTCTGACTGGTTTGATGCGGCCAGTCACGAATTTTTCGTGTGTCAGGCTCTTAATTTCCTAGCAGCAATTGCGGCCAACGTTCTCAATTACTTGTTCGATGTATTCCAGTCTCAGTTTTCCCCTACAATTTTTAGCCTCTACGCTCCCTCAAGCATAACGGAAGTTAGATTAAAACCGAAGAAACTGCAAAAAGTTGGGAATTTAAGGAGATGGGACCTGGATAAACTGAAAGAACCAGAGGTTGTACAGGGTTTCAGGGAGAGCATAAGGGAACAATTGACAGGAACGGGGGAAAGAAATACAGTAGAAGAAAAATGGGTAGCTTTGAGGGATGAAATAGTGAAGGCAGCAGATATCAAGTAGGTAAAAAGACGAGGGCTAGTAGAAACCCTTGGGTAACAGAAGAAATATTGAATTTGATTGATGAAAGGAGGGAATGCAAAAATGCAGTAAATGAAGCAGGCAAAAAGGAATACAAACGTCTCAAAAATGAGATCGACAGGAATTGCAAAATGGCTAAGCAGGGATGGCTAGAGGACAAGTGTAAAGATGTAGAGGCTTATCTCACTAGGGGTAAGGTAGATACTGCCTACAGGAAAATTAAAGATACCTTTGGAGAAAGGAGAACCACTTGCATGAATAATAAGACCATGGATGGAAACCCAGTTCTAATCAAAGAAGGCAAAGCAGAAAGGTGGAAGGAGTATATAGAGGGTCTATACAACGGCGATGTACTTGAAGACAATATTATGGAAATGGAAGAGGATGTAGATGAAGATGAAATGGGAGATATGATACTGCGTGAAGAGTTTGACAGAGCACTGAAAGACCTGAGTCGAAACAAGGCCCCTGGTGTAGAAAACATTCTCTTAGAACTACTGACAGCCTTGGGAGAACCAGTCCTGACAAAACTCTACCATCTGGTGAGCAAGATGTATGAGACAGGCAAAATACCCTCAGACTTTAAGAAGAATATAATAATTCCAATCCCAAAGAAAGCAGGTGTTGACAGATGTGAAAATTACCGAACTATCAGTTTAATAAGTCACAACTGCAAAATCATCATCATCATCATCATCATTTAAGACTGATTATGACTTTCAGCGCTCAATCTGGAGCATAGCCCCCTTATAAAATTCCTCCATGATCCCCTATTTAGTGCTAACATTGGTGCCTCTTCTGATGTTATACCTATTACTTCAAAATCATTCTTAACCGAATCCAGGTACCTTCTCCTTGGTCTGCCCCGACTCCTCCTACCCTCTACTGCTGAACCCATGAGTCTCTTGGGTAACCTTGCTTCTCCCATGCGTGTAACATGACCCCACCATCTAAACCTGTTCGCCGTGACTGCTACATCTATAGAGTTCATTCCCAGTTTTTCTTTGATTTCCTCATTGTGGACACCCTCCTGCCATTGTTCCCATCTACTGGTACCTGTACTCTTCCTAGCTACTTTCATATCCGTAACCTCAACCTTGTTGATAAGGTAACCTGAATCCACCCAGCTTTCGCTCCCATACAACAAATTTGGTCGAAAGATTGAACGGTGCACAGATAACTTAGTCTTGGTACTGACTTCCTTCTTGCAGAAGGGCGTAGATCGTAGCTGAGCGCTCACTGCATTAGCTTTGCTACACCTCGCTTCCAGTTCTTTCACTATGTTGCCATCCTGTGAGAATATGCATCCTAAGTACTTGAAACCGTCCACCTGTTCTAACGTTGTTCCTCCTATTTGGCACTCAATCCGTTTATATTTCTTTCCCACTGACATTACTTTCGTTTTGGAGATGTTAATCTTCATACCATAGTCCTTATATTTCTATCTAGCTCTGAAATATTACTTTGCAAACTTTCAATCGAATCTGCCATCACAACTAAGTCATCCGCATATGCAAGACTGCTTATTTTGTGTTCAAATATCTTGATCTCACCCAGCCAGTCTATTGTTTTCAACATATGATCCATAAATAATATGAACAACAGTGGAGACAGGTTGCAGCCTTGTGTTACCCCTGAAACTACTCTGAACCATGAACTCAATTTACCGTCAACTCTAGCTGCTGCCTGACTATCCATGTAAAGACCTTTAATTGCTTGCAAAAATTTGCCTCCTATTCCATAATCTCGTAGAACAGACAATAACTTCCTCCTAGGAACCCGGTCATATGCCTTTTCTAGATCTATAAAGCATAGATACAATTCCCTGTTCCACTCATAACACTTCTCCATTATTTGCCGTAAGCTAAAGATCTGGTCCTGACAACCTCTAAGAGGCCTAAACCCACACTGATTTTCATCCAATTTGTCCTCAGCTAACACTCGCACGTTCCTCTCAACAATACCTGAGAAGATTTTACCCACAACGCTGATTAAAGAGATACCTCTGTAGTTGTTACAATCTTTTTTGTTTCCATGTTTAAAGATTGGTGTGATTACTGCTTTTGTCCAGTCTGATGGAACCTGTCCCGACTCCCAGGCCATTTCAATTATCCTGTGTAGCCATTTAAGACCTGACATTCCACTGTATTTGATGAGTTCCGACTTAATTTCGTCCACCCCAGCTGCTTTATTGCACTGCAATCTATTGACCATTTTCTCCACTTCCTCAAATGTGATCCTACTTCCATCATCATTCCTATCCCATTCTACCTCGAAATCTGAAACATTACTGATCGTATTTTCACCTACATTGAGCAACTCTTCAAAATATTCCCTCCATCTGCCCAAGGCATCCACAGGATTCACCAGCAGTTTTCCTGACCTGTCCAAAATACTTGTCATTTCCTTCTTACCTCCCTTTCGAAGACTGCTAATTACACTCCAGAATGGTTTTCCAGCAGCTTGACCCATCGTCTCCAACCTGTTTCCAAAGTCTTCCCAAGATTTCTTCTCGGGTGCTGCAATTATCTGTTTGGCTTTGTTTCTTTCTTCAACATAACTTTCTCTACCTGAGTTCTAGTGTGTAGCCATTTTTGATAAGCCTTCTTTTTCCTTTTACAGGCTGCCTTGACTGTGTCATTCCACCAAGCTGTTTGCTTCATCCTACTTTTACACACTACTGTTCCAAGACATTCTTTAGCCACTTCTAGTACTGTGTCCCTGTACCTTGTCCATTCCTTTTCCAATGACTGTAATTGACTACATTCAACTAACTGGTACCTTTCTGAGATCGCTGTTATGTACTTGTGCCTGATTTCCTTATCCTGAAGTTTCTCCACTCTTATCCTCCTACATATGGACCTGACCTCCTGCACTTTCTGCCTCACAATCCCAATTTCACTGCAGATTAAATAATGATCAGTGTCATCAAAGAATCCCCTGAATACACGTGTATCCCTCACAGCCTTCCTAAAAAAGGAGTTTGTGATTACTAAGCCCATACTGGCACAGAAATCCAAGAGTTGTTTCCCGTTCCTGTTGGCCTCCATATCCTCTCCAAATTTACCCATAAGCCTTTCACACCCTTCTGTTCGATTTTCAATCCTGGCATTAAAATCACCCATGAGCAGAACACTGTCCTTGTCCTTTACTCTAACAACTACATCACTGAGTGCCTCATAAAAACTACCCATCTTATCTTGATCTGTCCCTTCACAATACGAATATACTGACACAATCCTAATTTTCTTGCTAGACACTGTCAAATCTATACATATCATCGTTCATTTACATACCTTATTGCAACTACGCTGGGTTCAATTTCTTTCCTGATGTAAAGCCCTACACCCCATTGTGCTATTTCTGCTTTGACTCCTGACAGGTAGACCTTGTATTCTCCTACTTCCTCTTCTTTCTCACCCCTTACCCGAATGTCACTAACAGCTAAAATGTCCAGCCCCATCTTACTTGCAGCCTCTGCCAGCTCTACCTTCCTCCCAGAGTAGCCCCCATTGATATTAATGGCTCCCCATCTCACTACCATTTGTTCGCCAAGTCGTGTCTTAGGAGTCCCTGGTTTGTAAGTTAGAGGTGGGACTCCGTCACCTCCAAAGGTCCGAGGCATTTTGCTCTGATTGTTACCAGCATAATATTTAAAGTACCAGGGAAGCAGGTTGCTAGCCTTACTTGCCCCGACTCCCATTGAGTTTTACCCCTAACGGTTGAGGGACTAACCGATGGATTTGGTAGTCTTTGCCGTATGAGCACAAAAGTGACCACGACTCAGAATATGTCCGAGATGCCCAGCCTTATTCCAAAGTAGCTGGTATCCCATCTGTCGGGACCACTTATTTGGGCCACTCATACGTTGCCCGTGGTTCATAAACTAGGACATGACTACATGAACCCGCACCATGAACCACTATCAACTGCAAAATACTAACGCGAATTCTTTACAGACGAATGGAAAAACTGATAGAAGCCGACCTCGGGGAAGATCAGTTTGGATACCGTGGAAATGTTGGAACACGTGAGGCAATACTGACCCTACGACTTATCTTAGAAGAAAGATTAAGGAAAGGCAAATCTACGTTTCTAGCATTTGTAGACTTAGAGAAAGCTTTTGACAATGCTGATTGGAATACTCTCTTTCAAATTCTGAAGGTGGCAGGGGTAAAATACAGGGAGCGAAAGGCTATTTACAATTTGTACAGAAACCAGATGGCAGTTATAAGAGTCGAAGCGTATGAAAGGGAAGCAGTGGTTGGGAAGGGAGTGAGACAAGGTTGTAGCCTATCCCCGATGTTATTCAATCTGTATATTGAGCAAGCAGTAAAGGAAACAAAAGAAAAGTTCGGAGTAGGTATTACAATCCATGGAGAAGAAATAAAAACTCTGAGGTTCACCGATGACATTGTAATTTTGTCAGAGTTGACAAAGGACTTGGAAGAGCAGTTGAACGGAATGGACAGTCTCTTGAAAGAAGGGTATAAGATGAACATCAACAAAAGCAAAACGAGGATAATGGAATGTAGTCGAATTAATTCGGGTGACGCTGAGGGAATTAGATTAGGAAATGAGACACTTAAAGTAGTAAAGGAGATTTGCTATTTGGGGAGCAAAATAACTGATGATGGTCGAAGTAGAGAGGATATAAAATGTAGACTGGAAATGGCAAGGAAAGCGTTTCTGAAGAAGAAAAATTTGTTAACATCGAGTATAGATTTAAATGTCAGGAAGTCGTTTCTGAAAGTATTTGTATGGAGTGTAGCCATGTATGGAAGTGAAGCATGGACGATAAATAGTTTAGACAAGAAGAGAACAGAAGCTTTCGAAATGTGGTGCTACAGAAGAATGCTGAAGATTAGATGGGTAGATCACATAACTGATGAGGAGGTATTGAATAGAATTGGGGAGAAGAGGAGCTTGTGGCACAACTTGACTAGAAGAAGGGATCGGTTGGTAGGACATGTTCTGAGGCATCAAGGGATCACCAATTTAGTATTGGAGGGCAGCGTGGAGGGTAAAAATCGAAGAGGGAGAACAAGAGATAAATACACTAAGCAGATTCAGAAGGATGTAGGCTCCAGTAGGTACTGGGAGATGAAGAAGCTTGCACAGGATAGAGTAGCATGGAGAGCTGCATCAAACCAGTCTCAGGACTGAAGATCACAGCAACACATTCCCTGATGCCTTAGCACATTTCCATGCATTGTGCCCCTTCTTTTGTCAGTGTTTTCCACATGTTCTTCTCGCCGATTCCTCATTTTTTATCAGTCCGCCAAATTTTCAATAATCTTCTGAAGCGCCACATCTCAAACGCTTCGATTGTCTTTTTTTAGGTTTTGCCACAGTGCACGGTCCAGTTCGACACAATTCTGCGCTCCTAACGTATATTCTGAGGAATTCATTTTTCAAACCAAGGCTGATACTTATACGCTTTTTTTCGCCAGGAATACTCTTTTGCTGTGCTGCTCAGGTTGTTGTATCCTCCTTCTCAGTCCGTCATGTGTAATTTTGCTTTCAAGATGGCAGAATTACTGCAATTCTCTTGCTTCCTGGACTCTACTGTTGATGTTAAGTTTATCGTGAATGTTATTTCTGCGCCGGCCGCTGTGATGAGCGGTTCTAGGCGCTTCAGTCCGGAACCGCGTTGCTGCTACGGTCGCAGGTTCGAATCCTGCCTCGGGCGTGGATGTGTGTGGTGTCCTTAGGTTAGTTATGTTTAAGTAGTTCTAAGTTCTAGGGGGACTGATAACCTCAGAAGTTAAGTCCCATAGTGCTCAGAGCCATTTGAACCATTTCTCATTTGTTCTACTCCTCATTGCTCCCACATTTCTTCGGTTCACTCTCGATCTATAGTGTGTCCTGATCAGCCTGTTCATTCACTTCATCGTGTCCCGAAATTTTCCTTCACTTCCACTGCGGACAGCAATATCATCAACTAATCTTATCATTGATCTCCTTTCACCATGGACTTTAATTTCATTCCTGAGCGATTCTGTTATTTGCCTCATTCCTTGGTCGACGTATGGACTGAAAAGTAGGGGCGAAAGACTACATCCCTGTCTTGCGCCATTTTTAATCCGAGAACTTCGTTCTTGTTTTCCACTATTACTGTTCCCTCTTGGTTCCTTTACATATAGTATATTTCCCGTCTTACCCTCTAGCTCACCCATATTTTTCTCAGAATTTCGAACATCTTGCACCATTTTACATCGTCCAACGATTCTTCTATGTCGACAAATCCTATAACCGTGGCTTCATACGTGTTAAGTCTTGCCTCCATCACGAAACGCAACGTCAGAACTCTGGTGCCTTTACTTTTGCTAAAGCCGAACTAATCGTCATCTAACAGATACTAAATGTTCTTTTACATTTTGTATTTTATTTTTTTCGCCAACTTGGATGCATGATTTTTTAAGATGATTTTGCGATAGTTATCGCACTTATCTGCCCTAGCTATCTTCGGGATCATGTGGATGATGTTTCTACATCTACATCTACATCTACATCTACATGGATACTCTGCAAATCACATTTAAGTGCCTGGCAGAGGGTTCATCGAACCACCTTCACAATTCTCTATTATTCCAATCTCGTAAAACGCGCGGAAAGAATGAAGACCTATATCTTTCCGTACCAGCTCTGATTTCCCTTATTTTATCGTGATGATCGTTCCGCCCTATGTAGGTCGGTGTCAACAAAATATTTTCGCATTCGGAGGAGAAAGTTGGTGATTGGAATTTCGTGAGAAGATTCCGTCGCAACGAAAAACGCCTTTCTTCTATGCTTTCCAGCCCATATCCCGTGTCATTTCTTTGACACTCTCTCCCATATTTCGCGATAATACAAAACGTGCTGCCTTTCTTTGAACTTTTTCGATGTACTCCGTCAGTCCTACCTGGCAAGGATACCACACCTCGCAGCAGTATTCTAAAAGAGGACGGACTAGCGTAGTATAGGCTGTCTCCTTAGTAGGTCTGTTACATTTTCTAAGCGTCCTGCCAATAAAACGCAGCCTTTGGTTAGTCTTCCCCACAACATTTTCTATGTGTTCTTTCCAATTTAAGTTGTTCGTAATTGTAATACCTACGTATTTAGTTGAATTTACGGCTTTTAGATTAGACTCATTTATCGTGTAACCGAAATTTAACGAGTTCCTTTTCATACTCATGTGGATGACCTCCAATTTAGTATTGGAGGGCAGCGTGGAGGGTAAAAATCGTAGGGGGAGCCCAAGAGATGAATACACTAAGCAGATTCAGAAGGATGTAGGTTGCAGTAGGTAGTGGGAGATGAAGAAGCTTGCACAGGATAGAGTAGCATGGAGAGCTGCATCAAACCAGTCTCAGGACTGAAGACCACAACAACAACAACGTGGATGACCTCTTATTTTTCGTTATTTAGGGTCAACTGCCACTTTTCGCGCCATTCATATATGTTTTCTATATTGTTTTGCAGTTTCTCTTGGTCTTCTGATGACTTTATTAGTCGATAAACGACAGCGTCATCTGCAAACAACCGAAAACGGCTGCTCAGATTGTCTCCCAAATCCTTTACATATATAAGGAACAGCAAAGGTCCTGTAACACTACCTTGGGGAATGCCTGAAATCACTTCTGTTTTACTCGACGACTTTCCGTCAGTTTCTACGAACTGTGACCTCTCTGACAGGAAATCGCAAATCCTGTCACATAACTGATACGATATTCCATAAGCACGCAATTTCACTACGAGCCGCTTGTGTGGTACAGTGTCAAAAGCCTTCCGGAAATCCAGGAATACGGGATCGATCTGAAATCCCTTGTCAATAGCACTCAGCACTTCATCTGAATAAAGAGCTAGTTGTGTTTCACAGGAACGATGTTTTCTAAAGCCATGTTGGCTGTGTGTCAGTAGACCGTTTCCTTCGAGGTAATTCATAATGTTCGAGTACAATATATTGAAACGTCCCCTTAGAAAAATTATTGAATTACTGTGTTGATAAATCTCTTACATTATTTGATTTTCAAACAGCTGAGCAAAACTGAACGTACTCAGACATTTCGCTCTTTACCTATTCTGATCAACACTAAACTGACACACAATATTTTTAGCGCAACGCAATCTGACTTTCAAAAATCCCTACAAAAGAATGGCCCTGTCTAACATTAACCTATACCTTTCACAAATCACTTACCTCACAAAAATCTTCGTTACTCGAGCTACCGCAATACAGCGAGCGCCACTACTGCCAGCTAAATGAAAGATTCAAACTACTGAAGGCACTAACTACTGATAGGCATAGTTAGCAAATGAAAGATTTTGATAGAGAACAAACAATGTATTTACCTTAATAGTGTTCAAAAGTCATAATATATATAGCAGTTCAAGACATCCATTCTTACAAATGTACTGTTTCTGATGGACACACGTCCAGATCATTCGCTCACAAAAATACGCCATCTCACTTCCCCACATCCACCACTGCTGGCGGCTCACCTCCAACTGCGCAACGCGACGCGCTGCTAACAGCCAACTGCCCAACACTACAATGGCCAGCAACAATGCAAACCAGCCACAGACTGCACGCAGCACAGCCAGTGATTTTCATACAGAGCGCTACGTGGCGGTGGCGTTACCAATATAAGAACCTAAACAGCCTACTTACAATATGTTCCAAAATCCTGCTGCATATCGACGTAACTTAGTGGATTACTCCTACTACCTTTCTTGGATATTGGTGTGACCTGTGCAACTTTCCAGTCTTTGGGACGGATCTTTCGTCGAGCGAACGGTTGTATACGATTGTTAATTATGGAGCTAATGCATCAGCATACTCGGAAAGGAACCTAATTGGTATACAGTCTGGACCAGAAGACTTACTTTTATTAAGTGATTTGAGTTGCTTCACTACTCCGAGGATATTTACTTCTAAGTTACTCATGTTGGCAGCTGTTCTCGATTCGAATTCTGGAATATTTACTTCGTCTTCTTTTGTGATGGCATGTTTTTAGTAAATCTGCTTTGGCAGCACTGTCCTCGATAGTATCTCCATTGTTATCGCGCAGAGAAGGCATTGATTGTTTCTTGCCGCTAACATACTTCACATACGACCAGAATCTCTTTGGATTTTCTGCCAGGTTTCGAGACAAAGTTTCGTTGTGTAAACTGTTATAGGCGTCTCGGATTGAACTCCGCGCTAAGTTTCGAGCTTTTGCAAAGGGCCAGTCTTGGGGATTTTGCGTCTGTTTAAATTTGGCATGTTTGTTTCGTTGTTTCTGCAACAGTGTTCTAACTCGTTTTGTGTACCAAGGAGGATCAGCTCCGTCGTGTGTTAGTTTATTTGGTATAAACCTCTCAATTGCTGCCGATACTGTTTCTTTGAATTTAGGTCACATCTGGTTTACACTTATATTATTAATTTGAAATGAGTGGAGATTGTCTCTCAGGAAGGCTTCAAGTGAATTTTTATCTGCTTTTTTTAACAGATATATTTTTCGCTTATTTTTCGAGGATTTTGGGATTGCAATATTCATTCTCGCTACGACAACCATGTGTTCACTAATCCCTATAGCGGTTTTGATGCTGGTTATTAACTCAGGATTATTTGTTGCTAAGAGGTCAAGTGTGTTTTCACAACCATTTACTATTCCCGTAGGCTCATGATCTAACTTCTCGAAATAATTTTCAGAGAATGCGTTTAGCACAATTTCAGATGATATTTTATGCGTACCTCCGGAATTAAACATGTATTTTCGCCAAAACATAGAGGGTAAATTAAAGTCACCACGAACTATTATCGTACGAGTCGGGTACGTGTTTGAAATGAAACTCAATTTTTCTATGAACATTTCAGCAACTGTATCATCTGAACTGGGAGGTCGGTAAAAGGATCCAATTATTATTTTATTCCGGTTGCCAACAATGACCTCTGCCCATACTAACTAACAGGAAGTATCTACTTCGATTTCGCGATAAGTTAAAGTACTTCTAACAACAAGAAATACGCCACCGCCAACCGTGTTTAGCCAATCTTTTCTGAACACCGTTAGGTTCTTCGCAAAAATTTCGGATGAGCTTATATCCGGCTTTAGCCAGCTTTCAGTGCCTATAACGATTTGAGCATCAGTGCTTTCTACACTCCTGGAAATGGAAAAAAGAACACATTGACACCGGTGTGTCAGACCCCCCATACTTGCTCCGCACACTGCGAGAGGGCTGTACAAGCAATGATCACACGCACGACACAGCGGACACACCAGGAACCGCGGTGTTGGCCGTCGAATGGCGCTAGCTGCGCAGCATTTGTGCACCGCCGCCGTCAGTGTCAGCCAGTTTGCCGTGGCATACGGAGCTCCATCGCAGTCTTTAACACTGGTAGCATGCCGCGACAGCGTGGACGTGAACCGTATGTGCAGTTGACGGACTTTGAGCGAGGGCGTATAGTGGGCATGCGGGAGGCCGGGTGGACGTACCGCCGAATTGCTCAACACGTGGGGCGTGAGGTCTCCACAGTACATCGATGTTGTCGCCAGTGGTCGGCGGAAGGTGCACGTGCCCGTCGACCTGGGACCGGACCGCAGCGACGCACGGATGCACGCCAAGACCGTAGGATCCTACGCAGTGCCGTAGGGGACCGCACCGCCACTTCCCAGCAAATTAGGGACACTGTTGCTCCTGGGGTATCGGCGAGGACCATTCGTAACCGTCTCCATGAATCTGGGCTACGGTCCCGCACACCGTTAGGCCGTCTTCCGCTCACGCCCCAACATCGTGCAGCCCGCCTCCAGTGGTGTCGCGACAGGCGTGAATGGAGGGACGAATGGCGACGTTTCGTCTTCAGCGATGAGAGTCGCTTCTGCCTTGGTGCCAATGATGGTCGTATGCGTGTTTGGCGCCGTGCAGGTGAGCGCCACAATCAGGACTGTATACGACCGTGGCACACAGGGCCAACACCCGGCATCATGGTGTGGGGAGCGATCTCCTACACTGGCCGTACACCACTGGTGATCGTCGAGGGGACGCTGAATAGTGCACGGTACATCCAAACCTTCATCGAACCCATCGTTCTACCATTCATAGACCGGCAAGGGAACTTGCTGTTCCAACAGGACAATGCACGTCCGCATGTATCCCGTGCCACCCAACGTGCTCTAGAAGGTGTAAGTCAACTACCCTGGCCAGCAAGATCGGATCTGTCCCCCATTGAGCATGTTTGGGACTGGATGAAGCGTCGTCTCACGCGGTCTGCACGTCCAGCACGAACGCTGGTCCAACTGAGGCGCCAGGTGGAAATGGCATGGCAAGCCGTTCCACAGGACTACATCCAGCATCTCTACGATTGTCTCTATGGGAGAATAGCAGCCTGCATTGCTGCGAAAGGTGGATATACACTGTACTAGTGCCGACATTGTGCATGCTCTGTTGCCTGTGTCTATGTGCCTGTGGTTCTGTCAGTGTGATCATGTGATGTATCTGACCCCAGGAATGTGTCAATAAAGTTTCCCCTTCCTGGGACAATGAATTCACGGTTTCTTATTTCAATTTCCAGGAGTGTATTAGCGCTTGGAGCTCTGGTACTTTCCCAATACAGCTACGACAATTTACAACTGTTATACCAATGGTTCCTGTATCTATGTTATTCCTGTGTTCAGCCTGCACCCTTTGTGACTGAAGCCCATCTTGTGTTTTCCCGAGACCCTCTAACCTAAAAAACCGCCCAGTCGACGCCACACAGCCCCTGCTACCCGTGTAGCCGCCTCCTGCGTATAGTGGACAGCTGACCTATTCATCGGAACCCGAAACCCAACCACCCTTTGGCGCAAGTCGAGGAATCTGCAGCCTACACTGTCGCAGAACTGTCTGAGCCTCTGATTCAGACCCTTCACTCGGCTCTGTACCAGAAGTCCGCAATCGGTCATGTCGACTATGCAGCAAATGGTCAGCTCTGCTTTCATCTTGCAAGCAAGACTGGCAGCCTTTACCACTTCTGTTAGCCGCTCGAAACCACAGAGAATCTCTTCTGATCCAGAGCAACACATATCATTGGTACCGACGTGAGCAACCACCTGCAGTTGGCTTCAGTTTTTCCGAAACACTCGTGGTATTTCTCCAGACTGATAGTTTCAACAAATCGATTTGTGTATTCGTATGGCTGAAAGCCAGTAAAATAACACAAAAGATTAGAAACGAGGTTTTAGAGCGCAGACCGCGGCAGCAGTGGAGGAGGTGGAGAGGTGTGGGCGTGATGGGGCGCTAATCGCCCGGCTCGGCTCGCCGGCCGCGGCCCGGCATTCCGCAGCAGCCGGCCGGCCGGCCGCGATCAATACTCGCCGCCTCCGCCCCGCCTCCGCCTCCTTCGGCCAATTTTTGCCTCCCGGGCTCTGCTCAAGCAGCAGCCCGCCCCCGCACCCCGACACTCCCACACCACGGCCCCCGGCTGGTGGCCCGCAGACCGCTGGCCGCCCGTGAGCCGCTGTCACGCGAACGCCGCATGGCGTTTCCGGACACCCCTCGGACCACAGCCACGTGACCATATTCTGACACCGAGAGTCTATATCTACATACATACTTCGTAAGCCACTGTATGGTGCGTGGTCGAGGGTACCGTGTACCACTACTATTCTTTCCTTTTTCTGTTCCACTCACAAGTAATGAGGTACAAACGACTGTCTGTACGAGTCGTAAGCTCTCTGATCTTATCTTCGCGGTCCTTACGCGAAATGTACGTTGGCGTCAGTAGAATGGCTCTGCAATCAGCCTCAAATGCCGGTTCTCTAAATTTTGTCAAAAGTGCACTTCGAAAAGCACGTCGCCTTCCCTCCAGCGATACCCATTTGAGTTCCCGAAGCATCTCCGTAATACTTGGCGTGTTGTTCGAACCTACCAGTAATAATCGCCTCTGAGTTGCTTCAATGTCTGCCTTCAATGCGACCTCAAAAAATGGTTCAAATGGCTCTGAGCAATAAGGGACTTAACTTCTGAGGCCATCAGTCCCCTAGAACTTAGAACTACTTAAACCTAACTAACCTAAGGACATCACACACATCCATGCCCGAGGCAGGATTCGAACCTGCGACCGTAGCGGTGGCGCGGTTCCAGACTGTAGCGTCTAGAACCGCTCGGCCACACCAGCCGGCTAATGCGACCTGGTGTGGACCCCAAGTACTCGTACAGTACTCAACAGTGGGTCGTACTAGGTCTAGATGTGACCTCCTTTACACTTGAACCACATTTTCAAAATTTTCCCAGTAAACCGAAGTCGACCACTCCCCTTCCCTACTACAATCTTTACAAGTGCGTTCCATTTCATATTTACTCTTGCAAGAGATATAAAAGACATACAAATAACACCTAATGGTAAATTTATTTCATTTGATGTCACTAATATATTCACCAATGTGCCAGTACGGGAAACAATCCAAATAGTAAAATATAACCTGTTAGAATATAGGAAAATAAAACACTTGATTATAATTTTTTTGGAAATAGCATTAGCACAAAATTATTTTGAATTTAACAACAAAATTTATACCCAAGCAGATGGAGTAGCCATGGGTAATAGTGTAGCAAGCATACTAGCCGATATTTTCCTAAATTCTGCGGAAGAGGAATTCTTTATCTCAGACTGGCCTAGTCTCAACCAAATTGTATATCATTTTAGGTATGTACATGATACCCTCATGCTGGTAGATGACAGCTACACAGATATCGAAAATATCCACCAAAAAATCAACCAACTGCACCCTAAAATCAAATTCACTACAAAAACCATGAAAGACAATACCAGTAACTAACTAAACCTCACAATTGGCAAAAGTAATAATCGCCACACATTTGATATCTATAGAAAGAATACCACGTCTGACAATATTATTAATGCCAATTCCTGTCATCCAATGGCTCATAAACTAGCATTTCTTCATTCAATGATTAATAGATTAAATAACCTTCCATTATAAAAACCAACAATTCAAAAATATCTTAACACACTTCGTTATATAGCCTATACAAATGATTCTGACCGCAATATAATCATAAAATTATATTACAAATGTAAAACACGAAAGCATAACACAATACATAGAGAGATATACCTGACTCGAGAAACATCACTGACACAGAAAATAAGATACGTACCAGCAATCTACCTTGGTGGAATCTCCAACAGAATTAATTCATTTTTTAAAGCCACAAATATTCAAGTAGACTTTCGAACCAATAAGGACCTTTCCATAAAATTACGTTCCGCCACCACTAGAACATCGAAATATGATAACCCAGGCATAAATTAAATCACATGTGACAGCTGTAATAGCTTTTACATTGGCCAAAAAGGAAGAAATTTTAATGTGAGATATAAAGACACATTAGAGAGAGCGAATATAATCAGTCGAGCTTCTTTCCACACTCGAATGATAAAAATTACACTGCTGATACGATCGAAAATGCACAACAGTTTCTGCACAGAATACCAAAAGATTTTACAATGAACATTCTTGAGGAATTATAAATTCATATGTACACGAGAAAATATCCACAAGAAATATTAAACGAGCATACAGAATTTAGACACAAGTACTACCTTAAAAACTTTATTGAACTTTTAGAACAAGAAAATGGATAAATCGGAAGTAACATATGCGACAACCAAAGATAATCGTAACAAATTTTAGTTAATAAAACAATATCGCTTTTCATCCGCACAATCTTTGTAAGCATATACCGTCGTAAGAGTGGAACTGTCAAACTGCTGTCACGTCGTAATTATCATTTTATTTTCAACATCTTGACATTACTTACGACGTTATTAAAGCAGTGACAGTTACAAAACAGTCCATTAACGACGCAACATGGACGTCACATCAATCTAGACGTGAGTACAAGATAGCTACTTTAATATGAATGACATGGCATCCATACCTATTCTCGCCAAAATTGTAATTCCAGGTACTTGAAAATGGCGATTAAGCTGAAATAGTCAGTCGGCAACAAAGATTACTTGCTATAAACATCTATTTGGTGTATTTACTCTAATAAACATTTCATATTATCTTTCAGCGTTACGAATATACATTTAATCGACGTGACTGTGTTATGTAACACACAGCTAATTGTGTATTCGAACCTTTTTCTACGTTTAGTGCTAGCTGTCATTCATCACACCAAGTAGAAAATTACTTATACGGATATGGTGTCTGTTCTTTCGGACATGTCCGATGTAAGTATATAGTTCTGGCAATACCAGCCATGATCTTCTCCTTCTGTGTGGATGCACACATATTCCCCGAACTCTTACGGGACTTGGAAAGAATGTCTTCCACGAGTAATGAGTGTGTTGGGGTGGGACACTACGAATGTAGTGTGTGGACATACAAGGTGAGAATGTGGGCGATATACGCAGGAGATCCCGGGTTCGAGTAGCGGTCGGGACACACATTTTCACCTATTCCCGGTGATATATGTCAACACCTGTCGGCAGCTGATGGTATTAATATAATTCTAATTTCGAAGCAGAAATTTTGTCTAAGTCATCTTTTATCATCCTACAGTCACTCAACGACATCTTCCCGTACACCACAGCATCATCAGCTAACAGCTACAGACTGCTGCTTACCCTGTCCGCCAGATCATTTATGTATACAGAAAACAACAGCGGTCCTATCGCACTCCTCACAATACCCTTATCTCTGATGAACAAGCTGGAACCACGCTATAAATATACACCACGAGTCCGGTAATAGAAATGGCCTCAAGCAGCGTTTCCTCGCCTTAGTATGGTCTGACAGTAGCGCATCTTAAATGTGATAGCCTTGAAGGAAATGAAAAGAATGGATCGATGGACGGGTAAAATCAAAGTAGATCACGTGACATTATAATTAGCGAAAATCGATAAGAACTACTCAGCCTACAATGCAACGAATGCCGGATGCTCCGATCACTTTCTCATTTTTTTTTAACCTGGCTGGAAGTTTTTAGAATTTGTTTTTAGCTGAAGCACTTCAAAATAAAAGTTTTTGCAGTTAATTTGACGCCTCATATACTTAGGAGCATTAAGTCTAACAAGTGAAAAAATTATGTTACTAAAAATCCTTCTTTTAACAAATATAACAACCAGTCGTCAGCAGCATAAAAATTTTGTTGGATCCACTTTACCAGTTTCAACAGATTAACCTGACATCTTCAGAACTTTGAAATGAGCTCAAATCATAGGTAGGCCGACGTCGAATAAGAATAGGACGATAGTGTCCTTCGTTAATGAATCAATAAGCAAAGTCACATCGCAAAAGAATACATATGTGATGAGTACCAACCAACAGACAATCAAATCGCAAGTGATACATAGTATGCTGGTTGACATTCGTCGCATAATTTATTCACGATTTGCTTCTCTTCGCATATATGACTTATTCTGTTCTGATGTGACTGTTATTGATTCTTTAACGAAGGACAGCTAAGTTCGATCTTTATTTACTTCGATTCACATATGATCTGACCATATTTCAAATTTCTGAAGATTGCAGACTAATCTGTTGCAAACGATAAAGTGAATACAATTAAATTTTTGTGCAGCTGACCGCTGATTTTTAGCTTTGTTAAAAGAGTATACACCGCATTGCTGAACTACAGCTGTGAACAAAATCATAGTATAAAGCGTTCTTCGTCGACGAGCTCGACATTTTCAGTAACCAATAGGCTACCTGAGGACGCCTCTGGTCGTGACTAGACCGTGTTAGTGATGTATCTACTTATGTTTTCTAAACACTGCAACCAGAAGTTCTCCCAAGGAGAATGTAGCAATAAAATCATTGTGGAAACAATTTTGTGAAGGACGTGGCTTACCTTGCCGCAAAGGATATAAGTTCACCGGACAAAATATTTGTCTCTCCCTTAAAACAGCACACTGGTCGTTTGGGACCGCTGCAGATAGTGTATAACTTCTACCGGGCGGTCGTGTGACCCTCCACCACTCAAGCAAGACGTGGTACTGAAGTGGTACGTATGTGCCAGTCGTTTGTATGGAATCAGCACAGGAAAATTGATCGACGTTGCCACGTGACAGAATGGCACAAAGGAGGTATTGTGTTTGGACTTGCCAACGACCGCACTGTGAATGAACTTGCCAGATTTGTTGATTTGTCAGTGCGGACTGTCGAATGTTTCCACAAGTAATGCTGTACCACTCACAGTAGTGTAACACGGCATATCAACAGTGGTCGTAAGACGATTTCATTCGACAGTGACAGGAAACGAATGTAATGCCTTTTTGGTGGCTATAGGTTCCATACCTGACAGGAATTTTTTGCTGTCAGGGAAATTCTGTCATTTTGCAAGCAGACAACGCGAAGTGAAATTAGTACAACGGACAACCGGAGCCGAGTAATTTGAAAAAGTCGGTTGCTCATAGCGGCATCCAGACTGATCAGCCAGAGCATTATGACCACCTACCTCTTAGCCGACATGTCTGCCTTTGGCACGGACAACAGTGGCGACGTGTCGTGGCACGGAAGCAGTGAGGCCTTGGTAGGCACTGGAGGGAGTTGCCACCACATCTGCACACACAAGTCACCTAATGCCCGTAAATCCCGAGGAGGAGGGCGATGAGCTCTAATGCCACGATCAGTCACATCCAAAATGTGTTCGATCGAGTTCAGATCTAGCGAGTTGGTGAAGGTGTATGGAGGAGGGGGGGGGGGGGGGCAGCACATTAATTGGAACTCGTGACTGTGTGTTCCTCGAACCACTCCGCTGGCCTTGTCGCATGGCGCATTATCGTGTTAAAAATGCCACTACCATCGTGAAACGTGATGGTCATGATGGGGTGTTAGTGGTCTGCAATCATTGTGCGATACTTTTTGACCGTCATGGTGCCTTGCAAGAGATCCATTGACCCATGGATGCCCAGTGAATATTCCCTAGAGAATGATGGAGTCGCTGCCAGCTTGTCTCCGTCCCGCAGTACTGGCGTCAAGGAGCTGTTCCCCTGGAAAATGACGGATTCGCGCCCTTCCATCGGCATGATGAAGAAAGTATTGGGATTCAAGAGACCATGCAACGCTCTGCCATTTCGCCACCGTCCAGTGCCGATGGTCACGTCCCCATTTCAGTCATTGTTGCCGATGTCGTGATGTTAACATTGACACAAGCATAGGTCGTCGGCTATGGAGGCCCATTGTTAGGAGTGTTTTGTGCACTGTGTGTTCAGCCACACTTGTTCCCTGCGTATCATTGAAGTCTGATATTAGTTCCGCCACAGTTCGCTGCCTGTCCTGTTTTACCAATATGTCCAGCCTACGACGTCCGACAACTGTAATGAGGGGCCGGCCGCTGTGACCGAGCGGCTCTAGGCGCTTCAGTCCGGAACCGCGCTGCTGCTACGGTCGCAGGTTCGAATCCTGCCTCTGGCATGGATGTGTGTGATGTCCTTAGGTTAGTTAGGTTTAATTAGTTCTAAGTCTAGGGGACTGATGACCTCAGATGTTAAGTCCCATAGCGCTCAGAGCCATTTGAACCATTTTTGTAATGAGGGGTGGCCGCCCAAACCCAACGACGTCTGGACGTGGTTTCAGCTTGTTGAAGACACTCACCACAGCACTCCTCGAGCACCCGACAAGTCATGCAGTTTCCGAAATGCTCGTGCCGAGCATCCGTGCCATCACAGTCTCCCTCTATTAAACTCAGGTTGCTCGCACCTTTAACCCAGTCGACACACGGATAACACGCTCACTGATACTACATGGACCATGCGTGTCTGAGTAGCAGTCATTCCTAGCCAGCTGACGCTGCTTTCTCCTGGACGGGTTTACATCGATAGTAGGTCGATGGTCATAATGTTCTGTCTGATGAATGCAGAGGCGCACATCTTCAGTGCGCGAAATACAGAAATTGAAGCGTAAGTGACTGAACACATGTAATGGCCGAGGAGTCGTGATTTTTCCTCTTTTCTATGTTGAGAGGTGTGAAGTCCACCGGCGGCCGAAAGACGCATTTAACCCACAGTGTGCGTAGGGTGTAGTTCAGGCAAGAGGTGATTCTGTGATGTTTCAGGGGGAGTTTAGTACCATAACTAGGATAGCCCTGGGTTCGGTGTGGGACGGCGGTGGGGTGGGTGGACTGCTGTGGCTTGTTGTGAGGTTGTCCCGGGTTTAATACATACACACACACACACACACAATTGGGCCCCACTCGTTCAGGTTGCCGTAAATATGGACCAAGGAGTTTATTTCAACATTCCCGCTGACCAGGTGTTTCCCTGTAATTTTATGTCTGCATTATGAATATGCCAAGAAAATTCTCGTCTTCCAAGATGCCGTGTTTGCAGGGCTGCACGTTTATGTTTGTGCATTACTGTACCTCGACTGGTCCGCTAGTCATCCGATATAAATCGCCTAGAAACAGAACCGAGGGTGAAACGAAGACATCGACATCCTCGCAGTTTCTTAGCTCTGTGCTGGCCTCAGCTGCGTACGGCATACCCGAAGCAAATTGTTAACGCTCTTCATCCGCGAACTGCGGCCATTATCAATGCAATGCCATCTCTGCTAGTAGTTGCGTAATTGATAAAGGGCTTTATTATGGTTTTGTAGCAGTAGAAGTAGTTGTAGTACTAGCATTTTTGTAGTTTACTAGTAGTACTAGAAATAAATAATTGATATAAAAATTTATTATTATCCAAGAAAATGTGTTTTATGTGGCCTGTTTTAATTTCTCAGATAACAGCTTGTTACTGCGAGGAATAAATAAATAACAAAAAATACACAGTATTACCTGGTGTTTCTTGAGGGTTAATATCTTTTTCCTCCAATACTTTTACAACTAATGAACGAGTACCGTGGCGTTTTTTGCAGAAATGATAACATTACTTTCCAGAATCGTCTAGTGTCTTACTCACTGCGCCACCTGCCAGCCTGACACGTACTTGAGTAATTTTCCAGACAAAATTAAATTTAAAAAAAGCATGATAAACCTCTACTGTTATGACGGTACCAAAAATCAGTACGGGACATATCACAGAACAGCTACACCAAAATTTTTGAACTCGCCGGTTAAGCCTTCAGGATCGCGCGTTGCCAACCGACTGCCATGCTATCCTCTGCAAGAGGCGTAATTGGATGCAGTATGGAGGGGCATGTGGTCAGCAAACGTGCTCTCACAGCTGTTGCTGGCTTTCCTGAGCTGCTGCTTTTCATTCAGGTATTCCTCAATTGGCCATATGAGGTCTCCTACCCTTATTACGTACCCTGAGCTCACAAAAATTTATTATAACTCAAATGGTCAGGATGAATAGGATACGGAAATGAAATATTGCTCCTTCCACCATTACGTTATTACAAAGCCAACATGTGAATTTTCAGAATTCGCGTACAGATCAAACTGAAAAGAAAAAGAAGAAACAAAATACACGTTAACAAATGATGTTGATGGCTGTCATAGTTATTGTTTCAAATGGCTCTGAGCACTATGGGACTTAACTTCTAAGGTCATCAGTCCCCTAGAACTTAGAACTACTTAAACCTAACTAACCTAAGGACATCACACACATTCATGCCCGAGGCAGGATTCGAACCTGCGACCGTGGCGGTCACGCGGTTCCAGACTGACGCGCCTAGAGCCGCTCGGCCACACCGGCCGGCTGTCATAGTTATTAAAGGGGAAGGAAGTAAAGCTAGAACGATGTCTCCCTCAAGGTAATAGCAACAACGCTTTCTGACTGTATGTGAGGTACTGACCGAGATCATGAACCGCTAGCTGAACGCCAATAGGACATAGGTTGGTTGAAATACAGGGCTGCAGTTCAGATGGACTCGCTGCACCGAAGACCAAGTCCTCAGACAAAGATTGCTAATAGGCCCGAATGCCGATATGCTCACCACTGAACCGCCCAACGGATGATGAGGAGACTGGTAGATGCGCAACTGCAAAGGCCGTGGCCGCCGTGCACTCGCGCCGAGACGTGCAGAGAATCACGGCTGGCGCACCGAAAAAACCAGAACTGTCCTCTGTGGCGGCTCTCTGCTAATTTGCCGAGCGTGCAGCGTACCTCGGCCGAACCTCCCAGACCGTCCTCTACGGTGGACGACCGCCGAATGCCACGAGAATCTCTCCTCTCTTCCCTCCTTGACACCAAATCCACACTGAGCGCCAAAAATTATCCCCTACAATGGCCAAGCTGCCCTGGCAAATTGCGCCAATGGTGTACTTATAACACCATGCCACAACTCCCGCTTGGACTCGGCATAGCGGTATTCCTACAATGAGAAAGTTTGCAGCCAAAATCTATGCTCTGACCCGCTAAACTTGTAAGAGAAACGCGCGCGCATTCCACGCCTGTGGCGGGCAATGTTGTTATTCCCAGAGCAACCATCGAGCTCGGCGCCCATCTGTGGGTCGCACGCAAGAGGTGGACGATACATCTCCGTAATTCAGGCCGATGGCCATTGTCCTGCTGAAGACCGGGTCGCCCTCGTGGACCGACTTTATGGCAAGAGGCCACCGCCTGCACTCGAAAGCAAAGCGGTCACGCTTTTACAGAAGCCCAGATGCTTTGCTCCAAGAGCCTGTGGCTGTTACTTTGACTTCTGCCGCCCTGGCCACTTCTCCCTGCCGTCCTCGCCGACACCTAAAAAAGTCTAGTGCCACAACTATAACTGATAGCAGCAAACAAACTCTGTCATCCCCTGTCATACCAACAACTACTCGTCCTGATGCCTCGCTACATAGCTGAGGTTCTGTATTGGCTTTAGAGGGACTACATAATTAACAAGGGGTGAAATATGGCGGGCCCAAAGGGTCGCCACCTTTAAGCCTAACGAAGGTGAGTGCACCTCATTGCAGTCCTCCCATCTCTGGTAGGAGCGGAAACCAGACATGCATCATCTTAATGGTAGTCAGATGTGCTGACACCTCAGCTACAGAGGCAAACTACAGTTACCACACTCGGAGGATAAAATACGTTCGCAAGTTCATTGCGAGGCTCAAACACACGACCCTTCCTCTGCTGGTAACACTGTACCAGTTCTCTTTCATAAAGAGCAGGAGGAATCCATACATACATGACAAAAATGTGTGTGTGTGTGTGTGTGTGTGTGTGTGTGTGTGTGTGTGTGTGGTGTGTTTTCTACATCTCCTCCAATACCGCTGAACCGATTTCAGCCAAACTTGGCACACTTATCCCTTACAGCCAGGCAACAATCATTGTGGAGCTAAGAACTACCTACCTGTCACAGTTCAGGAGATCTGATATCATAGACAAAGAGATGCGCAAAAACTGACGCATCAAGCATGATGTTTAAATGTAATACTTCTGGACTACTAACTGTATTCGCAATAAATTTCGCAGGCAGTGTCCACATATGCCGCTGAATGCATCTACAAAATTAAATCATTGTATGTCACATAGGTCAGAAGACGTAACGTCATAAACACTGAGATGTGTCAAAACTGCCACATTGTGCATGAAGTTTAAATTTTTACCTTCTTTGCTACTACCTCTATTCGCAACACATTTTCCATGCAGTATCCACATATGTCGCTGAATGTACGTACAAAATTATCTCGTTATATGAAGATCAGGAGACAGCACGTCACAAACTCTGATACGTAAAAAATGCCACATCATGCATCAAGTTCTAACACATTCATTCTTTACTGGTAAGACACCCACAGTTGAGTCAACTTAAGGAAAACTCTGAAACCTGGCAGCAGTTTTTTCAGCCTTCAACTGCGAAGCGCAAAAAGCTGTTGGCGTAAGCAGTAGCTGTCTATAGAGCAATGAAGAGGCGTTGCCATACAGACGTTAAGAAAACAGAGTTGTAGACACGCGAAGCAGCTGCACCCAGCACACAGAAACTGTCCCGCATCTTTGTACAACTGTTTCATAATTTTAAAGGTGTTTACACGAATACATGGGAATGAAATGTTTTATATATTATTCTAGAAACACAGTTTATGATTAGTTTCTTTTCTAATAGAAAATTGGCAAAATGAATAACCGAGAAATGCTAAGTTTGTCAGCTAGTTCAGTTATAAGTTTCTTGATGGCTCAAATTGGGAGCGCTACAGTTCTTTTTGTAATTTGACCCGCGTGAAGTACCTGACCTAAACAAAAATACCGTGGAAGAGTTAGCTTAACAGTACAGAAGTCATAGCTAGGGCCCTTGATTTACTGCTACTATGGATGCCGCTAGCAAAACGTTGGCCCAAAGAATAAACAGTTATAGCTCAGTGCAGGGTTGGAAAACTCCAAACTAGACAAAATTCTTGATAAGCAAATCGAATACACTTTCACGTCAGTTAATTTTCTAAAATAAACTATCGATCACTGATTCAAAAACATATTCTTGCAGTAAAACTACACGCACTGCGCCTTGTAGAACCAGTGCTTCTAATTGTTTTAAAAATATCAGTGACAACTCTAATAAGCCAAGCCTGTCGCAATCATAAACCGATCAGTCCAGAGTTAATATAATGCAGCGACTGACTGTATTACAACCTCTTATTTTTCTTTATTCTTCAGAAAACAACGGCTGGCTACGAACGTTGTGTGCCTCTTGTTCTTAGATTACGCTTTTTTATTGATGTGCTCATGCGAGCTGAGCAATCGGCCGGCTCACGGCGAGTAATGGAAAGGCAGGACCGGGGGGGGGGGGGGGGGGGGGAATAGGGGGGGAGGGGGGGAATAGGGGGGGGGAGATGGTGGGAGGAATTGAAACGAGGCAGCTCGCAGCTCGCCACTAGCAACTGTTGTCAACGTTTGTACCCTACGGCCGTTAGTAGTTCTACGGGGATATATCGATTAACCGTAGCTAATTAATGCCTTTTGTGGAAAATTCACTTCCTGCAACTGTAGCATTGATGAGAAACGAGAATGAAATGAAATTTACATTTCTTTAAATTGATGAGACAAGGAAGATGGGGCAGCTAAGTATGAAACGTGATATTTGTCGCTACTGATGCGCGGTTTTAATGAATGTCGTTTTCCGAAGAACTTAAAAATTTGGAAATTTGCCTAAGTTCCTATGGAACCAAATTGCTGAGTCATCGGTCCCTAGGCTTACACACTACTTAATCTAACTTAAAGTAACTTACGCTAAGGACAACACACACACAGACGCCCATGCCCGAGGGAGGACCAAACCTCCGACGGGGGGAGCCGCGCGAACCGTGGCAAGGCGCCGTACACCACGCGGCTACCCCGCGTGGCGAAGAACTTAAAATTGACATAATGTATTTCGTGAATATTTTTATTCATACGTTAAACATAGAAACACTACATGTCAATGAATACTACATATTTTGCCTTTCACTAAAAATCAATATCTGGTGTCAGTTTCTGAGCACTGCTAATAAGAAGATAAGCTCTTAAGCTGTCAGTGAGCTACTGAGGCTATATTTCTTCCTTTTCATTGCAGAAAAAAGTTGCTCGTACAAATTTGTGAGTCCAAGCTTCGGTATAATTGTGGCTGCTAACTTGTGAAGCAGTGGAAATTTATGTTGAAGAAAATTTTTATACGGGTCTACAAGACTTATTTCATTATGAAACTTATCATTCAACCGCCTGTCACACTGAAGATCTGTAAGTTATAACTGTAGCTAGGCATGCCTGGTATGTCTGACAGTCGGTCTGAAGTTTCTGACCGGCCATAATGCTGCTTTTCATAGATTAAGCACTATGTCATTAAGAATAAGGAATGTTTGAATGAAAAGGCACGAGATGTCATAACAACCAAACTGGTTGATATTTGAGTATGCTGCTTTGGGGTAACGTAGTAAGACTTCTAAGGAATTGAAGCAATGCGTCGTCACCTCTTCAAAACTGTGTCCTCAGGAAGCAAGGTTATGCTCACCTTTTCCGATGTCCGAAGTCCGATACTCATCGAATTCCTCGAGCACATAAGAACCATTAACAGTGACGTGCACTGTGAGACACTCTGTAGCCTGGGCTGCTCACGGAGAGAGTGAGTCTGCTCCACGAAAATGATGGTTCACTCGTCTCCAAGGTCACACAAAGTGTAGTGGCCGAGTTCAGATGGTAGCAGCTTCAGCATCAGCCCTACAGCCCAGAGGTGTCGCCTTGCGACTTCCAAGTGTTTGGTCTGCTTATCTTGACGGGAAGCGCTTCATGCCGGACGACGAACTGAAGGACACAGTGGAAGACTGGCTCCTGTCACAGCCACAGGAAATTTTGCTACAGGGAATCCTTCGGCTCCTGAAACAATGGTACAGTTGCGGTCAGGCCTCTGGCGATTACTGTTGAATAACGACTTCAATTATATCCACAGTGTTACTTCATTCCTTCCCTTTTCAACACCCTGCGGCGAAGTTAACATATTGCCGTTTCCATGGAGACAGCGCACAGTGTGTACTTCCCACGCTCTACAATGTAGAGTCTACATCATGAAAGTCAACTACTACTCAGTCGCCTCTTGAACAGGCCCGTTCTCCGTAGTCCCGTTTCCCGAATACTCGACTCCCCAATACGCGAAGTTGGTTGGCGATTCGTACGTTCTTTCCAGTAAACATGTGACAGACGTTCACTAAATCTCCACATGTAAAGGGAAATGTCCTGGTTGGTTCACTGACTCGTCATCGCCCAGCTCAAATTGCTGAGGACAAAAGGTTGAAATTTAGAGTGGGTGTTGACCTTACGCTGTAGACATTGTTCAAGAATCGATTTTTCGAAATTTCACCCCTAATGTGATGAAACTGGGAACGAAATGTCCTTCGAAAAATGTCGGTGTTAAGCAACTCTGAAGTTAGAACTTTGAAAATTGGTATCTGGTTTGTTGGTCAGAAATAAAAAAAAATACGCGTTTCAGTATTTCTGGAATTTAACCCCAAACTGGGTGAAATAGTAGGTGAGAGTTTTTGGAAAGTAAATCATTATTAAAGAATCACTAAAGTATTTTTAAAGCTGCATCTGCATAAACTGGTGTTTGACTTTTCGGTTAGAAATTAAAAAAAGAACCTGTTTCAGTGTTTTAGGAAATTCAACCCCTTAGAGGGTGAAATGGGGGATGCAAATTTTTCTGAGAGTATTTCGTTATATTAAAACATTTTTAAAGATAGTTCTATCAAAATTCGTATTTCACTTCTCGGTTAGAAATAAGGAAATATGTGTTAGGGGATGAACGTTTCTACGGAAATATCAACACAAGAACTCAAAGGGCAGGACTAACAGAAACCTCCGACTCCAGCTACCGGAATAGCTTTATAGTCAGACGTACGTACGGAAAAGACCTCGCCTCTGTGGCTTTAATTAGGGTGAAAAGATGCAGTTTGTGAACTACATCAAAGGAAGTTGTTTAACTGCATGCACAGTGTGTAGATCTACACATGAGCTATGGGCGTAACAACATACAAGTTCGTTTTTTTGTTTTGTTTTCTTTATTGAATTTCGATTCCCCACGAAGAGGGCGGGCTAGCAGCAGCTTAGTATGCCGCTCTTGAGCCCACAGACTTTGTTTTAAAAAGATGAAGATAATAAAGAATAAAAACAAGCGATAAAATCGGAGACTTAAATGGTAACACGGCGAAAAACAAAATCGTAGAACTTAAAACATAGAACAAAGGGATGATGATGCTAATAAAATACATATGAAGCAGACAGGTAAAATAATAGACAGACAATTAAAAAAAAACACGGCGACAGTGTGGGTTCTGTTTGCAAAAGACATAAAATTCACACCCAGTGACAGCATGGTTTCTGTTCGCAACACTTTGGAAAGACGAACAACACGGAACATTCACTTGAAACACTGCACTAAAAAGTTGGTAAATATGACAGACCACAGCCGAGAGCAGGTGGGGGGAACGGGACAGATGATGGGAAAAAGGAGGGGGGGGGGGGGGAAGGAGAGGAAAAACGAAGGGGGGGGAGGGTGAAAAGGAGCCGGTGGAGGATGAGGACCCATAAGAGGGGTGGGGAGTGCTGCGCAGACACGACAGGGAGTAGGGAAGGCAGAGGAGGGGAATACAGGAGGAACACATTCGGTTAAATAAAAACAAAAAGAAGTCTGCGCTGACCATACAGTCTACGAGAGCGAAACGCGGGCGCTATGGCAATTATTAATAAACGGGTCATTTCGCACTTGTCTCCCTTTTCTGGTCACTCAACAGCCGTTTAAGAGTCTACCTTTACGAATGTTCATTTAATACTTTACGGGAGAATAAAAGCTTATGTAGCTGGACAGTTACAACATGCTTTGGCCCGCACAGTTAAATAGGCATGCAGGAAAATCACTGTTAAAGTAAAAAAAAAAAAAAAACACTAAGGTGGAAAAAATTATGGGATAGCACAATGCACATATACCAATGGCTGTAATACCGCTTACACAAGGTATAAAATGTCAGTGCATTGGCGGAGCTGTCATTTGTACTAAGGTGATTCGCGCGAACTTCCGACGTGTTTATGGCCGCACGACGGGAATTATCATACTTTGAACGTGAAATGGTAGTTGGAATTAGAGGCATGGGACATTTAAATTCGGAAATCCTTAGGGACTTCAGTATGACTTTTCTGGAGACTAGAAATCTACTCTGTAGGAATCAGCATGAGTTTCGAAAAAGACGATCGTGTGAAACCCAGCTCGCGCTATTCGTCCACGAGACTCAGAGGGTCATAGACCCATAGACACGGGTTCCCAGGGTAGATGCCGTGTTTCTTGACTTACGCAAAGCGTTTGATACAGTTCCCCACAGTCGTTTAATGAACAAAGTAAGAGCATATGGACTATCAGACCAATTGTGTGGTTCGATTGAAGAGTTCCTAGATAACAGAACGCAGCATGTCATTCTCAATGGAGAGAAGTCTTCCGAAGTAAGAGTGATTTCAGGCGTGCCGCAGGGGAGTGTCGTAGGACCGTTGCTATTCACAATATATATAAATGACCTTGTGGAGAACATTGGAAGTTCACAGAGGCTTTTTGCGGATGATGCTGTGGCATATCGGGAGGTTGTAACAATGGAAAATTCTACTGAAATGCAGGAGGATCTGCAACGAATTGACGCATGGTGCAGGGAATGGCAATTTAATCTCAATGTAGACAAGTGTAATGTGCTGCGAATACATAGAAAGAAAGATCCCTTATCATTTAGCTACAAAATAGCAGGTCAGCAACTGGAAGCAGTTAATTCCATAAATTATCTGGGAGTAGGCATTAGGAGTGATTTAAAATGGAATGATCATATAAAGTTGATGCCAGACTGAGATTCATTGGAAGAACCCAAAGGAAATGCAATCCGAAAACAAAGGAAGTAGCGCGCTTCGTTACAGGATCATTTAGTAATCGCGAAAGCGTTACGGAGATGATAGATAAACGCTAGTGGAAGACTCTGCAAGAGAGACACTCAGTAGCTCGGTACGGACTTTTGTTGAAGTTTCGAGAACATACCTTCACCGAGGAGTCAAACAGTATATTGTCCCTTCCTACGTATATTTCGCGAAGAGACCGTGAGGATAACAGCAGAGAGATTAGAGCCCACACAGAGGCATACAGACAATCTTTGTTTCCACGAACAATACGAGACTGGGATGGAAGGGAGAACCGATAGAGGTACCGCACTCAAAGTACCCTCCGCCACACACCGTCAGGTGGCTTGCGGACTATGGATGTAGATGTAAATCATTGACTGGAAATGTTATGTTTGGCTGCCTGGAGACCATTTGCAGCCATTCATGGTCTTCGTGTTCTTAAACGACAATGGGATTGTCACCGGGCCACAATGGTTCGCTGTTGGTTTGAAAAACATTCTGGACATTTCGAGCGAATGGTTTGACCAACCAAATCGCCCGAGATGAATCCTATCGAACATTTACAGAACACAATCGAGAGGTCAGTTTGTGCATAACATCCCGAACCGACAACACCTTCGCAGCTATGGACGGCTGTAGAGGCAGCATGGCCAATATATCTGGACAAAAGGAGACCTAACACGATATTAGGAGGTATCCACATCTCAGTGTATTTTACTGATCGATAAGTGCTTAAACTTAGGAACAAGGATTATAAACAGACAGAGATAGAGAGAGTATGAAGGATTTTCGTTTGAGGCTACTTCGTCATTAGCTGTAGAAACCAGAGAGGAAATGTGAATTGTGCTGTTCGTACCGAGCACTGTGCGGTGGCACGAGGCTCGAGCAGCTGCCGTCAACGTGAGCCGCGACCTACGCGGACAGCACCTCGTTACTGCGTGCCGCCCGACTATTCCGTTTGTTTTGCTTGCGGCGGAAGCGCCGAGCGACATGGCGCAAACCTGCCGCCCCCGCGGGACGGCGTCGCGCGGTCGTCCGAGGTGACGCATACTAACCCCGCGTCGGCGAAGCGCATTTCTGCAGTCCAGCTGGTGCATGTCAGCCACAGCTCGTCTGCAGCGGCTACTGTAAACGCGACCTAGAGCTTCCGCGTGCACACGGCAATCACCTAGTTACGAAGAAATGCTGGTGACACCCGGGGTTCGAGACACCTGCCTGAAATACGACACGCTTCCTTATCCTTATCTGAATACTTCCACGTCAAATCAGGCATCTAGCAATTCATGAAATTTTAAATACTTTGTGTTAAACCATGAACTTAACTCCAAAAGAAAAACTAAACTACGGGCAAAAATGACGTACCCTGTACATGTAAAATCGTGGAAGCCGATAAAAATATTTCAAAGCGCTAGATAGTGTAAGGGGAGTTAAACAAGTCTCCATTTTAGGGCGTTGCTGCACCTTATATGCAACATAGCGCAATTTCGATGTTAGTACGCAAGCTCCGACATGGAGGCAAGGGATTAGTATGGCGTTCGTGTTTTTCCGTCGTGTGTGCGGTAAATGCGGAAACCTGACCTATGACGACGTTATTACAAAATGCGTCCAAATAGGACCATGTGCTGTAATTTTCCCTTGGCTACTGATGGATAGCCGGCCGCGGTGGTCTAGCGGTTCTAGGCGCTCAGCCCGGCACCGCGGGACTGCTACGGTCGCAGGTTCGAATCCTGCCTCGGGCATGGATGTGTGTGATGTCCTTAGGTTAGTTAGGTTTAAGTAGTTCTAAGTTCTAGGGGACTGATGACCTCAGATGTTAAGTCCCATAGTGCTCAGAGCCATTTTACTGATGGATAAACACAGGTAGAAAAAAATGGTTCAAATGGCTTTGACAAGGGAACCTCCCAATCGCATCCCCCTCAGATTTAGTTTTAAGTTGGCACAGTGGATAGGCCTTGAAAAACTGAACACAGATCAATCGAGAAAACAGGAAGAAGTTGTGTGGAACCATGAAAAAATAAGCAAAATATACAAACTGAGTAGTCCATGCGCTAGATAGGCAATGTGAGCTTAGGAGTGCCGTGGTCCCGTGGTTAGCGTGAGCAGCTGCGCAACGAGAGGTCCTTGGTTCAAATCTTCCCTCGAGTGAAAAGTTTACTTTTTTTTATTTGCGCAAAGTTATGATCTGTCCGTTCGTTCATTGACGTCTCTGTTCACTGTAATAAGTTTAGTGTCTGTGTTTTGCGACCGCACCGCAAAACCGTGCGATTAGTAGACGAAAGGACGTGCCTCTCCAAAGGGAACCGAAAACATTTGATCGCAAGGTCGTAGGTCAACCGATTCCTCCACAGGAAAACACGTCTGATATATTATATACGACACTGGTGACAGCATGTGCGTCACATGACAGGAATATGTTGTCGACCCACCTAACTTGTACACTTGGCGAATGGGTAAAAAGATTCTTCTACTTTGCCCGATTTAGGTTTTTTTGTGGATATGATAATCACTCCCAAAAAAGTGATGAAAACATAAGAGTTTGTGACATAAACTGAAAATATAGAAAGTAAAGTTATCACTCGTTGGAAGACTTGAACCAAGGACCTCTCGTTCCGCAGCTGCTCACCCCCAACCACAGGACCTCGGCGCTCCTGAGCAAATTGGCCTTGATGTTGAATATCTTGCGCATGGACTACTCATTTTGCATATTTTGCTTATTTTTTCATAGTTCAACACAACTTCTTCCTGTTGTCTCGATTGATCTATGTTCAGTTTTTCAAGGCCTATCCACTGTGCCAACTTATAACTAAATCTGAGGGGGGTGCTATGGGGAGGTTCCCTTGTTAGCACTATGGAAGGTCATCAGTCCCCTAGAACATAGACCTACTTAAACCTAACTATCCTAAGGACATCACACACAGCCACGCCCGAGGCAGGATTCGAACCTGCGACCGTAGCGGTCGTGCGGTTCCAGACTGAAGCGCCTAGAACCGCTCGGCCACTCCAGGCGGCAAACACAGGTAGAGATCCATCGGAGAATGAAGAATGTGTACGGGGCAGCATGTCTGTCGAAAAGCAGCGTTGTGGAGTGGTGCATCAAGTTCCATGCTGGTCGCGACTAGGCACAGGAGGTCAATCGATCTCGGAGACGTGCCTCAACTGGGAGACTCGATCACTCAGCCTGCGGTCTTGATCTCTCCCCTTGGGAAAATCATGCCTTCGGTCCCTTGAAAGTAGCCTTGAAGGGTAGACGATTCCTGTCGGACGAGGCTCTGCAGCAGTCAGTTACGGACTGCTTCACACAGCGGGACACGACGTTCTATCAAACGGGGGTCTTCAATCTGGAGTGTCGAGGGGATGATTGCCTCAGTGCTCACGGCGATTTTGCCTGACTGGGATACCGATAATGAACTCTACGGCCTTCGAACGGAAACTTCTTACCGCTCCTTATATTTTGTGTACGTGCACCATTGCATATTACTTCATTTTATCCCTTGCGTGCGAGAACGAATGATGTCAGAGCCAAATTAGGCCAGCAGCCATTTTCTTACGTAGTCGAACGCCAACTATACGAGCATTTGAGTCTGAGCAGCTTGATATTTTAACCACATAGTACAGTAAATCGTACAGATGAGTCCTGGCCGATGGATTCGCATTGGACTTCATTCTTGAAGAGGTTCTTCCTAAAGTTGCGCCTTGCTGGTTATGTGGTGCGCTGCCAAACGCCTGTCGAGATCGTCCAACAAATGATGCATAAGACCGGCTTGTGAGACCTATTTAGGTGTTTGTTTAGTGAGTGGGGCGAGATGCCAGACTGAGATTCATTGGAAGAATAAAAAAAAAATGGCTCTGAGCACTAGGGGACTCAACTGCTGAGGTCATTAGTCCCCTAGAACTTAGAACTAGTTAAACCTAACTAACCTAAGGACATCACAAACATCCATGCCCGAGGCAGGATTCGAACCTGCGATCGTAGCGGTCTCGCGGTTCCAGACTGCAGCGCCTTTAACCGCACGGCCACTTCGGCCGGCATTGGAAGAATCCTAATGAAATGCAGTACGAAAACAATGGAAGTAGGTTACAGTACACTTGTTCGCCCACTGCTTGAATACTGCTCACCGGTGTGGGATCCGTACCAGACAGGGTTGATAGAAGAGATGCAGAAGATCCAACGGAGAGCAGCGCGCTTCGTTACAGAATCATTTATTAATCGCGAAAGCGTTACGGAGATGATATATAAACTCCAGTGGAAGACTCTGCAAGAGAGACGCTCAGTAGCTCGGTACGGGCTTTTGTTGAAGTTTCGAGAACATACCTTCATCGAGGAGTCAAGCAGAATATTGCTCCCTCTTACGTATATCTCGCGAAGAGACCATGAGGATAAAATCAGAGAGGTTAGAGCCCATACAGAGGCATACCGACAATATTTCTTTCCACGAACACTACGAGAGTGGAATACAAGAGAGAACCGATAGAGGTACTCAAGGTACCCTCCGCCAGACACCGTCAGGTGGCTTGTGGAGTGTGGATGTAGATATAGAAGTAAAGGTGCATCAGCGGGAGGCTTGTGCTGCCTTCTAACATCCGTTTTTCTGCAGGAAGCAAAAATATTCCACCATTTCCAAGTGCTACAGGAATTTTCTTTAGTTCTCTTGCAGTAACCTTCTGTACTGTAAACGATCTATATTTATTTATTTATTTATCCTGGCAAGGTTACTGTTATTAAGCTCTGTCTTACATATAATCAAGCGTTCTTCAAATAGTACATTACTTTCGTTCTAAGAGATCATACGTATTGTAAAGGATCCTATAAGATAAAAACATTTAAAGGATATAGTGATAATTATGACGTTTGTGAAAGTAGAATAATAAAGACAAATCACAAGCAGGTAGTTTTAAACGGTGGGCGCAGACGGAAGTGGACGTGGGAGTAGGAATGGGAGGGGAGAGATAGAGGAACTCGATAGAAACACAAGTAATTGAGATATGGCGGCCATGAATGAGGCAATAAAGTGCCGTGACTGACTGAGAAAGAAAAAAAAAAAAAAAAAAAAACAGTGTAACTAGGAGAACATGTGGGTACTTGTTTTGCTGTTGTCGAGGGATTCTACCTCGTATGTTGTCATCAGTGATTGGCCTTTTCCAAATAAAGATACTTCCGACAATTTTGAAAAGATCAAATGGTTCAAATGGCTCTAAACACTATGGGACTTAACATCTGAGGTCACCAGTCCCCTAGACTTAGAACTACTTAAACCTAAATAACTTAAGGACATCACACACACTCATGCCCGAGGCAGGATTCGAACCTGCGAACGTAGTAACAGCGCGGTTCCGGACTGCGAGGTTCCGGACTGAAGCGCCTAGAACCGCCCGGCCACCGCGGCCGGCGCTTGAAAAGATCTTATTTGCACTAATCTGAAAGTAGAACCTCACGCCAAACTGTTACTTTTCACCATTATTGATTTATGCCTTATTTCTAGGTAACCTGGGCTTACACCCTGCTCATTTGTCTTGTGTCAGTCCTAGATGACACATGTGAATTATTAATACTGCAGCATCAGTTTTAGAAGAACAAATATTGCAGTACTTCTTAGCGTAATTTAGCACCTAACTCTGTTCTCAGAACCAGAGCTTTCGCACTAACCCGGGTTTCTCTCCTTACGAGGGCTGTTTGGTCTCGAAACTGAAAGATGACGCTTTTAGAATCACGATAGAAGTATCCGCGTGTGGAGGCTCCGAGGAGATTGAACGTTAGCAGACTAGATCCGTGATCTGCGTACGGGCCAAACGCCTGGCGTAATTGTATCTGTTGCCACTGGGTATACACACGATCACCTCGTCCTCATTCCCGTGTAATATTTCGAGTGAACCTGCTAGAATAGCGCCCGAGAGGACAGACTTATTGTTCCTTTGGCAGTGCAGAATCGTACAGATACGTGACGCATACTGAGTCAGGAACTGGTCTTGTTTGTAGCAAGAGAAGTAGCCACATGGGCAATGCGACGACGTCTGAGAGGATCACAAACTGTCATCATAGTGACCATTGAAGCAAGTTTTCTTTAATGTGTCAGCTGAGAGAGACGCGCCAACAGTGGTGCGCCCAACGACAGCAGTGAACACAGAAGGGTACCTCGTCGTCTTTTCTGACATGTCCCAGTTCTGCGTACGGCCTCAAGGTTTATTTGCCCGTGTGTGGAGGCTCTAAGGAGAACGAACTTCAGTAGATTACACTCACACACGGGCCCTGCACTTGGCGTGATTCCATGTGCTGCTACTGGATGCATACAAGACCACATCTGATCCGCTCGAACAGCCGACGTTACATTTCTGACGTGTTAAGGCCGATGGCTGCGCCTAATGCTCGACGTCTCCATGACCTTATCTTTCAACAAGATAAGGCAAGACAGCATGTTTTTCGTGCTGTCCTCTTCTACCTCGATACAGCGGCTATTCCAGTGTTGCCAGCACGTTCGCCAGATCTGTCACCCACTGGAAACATCTGCTCATGGCTTGCCGAGAGAGCAGCACCCAACCACTCTCCAGCTGCTACGACTGATGAATGGCTTAGAACTGAAGTAGCACGGAATGACCTATCCGTAAGCGTCAACCCAGCTCATTTCGATTCATTACGTAGCCTGATTCGAGCAGCTTTGTTGCCAGAAGCTACGGGTCTGCGTACAGCACACCCTGACATCACCTAACAATTTAATCATGTATACTTCCTTCTATACAGTATACGCACAAAAAGTAAGATTTCGTTATTTGCTATCCTTCCTGGTCTTGTAATTTTAATGGCCAACATTGTAAGATTTAAAGAGAAGGCTTGAGCAGTGGTCTGGCGTTGTTCCAGTCTTTATACACGGTGAATCTTATTAACATTTAAGATTCCGCGAAGCGGACTAGATGACGCTGAGACAAGTAATTTAATATAAGACACAGATGTAGGGCAATACTCCAAAAGTGGATGACAAATGTGGAACATGTGACGTCACCAGATTACGCACCTCGCCGCATGTACAGCCGTTGTGCCTATCGGTCTGTCGCACCTTATCATCCCAGCCCAATTCAAACATTCACCTCGGTTTGGCTCCAAGCCCACGTGCGCGGCTTTCGAGTTTTGCGTCTGGCAGGCACTATTTTTTTCATTGCGTTAGACAATTATGTGTTTACAATGAGGTAATATTCATTATTTTATTTACCTGTCTTGCGGTTTCCGCAGGTTAATTGCAAAGCACACTACAACAGAAACCTGGCATATCGCGTCATAAGTAAGTAAGTGTAAACTTCCGAAGTGCATTGCTGCCAGTAAATGGCCTACGTGTTCTTTACCGCGTAAAGTCTGTCATTAAAAAAAAAGAAGTGATAAAAGGAAAGAAAAAATAAAATTACAGCGAGGACAATAATTTTGTAAATTCTACATTTACAACAGATCACATTTAGGAAAGGTGCTCCAAAACAGCGGAGTGATGTGTAACGCTGTCCGCTACTGGCGAGGATAGGATCGACAAATCGAATCACTGCACGTGTGGTGGGGTACGTCATCTGGTGACGTCACATGTTCAGCTTTGTCGTCTACATTTGGAGTATTTATCAACGTTTGTGGCCCCATGTAGCCTATACTAAATTACTTTTCTCAGCGCCATCTGCGTCGCATCGGGAGTTTTTAAACGTTAATGAGAATCACCCTGTACATAAAATTTCAGCCAGCGTGTGATTGTGCTCGCAAAACTTGAAAAGTATTAGGTCGATTGTCCTGAAATTTTGATACGACGTTGCATTCGAAACGCGTGTATTTTTTATACCTGGGATGCGATTTGATTATCTGTTTTCGAAAATCGAAATATTAGTTACTATGATTCCATTGTTGCATTCAGTTCAATACCGCGCGATTAGTAGTTCAAAAGGTGATGAATAGTTTAACTGTAGCAACAATTCTGATTGGACCTCATGAAGAGGAAGACGTACTTCTTCCACGAATTCCACTCATTCCGATCAACATGGAGTTAGATTTCAAACGAGTTCAATTTTCCATGCGCCTTGCGTTCGCTATGACTATTAATAATGCGCAAGGGCAATCTTACCAAGTGTGCGATTTGATTTCAGGAAACGATTGCTTCTCTCATGGGCAATTATACTTCGCATGCTTCAGAGTCAAACCATCTGATCTTTATGCTCATGCAGAAAACGGACAAATAAAAATGTAGTCAATCCACTAGCTTTTCAGTAAAAAAAATGCTCTGTGAAAACATGTTTTCCTTTTCTTTCATACCACAAATTTACAGTAACAGAAGGCAGGGTATTGAATCGAATGATTTGTTTTACCGATGGATCTACGTTTGCTAGAATACTTTTATTTTGTTTCCCATTCATTTCATGTCAGACTGAGTTACAGCAAAGCGTGGCCAGGAGTAGTTAGTTGTGGATAAAGTGAGGGAGAATGAACGAAATTTTCACTCTGCAGCGGAATGTGCGCTGATATGAAACTTCCTGGCACATTAAAACTGTGTACCGGACCGAGACTCGAACTCGGGACCTGGGGGCAGGAGTCGAGCTTGGGTAGCTCAGATGGTAGAGCACTTGCCCGCGTAAGGCACAGGTCCCGGGTTCGAGTCTCGGTCCGGCACACAGTTTTAATCTGCCAGGAATTTTCAAAGTGAGGGAGTCTTATCTTATCTGGTGCTGTTACAAAATTAGAACGCAGGACGACATTGTTGCAAAACAGCTCTACTATTTTACTCAGATTTGCCTATGACGAAGCTGAAGGCCAACAAAGCAGCTGACCGACAAGATCAAGTCAGACATGCATGTCGGCTTAAAATACGAAAATGTTCACAACGGAGCGAGGTGATAGTAAACAACAGACGTCGTACGTGCGGGTAAACAATAACAGAGAGAGAGAAAGAAGAGGGTGCTGTAACCAGAGGCGCAGAAGAAGACGCCTGAATGCAGCGCGGGAGCCGCATCGGCCGCAAAGCAAGCAGCAGAGACCAGCCGCAGCCGCGCCCTCGTCAGAGGCGCTCCGCTAACAACGCGCACCCGCGGCAGGTCGCCGGTGGCGCCTGCGCTGTCAGCAATTACTGCCGCCGCTCTCCACCCACAATTGCTCACCTGCCGCGAGAACACGGGCTTGCGCAACGACAAACAAACTGCGCCCTTTGCAGACCGAGCCATTGTCCCCGCAGACCTACTTGACTGCGCGTGCAAACTGCCGACCGTTACGTACACTAGCTCGCCTCCGTCTGCATTGTTCTTGTGCCTACAGTCCCGCTTCTGTCACTCAAACAGAACCAGGCGCCGTTTAGCAGTAGCGACCAGCACAATTCAATTAAGAAAATAACCTGGTCATCCTACCCAGAGGCCTTACAGTTTCGCTAGATCATTGACGCTATACGAGGGGCGTTCAATAAATAATGCAACTTTTTTTTTGAAAATAAGTTGTTTTTATTCAGGATTCCTATACACCATATTACTCCCCACTTCCAATCCATATGTGGCATACAGCAAACCAGTGCTTAACAGTATTAGTTAACAACAGTCTTGGTTGCAATTTTAGTTTTTTACTTTTTTCAACGACACGTTTCGCCTTATTTAGACATCTTCAGGTTATCTTTTCTAAAGGGACGCGAGAGGCACCAAGATCTGCATAACGCGTTCCTGTTCACAGGAGCGAGTAACAGAGTAAGTTACACGCTCCTGTGAACGGGAACGCGTTATGCAGATCTTGGTGCCTCTCGCGTCCCTCTAGAAAAGATAACCTGAAGATGCCTAAATAAGGCGAAACGCGTCGTTGAAAAAAGTAAAAAACTAAAATTGCAACCAAGACTGTTTTTTAACTAATACTAATAATATATTCCCCACTGTTGTATACAAAATCCTTTTTCTATTTTCTTTTCAAAAAATCTCCATTCAGAGCGACGGCCTTACGCCACCATACTGGGAGGGCCTGTACGCCCACTAAGCACTCTACTGGTCGACGATCGGAGCCAACGTCTTGCTGACTCAATAACCTTCACATCATCCACGTAGTGCTTCCTGGGGAGTGCATCCTTCATTGGGCCGAACAGGTGGAAATCGAATTGTCTTCCGTTAGCCGGCGAGGAAACCAGCGACCACACCACACACCTTTGAGTACTCCAGCTGTTGGACGAGTGTATCAGCACTATCAACAAGGAAGTCCAGTTGGACAGCGAGGTGTTTGATTGTGATCCGTTTATCACTTCGAATGAGAGTGTCCGCACGTTCCAGCATTGCAGGAGCCGCAGCTGTGTGCGGGCGGCCGGCACAGATCGGACAGGGTTGCGTGACCTTGTTGCATTGATGACAGACGCCATGCCCAACGATTCACCGTGCTTTTATTCTCTACCAGGTCTCCGTAGACATTCTGCAAGCACCTATTAATACCTGCGATGCTCTGGTTTTCCTTCAAAAGAGACTTGATGACAGCCCTCTAGTTGGAAAGCATCTTCGTTACAGACGCCATTTTGAAGGCTGCGTATAGGGCCTCCACCTGTTTGAACTTCGTGAAACTATAGGGGCTGAAACAAGAATATTCCACGATGTCCCACAACAGCCTCCGCATTTTTCAACCCAAATTGGCCGAGATGTAACAGTGTTGCATCACTTATCGAACGCGATTCGTATAATCAAGGAAGCACTCATCCAATCGGTCACCGACTTTGCTCCTCCTTCACACGATTGTAGTACTTACTCAGATGCACATCTGAAGCGCTTTTAAGAAATCAGGGTTGGTTCAAATGGCTCTGAGCACTATGGGACTTAACTTCTGAGGTCATCAGTCCCCTAGAACTTAGAACTACTTAAACCTAACTAACCTAAGGACATACACACATCCATGCCCGAGGCATGATTCGAACCTGCGACCGGAGCGGTCGCGCGGTTCCAGACTGAAGCGCCTAGAACCGCTTGGCCTCCCCGGCCGGCAGAAATCAGGGCTCAATGTTTCACGAATCGGTATAATAATAATAATAATAATGATAACAGTAATCATCATCATGCCCGCCAGGTTGGCCGTGCGGTCTAACGCACGGCTTTCCGGGCTGGAAGGAGCGCCTGGTCCCCGGCACGAATCCGCCCAGAGGATCTGTGTGGAGGTCCGGTGATTCGGCCAGTCTGTGGATGGTTTTTAGGCGGTTTTCCATCTGCCTCGGCAAATGCGGGCTGGTTCCCCTTATTACGCCTCAGCTACACTATGTCGGCGATTGCTGCGCAAACAAGTTCTCCACGTACGCGTACACCACCATTACTCTATCACGCCAACATAGGGGTTACACTCGTCTGGTGTGAGACGTTCCCGGGGGGGGGGGGGGGGGTCTACCGGGGGCCGAACCGCACAATAACCCTGGGTTCGGTGTGGGGCAGCGGAGGGGTGAAGTGGACTGCTGTAGTCGTCGTGGAGTTGCGGACCACTGCGGTTGCGGCGGGGACGGAGCCTATCCGTCGTTTCTAGGTCCCCGGTTAACATAACATAATCATGATCATCATCACCACCATTAGAGTACGTTTGGTCTGAAATACATTGATGAGCCGCAAGATGATGGATGACCACTAACATCCGCGAGACAGGATGGTAGCTGGTTGCGCTGCGGGTAAATGAGGCGGTAAAGGAAGTATATGGAGTGTTCAAATGAATAGCTACCAAACGTCATAACAGCCAAACCGGCTGAAATTTGCTGTTATGGGATAGCGTAGTCAGACATCTAGAGACGCGAATATAGTATCGCCACCTCCCTCTAAAAAATTCAAAGTTGTGTCCTCAGCTAGCAAGGTAATGTTCACCGTCTTTTCCGACGTTCAGGGACCGAAACTCATCGAATTCCTAACTATCGTTAGCGTATTTGGTCAAACAGTCGACGGTGAACCCACTAGTCACTATTGGACATCCCCCCCCTTGTCACAGAACGTGGGAGTCAGAGATTAGCCCTTTCCGTAAAGTAGAACTGACGCAGGTTCAGGCATTTCGGAGCACATCGTTTAGTGCACATTGTCGAACATGGGACTCTGCAGCAGTCGACTAACACATATTCCAGCTTTGACCCCATGGCATGGTCAGTTACGTTTCAGTGAGCACACGATCATCGAGATTGGACCTAGGCTCAATGGAAACGGTCGCCTGTTTGGATGGATCATGTTTCTTGTTACACCAGGTCGATAGTAGTTCCGGATATCTCCTGATCCAGTCGGATGGCTCCTCAAAAAATGCACAGCAACACTGACGCTGGTGGAGGCAGTACTATGCTACGGGGACATTCACCTTCACCACCACGACACCTGTGGTACTAACATAATGCACCATGACAGCTGTGGATTGCGTGAACTTTATTGCGGACCATCCCTTCACGCTTGATGTATATCCCGACTGCGATGACAGCTGCCAGTGTCGCAAGACCAGAATGGTGCTACAGTAGTTTGAGGAACGTGACAGAGAACTCACGATTCAGTCTTGGCAACCAAATTCAATTTATCTGAACGCTCTGGAACGCATCTGGGACGCCGTCGGTCGCCAGCTCCGCCTTTACAAACCACCGACCCGTACTTTACTCTGTTATCTGTCCGTAGACATCTGGTGCCACATACATCCGATCAAACATTCACCTGTGTCTATTACGTACAAGTGGCGTAAGAGTTCTGCAGCGCCGCTGCTTTGGTAGTTTCATGTAGCACTTTGCCGATAACAACATACTCATCTACCGTATTGAGTGCTTACATATATCACTGAATTATTCTTACTCTGTGATTTTTTTAGAAATAATCATTGTATACCAGTGTATCTGATGAAATACTGCACAATTTTTAACCTCACATCTTCTAAAATATTTATTACATTTAACATTCTCAATGAAAATGTCACAGCCCTGTAACATTACGTTAGATTTTTTAATCTTCTCTTTAATCAATAAATTTATAGTCTAATTTGCCCCTAGTAGCTTTAATATAAAAATAAATCATCCCATCAGTTGTTCTTGCCCACAGTCTTGTGTCAATTCTTATTATGTTTCACTAGTCTTTTCCATGTGTAACATACCCTAGAAATATCTCTCTGAACTTTTTAAATGCACTGTTAACTATAAGCTTGAGCGTTCTACACGCAGCTTCTGATATGCCGCCCTTAGGCTCTTGCCAGTGATCCGATTGGGAACAGTTATTTACAGAACGTTTTGCTCTGCTCGAAATGATGGCATAATTAAATGATTAGGATCCACCTGGAAACCCATGGTGCCTTACTCTGTTATTCCACGTTTGGTAGCATTCGTTCACACCAGGGCTACGCTCGCTAATAACAGACCGAATGGTATTTCTTATGCTGAAACAAATCAGTGGTAGGAACACCATCTTTAGAAATACGATTTATGAGAAGAAAATGATGTAGGTATTAATATGGGAGAATCTTTACGAGAACAACCTTCACAAGCCCTTTAGAATCTGTAAGGAGTAATGTAGTGGTCCCAGTTACAGACCTCCGTGTTTAATGATATAATGTTGGCCAAGGCGTAGGCCGCGATCGGATGATTGGCGGAATAATTTACAAATCATGCACCGTATAATTTAAACTCACACCGTGAGATCACAGCACACAGGTAACGAACGATACGGCGTAGAAACCTCCGAAAGATAGCTGAAATCTGCGTCCGAGAGCGGAAAATCGCAGACGCAAAGTCACAAAGCGACAGCGCTAATTCTCGGTGAGTTTTCTTCGAAACGGTCGGGAAACTAGTTCAGCCAATCTTAATGTGAAAGCAAATACAAACATTTTGGACGATGAACGGACAATACCGTAAGGCATGGATTGTTCTATTGTGTGCCCTAGTTTTGATGCGTCAGGTTTCAGCCTACATGCCACGGTGGCAACTAGTAGTTTCGTAAACAAGACAGAATTGTGTCACTGGCTGTTAAATCAACTGCAGCCGATTTCCTACCGTCAGCCAATGTGAGGAACCCTAAATTCACTCGGGGAACTCCAAACATTGAAGATGAAGTAACCTGACATACAGACATTCTTTTGTCTTTCAAATACTGATTTTACGTACTCCAAGACCATGCGATAAATGCGACATTTATCTTTTGATGCACGCTAGCTCCGAGAGCGCTCATCACGCTCCACGCTTTGATCACCGTGTCCACAAGATTATTATTTTATCGGTCGTTTGGAAATGTGAGATAAATACGTTACACCTTTTGTTTCTAAAATGGACCCCCTATGACTCGTTAAAATTTCAAGGCCATTGGCATCAGTACTACGCATGATCAAAAATTAAGGCGATCTTCTTTTCGCGCAATTTTTTCATTGTTGTGTTGCTAAACATACTTGAAAAGTGTCTGTGCAGTGTTAGCTATATTGTACATTTATTCTGTTGATATTTAGTCTGTTATTAGCTGTCGAAAGGTTACATGTGTTTCGGTAACATTGAAGATTATTTGTTTTGTACAAAAATCGATCGGAGAATTTGTATTAAATTTTTCTACAAGAATGAAGTAAAGTGCGGCAAAGTTTTAGAAATGTCAGATGTTGCTTTTAGTGAATCTGCTATGAGTAAAACAAGGATTTACAAATAAGCGTTTCGAATGAGGCTTTGAAATGGTTGAAGATGACGGGTGCCCTGAACGCCACAGCACGACATCAGCCGATGAAATCGTGGAAGAAGTGAAAAAAATTATTATGAACGAGTGCCGAATCACAATCAGAGAAGTCGCTGACGGTGTTGTCATAATAAATGGTACTTAACGTGAATTTTTTTCGAATGTTTAGGGTACGAAACCTGTGATAGCAAAATTTGTTCCAAAATTGTTGAATTTCGAATGAAAACTGCGGAGAATGCAAGTTGCTCAGGAGTGCGTAGATGAAGTCAACAACTACCCAGAAATACTGAAACGTATCATAACAGGTGATGAAACAAGAGATGGAAATGAATTCGAATTTGTGATCTTCAATTTGAATCGAATAATGCACTGTAAGTTCGTGCCACAAGGTCGAACGGTCTATAAAGAGTACGACTCACAAGTTCAACGCTGTTTGCGTCACAGTCCAAAAAAACAACAACGCCCTGCATTTTGACGAAACAGTTCGTGGCTTTTTCACCACGATAATGCACGTGCTCTCTGTTCGCTACTTAATCGTGAATTTGTGGCTAAAAACAATTCTGAAATGGTTCAAATGGCTCTAACCAATATGGGACTTAACATCTGAGGTCATTAGTCCGCTGGAACTACTTAAACCTTACTAACCTAAGGACATCACACACATCCATGCCCGAGGCAGGATTCGAACCTGCGACCGTAGCAGTCACGCGGTTCCCGTTCTGAAGCGCCTAGAACCGCTCGGTCACAGCGGTCGGCAGTTGCGAAATGATTCCCTAGTTCCCATATTTGCCAGACATGACCGCATAGGGCCCTTTATTGTTCTCAAAAGTGAAAAAAAGGCCATCGTTTTTAGAAGCATAAATGAGATTAAAAGTACATCGCTGAGGGTGCTAAAAGTTATCCCAAAGATCGAATACCAGAAATGATTCATGAATTGCGAAAAGTGCTAGCGTAAGTGTGAAATATCGAAGGGGTATTATTTTGAAGGCAATAAGATTTATGCAGACGAATAAATAAAATTCTTTCCAAAGACAAATTCCCATTACTTTTTTTTGCACCTCGTATGCCATTGTTTGAGTCATAACACAACTGCATTGCATTTATCGCGATGATCATTGCTCCCTGTCTACGTGGGCACCAACAGAATATCTTCGCAATCGGAGGAGAAAGTTTGTGATTGAAATTTCACGACAAGATTCTGGAGCAAAGAAAAACGTCTTTTTGTTAATGACTGCCTCCCCAATTCAGGTACCATGTCCATGGCACTATCTCCCACAATTTGCCTTAACACAAAACGAGCTGCCCTTCTTTGAACCATTACGATGTCCTTCGTCAGTCCCACCTGATGAGGATCCCACACGGCACAGCAATATTCCAGAAGAGGACGGACAAGCATATTTTATGCAGTCTCTTTAGTAGACGTGCTGAGTTTTCTAAGTGTTCTATCAATAAATCGCAGTCTTTGGTTTGCTTTCCCCACAACATAGTCTATGTGATTGTTTCCATTTAAGTTATTCGTTATTGTAATTCCCAAGTATTTAGTTGAATTTACAGCCTTTAGATTTGTGTGATTTATCATGTAACCGAAATGTAGGGCTTTTTTATTAGTCTTATGGAGGACTTCACTCTTTCCATAATTTAGAGTCACCTATCAGTTTTCGGACAACACACGTATCTCGTATAACCAATTTTGCAATTGGGTTTTAATCATCTGATGACTTTACAACACGGTAAATAACAGCATCATCTACCCGACGGGAGGCCTTAGCCACACGACATTTCATTTCATTTCATCTGTAAACAATCTAAGAGCTCTGCTCAGATTGCCTCCTTTGCGGTTTGTGTAGATCAGGAACGGCAGAAGGCCTATAACATTTCGTTGTGGAACGCCAGATATTACTTCTGTTTTACTCGATGACTTTCCATCAGTTACTGCGCACTATGACCTTTCTGACAGGAACTGTCGAATCCAGTTGTGACACACACAGCAGAAAAAAAACTTGAGAAAATCAGTAAGCATCTTGTATGAAACTGGAAAACAAGTATTAATATTTAGAAAAGTAACCACTTGAATTTTGTTGCTGCAGATGACAAAGGAAGGCGCTAACAGTGTACCATCCTAACAAGGAAAAGAGTCCATGTAGAGAGATGTTTTTATCGTTGGCAAAATGAGATGTGAATCGACTTCCTGGCAGCGTCTAAGAATGATGCCCGATGCATTGAAACATGTGATGGAAGTCGAGTAGCATCGAAAAAGATTTTGGATTGGCAAAATCAACAATTCTCCGTACTTAGCTTCTCCGCAGAGCCAGATGCTGCAACGCGGAGAAAGCACGTTGATAGGAAGCGCTTAGTAATGCTGAAACCCTCCGTATGGTACGCGCGTCCCGGGAATTTGGCTGTGATCCCGTGCCCGGCAAATAAGTTAGCTTGCTTTTTGTCGCGAGTCTAAAGTTAACTGAGGAAACCACGCGGCCTTCACGGCGTGGATTCTCCGTCCTTTGTCAGCTCCAAATAAAGCATTAACTTCACGACCTGCTTGTCCTGTTCCACCGCAGTACGGCTACTGCGCACTCTCTTTCGCGAGGCTTTGCATCACCTCTGTTATTCTTCCGCTGGTAGCTGGCCAACTAGTGAAGTAGGAGTAAAATACAGAACTCGTATTTTCTCGACTGCTAACTTAATGAAAATGTACACAGTGTAGCGATGACTGACTCCACAAAGACCGGACTCCTTCCTTTCCCGTACTCGTTTAATACACTACTGGCCATTAAAATTGTTACATCACAAAGGTGACGTGCTACAGACGCGAAATTTAACCGACAGGAAGAAGATGCTCTGATATGCAAATGATTAGCTTTTCAGAGCATTCACACAAGGTTGACGCCGGTGGTGATACCTACAACGTGCTGACATGAGGAAAGTTTCCAACCGATTTCTCATAGACAAACAGCAGTTGACCGGCGTTGCCCGGTGAAACGTTGTTGTGATGCCTCTTGTAAGGAGGAGAAATGCGTACCACCACGTTTCAGACTTTGATAAAGATCGGATTGTAACCTATCGCGATTGCGGTTTATCGTATCGCGACATTGCTGCTCGCGTTGGTCGAGATCCAATGACTGTTAGCAGAATATGGAATCGGTGGGTTCAGGTAACACGGAACGCCGTGCTGGATCCCAACGGTCTCGTATCACTAGCAAACGAGATATCAGGCATCTTATCCGCATGGCTGTAGCGGATCGCGCTGCCACGTTTCGATCCCTGAGTCAACAGATGGGGACGTTTGCAAGACAACAACCATCTGCACGAACAGTTCGACGAAGTTTGCAGCAGCATGGACTATCAGCTCGGAGACCATGGCTGCGGTTACCCTTGACGCTGCATCACAGACAGGAGCGCCTGCGACGGTGTACTCAATGACGAACCTGTGTGCACGAATGGCAAAACGTCATTTTTTCGGATGAATCCCGGTTCTGTTTACAGCATCATGATGGTCGCATCCGTGTTTGGCGACATCGCGGTGAACGCACATCGGAAGCGTGTATTCGTCATCGCCCTACTGGCGTATCACCCGGCGTGATGGTATGGGGTGCCATTGGTTGCACGTCTCGGTCACCTCTTATTCGCACTGACGGCACTTTGAACAGTGGACATTACATTTCACATGTGTTACGACCCGTTGCCTACCCTTCATTCGATCCCTGCGAAACCCTACATTTCACGGCCGGTGTGGCCAAGCGGTTAAAGGCGCTACAGTCTGGAACCGCGTGGCCGCTACGGTCGCAGGTTCGAATCCTGCCTCGGCCATGGATGTGTGTGATGTCCTTAGGTTAGTTAGGTTTAAGTAGTTCTAAGTTCTAGGGGACTGATGACCTTAGAAGTTAAGTCCCATAGTGCTCAGAGCCATTTGAACCAAACCCTACATTTCAGCAGGATAATGCACTACCGTATGTTGCAGGTCCTGTACGGTCCTTTTTGGATACAGAAAATGTTCGACTGCTGCCCTGGGCAGCACATTCTCCAGATCTCTCATCAATTGAAAACGTCTGGTCAATGGTGGCCGAGCAACTGGCTCGTCACAATACGCCAGTTACTACTCTTGATAAACTGTGATATCGTGTTGAAGGTGCATGGGCAGCTGCACCTGTACACGCTATCCAAGCTCTGTTTGACTCAATGCCCAGGCGTATCAAGGCCGTTATTACGGCCAGAGGTGGTTGTTCTGGGTACTGATTTCTCAGGATCTATGCACCCAAATTGCGTGAAAATGTAATGACAACTCAATTCTAGTATAATATATTTGTCCAATGAACACCCGTTTATTATCTGCATTTCTTCTTGGTGTAGGAGTTTTAATGGCCAGTAGCGTAGAATTGGTGCGCGAGATTCGATGCCATAAGTTTAATTCTTACAAAAATGGTAGTTGCCGCTATACGTAGTCTACACGGATCTTATCTAATACGAAAATTTCACCGCATTCAATTTCTACTTCACGGGTAACAGAGCCGTAAAAATGACAATAAAAATAAATGCAAAAATATTCATATTATGAAACGAACATATTATTATGAAATTCCTTTTATTTCAAACACTGTCAAATTCGATTAAAGAATCACAATCACATTCGGCCAACATCAGCCATCTTCAGATGCTATTGGTCATGGGCGGCATTTGCTGACAAAACGTCTATTAAATGGGTTGTCACGCAGTCATGCGACTTTGAGAACTCACATAATGAATATTTTATTTCGTCAAATGCCGCCCATTATCAAAGGCATCTGAAGATGCCAAATGTGGACACACTTGTGATTGCCTCATAGAACTTGGCTGTGTCTGAAATAAAATGAAGTTCGCAATGCGTTAGTCATTCCTTGAGTTTTAAAGCAACTTCATTTAAGAAGTTTTGGGTTCCTGTTGGACAGTGGGCGAATGTACTTAATAAAAAAAATATCAGTCCAAATCGTCTAAACTATATTCGTGGTTGAGGAACCTCTTGGAGCAATCGATACCATTTGCTCGAAAAAACTGCTTCATGCACTGACTCCTCAGTGAAGCTGGTACGCTGATTGTTATTATCTAACGAAAACCGGTTACCACGAATTAAATTTACGTAGTCTGGATATTTGTTATTCAAATTTTTATTTCTCGCGAACCGGTTTTTAGCGTCTTACAAAGAAACAACACCAATTAGACCTCAAATTTTAAGGAAAAAATGGTCACACATGGAAGATATCGGCTCTAGCAAGCGATCCCACACGAAAATTTGAGCCATAATTTTGATAATACGCAGTCATGACCTTCTGAAAGTACAGCTTTTAAACTTCCGTGTGGAAAGCACTATGGGGACCGCTTCTGCATTGACTAAAACACTGCCACTCCAGCTGGTGGAAGCTTTGCCCAACTAGCGTGATCTGGAGCTCAGATACGGCTACAGGTTCGAGTGCGGTGGGGCAAACAGTGACAAAGCTTCACATAAGAGAAACAACAGCGTTCCGACTTTCCAGGTTTCGGTTAGAATAAGTCTGTTCCAGTTTTATCACGTTCTCCTCCGCCTGCTCACTGATCATCTCCCGAAAGATGTATGATATAAGGCTTGCTTCGGGGCCTTGTCTCTGACATAAGAAGGATACGTTCCAGTTAACTCTTTCTATTTCGGAAAGGACAGTCCTATAGTGACAAGATTTGTCCAATGAAACAGACTTTTAAAAAAGGACGGGAATCCATTTTGAAGACACACCTAGCTTTCGAGAACGAATCTTTCACTCTGCATCGGAGTACGCGCTGGATTAAAGTTGTGTGCCCGGTTGAGACTCAGAAGTAGAACCTTGCTTGTCGAGCTCCATCCTTTTACCAGCTTAGCTGTCCAGCCACCTCGATAACTTAGTAACATCACCACCCTCGATAGTTATGGTTCGAGGTTAGTACCGGTCCTGCATACACTTTTATTCTGCTAGTAAGTTACACACACAGTTTTCATGGATTTCGAACAACAGTTTTGCCGTGTTAACAAGAAGATGTTATAGAAGATTAATGTGGAAAAGGCGGCTACCCAAAACAATTTTCCAAGCGATTCAAGGTCTTTATGCTAATACCAGGATCGTCATAGACGTTTGAAAACAGTCATCATCAGAGACAGACATAAACGAAGTTGTTAGGTAGTGCTGCAATATCAGTCGCTATTTAACGTTACGTATATCAGGTAATAATAACGTTTAGGAATCGGATTAGGAAGCCAAAAGTACGCGAACGCTTTACTCTATGCTGACGATCGAGTAATTATTAAAGAAAATGAAGACCTGTGATGATGAGTTCCCATACTCCGAGAAGCGTAGGGGACGATGCGTGAGACCCGCACCGCCGACTAGGCTGGGTCCTAGCGGAGGTGGTTTGTCATTGCCTTCCTCCAACCGTAATGGGGATGAACGATGTTGATGAAGACGACACAACAACACCCAGTCATCTCGAGGCAAGTAAAATCCCTGACCCCGCCGAGAATCGAACCCGGGACCCCGTGCGCGGGAAGCGAGAACGCTACTGCAAAACCACGAGCTGCGGACGGAGACCTGTAGGGCACAGTATACAAAATACATTCTTGAGCTGCAGATCTAATTTAAAGTCTCCGACAACTAAAGTTATGGCCTTTCTAGGAAGGGGACTGCCGACATCAGAAATATGCATGTACGGGAATGCGTTAGATGAAATCTCATTTCCAGTACCTTATCTGCGCCATAACATTTGAAGGATAAGAAATTAAAAAATAAAACAAACATTTGTTGGAAAATGCTTGGAGCAATTGCAACAATACTCGAAGAAAAATGAGGAAAGAGAGGTAAGAGAAAATTTATACAGGAATAACAGTTCCCACCACGTTGTAAAGAGAAGAATACTAGGTGTCGCGCAATATATATTGGTTGGTTATAATTAAACGAATGTTCAAATGTGTGTGAAATCTTATGGGACTTAACTGCTAAGCTTACACACTACTTAACCTAAATTATCGTAAGGACAAACACACGCACTCATGCCCGAGGGAGGACTCGAACCTCCGCCGGGATCAGCCGCACAGTCCATGACTGCAGCTCCTGAGACCGCTCGGGTAATCCCGCGCGGCTATAATTAAACTGACAGTGTTCCGAGTGATATCTAAACCGACAGTGTTTCGAGTTTTGCAGTGCAGGTTGTATACATTGCAGAACGGTGAATCCTTGAGTTATGTTCATTAATCGGTGCGCTCGTGGAGTATGCTGAAAAAATAATAGTTCCACATTCTGTCACCAGATGAAGCAGTCACAATATGGTGTGGTTGCAGGTAAAAAGGGAGGGAACGATCAAAGACATGATAACGGTGGCTCTGGTACGTTTATTAGGATATAGACATAAGTTACAACATGTCTTCACTATTGTCTACCGACTCAGACTCAGCAACATGCTGCATCCGTAACATGGCATGGTCAACTGTTGCTCGCAGCATATCTGGTGTCGTCAGGGTGATATGTCGCCATATGCTGTCCCTCAGATCAGGAAGAGTCCGTCTACATCCTTGATAGAAACAATCTTTCAGATATCCCCACAACCGGAAGTCATATGGATTTAGGTCAGGGAATTTGGAAGGCCAGACATCTTGAAATTTCCAAGAGATGGTGCGGTCGTCACCGAAGGTTTCTCGAAGCAAACCTTTCACCTGGCGAGCGACATGTGGCGTGGGTCCATCTTGCATGAAAATAGTGATGTGGGCACAGATGCATTCTTGCAAAGCTGGAATCAGGTGTTTCAGACGTTACTGTGCACGTAACAGACCCCTGACATGCCATCTCCTCGAAAGAATACGGACCGAGAATGAAGGAGCTTGTGAAACCATACCACACCGTCACGTAAGGTCAATGCAGTGGATGTTCCTGTACAACAAGTGGCGGAGTAGAGCACCGTATGGGACTTTTCTGTGCATTCACGGCACAGTGCAGAGTAAAAAGTACCTCGTCCGTCCAAAGGATATTCCCCGGCCACATTTCATCCATTTCTATGTGCGTCAAAAAAACAAACGGCGTTGTAGCCTTTCTTGAAGCTTCATTTGGTGCACATTCTGAATTTTGTAGGGATAACAATGTAAAATGCGCCGCAAAATCTTTTGAACTGTTGACCACAGAAGAGATGATACCCACGACATACTCGATTACTGTCTGCAGAATTTGAGGTGCTGCAGGGTCAGCCATATTGCCACAGGAACTTTATCAACAACCGCCACGTGAATGCGCCGCCTTCCTCCGTTTGCTGCACCAGTTTATTCACATGTTTCTTCAAATTTCTTGATCATATTCGGCAGCCCATTTATTGACATGCGGCCTTTTCATAGCTGTTTCTGTCCACAATATTCCGTCCATGCAGCTCTGCTATTGCTTTCGTTCTGATAACACAATTTTACCTGCAGTGCATGTTCTTTCTTCTCAATAGCCGTTGCGTTTCGAATGCAAAACTTCAACTTTCTTAACCATTTATACCAACAGTCACTTCACAAAAGAAATCAACACACATCGCCACGCGACAAAAGCATACAGACATCAACACAGAAAACATTTCACACTCTAACTGCTTACAGTGCGATATTTTCACCTGATGGCAGAAAGATGAATAATTGTTTTCCCCTTCGGCATAAGCCACGGGAGCACCGATTAATGAACATACCTACGATTTTCAGCGAGCTGTATGCAGCCCGCACTGCAGCACTCGGAACACCATCAGTTTAATTACAATCACTGGGTACTTCAGACAACTGGAAACATTAGAAATGAACATCTGCAGAGAGAATAAAATCAGCAACAACTACAGAAAAATGTATTTAGGTGTGACTTCTGTAACATGTGTAAGGTTGCGAAATCATACATGGAGTTCTTTTAGGGTATTATATGCGACAACTTGGTTTTTCAACCATGTTTACACCTATTTTCAGTTTTTTTTGTATACATACGAAGCTTGTTAGGACACGAGTGAAGGTTTGGCTTATATATGTAGTTTTACTGATTACATATCGATAGTTTTATACGCTACCAAGTTATGCCAAAAACTTATAAAATACAATCTCATTTTATTTCTCTTTTGTACAATTCTTTTAACATTATTCATAAGAAACGTTAACAATTTTTTATTAACTTACCATTCGATATTATGTTACGTTAATGTCGTGCCTTAATATTGAGAAGTATGTAATTTATTTTGTTATTTTCATGAACAATCTTTGCTTCGATAACAAGTGCAAAGATTTTCTATTTGTAATAAACACTTAATATTTAGGAAATTTGTCAGATTTTAAGAACGTAAGTTCTACATGCTTCCAGAGAAGGCATAATTGATATACATTGTAATTTCGGCGTCAAAAGGCGTCACTAATATTCCGAACTTGCTCGATAGATGGTCGAGACTCTTTGCTATGAATATTGTGGACAAAGAAGGTTTTGTTGTGTAAATTATCATTATAGTTGTAGCGGAAAATTTTTATGAGATGTCTCCTGAACTGGAAGAACTGCAAATAAAAGTGGGTGAGTGAAACGTAACCACAAAAACTTCAATCATTCTTGTGCAAATACCTGCAACCTTTTTCTTTTTTAATAAGATTACCCAGTCATCGTTATAAGCTATCCCCTTCACTACTTATTACAAACACTGCTGTAGCAGTGCTAGACACTAATGGGGAATAAGAATAGACAAGTATACTTCTTCACAGTGTTAAGGGGTACTTTATATGTTCCTCCTTATAAAAAACTTCACTGTCGGGACCCACGCTTTCCGGCTCGCCCTTGCACAGCGCGTCTGAACCGCATCCGAGCACAGCTATACTGGAAACTACTCACAGCGTGGCTCCCGCCGACAGTCTCAAAATAACACAGGGTCCGAGTGTCCTGGAATCTGCTGTCTGGGCGCTTCCAGCAGTCACTATATCCACTATATCACAAACATAGCGTCATACTAGCGGCAGTCCCCACTCTCTGCTGGAATGCAGAGTGGACTGAATAGAAGTTAAAACGGAGACGCGGGCGCGTGCAGACTGCGTGCCATAAAGTGAACGGAGCCACACGGCGCAGCCCGCCAGGAGTGGCTGCCGCTGTTTGTTATGAAGGCCGACGGAAAAATGCAGTGTTTCTGACCGTGCTGGGCGCACTGGGCCGCCAGAAAAAACTGCGTAAATGTTTGTGAAGCGGCGCGCGCTGCGTCCCGCCGGAAAGCCGCTATGCACTGCGTACAGCCGCAGGCCATCCGGGACCTTGGGGAAGAGAACTGCGTCACTGCTTCCGCATTCAGGATTGTCTCCGACTACGGAGGCGAGTCTCTAAAGCTACGTCTACACGGGCTGTAGGAATTACATGTTGCCGACAGTAACACCCGGCAATGTTGCCGGCTACCTGCATAGCAGCTGCATGTTTGGCCACATTGCCGGTCACGGCTAGCCCTATGCACAACCTGACAAACAAAGTGATGCACCAGAAGTTGTGGGCAGATGTCCAACTTCATCCACACCACTGACTGGTAGCCGGCCTTTGTGGCCGAGCGGTTCTAAGCGCTGAAGTCTGGAACGGCGCGACAGCTACGGTCGCAGGTTCGTATCCTGCCTCAGGCATGGATGTGTGTGATGTCCTTAGGTTAGTTAGGTTTAAGTAGTTCTAAGTTCTAGGGGACTGGTAGCAGCAGATGTTAAGTTCTATAGTGCTCAGAGCCATTTGATTTGAACCACTGACTGGTATGTAAATTACTAGAAGTGTAATTCTCTGTGGCAGGCAGAACAGCGACCAGAGTACAATAGTACTGTTCGTGTTTAATGTTACACTGATACTCAGTACCACAGAGACAAGCAGTTTAATATAAGACAAATGGGGCCGCAAATGTGGGAAATACCACAAAATTGGATGAGAAATGTTGAATATGTGACGTCACCAGATGACGTACCTCGCCGCACGTGCACAGGTGGCGTCTATCGGTCTGTTGCATCTGATAGTCCCAATCCAAGTCAAGTATTAACGTGTGGCTTCGGGCCTATGTGTGCTCAGGATTCGAGTCTTGCGTCTGGCAAGAAGTTTAATTTTTTGCGTTATACAGTTAAGTGTTTAAATTGCGGTAAGATTTATTATTTTCTTTACGGGTTTCATGCTCTCCGCTGGTTAATTGCAAAGTACAGTACAACAAACGTCATAAGTGAGTGAGTATAAGCTTCCAAATTGCATGGCTACCATTAAATGACCTACGTGTTCTTCACCAGATAAAGTCTGTAAACAAGAAAAGTAAGGACAAAGAAAAAGAAACACAAAATAAAAACAGCTTCTGCTTGGTTACAGCGAGGACAATAATTTTGTAGCTCCTACATTTACAGTAAATCACATTTACAAGAAACTAATCTAAACTCCGCCCGAACAGGCCATTAAGGCTCAACGGTACCGACCGGTCGCCGTGTCATCCTCAGCCCACAGGCGTCACTGGATAAGGACATGGAAAGGCAAGTGTTCGGCACACCACTTTCGCGGTCGTATATCAGTTTACGAGGCCGAAGCCGCTAGTTCTCAATCAAGCGTCTCCTCAGTTTGCCTCACAAGGGTTGAGTGCACCCCGCTTGCCAAAGCGCTCAGGAGACAGGATTGTCACCCGTACAACTGCTATCTCAGTCCGACAGCGCTTAACTTCGGTGATTTGACGGGAACCGGTGTTACCACTGCGGCAAGGCCGTTACATTTACAAAAGGTGTTCGACAACGGAGCAGCCTAGAGGAGCAATGTCTAACACTGCCCCCTAGCAGCGTGAGTAGGATCGACAGGCCCAATCCCTGCACTGCGGCGGGGTACGTCATCTGGCGACATCAAATTTTCAATAATTCAATCCATTTTTGTTGTATTTCCCAACATTTGCGGCCCCATGTTGCTTCTATTAAATTACTTGTCTCAGCCTCATATGCGTCGCTTCGAAAGTTTTAAACGTTGATACGAATCTCCCTGAAACTTCCTGGCAGATTAAAACTGTGTGCCGGACCGAGACTCGAATTCAGTACCTTTGCCTTTAGCGAGCAAGTCCTCTACCATCTGAGCTACCCAAGCACGACTCACAACCAGTCCTCACACCTTTAATTCCGCCAGTAGCTCGTCTCCTATCTTCCAAGAATCACCCCGCATAAGGAGGGCGAACAGCGTCATATACTAAGCAATCACCGTGAAGGACAATGAGTTGCTGCGTGCTCGTGTGAGACATCGTTATCAGCACCTGACGGACATCATTATGGGTCTCCATTTGGTCGGCTGGCCAATTGGTGAAGTATCCGTATTTATGGGGCATTCAGATGTGACAAATGTTGGTCTGCATGGAAACGAGAGGATGCATACTCAATAAGATTCCGGTCGGCCACGTCTGACCAGTACAAGGGAGGACTGCCATATTGTGCACTAAGCACATCACATAGTAACCCCTTCATATCTGCCGCTGCCGTCCTAGAACAAGTAATGGACTGCCTGCAGTGTCCTGTCTCATCTCTCACGATTGTTCGGAGGCTAAGCGCATCGGGCTAAGGAATCACCGTCCCATGCGTTGGCTGCAGTTACCACAACAGTCCAAACGGGTGCTTTCGGAGTGACCGGGATGCACTGATTGCCGATGAATGACGTCGTTCAGCGCTAAATCGTGGTTCTGCACTATCATAGTCGGCGAGTGGGGCGGCAACCTGGCAAGAGGTCTCATGCTTCCAATATTTTGGAGAGGCAGTGCGATGTTCCTGTAGTATCATGCTGTGGGAATCCAGGGGGTATGATTTCAGGTCACGGCTGGCGGTTACTGGAGGAACTCGTAAGGCATATCATTACGTCCTGCGTCCTCATGTGTTACCTTCCATGTGACAGGGCCGTGGAGCCATTTACAACAGGATAGTGCTCTTCACACATGACAAGTGTCTGTAAACTGTCCGCATGATGTTGAGGTACTCCCGTGACCAGTAAGATTGCCAGAACTGCCCCCTATAGACCATGTGTGGGACCAGCTCGGAAGTCATCTTCATACCATCGCCAGGATATCGAGGACCAGCCGCCCGCTGTGGCCGAGCGTTTCTAGGCGCTTCAGTCCGGCACCGCGCTGCTGCTACAGTCGCAAGTTCGAATCCTGCCTCGGCCATGGATGTGGTGGTGGTGGTGGTGGTTAGTGTTTAACGTCCCGTCGACAACGAGGTCATTAGAGACGGAGCGCAAGCTCGGGTTAGGGAAGGATTGGGAAGGAAATCGGCCGTGCCCTTTCAAAGGAACCATCTCGGCATTCGCCTGAAACGATTTAGGGAAATCACGGAAAACCTAAATCGGGATGGCCGGAGACGGGATTGAACCGTCGTCCTCCCGAATGCGAGTCCAGTGTGCTAACCACTGCGCCACCTCGCTCGGTGGCCATGGATGTGTGTGATGTCCTTAGATTAGTTAGGTTTAAGTAGTTCTAAGTTCTAGGGGACTGATAATCTCAGATGTTAAGTCCCATAGTGCTTAGAGCCATTTGAGCCATATCGAGGACCAATTTCCAACAACTGTTGGCCATCTTGCCTCAGGAGATGATACAGTGGCTTTATGACACCATTCCTAGCCGCATCAGTGCATGTATACAGGCAAGAGGGTGTGCAACATCATACCGATAACTGGGTTAATACTGCCTAGTTCTTTGTAAATGTGACTCGATTTTGTAATCCTCCTAAATACCATCACATACCCTTTCATTCCGTTAAGTGTCACTTAGTTTCCTCCTCCCTTTATGCGTGCTTAGCGTTTTTGTGAGTTTTATCAGCTCGTTTGTGGGCTGAGCCAGTGCATAGTTACAGAATGCTCATTAGGAAAGTTATAAACAAAATAATTAAAGACGTAATAAAACACGAAAAACATTGTGAAAGAATATACGGACAAATAACAAATCGCAGAGAACGACTACTGCGAGGAACTCAAAAAAATGGTTCAAATGGCTCTGAGCACTATGGGACTTAACATCTGAGGTCATCAGTCCCCTAGAACTTAGAACTACTTAAACCTAACTAACATAAGGACATCACACACATCCATTCCCGAGGCAGGATTTGAACCTGCGACCGTAGCGGTCGCGCGGCTCCAGACTGTAGCGCCTAGAACCGCTCGGCCACTTCGGCCGGCTGCGAGGAACTGCTATACAGAATAAAAGTTGTGCCACAAAGAAACCTTTCAACTTGGGTTTGTGATTTGTCACTTAATTTATTCAGTTCTACTGGAAGTCTGTTGAGAATGAAACCTGATGAATAATAATGCACACATTTCTGTACAATGTTCAAATAAGAGTAGTCTATTGAATATCGTTTCCCTATCTTGTGCTCAATGAATGAATATTGCAGTTTCTTATGAATGAAACAATAACGTCAACAAAATAATCTCAGGATGCAATATACGAGGGCGTGTTGAAAAATAATACCTCCGATTTTTTTTATGTGATAACAAACCTTTTGAAATAAAAAAATCTATCTTTGACATAGAATATCTTCATAATCAATGTAACAGTATTCACTCTAAAACTCACAAAATCAATGTCTCTCTGTACTAGTGTAAAAGGCGTTTCAGTTGCATAAGTGAATATATGATCTTATCCAAACATGGGACATCTTTATAATGTCACGATATATCACAGCATCTTTGACACTCATATGTTTGTAAGCACTTTGTATATATCAAAACATGTGGTGCATGTTAGAAATCTATTCTGTGACAAATCTAAAGTGTTCAGTGAGAAAAATTTACCTGTGCAACGTTAAGAATGCAGTGGGAATGTATTCACATCTGTTGGACGAAAATTATGAAAACAAACACTCCAAACCGACATTTCACGTAAGTCACATCCAGTGCAAATCTGCAACGGAACCATCTCTGTGGCGTGCTTATAATTATGTATTTTTTATATTTTAGGACAATTAATCTGTAAAAAAAAACGCACCTCATGTTCTAATGGAGGCATGAAATCCGTCTGAAGATGAATCGTAATGATTCGAAACCGGTAACGGCACCTTTTGAATAAAGGAACTGAAAATAAATTTGTGGCTGGTTGCTGTCTCAACACCATCAACGTTTGTCTTCAAATAACAGCCACGGTCTCCAGCCATGTCATCAGATGACAAATTTGCATTAAACGTTATTAACACTATACATTCTTGTTCTGAATGTCTACATATTTCTTTCTCAACGTGATCACCTTGGCAACGAACACATTTCTGCCAAGGAGAGGCAAGTTTGTTGATACCGCCACTGTAGAATGTTTGACTTTGTTGATGGATCCAAAGTCTCCCATCTGCTTTCATCACTTTCAGTGTGCAGCCCGCGACGGTGCTTTTTAAGTTTTGGAAACAGACGAAAATCGGATGGGGCCAGGTCGGTACTGTATGGAGGATGTTCGATGACAGCAAACCCAAGGCGTCGGATTGTTACAGATGTCGTAGTGGTTGTGTATGGTGTGGCATGTCGTGCTGAAGGAAAGGGTGCTTCGTGTGTGGACGAACTCTTCGAAACTCTATTACAGCACGCTGTGTTTCACGCACCGATATAGTTACGTTACACACCGCCATAAAACACGTTACAGTTCGGAGGTCTCTAGTGGCAGAGGGCTGCAAATACGTACACATGAAGAATAAAGACACAAAAATGTTAATGAAGTCTACCGTTTTGTTGCACTTTAGCGTTAATTTGATCTCAGAAAGCTAGGTGCTGGCGTTAGCGACTAGTATGTTAGATAAAACATTTATCTTACATTCCACGTCTTTCACAGTAACCATCTGCAAAAATCTGCAAAAAAAATGTTAGTTGTCAGTGGTGTTTAGTGCCAGATCATTGATATACACGAAGAAAAGCAACTGTCCCAGCACAGCGCCCGGTAACAGCCCCACTGTCTTCTATGAGTCCAGCCAGTTTCACACCTCTTCTCTGTTTGCTGACACAGGAGGATAACATGCTAAAGATGTGTACCACTAATCTTGTAACTGTTTACTGTCGGTTTCTTTCTCTTTGTTGTACACATCATCTTGCATTTACTCATCTTTGAATAGAGCTTATATTGGTTATATAGTATAAATCCTGTCCAAGTCTTCCCTGAACTTACTGTCGTCAAACGACGATATTTGTCTGTAGACAACAACATCGCCAGTGCATAACATCGAGTGTGAGTGCTGATCCGATCTGGTAAAGCATTTACGTATACTGAGTACACTACAGGTCCTCTTACGTTCCTTGAGACGCATCCCATACTACTTTCGTTTCTGAAGAACATTCCTAGCCAATTATAACGCACGAGGTTTGCATTACTCAAATATATATCAAGGCAATCACTTATTTGCGAATGTATCTGTTAGCATTTAATAATTTGTTCAGTTTTTAATAAAACCCACCGACGGTTTCTTGGCATAGTCCAATGTTGTTGTGATCTTCAGTCCGAAGACTGGTCTGAAGCAGCTCTTCACACTACTCTATCTCCGAATAACTGCTGCAACATACGTCCTTCTGAATCTGCTTACTGTATTCATCTCTTTGTATCCATCTACGATTTTTATCCCCCTCCCCTCCATATTTTCCTCCGATACTAAACTGGTGATCCCTTGATGTCTCAGAAAGTGTCCCATCAACCGATCCCTTCTTTCAGTCAGGTTGTGGGACGAATTTCACGAATTTCTTGTCTTCCGAATTCCATTCAGTACCTCCTGATTAGTTGCGCTGTCTACCCATCTAATCTCGAGCGTTCCTCTGTAACACCACATTTCAAATGCCTCTATTCACTTCTTGTCTGAACTGTTTATCGCTCACGTTTCGCTTCCACAAAAGCCAATACTCCAGACAAATACATCCACAAAAGAGTTCCTAACATTTAAATCTATATTCTATGTTAACTATTTCTCTTCTTAAGAAGCGCTTTTGTTGCCATTTCCAGTCTACATATTATATCCTCTCTGATTCGGCTATCAGCAATTATTTTGCTGCCCAAATAGCAAAACTCATCTACAACATTTAGTCTCGTTTCCTGATCTAATTCCCGCAGCATCAGGTGTTTTAATTCCATTATCTTTGTTCTGCTTTTGTTGATGTTCATCTCGTATCCACAAGTCCATTCTGTTCAACTGCTCTTCCAAGTCCTTTGCTGTTTCTCAAGATTTTTATTTCTTCCTATATCTGCAACCAACATACTACGTTGTTTACTTCACGTGAAGTACCGTCCTCGCGAGTCACAAATATCTCCTCTGCAGATAAATTTAAATAAAAAAAGTAAATAAAAGCGTCCTCAGCTCGAAGGTTGGTTTAAACACGACAGTGCTTTACTAGGCATGGTTCAGTTGGGTGTGATACGGTCTCTGACCTTTGAATAGATGTTTATGGGATCTTACCGTTTTGCGTGCTCTCCGAACTTCGATTCAACTTGGAATTTTTCCCATTAACACATCGTTGTGTAGGTAAAAGAAATGATAAGTAACAGAAAGTGTTCTTGGGGACAACTACTTTTGATTTTGCAGTCTTGCACTTTCCCACTGTGCCACCAAACAACACTCAGAATGGAAGTCCCCCAACCAGTACGGCTAAAACCGAACACAAATGACTCTAAAATTAGCAGATGTGTGTGTTTTCCACCCATCATGCTCCGTTCGTTTTTGTAACACATTGCAGCTGTGTACAATCGGTGTTTGTAAGTTAACAAATGTCTCAAATCGCCGAAGAATAGCTTGTTACAGATAAATATGACCGGAGGTTCACAACAACCATAAACGAGTTAGAGACGATTCGGGTATTTTGGAATACCAATTACATTTGTAAGAACAACTTACTGCCGATTTATTAAAATGTCCAAAACCAAAACGAGGATAGACTGCAACTTACTGTGATAAGCTATATTACGTGAAAAAGTAATCTGCATGAATTATTCTTATTAAAATGAATTAAAATAAAAAGAGAGTCGAATGGAGGGTATTATGGAATAGCCGAATAATACATAATAGAGGATTAAAAATATAGGCAACAAACTACATTTGGCAAAAACAAGATGCAATTAGATTTAGGAAATACATTAGGCGTTTTGCACTTTAGCTTATTTTATCTGGAGAAATCGCAAATGTAATTTTCCTTCTCTTCGCCAGCACAATCTAGAAGGACTCATAGAGAGGAAGCCAAATATTGCACGCAGATCTCTCGTTGTTTATGTTCGGAAAATTTCCCGTAGCGGAAGAGACATTTAGCATATTTATCTCCCGGTTCAGACGATACATCAGAATGGAGAGATTCGTTATCGATACTTGAATCATCATTAGCAGGAAATTGTAATCTCTTGAAGAATTTCTATCTTTTGAAAGACACTGCACAGTTCTCACCTCGGCTGTTGACACCTACAGCACTTCAGACTGGCCAATTGTGCGTGTGCAAAAGAACCAAGGGGGACCTGTTCAATTTCTTTCAACAAATATACGGATGTGGTACTCCACATGAAAGTGATTTTCTTTCTTTTGTTGGTTGGTTTCTGGTTCTGTAGTTTTCAGTTTTAGCCCCTAGAAACTTTATCGCCTTTGGGCTGTTGCATAGCTCATGGTTCGACCTCTAACTGAATTTTGTATGAAGAAATAGTTAATGTCCCCGCTTTTCTACCTCTTTTGGACTTCATTTTTGGTGCGATATTATTTCCGAGGGTAGAACCAAAGTTTTCGATGAAAAAGAAGCAGATCGAGAAGAATATTTGGAGGAACAAGTAACTGTCGCTTCAGAAGTCCTATATATTATATATAATTCGACAGGCTAACTAGGAAAAAATTTTTCTCGCTAGATAAATTTTGATGCCCAAAGAAAAAGTCGCCTACTAAAAAACGGCAAGTGCGTACTAAGTAATATTCTTTGAATGCGTACACGTCACGTTAATGCCTAAGACACACACCCAACAGCTGATACATTTTTTAAGAAAAAATACATGCCTACAGAAATTCCACAAAAACTCAAGCACAGACTTTCTTGAACAGCGAAGAAAGCAATGCTGGTAAGCGGCCGGCACTCACTGCAGAGCACCGCGGGAGCCCAGACAAGTGGTGTGCAACATTCCCACGAGTCAGCAGCGCGTAAGAGACGAGATATGTTGGTATTCCATGCTGTACGACTATTGCATTCCATCCGAATCCCCTCTTTTATCTGGCAAAGATCTAAACGTTAGATTCAAGAAACCGCTTAATAGAAGCAATAGTTACAGTGTAATATTTCCGAAAATTGAAATTGCTGTACTGCCGTATGCTCTTCCCTTATTCGTCATCGAAGTGCCAATGTGGAGCATCAATGACGCGATTAAAACACCACCATATGGAACAATATCTTAAAGTTTCTCTTGCTACGATGATATTAAGTAAACTGTATCTTGTTGCGGAGACAGATGTAAAGCTCCTCACTTTCAGTAACATCTTTTTTAGTTTACTTTTTGCGGCTGTAGAACTATCAGGCTCAAGTATGGGAACTTGACGTAGAGATGACGCTTTGTTACGAAATTAAACTGAACATTTCCGTAATACGAATACGTGTCTCTTATACTTTTCAGTTATTAAAGTTACTTGATTAAAAAATGAAAAATGTCGCTTTAAAATAATAACAGTACAAGTCAAATTACATTGGTACATTGAATTATTGTTGCTTTTGGCAGTAACATACTTCCCTAAAAATGCCTACGCTCATCCAGTCTCGTTTAACAGTTACGTTTGTTTCAAATTCATACTGAAGTAACAATTGCTACGTAGCGTTTCCATATTAATTAAACAGGTAACGACTGATCACAGAAGCCTCTTCATTTACGTTCTAGTATCAGTACCTTCCTCCGCGACAATGCCTGATTCTCATACACGACGCCGTATCAGTCATAAATCTCTTGATTGATTTTGCTCGCCTTTCCGTGAAATAACTGAAATACTTTTCTTCTATAAACCGACGTAATACTTTAAATATTTATTCCACCTTGTACCAGATTTTGCACTGCTTCCTCATTGGAAAGGGGCGCTCGGCTCCGAAGATTCTAGAAGGCGGCGATAAATCAGGAGCACGATATCGACAGTTGTGACATCAAAAATATAAGTACTCCTTACAATATGCGCACTTAACAAGATCAACATGTGGATTTGCTACATCATTTTTGGTTCATCCTCGCTGCAGTATTCCAGTATCAAAAGCTACAGTGATATCATTATCCACCTGTTTTCGACGAGCTGTTCTATTCCGCTGAATTTTAATCTGTTCGAAGTCCACATTTGCACTTCGATTACGACTAAGGCAAGGGCGTACGACAAATCCACAACTTCTGTGAAATATGAGTCTTATAAGTACTGAACGTGTTAAGATAAATGGATTCGAGCAAATGTTTATCTTTTGCTCAAGTAATACCTCATTTAATACTCCTGTGAATCCGTTGGTGGTAATTGTCTGTTACACCGGATTGTTTCTTTAGCCACTTGTTTTTCTGTAGCCGGTACATTTGTTCATGTGCAAACATCGATTGTACACAAATCCGAAGTCTTACAGACGAATGACTTCGACGGGTGATAGAACAGACAGACCTCCGTTTTCTTAATTTTTAGCCGCGCTGGGTGGCCGCGCGGTTAGAGGCGCCATGTCACGGATTGCGCGGCCCCTCCCGCCGTAGGTTCGAGTCCTCCCTCGGGCACGGGTGTGTGTGTTGTTCTTAGCATAAGTTAGTTTACGTAGTGTGTAAGTCGAGGGACCAACGGCCTCAGTATTTTTGCCCTGGGAATTCACACAAATTTGAACATTTTTTCTTAATTTTTATTTGGTTCAAAAAAATGATTCAAATGGCTCTGAGCACTATGGGACTTAACTTCTGAGGTCATCAGTCGCCTAGAACTTAGAACTACTTAAACCTAACTAACTTAAGGACATCACACACACCCATGCCAGAGGCAGGATTCGAACCTGCGACCGTAGCGGTCGCGTGGTTCCAGATTGTAGCGCCTAGAACCGCTCGGCCATCCCGGCCAGCAAATTTTTATTTGGACTTAGCCGATAGAACTATAAACATATTTACCTTGTGAGTAGCAAATAACAAATGCGTCGCGCTTTCTTTTAAGTCTTGAGATCACCCACGAAAGACGCGGCGGCTGCAGCCTGGTACAGTCTGCTGCAGCTGCCGCTATTTGTCGGTCCTGTGAGGTCGCTGTGTGACTGGCGGCTCGTGCCCCTGGGAGCAGGCTACCCGCTGTCCCAGTGACCTGGTGCGGGCCCCACTGCGACCTCTGAGGCAGAGGCTGCGGCGCGCCCCACCTTCCTCACTCGTGCTGCTTTTGTGCGCTCCCACGATTTACAACCGTATTTCCGCCCCCTGGTATTTAAGGAAACAACTAGGGCCGGATTTACAAACGGTGGCGTCCTAGGGCACAGACTTCTCGGGGCGCATCACTTTTTTGATTTCGACTTTCGACATTTTTTTTCTCCACAAAATTAAGATTCCACATTGCAAAAAAAGTAGTCAATAACTGAATTACTTAAACGAAACACACCACGCAATCCGCGCTAAAGAGTACTGTTTCTACTTACAGTTATCTTTCGGCTGAATGAACGAAAACTATTTGAGAGCCAGTGGAAGAATCAACTTTATTTGTAAAGGTGAGTCAAAGGAACACGATACAGACGGAATAAGTAAGTAAACTGTTTATTATTTCAAAAGTAACTGTCATAACTATTAAAATATTTGTCCTACTGTGAGGCAAAACGGTCAATGTTTCATACAAAAACCATCATTGAACCCAAGTGTGTACCTCTTCGTTCGATGCAAATCAGCAACCACGAATGTCTTTCTTTGTGGCTCCAAAAATATGGAAATCGTATGGGAGAGATCTGGACTGTACAGAGGAAGTGCAAGGGGTTCCCAGTGAAACTTCTGCAGCAGTTCCCAAACAACCTTGGCAATACGTGGGCAGAGCCATGCTGAATCCTCCCACACGGCCACATTAATATATTGTTGGTTAAGTGCTGTAGTAGGTGAACAAAATATTCATTACATACGTTTCTGACGTTACCTGTAATGGACGTTTCTTTCTCAATTTTTATCCTTTGTTTGATTTCTAACTAGTTGTGCCCAGCATGTTTTGAGGACCCTCTCTTTCTAAGTATGTTCACATATAGAACGCAGACAAAAGTACGCATTCAAAATATGTCTCCTACGTTTCACACACACACACACACACACACACACACACACACACACGAGTAATGGAATGTAGTCGAATTAAATCAGCTGATGCTGAGGGAATTACATTAGGAAATGAGACATTTAAAGTAGCAGATGAATTTTGCTCAAAAATGGTTCAAATGGCTATGAGCTCTATGGGACTTAACATCTGAGGTCATCAGTCCCATAGAACTTACAACTACTTACACCGAACTAACCTAAGGACATCACACACATCCATGCCCGAGGCAGGATTCGAACCTGCGACCGTAGTAGCAGCACGGTTCTGGACTGAAGCGCCCAGAACCGCACGGCCACCGCAGCCGGCTGAATTTTGCTATTTGGGGAGAAACATAACTGGTGACGGTCGGGGTAGAGAGGAAATAAAATGTAGACCGGCTGTTGCAAGGAAAGCGTTTCTGACGAAGAGAAGTTTGTTAACATCGAGTATAGATTTAAGTGTCAGGAAGTCTTTTCTGAAAGTATTTGTGTGGAGTGTAGCAATGTATGGAAGTGAAACATGGACGATAAATAGTTTCGACAGGAAGAGAATAGAATCTTTAGAAATGTGGTGTTACAGAAGAATGTTGAAGATTAAATGGGAGATCACGTAACTAAAGAGGAATAGATTTGGGGAGAGGAGGACGTTGTGGAACAACCTGACTAAAAGAAGAGATCGGTTGGTAGGACACGTTCTGAGGCATCATTAATTTAGTATAGGAAGGAAGCATGGAGGATAAAAGCGCAGATGGAGACCAAGAGATGTATACACTACGCAGTTTCATAAGGAGGTAGGTTGCAGTAGTTTCTCGGAAACCAAGAGGATTGCACAGGATAAGGTAGTATGGAGAGCTGCATAAAACCAGTTTCTGGACTGAATACCACAACAGATATAGATATACATTTAACGTATTTCATTTTTATCTCTAAGGAATTTCGCCCTACAGATTCGTCTCAACTCTGCATATAACTGTTTATCGTATAAAGAAAAGGTTTTATTCTCCGTTGTTTTACACCATTCTATTACAGACAGTGCGTTAAATGTATATTTTGTAACTGGAATCTGACAAAGATCGGGAATGACTCAAAGAGAGGCTGGCCGACTGGACTGGAGTTGTCACCAGCAGATCGCAGAGTGCGGACAGAAGACAACAACAAAGAACGGACAAGTGGAAACGGAACGAGAAACAAACAAGTCCATTGAGTAATCCAAACAGAGTAACCAAGATATAGTGAAGCAGAAAAACGAAAGAAACTGTGTATTACGGCTAGCAATACGAATGCGAGGCGAATACACCATTAAAGACAAGGGTGTGACAAGGCTATCTTTATAGTACGACCGCGAGCGGTATGTGGCCGCCAAGAGGGGCGTACACTACTGGCCATTAAAATTGCTACACCACGAAGATGATGTGCTACAGACGCGAAATTTAACAGACGGGAAGAAGATGCTGTGATATGCAAATGATTAGCTTTTCAGAGCATTCACACAAGGTTGACGCCGGTGGCGACACCTACAACGTGCTGACATGAGGAAAGTTTCCAACCGATTTCTCATACACAAACAGCAGTTTACCGGCGTTGCCTGGTGAAACGTTGTTGTGATGCCTCGTGTAAGGAGGAGAAATGCTACCATCACGTTTACGACTTAAGTAAAGGTCGGATTGTAGCCTATCGCGATTGCGGTTTATCGTATCGCGACATTGCTGCTCGCGTTGGTCGAGATCCAATGACTGTTAGCAGAATCGGTGGGTTCAGGAAGGTAATACGGAACGCTGTGCTGGATCCCAGCGGCCTCGTATCACTAGCAGTCGAGATGACAGGCATCTTATCCGCATGGCTGTAACGGATCGTGCAGCCACGTCTCGATCCCCTAGTCAACAGATGGGGACGTTTGCAAGACAACAACCATCTGCACGAACAGTTCGCCGATGTTTGCAGCAGCATGGACTATCAGCTCGGAGACCATGGCTGCGGTTACCCTTGACGCTGCATCACAGACAGGAGCGCCTGCCATGCTGTACTCAAGCTGGGTGCACGAATGGCAAAACGTCATTTTTTCGGATGAACCCAGGTTCTGTTTACAGCATCATGATGGTCGCATCCGTGTTTGGCGACATCGCGGTGAACTCACATTAGAAGCATGTATTCGTAATCGTCATACCGCCGTATCACCCGGCGTGATGGTATGGGGTGCCATTGGTTACACGTCTCGGTCACCTCTTCTTCGCATTGAAGCCACTTTGAACAGTGGACGTTACATTTCAGATGTGTTACGACCCGTGGCCTACCCTTCATTCGATCCCTGCGAAACCCTACATTTCAGCAGGATAATGCACGACCGCATGTTGCAGGTCCTGTACGGGCCTTTCTGGATACAGAAAATGTTCGACTGCTGCCCTGGCCAGCACATTCTCCAGATCTCTTACCAATTGAAAACGTCTGGTCAATGGTGGCCGAGCAACTGGCTCGTCACAATACGCCAGTCACTACTCTTGATGAACTGTGGTATCGTGTTGAAGCTGCATGGGCAGCTGTACCTGTACACGCCATCCAAGCTATGTTTGACTCAATGCCCAGGTGTATCATGGCCGTTATTATGGCCAGAGGTGGTTGTTCTGGGTACTGATTTCTCAGGATCTATGCACCCAACTTGTGGAAATGTAATCACACGTCAATTCTAGTATAATACATTTGTCCAATGAATACCCGTTTATCATCTGCTTTTCTTCTTGGTGTAGCAATTTTAATGGCCAGTAGTGTAGTTCTGCGGCACTGTGTGGCCAGTGCTGCAGACGTATCAGTGCCCTCTAGCAGACAGAGTCGAGTTCCATTGCTCTCGGGAGAGCTTTCGGAACCGGCGGCCCGGGATACGAGAGTACCTGTGGTATTGAGCTGTGTGTCAATAGGTTTGGCACCGAAACATGCTGGCAAAGTTGTAGACTAGCTGAGGTTATCATTCTGACGATGTTGTTGATGCACCTAACAATGCAAATAAGAGACGCTGCATTCTTTTAAAGTGTTCAATTGCAGTTAATTACACAACCAACAGGTTGTTTCGGACGTTGCCACCTGTCAGCCCCTCTCATCAATTTCGAAATGGCTTACATTTTTTGTGACCAAGTTCACCGAGAGCCAATCGGGGTCTCTTGGCGACCGAGGCAAGTAGGTGTTGCCTAGGACCAGTCCTACCTGGCTTAAGCGTAAATCCGGCCCTCGAATGAAGGTAATGAGAAAATCCACTGACATCTTCTTGATAGTATTCATGAGCGTAACACTGCAATCAACCGACTTCGCTGTTCTCAACATCTATCCATCACAAACAGGACCAATGCGACGTGTTTTAGAGACATCTTTAACGCGTCGTTACATCTAAACATCGTATTTTCGTAGAACTGATATTTAAATACGAAACAACCGAATCATTTGGTTTCAAATGTTACATTTGCGTTACATTCAAATTACATCGTATTATTTGTGGAATTGTCTCGTGAAAACTGGAGTTATAGCGTTTTATTTTCTTCTAATTGATTCCAGACTGACGGTGATCGCACTAAAATGTGTAAATCGATGAAAAATAATTTGTGCGATCAAGTGTTTAACTAAATGATCGCGGACATCTGCAGACGTTAAATCCTGGTGTCATTACAATGTTGAAGAAGCACATTAATTTTACCTTGTTATAAGATCGATAACGGATTTCATTAAATAGTTTAGCTGCCAATAATGTATAGTTTTAGACTCAAGTTTGTTCGGCAGTATTCGTCGCTATCAGTATAGTGCATGAATCGAAACAAACCTTCGTTAACGTAATTTCTCACTCCGTTAGGCAATTTATTTTTTAGGAACAGTTTTTATAAGGCATTTACTATGCGCTTTCGTAGCTTGCTCTGTTGTTTCATAGACATGTGGTGGGTGGGGGGGTTGCTGTGCTTACCTTCCTGTGACTGATTTGCACTCCTTCACTTTACTTTTCGCACTAACGTTTCGTTCATAACTAGTTGCACTAAAATTTAAGCAATTTGCAATGTACAATAATAAGCTTGTGTGGATATAGTCTTTGAAAGATGGGCAACATTGCTTAAACGAAGCGTGTGTGAGACAGGTACAGACCTGACAAGAGCCCAGCAGTGGTCAGCGCAGTGATTTCATATAATTGCTCAGAAACTATGAGGCTGTCTACTGTCCCCCGCTGCGGTGGTCTCCCATTAAGAGGATACACAAGAAGACGGCTAACCAGATGAGCTGCTCATCGCCATTTATTTATGAAATACTGAATACACCGTCATCTTTTCAAATACCGTAGATGTCTGGGATTTACAGCTTGCCTGTGCCATAGACAGCAGAAGCCGAATGCTGAGCCGCAACATACGCTGGACGCGCACTACCGCAGAGTTTGGCTCCATGTATGCTATATTATAATCATGAGAACGTCAGACAATAGCCATTCTGTTTTTGTTAATTTATAGTGGTTTCATAGGGTGTGGTTCGCGTATAGGATCGCTGCCTTACCCCTTTCCAACAGGTACGGGGTGCTTCCTAGTGGTGATGACATCGTTTCCGAGCCACCACAGGGTGCCTCGCCTGTTGGGCCAGTGGCCGATTCTCCGGCAAGGTCCCGACAGTCACAGAGGGCGGGCCTATTAGTTATAGGGAGCTCCAACGTTAGGCGGGTTATGGAGCCCCTCAGGAAAATAGCGGGTAGGTCGGGGAAGAATGCCAGTGTGCACTCGGTGTGCTTGCCGGGGGGTCTCGTCCGTAATGTGGAGGAGGCCCTTCCGGCAGCTATTGAACGCACTGGGTGTGACCGGCTGCAGATAGTAGCACATGTGGGAACGAATGACGCCTGCCGCTTGGGTTCTGAGGCCATCCTTGGTTCCTTCCGGCGGCTGGCTGATTTGGTGAAGACAACCAGCATCGCACGCGGAGTGCAAGCTGAGCTTAATATCTGCAGCATAGTGCCCAGAGTCGATCGCGGTCCTCTGGTTTGGAGCCGTGTGGAGGGTCTAAACCAGAGGCTCAGACGACTCTGCGACTATAATGGTTGCAAATTCATCGACCTCCGTTATTGGGTGGAGAACTGTAGGGCCCCCCTAGACAGGTCAGGCGTGCACTACACACCGGAAGCAGCTACTAGGGTAGCAGAGTACGTGTGGCGTGCACACGGGGGTTTTTTAGGTTAGAGGGACCCCCCCTTGGGCGAAACGATAAAATACCTGACGGCTTACCTGAGAGGACATTATCATCGTTTATAAAGAATGTCCGTCCTCGGAGACCAAAAACAGGAAAAGTTAACGTAATATTGGTAAACTGCAGGAGTATCCAGGGCAAGGTTCCTGAATTAGTATCTCTTATTGAAGGAAATAGTGCGCATATAGTATTAGGAACGGAAAGTTGGTTAAAACCCGAAGTGAACAGTAACGAAATCCTAGACACAGAATGGAATATATACCGCAAGGATAGGATAAACGCCAATGGTGGAGGAGTATTTATAGCAGTAAAGAATTCAATAATATCCAGTGAAGTTATTAGCGAATGCGAATGTGAAATAATCTGGGTTAAGTTAAGTATCAAAGGTGGGTCAGATATGATAGTCGGATGCTTCTATAGACCACCTGCATCAGCAACCGTAGTAGTTGAGCGCCTCAGAGAGAACCTGCAGAACGTCGTGAAGAAGTTTCGTGATCATACTATTGTAATAGGGGGAGACTTCAATCTACCAGGTATAGAATGGGATAGTCACACAATCAGAACTGGAGCCAGGGACAGAGACTCTTGTGACATTATCCTGACTGCCTTGTCCGAGAATTACTTCGAGCAGATAGTTAGAGAACCAACTCGTGAAGCTAACGTTTTAGACCTCATAGCAACAAATAGACCGGAACTTTTCGACTCCGTGAATGTAGAAGAGGGTATCAGTGATCATAAGTCAGTGGTTGCATCAATGACTACAAGTGTAATAAGAAATGCCAAGAAAGGAAGGAAAATATATTTGCTTAACAAGAGTGATAGGGCACAAATCGCAGAATATCTGAGTGACCACCATCAAACGTTCATTTCTGAGGAAGAGGATGTGGAACATAAATGGAAAAAATTCAGAAACATCGTCCAGTACGCCTTAGATAAGTTCGTACCGACTAAGGTCCAAAGCGAGGGGAAAGATCCACCGTGGTATAACAATCATGTACGAAAGGTACTACGGAAACAAAGAAAGCTTCATCATAGGTTTAAGAGTAGTCGAATCATAGTTGATAAGGAAAAGCTGAACGAAGCGAAAAAGAGCGTAAAGAGAGCAATGAGAGAAGCATTCAACGAATTCGAACATAAAACATTGGCAAACAATCTAAACAAGAACCCTAAAAAGTTTTGGTCATATGTAAAATCGGTAAGCGGATCTAAATCCCCTATTCAGTCACTCGTTGACCACGATGGCACCGAAACAGAGGACGACCGAAGAAAGGCAGAAATACTGAATTCAGTGTTCCGAAACTGTTTCACTGCGGAAAATCGTAACACGGTCCCTGACTTCAGCCGTCGCACGGACGCCAAAATGGAAAATATTGAAATAAACGATATCGGAATTGAAAAACAACTGCTATCACTTAGTAGCGGAAAAGCATCCGGACCAGACGAGATACCCTTAAGATTCTACAGTGATTATGCTAAAGAACTTGCCCCCTTTCTATCAGCAATTTATCGTAGATCGCTGGAAGAACGTAAAGTACCTAGCGACTGGAAGAAAGCGCAGGTCGTTCCCATTTTCAAGAAAGGTCATAAATCAGATGCGAATAATTATAGGCCTATTTCGCTTACGTCAATCTGTTGTAGAATAATGGAACATGTTTTGTGTTCTCGTATTATGACGTTCTTAGATAATACAAATCTCCTTCATCATAACCAACATGGATTCCGCAAACAGAGATCATGTGAAACTCAGCTCGCCCTATTTGCCCAAGAAATTCACAGTGCCGTAGACACTGGCGAGCAGATTGATGCCGTATTCCTGGACTTCAGGAAGGCATTTGATACGGTTCCGCACTTACGTTTAGTGAAAAAAATACGAGCTTACGGAATATCGGACCAGGTTTGTGACTGGATTCAGGATTTCCTAGAAGAAAGAACACAACATGTCATTCTTAACGGTTCAAAATCTGCAGATGTAGAGGTAATTTCGGGAGTACCGCAGGGAAGCGTGATAGGACCTTTATTGTTTACAATATACATAAATGACTTAGTTGACAACATCGGTAGCTCCGTGAGGCTATTTGCAGATGACACGGTTGTCTACAAGAAAGTAGCAACATCAGAAGACTCGTACGTACTCCAGGAGGACCTGCAGAGGATTAATGCATGGTGCGACAGCTGGCAGCTTTCCCTAAACGTAGATAAATGTAATATAATGCGCATACATAGGGGCAGAAATCCATTCCAGTACGATTATGCCATAGGTGGTAAATCATTGGAAGCGGTAACGACCGTAAAATACTTAGGAGTTACTATCCGGAGCGATCTGAAGTGGAATGATCACATAAAACAAATAGTGGGAAAAGCAGGCGCCAGGTTGAGATTCATAGGAAGAATTCTAAGAAAATGTGACTCATCGACGAAAGAAGTAGCTTACAAAACGCTTGTTCGTCCGATTCTTGAGTATTGCTCATCAGTATGGGACCCTTACCAGGTTGGATTAATAGAAGAGATAGACATGATCCAGCGAAAAGCAGCGCGATTCGTCATAGGGACATTTAGTCAGCGCGAGAGCGTTACGGAGATGCTGAACAAGCTCCAGTGGCGGACACTTCAAGAAAGGCGTTACGCAATACGGAGAGGTTTATTATCGAAATTACGAGAGAGCACATTCCGGGAAGAGATGGGCAACATATTACTACCGCCCACATATATCTCGCGTAATGATCACAACGAAAAGATCCGAGAAATTAGAGCAAATACGGAGACTTACAAGCAGTCGTTCTTTCCACGCACAATTCGTGAATGGAACAGGGAAGGGGGGATCAGATAGTGGTACAATAAGTACCCTCCGCCACACACCGTAAGGTGGCTCGCGGAGTATAGATGTAGATGTAGATGTAGAACGACTGCTTATGTTGGTAGCGGAGTGCGCCAGCGGAGAGACATCCGTCATTGAGCCACATTTGCCACAGACGCGCCCATTTTCCGTTGGCTTCCTCTTCTCACGCAACCACAGGTCGTATCTCTCACAACAGAACGCCGTTACGAAACCACGGGCAAGTCTGCGCCGCGTTGCTAAGCCGTTCTTCTTGGTGTGACGCACATTTGGGCAATAAAACTGCAGGCACGCTTCATTTTTGCTCGCTCTCCACAATGGAATATCAAAGGTAATCCCTCTCAGTAGCTTATGATAAAAGCGCAGTCTGACGTAACAAGCAGTACTGAAATTGTATATGATACATTCTTATCATTTTTTCCCTTGCAATGTCAAGTTATCTTGCGCAGCATACTTAATAATACGACACTAGGCAGCAATTGAGATAGCAGTTATAAAATGCAGTAATATTTGACATAAAATTCATCCCTCACTATCTCACTATTCACGCCGTTGTGTGTACAACTGTCTGGCAGTTATTCCTGGCCGTTCCTCTGCTCGAGCCACTCAACAACTAGAACTGATACTTCTGGATCTGGCGTCTGTGATGGAGAAGTAGCGATTTCTCCACAGACATGCTTATTTCGTATACGTATTCAAGATCATATAACAGGTTACGACCCGCTCAACAGGTTAACCTTAGAAGATTCGCAATAAACATTACGATGTACGACTTGCAGTATTCCCCAAGACCTTGAATGCTTGTCTCTCAATATGCACGATACACTCGCTGCTCAGCGAATACCTCCTTCGTACATTTATTTCAGTTTTAAGTGGCACGTTGGCCCGCCTAGCAGATTAGAGGGCACTGTGCACAACATTACACGGCGTTCTCTTGCGTCTAAAACGGGAACCATCGAGTTGCAGTCATTTATTCCCAAAAGAGACGTAACTTACGCACTGTTGAAGTCATTCAAGTCAGGCAACCGACTATCTCCGGTCACTACCTGTTTGTGTCTTCTCTGCTCTCATCCCAGAATGGAAGAAGCTAAGTTGGTAATACTCTGTAGAGCTTCTCTGCTACGAAAAGTCATTTGCTTCCCAAGAACCGTTGAATACGCTCAGGAATAGGAGGGGAAGGACATGGCTTGTATACACAGAAAATGGTTCAAATGGCTCTGAGCACTATGAGACTTAACTTCTGAGGTCATCAGTCGCCTAGAACTTAGAACTAATTAAACCTTACTAACCTAGGGACATCACACACATCCATGCCCGAGGCAGGATTCGAACCTGCGACCGTATGTATACACACAAATAGCGCTTCAGTACTAACCTAATAATCATAACTAAATCTATACAACCAATTTACAATGTTTTTGACTACTGTCATCCGTCGACATGGGGTTGCACGGCGCAAAGGTGGAGGAGCAGCCGCCTGAGTTACTGCGTTCGCGTCGTCGCGACTTTAATACTTTGGCAGGCAATCTTGTATTGTTGTTATTGTTATGGAACGGAGAAAATGGTGTCGTTTCAGCATGAACAGCAAGAGACCCAGGACACTTCCTTGAGATACATCCGAGGTTACTTCTACATCTCCCGCTGACTCTCCTTAGAAGCTGCTGCGGCCTCCCTACCAAGAAATCCTCAATCCAGTCACATGTTTCTTCTAATACCCCACATGAACGTACTTTTGATGATAAGCGTAGTTTTGGTATTGAGTCAAATGCTTTGCGGGAAATCGACCTGACTGCCTCGATCTTCCACTCCCATCAAACAATGTACATACAACCCCTCTCCTTACAGTACTCTAACTTATTATTGTTTGTTTCAGTGAGTCTCCAGAATGTAGGAGCATTTTGACAGCCAGAGGACTGCGAAATTCAAGCCACACCAATAGTTATAATCATCTTTTGAAAGTTTTTGTGCCCCTTGTTTTCCGTGACTGGTAAGAAAAGTTGGAGAGAAATTCCGCCTTATGCAAGAAACCGTTTGGTAAGTTTTAGTTTACTCAAATATGCTTCAGCACGTTCTGTGCTATCGTCAGTGGTTTTTTCAATTTTTTTTATTTGAAAATTTTTAATACATGTCAATATCTTGTAATGGTTATATGACTTTTTTGGCTTAGTTACATGTACAGTGGAGTTATAATTAGGTGTCAAATTTTTACTTTAGTTTACACACACAGTTAAGGAAACATGTCATGGAGTGAGGAAGGCAGGAAGATTACTGTTCAACGTCCTATCGACAATGAGAACAGCTTTCAGAGGAATCATCCCTGCATTTCCCTTAAGGTTTGGGTGGTCAGACGTGGATCTGAACCGTCGTTCTCCAGAATACGAGTCCAGTGAACGATGGCTGTGGGTATCTGTTAGGGCGAATAGACGTGCGACTGTTGAGCAACTGACCGACCAGATGAACCAAGGGGCTACCAACAGTGTCTCTTCAACGATCGTCCAGCGAACGATGCTGCGTACGGGCCTCCGCAGCAAGTGTCTACATCGTGCACTCATGCTGACTGCTGTTCATCCATGACGAAGGCTGGAATTTGCACACCAGTACCGCATTTGGACGTCCACTGAGTAGTTATAAATTGTTTTTTCAGATGAATCTCGTTTTACGCTCTATCTGACACATGACGTTGGGTGTACGGCGTGAAACATCTGAAAGCAAACACCGTATAACAATCTTAGGAAAGTTCCCTTTAATTTGCGTCTATGGTCACAAACTTTTTGTTAACAAATTACCGGTTTCGGTCTTTAATGACCATCATCAGATCTGCATCTAAAATGGGAAAAGCATAAATACACTCGCAAACTATATACAGCTTAAGAACAGTACATAAACCATAGTGAAAAGTAGTACTGAAAAAATTTACATTATGCGCTTTAAATATGAAGAGGCATACCTGTTTCATAAAAACAAAGTCCTGATGTACTGCAGCCATAGTGGCATCGTCAAATGTTAAATGCGGAATCAGCATCAACATCGTCAAACACATATAAATAACATCACATGCACGAGTCATGTTGTCAGTAATACTACTGTTTAAAACAAGCTGCAGTACAGTAGCCACAAGATGCTTGAGTTGTAAGTTCACCAGATGTCGCTAATGTCGACATACACTAGTTTTCAATAATTAATTGAAACAGCGAAAATAAAGGGGTATACAATAGTTGAAGTCTGTAATAAGCTTATAACGTTTTACGGTTGTTTAATATTACCCAGTGCACTATCAACCGTGTTTAATATTTATGTCATTATCTAGAATATTGGCACTAGAGCACATGTCAACGGCTGTTTTTTAACTCTTTCTCTTTTTGACAGTATTACTTTTGTCGTGTTTTTCTTTTTATTGCTTTTTATTACTGTAATGCCTTTTATACGTTATAAGCTTATTACAGACTTCAACCATTGTATCCCCCTTTATTTCCCCCTTTATTTTCGCTTTCGGCCATTAAGGCCTTTGTCGGCAATAGACACACATTCGACATACACACACACACACACACACACACACACACACACACACACACACACACACACACTCAAGCAAACGCAACTTGCACACACGTCTGCAGTCTCAGATAACTGAAACCACACCACACTTATCTGAGACTGCAGACGTGTGCACAAGTTGCGTTTGCTTGTGTGTGTGTGTGTGTGTGTGTGTGTGTGTGTGTGTGTGTGTGTGTGTGTGTGTGTGCGTGTGCGTGTGTGAATGTGTGTCTATTGCTGACAAAGGCGCTAATGGCCGAAAGTTATAATTGTGTGAGTCTTTTTGTTCTGCCTATCGCGACTCAGCATCTCCGCTATATGGTGAGTACCAACTGTCTTTCTCTACTATAGTAGTATTCTAGTGATATACCGATCGCCATAAACACAACTTATTGCTCACTACGAAAACCGACTGCGTAGAAGAAAACATTTCACAAAAAATTTTTAATGAGAAATAATGTATGAGAGAGAAATAATTTGTCGGACTGCGAGAAAGAAAACAAAACCTCACATTTTCACAACAGGCCACAGTACAGCCTATTTATTTTTTACAATCGGTTTCAGTAGTAAGTCAGTAAATTGTTGTTTAGAAAAATATAAAGCCTATGTTCGTCTAAAGGCACGTTAGAGCAACATGTAAAAATTTGAAGTAAATCGGTCAAGAAATTTTCCAGTTACCTCTTTATGTATTACATATATATTCAAATATTAAAAAATATGTAGCCTGTGTCTGTCCAAATGTTCATTGAAGTATTATCTAAAAATTTGACGTCCATCGGTCAAGGACATTACGAAATTTTCGCTAACAACATTTCCCTTTTGTATATTACATCTATATTTATATATTATATGTATTAAAACATATAGCCTACGTACGTCCGATCGTTCATTAGTGTGTCGTGTAAAAATTTGCAGTAATTTGGTCAAGGACATTTTGAGATTTTTTCTAATAAAATTGGCCATATAGTAATACACCACATCTATTAAAGCACTGTTGTTGTTGTTGTGGTCTTCAGTCCTGAGACTGGTTTGATGCAGCTCTCCATGCTACTCTATCCTGTGCAAGCTTTTTCATCTCCCAGTACCTACTGCAACCTACATCCTCCTGAATCTGCTTAGTGTATTCATCTCTTGGTCTCCCTCTACGATTTTTACCCTCCACGCTGCCCTCCAATACTAAATTGGTGATCCCTTGATGCCTCAGAACATGTCCTACCAACCGATCCCTTCTTCTGGTCAAGTAGTGCCACAAACTTCTCTTCTCCCCAATCCTATTCAATACTTCCTCATTAGTTATGTGATCTACCCATCTAATCTTCAGCATTCTTCTGTAGCACCACATTTCGAAAGCTTCTATTCTCTTCTTGTCCAAACTATTTATCGTCCATGTTTCACTTCCATACACGGCTACACTCCATACAAATACTTTCATAAATGGCTTCCTGACACTTAAATCTATACTCGATGTTAACAAATTTCTCTTCTTCAGAAACGCTTTCCTTGCCATTGCCAGTCTACATTTTATATCCTCTCTACTTCGACCATCATCAGTTATTTTGCTCCCCAAATAGTAAAACTGCTTTACTACTTTAAGTGTCTCATTTCCTAATCTAATTCCCTCAGCATCACCCGACTTAATTAGACTACATTCCATTATCCTTGTTTTGCTTTTGTTGATGTTCATTTATATCCTCCTTTCAAGACACTGTCCATTCCATTCAACTGCTCTTCCAAGTGCTTTGCTGTCTCTGACAGAATTACAATGTCATCGGCGAACCTCAAAGTTTTTATTTCTTCTCCATGAATTTTAATACCTACTCCGAATTTTTCTTTTGTTTCCTTTACTGCTTGCTCAATATACAGATTGAATAACATCGGGGAAAGGCTACAACCCTGCCTCACTCCCTTCCCGACCACTGCTTCCCTTTCTAGCCCCTCGACTCTTGTAACTGCCGTCTGGTTTCTGTACAAATTGTAAATAGCCTTTCGCTCCCTGTATTTTACCCCTGCCACCTTTAGAATTTGAAAGAAAGCACTATGTAGCCTATATCCGTCCCAAAAATCTGAAATAAACCGGCCAAGAACTTTTCGAGATTTTTTGTAACAACCTTTCCCATTTATATATGGGAAAGGTGTCTGTGTGTGTGTGTGTGTGTGTGTGTGTGTGTTTGTTTGTTTACGATCAAATATCTTTTAGTATATCGAGTAAAAATTTGCAGTAAATCTGTCACGAACTTTTTGAGATCTTCGGTAATACTGTTAAACAACATTTTGTCTCGATGTAGTAGTATACATGAAAAGAGAAAATTTAGTTCTTGAACGGAAATGTATTATTTTCATATAGTATGTGTGTAACAATCTTATGAGGAAAGATATTTTAAGAAGGCCGCGAATTATGTTTTATGAAAAATGTGGGAAAGTGTCGGACTACGACTCCAGAGTTTTGGCGTTCAGTTGCTGGTCAGTCCTAGGATTTTTACCTGTCTCTTATCACTGCTGGTAATGGTCTTTCATGTGGATCCGATTCCATGTAAAACCGCAGATCCCTCTAAAACACGCTGGGGAAGAAGGCAAGGGCACACCCCTTCGAGCAGGACCATGCCAAGTAAGGGACTGTGGCAGCTTTAGATGGTTTTTTAACTCTCCGCTGAGTATTCTGAATTGAATCTTGAAATGAAGTAATAAGTAACTTTTTGGAGCATAGCACCTGTGAGTGAAATAGGGAAAGTCGTCTTGAACGTGGCTCGTTAAGACATCCATCTCACCGCACTCGGAACTGTTCTGTGGAAAACAAACGTAGGCGCGGCTGGGGAGTTTTTCCTTTTCTAATGTGAGGCGAGGTGGTTAACCCGCGCTGTGCGTTCTCCTCAGATTCGAGTACAAGGTGATTATACGGGTCCACAGGGCCGGACAGCCGGCTTGCTTATGCATGAAGCACATCATGCAAATGCAGCGCCACGCCGCGCCATACAATGGCTGCCGCCGGCCGCCTCTGCCAGTCATTACTCCTTGTTTGGACCCCGTCTTTATGCCTTACGTGTTCACCGTCTTCTGTTTAGCCAGATACGTGGCAGCGCCACGCGACCAACGTTCCGATCCGTATAGTGACACACAGCAGTACGAAATGGCTGCTTCGTGTTGTAATTTAATGGTTATGAAACATTAAGATATGTCATTCACAAAGTACAACGTATAATGCAAAAGGCAAATAAGGGAGCACGTTTTAGGTGGTTATGGAAACATTTGGAAAGTGTATCAAATTAGTGAATGAGGAAACAGCAGACTTTGTGTTACAGTTATGAACGATGGAGTGGGCTCCTCGCATTGTACAACGTTGAAGAACAGGCCACTGTACTGAAATCTGAAAGATTAAAATTGTGTGTCGGACTGCGACCCGAACCTGGGAGCTTAGCCTTTTGTGGACAAGTGCTATACCAACCACGCTACCCGAGAATGACTCACGACCCCATCCCCCGTCACATCTAGACTTCCGCCAATAGAGTCCATACAAAGTACAATGGCTCGTACACGGTCAGTCGGCAGGGCAAGGGTGGGGAAAGCAGTAGTGGTGGGGGTTAAGGGCAGACGCTGTAGGGGAACTGCTGAGCATTGAAGCTCACTTTTTTTTTTGTATATATTGCAGCACCTCCACACTCACACTTGCATGGTGACAATTCAAAAATATCTGTCACCTCTGCTTTGGTTAGTAACTATTAAGAATTCCACTGGCAATGCAGCAGATTTATTTTCACTTGGCTTGTTAACAATTTGTAACTTTCATAAAAGCGTCATGAGCGGCGAATTTTGAGTAAAACCTACACAGTTCTCTTGTTGCCATATTAAAATCTGCTTCCTTAGCCATAATACAGTGGAGTTTAAACAGTGACACCTCATTAACATGTTGTACAGACGAAACTGCGAGAGGATTCTGAAACGGTGGTTTATTAAGTTCGTTAAGTGAGGAACGAAGGAAAAGTGAAGTCAGTAGCTTATGAAAAAGCACGGATACCAATTGTGAATAGCTGGATCGCGATTTGGACCCAACTCTTTCCGGCCAGCGCCTATGCTCCTCCCATCTGTCCTGGCTTGTAGGACGTTAGATCAAGCTTGAATCCACATTACGCTTTCTTAACAGATGCACAGCAGTTTCCTTTATTCCTACTAATAAGTCAAAGACTTAAATCGCCTTTCCCATTACCGATTGTTCGTGTTTGGATTTCGTATAGCTTCCGGAGGTTTGCTACTGCTTCTGTGAGTTGATTATTCTGGTTTCTTTGTCTTCCTTATTGCCATTTACCAACATTCAAACAGAGATGCCAGTCGTTGCATCAAGTGGAAGTATTGTAAGTTTTTTTTTTCTTTTTTGCCTGGATTGAGGATTTCTTGGTACAGAGGAAGCAACGTATTAATTACTTGGATCGAAAGGCACCGACAGATGTAGAAGTAGCTGCGAGTATACCCCAGATGAGTAAGCTGATAATGTATATTATTACCTAGCAGGCTATGCTAATAGCAGTCACAGACGTTTTACTGATGATACAATTATCTGTAATGAAGTTGTGTATGAAAATACTCCACAAATATTCAGGCAGGGCTTGATAAGATTTCTAATTGGTGCAAAGACTGAGAAGTTGCTTTAAATGTTCAGGAACGTAAAACTGTGCATTTTACAAAACTAAAAACCGCAGTGTCCTATGACTACAGTCAGTCGCAATTGGTGCCAGCGAACTTTTCCAAATTTCTGGTGTAACAATTTGTAGGGATATCAAATGGAACGATCACATGAGCTCAGTCGAAGGAGACAGGATACTTGAAAAACGCATTCCGTTTACACAGTAGACTGCTTACAAAGCACATGTGGGTCCCAGCTTAGGAAATTGTTCAAGTGAATAGCATCTACGCCAAATAGGACTAACACGGCATATCGAATGTATACGAAGTAGACCAACACGGTTACAACTTCCTTTCATTCACGAGACGTTGCCATGGGAAAGTCGATAAAACCCGCACTGGTGGACCCTTCAATATACATTCGAACAATCCTGGATAGCCTTAAAAAATTTCAACAAACAGTATTAAGTGAGGAATCAATAATATTTATTGTTATATCCAACACCCTTCTCACATTTTCCTAATATTTTATTTTTATTAGATTTGGTCTACATTTTTGTATCAAAATTTTCAAAAGTTATAATGCAGTGCATTCAGAATTATTTTTTCTGGAGATGCTGAGGTATGAATCAAGGAGTTTCATAGTCGCGTCGTACGTACGAAGAACGAGGACCGTTGTCAAAGTAGGTACCTCACGATGGAACCACAACAGAAAACCGATAGCCAATAGCTGCAAATTTATAGAACAACTCTATTGTGATACCAGTTTCAGTATCTCGGTCCCTAACACGATACGAGGTAAGCCATCCAGTCTTTTGAGCTTACTAAAGTAACCACTATATCAAACGGGTTTCCGTAGACATCTTCATAACAAACGCGGACACTTGACACATCTAACGTTAGATGCGTGTAGTGCTCACATCTGTTGTGAAGATATCTACGGAAATCAGTTTGATATGGTGCTTCCGTTAGTAAGCGCAAAAGACTGGATGGCATATCTCGTTTCGTACATAACGGCCTGAAGATAGCGCCAGTGGGGCACTGAAACTGATAGCAAAATTAAATTATTCCATAAATTTGCGATTGTTGGGTATCGTTTCTTGCGAGTCATCGATCAGCCGCAGTCCCATTCTTCCATTTATATAATATGGAATTACAGAGGCAACTAAGGACAGTCGCTGACGGACGCAGCAACGAACAAGAGACGTCGGCAGACACACGCCCTCAAAGAATTCTCATGGGCCACTGCTGACGGAAGATTACTTACGTCAGAGCATTGCGCCGCTCTTCCCATACTCTAATCATCGCCTAAGATGACACACCACGCAGAATCGCCTTACTTCAGATGCTGCAACGTTAGTGGTGTTAGAAGCCAGAACTGTGTATAAAAGTTTATAGTCAATTTACATTGAGAGATGACTATCAGTCTGTACTGTATCAAGTGATAAGTTGTAGAGTTCAGCGACAGTAACAAATGAATTTTGTTTCCAAATTAAGTATTCCATTATGTTCAAGTCTTAACAAAGTCATCTAATATGTTGTGCTTGTTGTAGTATCTGTACGGCCTTATCCAGAAGTAAATCCAGGCTTCCTAGGACCCATTAGAGTGCCGACGCGAATGTTCCAAGTGTTCTTTCGTCCGGCACTACATTCGCCATCGAAGCAAACACTCGACACTTACTTTCTTCCTACCCCAACCTTCTCTTATACTCGAGAACAATAATGTATAGTCAGATTTCGAATACGATTTTGCATTTTGACTACCGTTGCAATCATTTGAATTCGCCTTTGATACTAGTCAAGAAGTTTGTGGTGAGCATTTCTTTGCCTTTCGTAATTGTAAAACCTACCATATTTCCTATTAGTCTAGTCACTGAGTAATTTTAAGTGCTACGGTAAAATATTTGTGGTTGTTTAACACCACATGTATTTGAATGTTGGAAGAATTCATTTCTTGCATTAGCGTTAACTCATTTTTAGTCCGTAATCACTTTTTCAAGTCGTCTTCACATACATATTTGCAAGCTCGTGGTGGAGGATCCGTAACTTCTGTTATCAATTTCAGCTCCAGCTGCAAAACTTCTTATAATCTAGGAACGAACTGAAGCATCCTTGATACACCGAGATGACACGATTAGAGTAATTACGCGTGCTCAGAGGCATTTAAGTAAACATTCTTTTCGCACTCCGTATGTAAACGGAACTACAAGAAACCGTAATATGTAAGTTTGAAAACAAGCAAATTGTGTTTCGTTCCATTAATATTAATTAAGAACAGATTTTCGGCTAATTAGACCGTCATGATCACCACGTCACACGTGACGATGCGCTCTTAAGCCAAAAGCCCTTTCACAAAAAAGAAATGTTAACTGACCGAAATGCAGTTTTCCTGCTTTTCGACCATAAATATGAAATTGTTCTACGAAGATGTAACAAGAAGAAATCATCAATGGGGTAACCTTAACCAGTTATGCAATGTGAGGTAGCCTCTGCCAAGCCATTCACGATGGACGTTGAAATAGTTAGTCCGAATATTCCCGGGATTTAATGCTGAATTTGTAAGCTCCTCTCCATATATCTTCTCACTGGATATAATTCTGATCCTTCTCCTAATCTAAGGGCTGCACAGAAAACGAGCTCACAAACTTTAATAGCTGGTAGCAGGATTCTGTGTGAGGTCGCAAGTTAACAAAGAAGTCGTCAAGTACGGATCAAGGACAGCGTTTGTTTTAACAGTTTTGTATCATTTTCACAAAACATCCAGTTATTATTCTTAAAAGACTATGTGCAACTAAGTTACTGACAGCCCAATGTTTAATGCGAATCATATTCGACAGTAAACGTGCTAGATCAGTGTAGGCTGCTGCCAAAATTCGTCACGTGTCCAAACAGCATCTCTTTATCACCCATATTCCGGTGCGCGTTAGTGTGTGCCAAACCAGGCCTATTGCTACCAGAAACAGATAGTAATGTACCCTTAAAGTTACATTACAATATACACTGTCCACTCACATTAATGTGAGCACCTGTCAAAAGTCTGAATAACCACCTTTTGCAGGGCGGACCGCTGCGAGGCGTGGAGGAAGAGTTAATGGCGTTCTGGAGTACCGACAGAGATTTGGAGCCATGGTAGCTCCAGAGCCATGGCCAATAGCGTTAGGTTTCTCGGTTGATGAGCCATGGCGCGAACAGTCCGAACAAGATGGTCCCACAGATTTTCGATTGGCTAAAATCCGGGGAGTTTGGTGGCCAGGGAAGTACGTAAACGCATCCTGATGCTCTTCGAACCACGCACGTACACTGCGAGCTGTGTGACAGGCTGCATTGTCCTGCTGGTAGGTGCATCATCTCGAGATGTGCTCACTGTGATGGCTGACTACTGACAGGTGCCTTGTACTTAGTCGGCACGTTCTCCAGGCGCCTTCCAACTTTTCCATTGGTGCGCTTTTGCCTCCTTAGCACAGAGGGATTTCCTTCCAGCTTTTCCTACCCTGTCGTTTCAGTTCTACTGACCCTATGCGTGGACCATTGATCCATTCAACAGTTTCACATATTACTTTACATGTGCAGAAAAGGTTCATATTTGGTGCAAGTCGGCCGCTGTGGCCGAGCGGTTCTAGGCGCTTCAGTCCGGAATCGGGCTGCTGCTATGGTCGCAGGTTCGAATCCTGCTTCGGGCATGGATGTGTGTGATGTCCTTAAGTTAGTTAGGTTTAAATAGTACTAAGTCTAGAGGACTAATGACCTCAGATGTTAAGTCCCATAGTGCTTAGAGCCATTTGAACCACTTGGTGCAAAAACATAAAATAAACAGAAATAGCAAAATAATATCGTAAAATGCATGATCTACAAACGACAGAAAGCTATGAATGATATAAACTGTCGATGTTACAACATCCTTATCGTAAACAAAGTGAGCAAGCAATGGGCCTAAATGATTTAAAACCTAGAATTCACTTAACTGATAATTACCTCGAATAAAACGGTCATTGACACACAGTCAACATGGGTTTAGAAAACATCGTTCCTGTGAAACTCAACTAGCTCTTTATTCACACAAAGTGTTGAGTGCTATTAACAAGGGATATCATATCGATTCCGTATTTCTGGATTTCCGGAACGCTTTTGACACTGTACCACACAAGCGGCTCTTAGTGAAATTGCATGCTTATGGAATATCGCCTCAGTTATGTGACTGGATTTGTGATCTCCTGTCAGAGAGGTCACAGTTCGTAGTAACTGACGGAAAGTCAACGAGTAAAACAGAAGTGATTTCTGGTGTTCGCCAAGGTAGTGTTATAGGCCCTTTGCTGTTCCTTATATATATAAAGGATTTGGGAGACAATCTGAGAAGCCGTCTTCGGTTGTTTGCAGACGACGCTGTCGTTTATCGACTAATAAAGTCATCCGAAGATCAAACCAAACTGTAAAACGATTTAGAAAAAATATGTGAATGGTGCGAAAAGTGGCAGTTGACCCTAAATAACGAAAAGTGTGAGGTCATTCACATGAGTGCTGAAAGGAACTCGTTAAACTTCGGTTACAGGATAAATCAATCTAATTTGAAAGCCATTAATTCAACTAAATACCTAGGCATTATAATTACGAACAACTTAAACTGGATGGAACACATAAAAAATGTTGTGGGGAAGGCTAACCAAAGACTGCGTTTTATTGGCAGGACACTTAGAAAATGTAACAGACCTACTAAGGAAACTGCCTACATTATACTTGTCCGTCCTCTTTTAGAATACTGCTGCACGGTGTGAGATCCTTACCTGATAGGACTGACGAAGTACATCGAAAAAGTTCAAAGAAAGGTAGCACGTTTTGTATTATGTCGGAATATGGGAGAGAGTGTCACAGAAATGATACAGGATTTGGGCTGGAAATCATTAAAAGAAAGGCGTTTTTCGTTGCGACGGAATCTTCTCACGAAATTCCACTCACCAGCTTTCTCCTCTGAATGCGAAAATATATATATATATATATATATATATATATATATTTTTACACCGACCTACATAGGGAGGAACGATCACCATGATAAAATAAGGGAAATCAGAGATCGTACGGAAAGATATAGGTGTTCATTCTTTCCGCGCGCTATACGAGATTGGAATAATAGATAACTGTGAACGTGGTTCGATGAACCCTCCATCAGGCACTTAAATGTGATTTGCAGAGTATCCATGTAGATGTAGATGTATGTCGTAATTGCGATTGGCGAACATGACTATGAACACTTAAATTGTTACCGGGAGAGATAAGTTCATTATTTCGATAACATTAAATATCAGTTTTCGAACATTGGTTGGTTGTCTAAAAGTACTCAATGCAGAATACTCTACTATGTACAATTCTGAGCCTCAAGACCAGTTAATCTACAGCGTTAAATGTGATCGACTTTTAGCTCTGTTGTTAATATGACATGTTAAATTAATATTGCTACTTGCATTAGGGGGCACAATAATATACTCTTTATCACTTTCATTAACGCAACGGCACTACTCTTTCTCTGGCACCGATATAGCCTTAGATTCTGCAATGTAACTAATTCTCGGCATGTTAGAGCGTGAAAGACATTAGCAGTAGTCAACACGTTGTGGCCACAGTCAGTCTGATCAGTCTTTTTAAGAAAGAGGAACATAAAGAAGTCAGATGGAATAGTAGCTTCCCACCATATGTCACGGGAGCTAAGACAATTGCGTCGTTAAAAGTCGCCACTTGAGAAATGATTCGCATGTTCACAGGCAGACTTTAAAAGCCCTTAGCGCAGCAAGATACAAACCGAACTATAAAACAGGCAATTTTATGGCCAGTCTAACCAGGCGACAACAGCTGCAAGATATAACTGTATGTCGGACTTGTTCTTTCCATTGTTCACTTTCATTTAAATAGTGAAATATTACATGTGCTTGTATCTCCAATAGGGTATTCGAATTTACTTTGCGAGCTCCGCAAAAATACGGACAATGAAATACGTTCAGTAAATGTCAGTTCACATACTGTCTTCACATGACGTCGTTGCAGTCGTCTTAGCGGTGGGTTATTTCATCCTACATCACGGTGATAATACGTATTATAAGCAGATTTTCTTGTTTAACAACCGTTACCGTACACGGAAAAATTACCACGATGTCTAGATTTGTCACTGAAAACCGTGACAAGCGGAAAAAAACTGTGCTGGTAGTGAGTAGTGTATGCCTTGTTATCGAATGTGTTCAAGCGGTGCGGTTGTTCCCCCCGTATCACGAACTGTCCTGCCAACAATGCTGATTCGACAGTAGAATCACTATGTGGCGTGTGGTCCCAGGCTACAACCGTGCTATCTAAATATGGCCGCGGCGACTTTAGGTTTTAAATTACTGCAGGAACAGATGAATATGAATAGTTTTTCAGCTATCAGTTACGGTTCTTTACAGGAAAGTGTTTACGAGCAAGAAGCAAGACATGTTTAAACTAGTGTTTCGTGATTCTCAATCGTGAAATAAATAAATGAAGCCTCCTAAATGTATAGCTGCTATTGGAAACGTTATAGTAAGAAGTCAAAAATAGCGCGGTCCATAACTTCGTTTTTTGAAAGTCGGTCTCCCAGCTGATGAATTCAAGGATATAGATGTCATACATCCTCTTTTATTGGAGTTGGTGTGTATAAATAGAGATAAGCAAAAGTTTTATTCGATACTATGAAAGAACTGCCATAAAACGAGCACTGAAGGAAGATGTATGAAGCTGCTACTGTAGCTGCTACTTTCGTGTGAGGTGGAAGAGCTATGTCAGGAAGCCATAAATACACTCCTGGAAATTGAAATAAGAACACCGTGAATTCATTGTCCCAGGAAGGGGAAACTTTATTGACACATTCCTGGGGTCAGATACATCACATGATCACACTGACAGAACCACTGGCACATAGACACAGGCAACAGAGCATGCACAATGTCGGCACTAGTACAGTGTATATCCACCTTTCGCAGCAATGCAGGCTGCTATTCTCCCATGGAGACGATCGTAGAGATGCTGGATGTAGTCCTGTGGAACGGCTTGCCATGCCATTTCCACCTGGCGCCTCAGTTGGACCAGCGTTCGTGCTGGACGTGCAGACCGCGTGAGACGACGCTTCATCCAGTCCCAAACATGCTCAATGGGGAACAGATCCGGAGATCTTGCTGGCCAGGGTAGTTGACTTACACCTTCTAGAGCACGTTGGGTGGCACGGGATACATGCGGACGTGCATTGTCCTGTTGGAACAGCAAGTTCCCTTGCCGGTCTAGAAATGGTAGAACGATGGGTTCGATGACGGTTTGGATGTACCGTGCACTATTCAGTGTCCCCTCGACGATCACCAGTGGTGTACGGCCAGTGTAGGAGATCGCTCCCCACACCATGATGCCGGGTGTTGGCCCCGTGTGCCTCGGTCGTATGCAGTCCTGATTGTGGCGCTCACCTGCACGGCGCCAAACACGCATACGACCATCATTGGCACCAAGACAGAAGCGACTCTCATCGCTGAAGACGACACGTCTCCATTCGTCCCTCCATTCACGCCTGTCGCGACACCACTGGAGGCGGGCTGCACGATGTTGGGGCGTGAGCGGAAGACGGCCTAACGGTGTGCGGGACCGTAGCCCAGCTTCATGGAGACGGTTGCGAATGGTCCTCGCCGATACCCCAGGAGCAACAGTGTCCCTAATTTGCTGGGAAGTGGCGGTGCGGTCCCCTACGGCACTGCGTAGGATCCTACGGTCTTGGCGTGCATCCGTGCGTCGCTGCGGTCCGGTCCCAGGGCGACGGGCACGTGCACCTTCCGCCGACCACTGGCGACAACATCGATGTACTGTGGAGACCTCACGCCCCACGTGTTGAGCAATTCGGCGGTACGTCCACCCGGCCTCCCGCATGCCCACTATACGCCCTCGCTCAAAGTCCGTCAACTGCACATACGGTTCACGTCCACGCTGTCGCGGAATACTACCAGTGTTAAAGACTGCGATGGAACTCCGTATGCCACGGCAAACTGGCTGACACTGACGGCGGCGGTGCACAAATGCTGCGCAGCTAGCGCCATTCGACGGCCAACACCGCGGTTCCTGGTGTGTCCGCTGTGCCGTGCGTGTGATCATTGCTTGTACAGCCCTCTCGCAGTGTCTGGAGCAAGTATGGTGGGTCTGACACACCGGTGTCAATGTGTTCTGTTTTCCATTTCCAGGAGTGTATATTCTACATAGATTCTAAAGACTTCTAAACCTTTTTGTAAATTTCAACACCGGTATTTCTATGCTAAGTGGCAGCAGCTTATAAACTGTCCTTTTTTGATTACGGTCTTTGTATACAATGCTTTCGACATCCTGTAACTGTGATCGAAGACATATCGAAATCAAAAAATTCGTAGTGCTTTCAGTGTATTAGTGAACCACAGTAAAATATTAACATTAACTTTGGATTCTTTTTTAAAATAATTGTAATGAATTTACTGAGTCCTTCTGCCAAAGCGTTGCAAATGCCTGGTACTAAGAAGCATATAGATGAGCAATGAACCATTAAAGAATTATGAATCACAAAAAGCTAGTAAACCGAAGGGTGATGAAAAATCTCGTTGTGAATGGTATAGTGTCTTAAGGGGAGTTGGAACGCCCTATCCCGATAATGTTAAATTTAGTGACTTGGCTTCCCTGTATTTCAGGAACCACTGTAGCCATTGACATGAAACTTCTATAAAACATTAAAATGTATGTTCTGAGTCTACTGAACTACAATAATTGCATTTTAGCCACTACCTTTGAAAATACAATTTTTTAATTACATGCTTAAAATTTTGTGTACTTTTTTGTACGTTATCCTAAATAATTTTAATTATACATAACATTACGTTCTTCTTTTAGTTCAGTCGACTCAGAATATGTATGTTGTTACTCCCTGAAAATTTGAATACTCTACTCAAAGTGGTTTCTGAGATTTAGGGAAAAATGCAACAGAAAATGTAAATTTTCAGGAACGGCTTCCTAAGTTTCAAAAGACTGTAACTCACTTAATATACGCTTAATTTTTTACTGTTAGTCACTCAGAAGCACCCTGAACCATACTGTATATCATCCTTTAGATCTTTGTCCAAATTTTTTCTTCTTTTCTTCTTTCTGGACTCGCTTCGTGGCTAACCGTGCTGTGCTTTATCAATTCGAACCTTGTCCATCCGTTCAAGTTCTCTGATGGAGTTTGCTCTAGGATTAATTCCCATATGCTGCAGCACTTTCACCCTACCAACGTTGCCATCATTAAAAGCGATAACAGCGTCACTGACCCCCCTACCCCCCCTACCCCCCCCCCCACCCCTCCCCCACCCCCGACTGTAGCGTCTTCATTCCAACAAAAACATGTTTTGGTAAGCGAGTCCATATAAGATTATTTAACGACTCATTGGTATTTTGAGTCTGACCATGCAGACACTTCTTCAGTAATTCAGGATTTGCCAGGTCTCTATAAATAGGTTTTAGGATATTCATGACTGCTGCTGCTGCTGGGATGGAATGTTTATGGCTGTATGAACTGTTTGAGTACTGAACATTGCGGTAATTGCACCGTGAATCAGGTCCAGGAGGACAAAGGTGGTGTACTGGTTTTTCATCAGTTGACAGTCTGTGGAAGAAGGTAGCCCATACTGCCTGCTTCGTTTTCAACAAATCCTCAGTATTATTTCTAACGGCCATCACATAATTAATACCGCTGTAGTTCATCAATCATTTTTTTGTCAGTCTGCCTCTTATGGTTTTAGCATCAGAAAGTTTCCTGTCTTTCAAACTTGTTTGAACTTCCTCAACCTAGTGCCCATAATCTTCTAGACATGAGCTATACATTCCAGTTTCGTAATAATCTTCTCACCATAAAGCTGACCGGCTACTACACTGTTGTATGCTTTTGAGTCTCCATCACCTAAGAACTTCGTGTAACACACTCCCCTTTCGTTCACAGATCGACTAAAAGTTTCAGTAGCTGCAGAGGCCTCCATACACCACTTGTTCCTTCATAATTTCTGTCACGGATATGCCCTTCTTCATTCCCTGATTTACACTTATAACAATGTTTGGTTAAAATCTGGAAAAATATTACCTTTCCAGTATCCACACTGGTCACCGTAGCAACAGAATTCATAGAACTGGTGCTGCGCTTCATCGTGTTGGGGCTTATGGCGACTCAACGTCGAGGTCATCAGCGCCCTGACACGCGTTGATGGGAACGAATGTGGACAGACCTAATAAAACTGAAACACACATGCAAAGAAAGCAGGAAAAGAAGGAAAATGCGACATAAGAAAGTAGAACGTAAGGAAAGGGAAAACGTAGCAACAAGAATGCCACAGTAAATTGTCATTGGCTGGCCACTTACATAAAATATAGACGAGCTTGTCACACAGTGAGCAAATTAAGATCCTCTCCCTAAAATCTTTGTAAAAACGTTTGACATGGCACAGAACTTTAAAACTTTAACCACACTCGTCCGAGTGTTGCCTAAAAGACATGGCAGGTCCGCTGGCAAGTCAGCCGCAGCCCGCTGGTCAGAAAATAAAACGCAATCCAATAAAACGTGGCGCACAGTGACCTGGACGCCACAAGCACCACACATCGGAGGGTCCTCCCGCCGGAGCAGGAAGCCGTGCGTCATAGGGCTGTGTCCTATCCGAAGCCGAGTGAGGAGAACCTCGTCCCGTCGATGGGGCTGAAAGGAAGTACACCACACACGCGTTGTGGGCTTGACTATACGGAGCTTATTGTCAGTCACTTCCAGCCACTCATCCTCCCACCGACGCATGACCCATGAGCTCAACAGCGAGGTGAGTGCGTGCAAGGGGATAGCACACTGAGATACTTGTGGGCCGAGACACGCCTCCTTGGCTGCGAGATCTGCCCTTTCATTCCCAGCAATGCCGACATGCCCCGGAACCCAGCAGAAAGCCACCACCTTCCCCAGTCGCTGTAGTTGGAGGAGGGCATCCTGGATGGTCCGGACCATTTTTTGTGCTGGATACAAACGTTGCAATGAGTGAAAGGCACTTAGTGAATCGGAACAGACAAGAAATTTAGCACAGGAATAATGTCTCATCTGCTCCAGCGCCCGCAAGATCGCAGACAATTCTGCATCGAACACAGTAAAAGTCTGAAGCAGTCGGACCTTGAGGACACGATCCGGAAAAACAACAGAGCAACCAACGGAATCCCCTTGTTTCGACCCATCCGTAAAAACAGCTACATAGTCGTGGTGCTCAGATAAAATGGCAGAAAATGCTGCATTAAAAACGGTGGCAGGAGTGCAATCTCTCTTGTACTTCGTTTGCAGCATGCTTAATTGATTCACATGCAACAGATTCCACAGCAGTTCCAATAAATCCTGCATACTTGTCGATTTTACAAGGTGGACGTGGGATATTCATCACGACACACTTTGTTTCTGCTGCAGTGTGTCTTTTGTCAATAGCTCCCAATCCATAAAAACAACCTAACATTTACTTCAAAATAATTTTCTTTACACTTATCACAATTGAATCAGTATATTTACAACCGGCACAATAACGATAAGTTTCCTGGCTAGTCCTTTTGATACCTCACTGTCTTTATGTAAACAAACCGGCCCTCCACATGTTTTACAACACACACATTCACCTAACGCACTTTTTAGGATGTGTAAATCTATCGGAATATAACCTAACCTACCATTTACATCACATTCGTTCTGAGAAAACTGTGTATCACAACGTTTTATTTTAACCTTCGAAACACTAATCGGTATTTCTCTAGATATTGACGAGTTTGCCTGTATTTCATTGTCTGTAACTTTGTAAGTAGGCTGTTTAGGTTCTTTTATTGGTAACGCCACGTAGCGCTCTGTATGAAAATCACTGGCTGTGCTGTGTGCAGTCTGTGGCTGGTTTGCATTGTTGTTTGCTATTGTAGTGTTGGGCAGCTGGATGTTAACAGCGCGTAGCGTTGCGCAGTTGGATGTGAGCCGCCAGCAGTGGTGGAGTGAGGAGTGAGATGGCGGAGTTTTGAGAGCGGATGATCAGGACAGAGACAGTAAACTTGTAAGACTGGATATATATATATATATATATATATATATATATATATAAAATGACTTCTAAACACTATTAAGGTAAATACATTGTTTGTTCTCTATCAAAATCTTTCATTTGCTAACTATGCCTTCAATAGTTAGAATCTTTTATTTAGCTGGCAGTATTGGCGCTCGCTGTATTGCAGTAGTTCGAGTAACGAAGATTTTTGTGAGGTAAGAATTCATGAAAGGTATAGGTTATTGTTAGTCAGGGCCATACTTTTGTAGGGATTACTGAAAGTCAGATTGCGTTGCGCTAAAAATACTCTGTGTCACTTTAGTGAATGTCTGAGTACGTTCAGTTTTGCTCAGCTGTTTGAAAATCAAATAACATCAGATGTTTATCAGCACAGTAATTCATTAATTTTTCTAAGGGGACGTTTCATAACTTCACACATTACATGTTGTACACAATGTTTCCCTTTATTCGCAAATCTAGTACCATGAAACCTACGTTTCTTAAAAACACTTCCTTTTGACGTCATACTTTACTTTTTGAGAGATTTACGAGTCTATTCGTCACTTTTCCTCGGATAAACGTTATCACTTAGACATACGACGCATGTTTATACTATGAAACAATACGATACTGTTTTTGACAGTGCTACCAGTACAAAAACTAATTTAACCTTTATAATACAGCAATCGACCGCATTCTATATAAAAAATATTAGTGATTTTATTAGATCTTGAAGTAATGCCCGTAAAAAATTTTAACATTTTCAACTGATGTATATCATATTTAAAAAAATAAAATAAAATACTTCCCATGTGAGATTATAAGTTATATATATATATATATTTATATATATATATATATATATATATATATACTGGAGATTTTATAATGAGATGAAAATCCGAAAATTTGAAAAACAATTTTTTTTCCGTTCTAACTCCCCGTAACATGTTGGTACTGCTCTTGCCTATTACCGGAAAAAATACTTTTACGACGTATTCAAAATTCTGATGAAATTCTGGAAAAGTTATGTATTTAGCATCAGTTTACAAGCTAAAGTTGCGGTATGGACCGTGTATTTCGTCCACTGCATGCGGCGCGTCGCGACCCGCTCTTATCTCCACGGAAGAAACGTTTAAAACAGCCGCCACTAACCGCTGCTAGAGCGCTCGCCCTACATGGCCATACACCACCAAAGGACGCCGAGTTCACATCACCTCTCTGCCTGCTATTGTGATTGGCTCGTGCGTCTTCCTAAGCCACCGCACTCAAGACCTTTGCCTCACTTTACCATCAGATTATCATCAGACTACAGAATACTAAGTTATGCATACTCTGTACTGTATATATCTATCTACGATGGTTGGACCTTAAATAGTGGCAACTATTTATTCACAACCAATACAAAAAGTTACATTTTTGCACCTGTTACTGTCCTTCAAAGTAGTCGCCAAAGTTGTGTAGAACCCGTTGCCAGCGATGTGGAAGGCATAGTATACCGTTAGCAGAGCCCGTTCTGCTGATGGTGAGAATGGAGCAGTGTACTGTCTGTCGAATCTCTGGAACAGTTCTGAAGCGAATGCCACGAAGAGGTTCCTTCATCTTCGGAATCAAATCAAAGTCTCAAGGACTTAAGTCCGGGGAATATAGTGAATGGTTCAGCACTTCCCAGTCCCATCGACCGAACAGAGCAACCATAGCTGGCGGAGCGGTTCTACGCGCTACAGTCCGGAACCGCATTGCTGCAACGGTCGCAGGTTCGAATCCTGCCTCGGGCATGGATGTGTGCGATGTCCTTAGGTTAGTTAGGTTTAAGTAGTTCTACGTCTAGGGGACCGATGACCTCAGATGTTAAGTCCCATAGTGCTTAGAGCCATTTGAACCAAAGTAGAATAAATACGATAGAACTGGAATAAACACATATACGGGCGATGCCGAGTACTCATGTAGCTTTAAATCAATACATTTATATTTTAATCATTCTCTAGTGTTTGATGTGTTCTAGAGTATTCATTCAGCTTGTTGCACCGACGAGCACAACAAAAATTTCGAAAATAGCTTGCTTACTTTGAAAAGAACGTATCCACAAAACCCGATTTCTCATGTTCTTGTTAACTTTTTTTCTTTGTGGAAAGCAAAATCACTCACTTTGACTACTTTGCCTTCGTCCGTTTCGCGGCAACTCTGTGGCCGGTGTAAACACTTGCGTCCCCGAAATGTGTCGCCGCAAACAGTGGCCGACGCTGTTGTCGACTTCGTTGCTGCAATTCGTGTGACCGGCAACCTTGCCGTGTCATTTGTCGGCAATCTGAAATGTCTAGTGCCACTGTAAACATGTCTTTAAACACTTTACAGGGAGTTGGATGTGCGTTGTTGCGGTGGCATGCTGGTGCGTCCAGGTGGAGATAGCCGAGCGTCCGGTGGCCCGGTTGCATATTTATTAGGGCGCGCGGGTCTCACTTTCGCGGCTGCGCGAGGAATCTGAATAAGGTGACACACAACACGCCCTGCAGCCACAGCCACAGCCGTAGCCACAGCCGAGGCTGTCTGCTGCCGAGATGCGAGCATCAGCCTCACACGACGCCCTGCCTCTCCGCGGTCTGCTTATACGTGCCAGCCAACCGTCTCCCTCCCACCTGCACTCTGCAGAGAAATGCGTCACCTCACATAGTAATGAACCTGCTCCAAATATTTAGACGGTTGATATTGACATCTTTCTGACAGATTGAAAGTGGAGCACATAAATTAAAACCAGGTTAGCAATGCGAAAGAGGTATTTTGAAAGAAAAGGAGAATTTTGTGTAATAATGTGAAGTGATCTCTTCTATCGTGCTGAATCGTGGACACTGAGGAAGAACAAGCGTTTGAGACGTGGACATGTTGGAGGATGGAAAGAAGAAGCTGAATGGATAGAGTGAAAAATTGAGAGGTACTGAGAAGAGTGGGAGAGCAAAGACATTAGTGAACATGATAAAAAGAACACAAGGAAACTGGACAGGACATGTATTAAAAAAAGGAGGGCTTATGAAAACAGTCTGAGAAAAGTATGAGGAAGGTAAGAGAAGACAAAAGAGGAAGAGATTTCGGCTCCTGGATGTTGTGATGGACGGCAGCACATACAGCAAAACTATGAAAGTGTTCTTAACGCCAGCACGGACGGGCCTTCTCTACGTCAGGGATTCCTACTATCAGCAAGGAATGTAGATCTTATGATTTCTGTAGTAGATCAAAACGGTCATCAACAAATAAAAAGTGACAACTTATACGTGACCGTGACTGTTTTTACTAAATAATTATAAGAAAGACTCAATGGATCACAGGGAATGGAGACGTAACGGACATGCTAATATATCTATCTACATCTACATCCATACTCCGCAAGCCACCTGACGGTGTGTGTGGCGGAGGGTACTTTGAGTACCTCTATCGGTTCTCTCTTCTATTCCAGTCTCGTATTGTTCGTGGAAAGAAAGATTGTCGGTTTGCCTCTGTGTGGGCTCTAATCTCTCTGATTTTATCCTCATGGTCTCTTCGCGAGATATACGTAGGAGGGAGCAATATACTGCTTGACTCTTCGGTGAAGGTATGTTCTCGAAACTTTAACAAGAGCCCGTACCGAGCTACTGAGTGTCTCTCCTGCAGAGTCTTTCATTGGAGTTTAGCTATCATCTCCGTAACGCTTTCGCGATTGCTAAATGATCCTGTAACGAAGCGCGCTGCTCTCCGTTGGATCTTCTCTATCTCTTCTATCAACCCTATCTGGTACGGATCCCACACTGCCGAGCAGTATTCAAGCAGTGGGCGAACAAGCGTACTGTAACCTACTTCCTTTGTTTTCGGATTGTATTTCCTTAGGATTCTTCCAATGAATCCCAATCTGGCATTTGCTTTACCGACGATCAACTTTATATGATCATTCCATTTTAAATCACTCCTAATGCCTACTCTCAGATAATTTATGGAATTAATTGCTTCCAGTTGCTGACCTGCTATATTGTAGCTAAATTATAATGGATTTTTCTTTCTATGTTTTCGCAGCACATTACACTTGTCTACATTGAGATTCAATTGCCATTCCCTGCACCATGCGTCAATTCGTTGCAGGTCCTCCTGCATCTCAGTACAATTTTCCATTGTTACAACCTCTCGATATACCACAGCATCATCCGCAAAAAGCCTCAGTGAACTACCGATGTTATCCACAAGGTCATTTATGTATATTGTGAATAGCAACGGTCCTACGACACCCCCTGCGGCACACCTGAAATCACTCTTACTTCAGAAGAATTCTCTCCATTGAGAATGACATGCTGAGTTCTGTTATCTAGGAACTCTTCAATCCAGTCACACAATTGGTCTGATAGTCCATATGCTCTTACTTTGTTGATTAAACGAGTGTGGAGAACCGTATCGAACGCTTGCGGAAGTCAAGAAACACGGCACCTACCTGGGAACACGTGTCTATGGCCCTCTGAGTCTCGTGGACGAATAGCGCGAGCTGGGTTTCACACGATGGTCTTTCCCGAAACCCATACTGATCCCTACAGAGTAGATTTCTCGTCTCCAGAAAAGTCATTATAAAAATGGCTCTGAGCACTATGGGACTTAACATCTGTGGTCATCAGTCCCCTAGAACTTAGAACTACTTAAACCTAACTAACCTAAGGACATCACACACATCCATGCCCAAGGCAGGATTCGAACCTGCGACCGTAGCGGTCACGCGGTTCCAGTCTGAAGCGCCTAGAACCGCACGGCCACACCGGCCGGCAAAAAGTCATTATACTCGAACATAATACATGTTCCAAAATTCTACAACTGATCGACGGCAGAAAACTGATATCATTCTTAAATACCTCAGGCGTTACAGAAAACGACTATCCAAAAATTACAATAATACAGAAGAATGGCACTTATCAGTGGAGAGAGCATCTTCCCAAGTTCAGATTCGCAAATATCCGCCGTGATGTAGTTGCAGAGTTAACCATTAGGTGGCAAGAGTGTCGGAATATGGCGGATACTGGAGCGATGCGTGCATCATAACCTGTGTATTTTTCAAGAGTACTGGGGGGACAGAACATCCACATGAGTTTGTGGAACACATTCGTAATTCTCCCAAGGTAGCGTCTTTGGTGCTGCTCCCTCTTCAAAAGTTTATTGAGCATTTTTCTTTGCAGATATGACTGGATATGTGTATCTGGGCATTCTACAGAAATGGTTTAGCCCACAATTACATTAAGACAGTGGAGACTTCATTCTCTAACAGACGGTGCTCCATCACACTTTATTTCAAACGTCCATGATTGCCTCAATGTCGAACAGCCTCACGGTTGGGTTGGACATGCTTCTCAATATGACTCTACTCGTCTTCGGTGGCCCCCTCAGTCACCTGGCTAAACTCCCATTTGATTCCTTCTTACGGGATTATTTCAAAGATCATGTGTTTTTGTCAACACTGCCACTTAATATGGAAGATTTGCAAGGAAAGCTAATTAATGCTGCCGCTGATAAAAAAAATGGTTCAAATTGCTCTGAGCACTATGGGACTTAACTTCTGAGGTCATCAGTCCCCTAGAACTTAGAACTACTTAAACCTAAGTTACCTAAGGACATCACACACATCCATGCCCGAGGCAGGATTCGAACCTGAGACCGTAGCGGTCGCGCGGTTCCAGCCTGTAGCGCCTAGAACAGCTCGGCCACTCCGGCTGGCCTGCCGCTGATATCAACCAACTTTTTGGGATGTGTCTCGTAAGACTTTGTCTATTGTATTGACGCATACTATTTCACATACTTTCCCCGTATTGAACACCTGTAATGTCAGTTAAAAACTTGGAGGGATTCTCTATCCACTGATACGTGTCCCCTTTCTGTATATCTTGTGGTTTTCGTAGAGTCGTCTTCCTAAACCTTAGATGTACTTAAGAATAACTATACGAGTATATTGCACGTCTTGTTTTATATCAGTTTATTGTATGATGTATTGCGCATTTAAAATTTCGACCTATATTCTAAATCACGCACAGTCCAGTCACCTTAATGTGACCACCATCTACGTTCGAATCAACGTGCAACAACCACTCATAGATAGCAGCTGACAGCACTAGCAGTGGAGGGTATATAAAGTGCGTCGTGGAGACGTTGAAAACTGTGCAATCGTTGTCTTAATGCGGAACCGGAGCGATTTATCTAACGTCCAATGGTGAAAGCATTTCCGAAATGGCTAAGTTTGTAACCTGCACGCATGCCACCGTGGTTAAAGTATAATATGGCGCTATCCGAAACCGGAGCAAAGGCAATTGTGGTGCACATATTTACTATTAAAAACAGTCTTGATCACGATTTATTTATCAAGGTGACCGGTTTCGACCACTACTGTGGTCATCATCAGACCATTGAGTAGGAGCCTCTTTCTGTTGGAGAATCACTACTCTCCAACAGAAAGAGGTTCCTACTCAATGGTCTGAAGATGACCACAGTAGTGGTCGAAACCGGTCACCTTGATAAATAAATCGTGATCAAGACTGTTTTTAATAGTAAATATTTGTAAGACATTGATCACTACCTTTCCCATAATGTATTCAAAAGTAATTGTGGTGCACCATGGGGCATAGTTGACAGGGGTGAAGACGACTGCGGAGATGTGTACGGGCGAATAAACGTGCGACTGTTGAGCAACTGACCACCCAGATGAACAAAGGGACCGTCAACAGTTTCTCCTCAACGACCGTTCAACGAATGTTGCTGCGTACGGGCCCCAGCGGCAGACGCCTGGTTCATGCACCTACGCTGAGTGTTGTTCATCGGTGACGAAAGCTGGAATTCGCACGCCAGTACTACAACTGGCCGTCTAATAACTGGCGACAGGTGGTCCTTTTCAGTTCTCACACTTTATGCTCAATCGGACAGATAGCCGTTGGCGGGTACGGCGTGAAACATCTGAGTACAAACCCGTGCAACAATCGTCAGAAGGTTCCAGGCTGGAAGGCAGTCCCTTGGTGATCTCGTCATTCTGGAAGGCACAATGGATCACTACAAGTATTCATCTGTCGCGTCCATGGAACGAATATGAGGCAAAAATCTATACAACTCAATGGAGGTAATGCCTCGAATGATCCTTGGTCAGACAGAAAAGTATGCATTGTTAAACGGTGCGCCATGGCAATTGTTAATTATACTAAGAGCCATGTGTGAGCCTTGTGAATGCTGAGGCTGAAAGTACACAGTATGCAACGACGCCGACGTAGTACTTCGCATCTTCACCACCACGTGAAGTGCTCTTTCCTCTAGCATTGTACATCACAAGGGCCAGTATTGTCGTGTGTTCTTTTATCAATATAGTATAATTTACGTGTGCATACAGACCGCTATTGGCTCTAGTCGTATTGCCTGTGGTAGGTTGCTGGTCCAGATGCGAAAAGTTACCGTAGCGTCATAATTTTAAAGGGAAGACTGTCATCCCTTCTTAACAAAGATTATCAGGAATTTGCATTACCTTGAAAAAGTTTTATACTGGCTGAGTCTATTTAAATGGTGCAGGCAGTTACTTGCACAATTTTATTTTCGAGAAAGGTCAGTTATTAATTTAAAAGTGACTTTATTCTGATGGTATTATTGAACAAGCATTCAAGATAAATAATTAATTTTACTTAGCATTTTGTCGTTTACAAAGTGTGAAAAGCATAGGCCTGTGTTAATTTGAGAGGTGGCATGAGCCCCCTCTCATATTTCTATCTTATGATTCTCCTCTCTAATTGCATGCGGTGGAAAGTTGCTATTCCTTCACACGCGGACTTCCCACGCAGCGTCTCTCGTCACCTGGGTGGTCCGGTGACAGGCGGGCACTGCTGATTTTGAAAGGGTAAGCCGACGGGTGTGAGGGAGTCGAGTGAATGCTTTCCAGACGCCGACATTGTCAAAAGACACGCCCGGAGGGGCCTGAAGTAGCGGCTGGGCTAGAGGTTCCGTTGCTTCGCAGAAACTTAGCGAAAACACTTTCTGGTGGGCTACCAGCGAGATGTGGGAATGACTTGAGTACCCAGGCAGTTGTGGTGGGAAAATTCCCGCGCTTTCTGCAAAATAGTAACTGTGATTGGCTTGCTCAGGGCATAGCTCCGTGACGTAGCAAAATCAGCGCAGAAATTGGCGCCAAGAATCTCCATTGGTGGAATGGTAGTGCTTCAGCAATGGAGTGGAATTTTCCGCCGGTTTTCGAGTTGCTGATTGGAATGGTTAACCATGGCCACTGTCATGGGGGCGGGAATGTTCTGTGTTCGGTTTTGTACAGGTGCTCCTGTGAGTAGTCGTCTCTCGCCTTTCGGTGGAAGTAGGTTACAAGACTGAGCTCTCACTGCTCGGGTCAGCCTGCCTTCCGTGGGCTGTCTAATATACTTTTATTTAATTGTAACTGTTTGACGAAGTTGCTGAAGTTTCGACTTCAACGTAACTTTCCGAGTACAGTTGGCAATTGAGCGTTCTGTGTACAAGAGGCCTATGTTGTCTGTCTTGAGCAGTTTTGGCTAATGTTGACTGTACCGGAGTTACTGGGTGACTTCGCTTGTTAAAATCAATCACTGTACCATCAGTGATTGTGTGGCGAGCTTTCTTCGTCTCCCTCAGAGGCGCATTTTGTATTGCTAGGAAATCTTTAGTCTGGAACAACCAGGCTAGGATAATTTGTTTCGGGCTATACTCGCGACATTATCATCACCACGACGGGCCGTCGAAGCAACCAGCCATCGCCTCCGATACGCCAAATCGTCTTCTTGCAGTTAAGAAGACAGATTGGTAATGTATGTCTGCAGCACCGGCAGACAGGGATTTTCCTGGGTGATAATCAGAGCCCAGCAGAGCGTGCCTGTTCGTCTTTTTCTAACTTTGTTCTGTCTTGGGTAGCAGCAATTAATGTTGGGTTGGCTGTGTGTTCTCTCTTAAGATTTGAGTTGCAAGGAATTGGCTCCACATACCACTTCGTCATAATCCTCACAATCTAGTTTAGGGACAACTTCACATTCACAGCGTTTGTTTGAGTATCCAATTTGAGCCAATTTGATGTATTGTAAATGTTTCATGTGTTTTTGTTTATTATTTTGTGTTTAGTCTTAATAAATCATACTGTTATTTTGGACAGAACTTTCATTCTGTTAATCGGTAGAGCAACCCTATGATTTCTCACTATGTTAATGAAACCTTCGTTTATTTAACTTATTTATCAAATTAAATTATTGCAGGTGCCAAACTCTCTTCTACTCCACTGGCAGGGTTGATTACAGTCAGTTCGCGTATTTTTTTTAATCCTTGTGCAACAGCAAAAGTCGGAGTTAGAATAGGGGGGGGGGGGGCTTAGAGCATCATTTACATATGTAGATTCTAGAAGAATTTAGTGTTAAATGCACTGCTAGCCCCGGCACCTCGCAAATTATAGAAGAGCGCCCTGAAAATAATTCCTTCGAATTATTTATGTGGAAACTCTTAAGGTTTTTTAAATGAAAGAAATGTTATTAATATTCTTCATCGTTACTCTTCATATCTACATATTTATTTTTCAACGTAGTCACCCTGCCAATGAACACTTCTCCCAACGAGAAATCAGTTTGTTGATAGCCGTCGTTGTAGATTGTTTGACTCAGTTGACGGAGCCACACCACGGCTTCGTCACTATCAAAGTGAAGTCGTCGAAGGTGCTCGTTAGGTTCTGGGAACAGATGAAAATCTGATGGGACCAAGTCGGGACTGTATGGGCGGTGATCGATGACAGGGAACACAAGGCGTCGGACTGTTCCAGATGTCGCAGCGCTCGCGAATGGCTGGCATTGTCATACTGAAGAAGAGGGTGCTCCAAGTGCGGACGAGCTCTTCGAATTCGAAACTCGAATACAGCACGCTGTTCCTCACGCACTGACGTAGTTACGTTACACACTGTCATGTTACATGACGCAGTTCGCAGTCCTCTAGCGGCAAAGGTCTGCAAGTATGTAGACATGAGACTAAGGAGGTAGAATGTCAATAATGTTTGTGTAATTTAAAAAGGTTTTAGATATTTCACAAAAAAAATTCGGAGGCATTACTTATCAGTACGTCGTCGTACTCGTGTTTATGGTACATCTATGTACACTACTGGCCATTAAAATTGCTACACCAAGAAGAAATGCAGATGATAAACGGGTATTCATTGGACAAATATACTATACTAGAACTGACATGTGATTACATTTTCACGCAATTTGGGTGCATAGATCCTGAGAAATCAGTACCCAGAACAACCTCCTCTGGCCGTAGTAACGGCCTTGATACGTCTGGGCATTGAGTCAAATACAGCTTGGATGGCGTGTACAGGTACAGCTGCCCATGCAGCTTCAACACGATACCACAGTTTATCAAGAGTAGTGACTCTCGTATTGTGACGGGCCAGTTGCTTGGCCACCATTGACCAGACGTTTTCAATTGGTGAGAGATCTGGAGAATGTGCTGGCCAGGGCAGCAGTCGAACGTTTTTTGTATCCTTTATCAAAGTCTGAAGCGTGATGGTACGCATTTCTCCTTCTTACACGAGGCATCACAACAACGTTTCACCAGACAACGCCGGTCAACTGCTGTTTGTGTATGAGACATCGGTTGGAAACTTTCCTCATGTCAGCACATTGTAGGTGTCGCCAGCGGCGCCAGCCTTGTGTGAATGCTCTGAAAAGCTAATCATTTGCATATCACAGCATCTTCTTCCTGTCGATCAAATTTCGCGTCTGTAGCACGTCATGTTCGTAGTGTAGCAATTTTAATGGCGAGTAGTGTATGTAGACATGAGACTAAGGAGGTAGAATGTCAATAATGTTTGTCTAATTTAAAAAGGTTTAAGAGATTTCACATACCAAAATCGGAGGCATTACGTATCAGCACGTCCTCGTACTCGTGTTTATGGTACATCTATGTGAGAAAGCAGGACTCCGATTAATTTCCTTGGTTCCTTTGTTGATGTTGCTATGCAGAGAACCATACAGAATATTTTCGTAACCGTTAATATGAGAGCTGAATTGCTGGTTAATGTCTCACATGAAACTACATAATCAATATTACATTTTAAAAAAACGTGTTTTATAGTTTCCTCGTGGGACAAGGAATGTAGAAAGGTTACTAGTAATTGAAATTTTGAATCATTAAAAAGAATATCGGAACGGGACCGGCGACGGTAATTTTACCTCGCTACAAAACGTAATTACAGATTTGTGTAACTTAACAGAAGCGATCCGCAATCCACAATGTTTTGTACACTAATTACGGCATGTTTTGGAGAGGAAAAATTAATTTTGAGTCTGACTGCCTAAATTAACCATTAACGACACGATTTGGTCAATCGTTTATTAAAATAACAGCTCAGACAGTTTTTATAGTGGTTTATGTAAAGGAGATTACTGCAATGTAACTGCGTCTCCAAAAATATTCTCTATACTTTTTCGAATCGTGCATTTTAAGAGCAAGGTGTTGGGTATCTTACCTCGTTTGTAGAGGTGTTCTTTTCTTTTAATCTTGGGAGGCCACACCCACTAGTACACGGAGTGCGCCGCTGGGCGACATTCAGAGTCGGCGTGGCTGGGGTTTGAGTGTGGTCGCGTGGCGCCAACACGCGCAGCTTGCGTAAGCCGGGCCGCTGCCGGCGCCTGGGGGGTCGGCGCGGCGCGGCGCGGCGCGGAGTGTCGTTGCGTCAGAGCGGGCTAGTCGCGGCCGCGGCCTTCGTGCGGTCCACGTTGTGACACAGCGCAGCCGGCAGCGCACTGTCTGCTCTTCAGTTTCCCCTTTCCTTGGAATGTTGCGTTTCCGTAGGGACTTCCCCACTGCGTCTATTGCTCTATAACAGCACTGAACACTGGGAATATCGTCTGTAGGCAGGTTATCAGTCGTAGGTACACTACTGGCCATTAAAATTACTACACCACGAAGATGACGTGCTACAGACCCGAAATTTAGCCGACAGGAAGAAGATGCTGTCATATGTAAATGATTAGCTTTTCAGAGCATTCACACAAGGTTGGCGCCAGTGGCGACACCGAACATCGTGCTCACAAGAGGAAAGATTCCAACCGACTTCTCATACACAAACAGCAGTTGACCGGCGTTGCCTGGTGAAACGTTGTTGTGATGCCTCGTGTAAGGAGGAGAGATGAGTACCATCACGTTTCAGACTTTGATAAAGGTCGGATTGTAGTCTATCGCGATTGCGGTTTATCGTGTCGCGACATTGCTGCTCGCATTGGTCGAGATCCGCTGACTGTTTGCATAATATGGAATCGGTGGGCTCAGGAGGGTAATACGGAACGCCGTGCTGGATCCCAACGGCCTCTTATCACTAGCAGTCGAGACAACAGGCATCTTATCGTGCAGCCACGTCTCGATCCCTGAATCAACAGATGGGGACGTTTGCAAGACAACAACCATCTGCACGAACAGTTCGACGACGTTTGCAGCAGCATTGACCATCAGCTCGGAGACCATGGCTGCAGTTTCCCTAGACGCAGCATCACAGACAGGAACGCCTGCGATGGTGTACTCAACGACGAACCTGGGTGCACGAATGCCAAAACGTCATTTTTTCGGATGAATCCAGGCTCTGTTGACAGCAGCTTGATGGTCGCATCCGTGTTTGGCGACATCGCGGTAAACGCACATTGGAAGCGTGTATTCGTCATCGCCATATTGGCGTATCACCCGGCGTGATGGTATGGTATGCCATTGGTTACATGTTTCGGTCACCTCTTGTTAGCATTGACGGCACTTTGTACAGTGGACGTTACATTTCAGATGTGTTACGACCCGTGGCTCTACCCTTCATTCGATCCCTGCGAAACCCTACATTTCAGCAAGATAATGCACGACCGCATGTTGCAGGTCCTCTACGGGCCTTTTCTGGATACAGAAAATGTTCGACTGTTGCCCTGGCCAGCACATTCTCCAGATCTCTCACCAATTGAAAACGCCTGGTCAATGGTGGCCGAGCAACTGGCTCGCACAATACACCAGTCACTACTCTTGATGAACTCTGGTATCGTGTTGAAGCTGCATGGGCAGCTGTACCTGTACACGCCATCCAAGCTCTGTTTGACTCAATGGCCAGGCGTATCAAGGCCGTTATTACGGCCAGAGGTGGTTGTTCTGGGTACTGATTTATCAGGATCCATGCACCCAAATTGCGTGAAAATGTAATCACATGTCAGTTCTAGTATAATATATTTGTCCAATGAATTCCCGTTTATCATCAGCATTTCTTCCTGGTGTATCAATTTTAATGGCCAGTAGTGTATTTATCTATTTGTTCATTCACCCTGTTCCACTTTCTGGATAACAACTACGCACCGTATGATATCAGATTACATTTCTGCGAATCATTACAATAATTCTTTCGTTTTCCTCTCTCTATGTTGGTTAATGAAGTAAGTTAGCAATATTTATCATGTCGCTTTTCCTTATTTTCTTGTATTCCTGTTGCTATCACTTTGACGTTTGGATGACTGCCAATATGCTACTCTACACGCAGTTATCCTACCGGTTCTTTCCCGCTCTCAGATCGGTGTTCCTTTTTCTACCACAAAAAAAGACCCATAGGATTCCGTATTATCCGCAACGTAACACACACGCGCACACACGCAACACAAGCACATACGCACACCCACACCCACCCACCCACCCACCTACCCCCCCCCCCCCCCCCCCACACACACACACTTCTTGTCAGGAACAAACATTCCCAATTTGGGAATCTCTCTGCACTATTCCCAGTCTGCTCGGATGTTTGGTTGAAAAGAACGAAGTTCTGCTGTAGCTCGCCCTGCTCTCACTAGTTGAAAAAAAAAAAAAAGAAAAAAGAAAACCTAAGACTGAAAAGAGCATAACACCTTTCATCAGCCCACTCCCTCCCTTCAGGAGAGAAAATTAAATGTTTAAAAAACCTGTTTTAACTAATTTTACTACGTCTTCATCATTTGCTGCTGTTAGTGACATTACAACTCCTGAGTATTGTATATTACAAGTTCTGAGTAGTTCAAAATGGCTCAAATGGCTCTGAGCACTATGGGACTTAACATCTGAGGTCATCAGTCCCCTAGAACTTATAACTACTTAAACCTAACTAGCCTAAGGACATAACACACATCCATGCCCGTGGTGGGATTCGAACCTGCGACCGTAGCAGTCGCGCGGTTTCGGAGTGAAGCGCCTAGAATCGCTCGGCCACCGCGGCCGGCTTCTGAGTAGTGTCATTCTCGCTGTTAGCTGATATACTTCAAATTGTATTACAGCTTAAACAGTACGTATGATACCCGCTAAACCAACCTACTGCGGAGGATCTCGAGCCAAAACTAGTGGGCCTAAATCATGGACGCTGGAGAAGTGATCCAAAGTTGACGGGTTCTGTTCCCAGCCAGACCTAGGATTTTTAGCTGTCGCTTGGCACTTCCTTCACCGCTGGTAATGATGGTTAGTGCGTAAAACGCCGAGTTGCACCGTGTTTCGGAGTCCGCGTTAAACTGTAGGTCCACCCATAACTGGCAGGGTGAGTCAGTTCAGAGATTGGAGGAAGACCATGGCATACCATCTCCAACTCGACTGTGCCTAGTAAAAGCTCTTCGGTGTTCAAAGCAACCTCCATAATGATGTCAGCTACACCTAATGGGGTGGTATGTGAGGAGTGCAGATGTATCCTACTCGTCACACTTCGTGAATAATTCCACCTTGTGCAAATTTCCACTATTAAATCCCAAACCTCTGTGCATAATCTCAGAGAGTGAAGACATGTGATACTATTGATGCTGGTCCGGGAGTCGAATGAGCCTTTAAGGGGAGGGGGAGGGGGAGGGGGAGGGGGAGGGGAAGCATGAGCATATACACAGGCACATACAAGTTAATATAAGTTCTACTCTTTGACAGATAATTTAACCAAATTTTGCATATATTCTGATTACGTTATCGGTTATAATCTGGATAATTTTTTGTCAAATAATTTTATCAGGCCTTTGCTGGATACTTTAAGAACACCTATTACAACACGAGGAACATTTTCTCAAATATTTCTTATCGCGTTCAAAATATTGTAGGTTATTCTTAGTAATTAGATAAACAAACGTGTGTACCAGTTCCTAAACATCAGTTTTATAACTCTCGCAACAATTTTTTATATTTATGTATATGATGTAAAGCACTTTTTATAAAACAAAAATTTAAATAAATTTGGCAGTAACACACTTTGAGAAATTTTGTACCTCAGGAAATTGTGTTATTCTATGTATAAAGTCTGTAGCAAATTTCACCTTTTTATCTGCAATAGTTCAGCGGAAAATATTCCTTATACTGTAAAATTAAAGTTGTCGAAAATTCAGAAATTAAATTTTGTTAGTATTTATGCCAGAAACAAGTACCTTTATGTTGACCATAACCATACATTTGATGTTTTTGGTCTTCATGTAGCTGTTTTATTATAATCTGATGCTTCTGACGTGTCCTTTTGGTAATATGCTTCATTGCCATTTCAGAACATCATCAGTCGTCTTCAGTGTGTTTTCAGTGAAGCAACCAGCATCGAATCCTAGTCTCATAAGGGGCCCATCCTTCTAGTGTTACCATCATTGAACATCAACAAGCATCATATGAGGAAATTTTAACAATAATAGAGGAGCAAAATGTTGCCTTTGAGCAGCTCTTCTAAATCAAGTTATTAAAGCTTTCGTTCTGATTTTGTGTTTCACCATGTGTGGATTTCTTTAATAAATCGTAATTAATCGCACCCTAAATGGGCTCAATAGCTTTCTATACCCTACAGAACTTTTCTCTAATGGCAGGAAACTATAAAATATCGCAAGCAAGGGCAGAGTCGTGCAGAAAAGAGGGCGTAGTACTTCACATTGGTTGAAACTAGATGGCTTTTACACCATTTGTAACACGAATTTAACTCTGAAAATTGTACACAAAATTTCTAAGGTGCTACGGAACTATCTGGTGGCAAATTTTTTAAATATTTCTGACCAATTTTACTTACATTCCCCCATAAGATCGGTGGCCTGCTTGGTGGTATTGGATATTTGTTGGGGCGCTCAGTATTAAGGCTATCAGCACCTTCATGAAACAAACAGATAAGACTGTAAAATACCAATTTATTTAGAAGTAAGAAAACATAATTAAAGCGTCACTGTACTAAACTGTTATTTTACCATATTGTTTCTCTAAACTTACCACACCTAAAGAGTACCTACATGTTTAAAGAAAATCGTTAAAATAATTAGTTACTAATAAACATGCTATGTCAATTACATCCATTATGGGCCATGTAATGAGGATTGCAGCTGTTAATTAGAATGAAACAAATACACATTTATGCCTCAGTTTCGAAGTTTCATTTCATCCACTACGCGTTTCTAGGTTACCATTACCAACAGATGGAAGACACCTTTTACACCTTATTAGTGGGAACTACTGGCGACCTTGTACAGCAGGATATGAGGCGGTCGGGGGGTTAGGTTGTGACTTGCGCTGTTAATGATAGAGAGAATTAGTCATACAACTTATCACTATCATAGGGCAGATGGTGTAAAGGTATTTAAGTTAGTTACTGTACAACAAGAGCAGTACGTGTCCTGCATTCTGCCATGGAAATTCGCTTGTGTTTCTCGCTATATTGTGTGACTGCACAAAATGTTGTTGTTATGAAGCAAAGAACTTAGAACTTTTTTGTCAAGAGTTTATATAACAGGATCATATATAACCAAATATAGATTAAAACATGTATCTACATTTCATGTGCCAGTGCGTCACAGGGACAAGTAGAGTTTTTACATACATTTCGCTTGTAATTACGTGACTTTCAGAAGTAGGTTAATCAGGTCTTAGTGTTTTTGAGAATGCAGCGGCAACTCTCGAGATCATTTGCAATACACCTGTCCCGTCAAACTGGGCTGCGCTGTAGACTTAATTGGTAGTTTTGTTATTGTGAGGAATGCTACATGGATCGTACAATTCAAACAGCCACAGAATGAGCATCCGGTGTTAGTGCACGATGCCTAATTGGTTGCAAGGCCGGTCATTTATTTCACTATTCTTGCCTGTGGTCAGAAGTCTGCTCAAGCGGCTAAACTGCCACATACTCTGCAAAACCGGCCATGGGACCCTTAGTAGTTATTCTTGAAAACGGAAGATCATAGTGTAAAGATAGTTCGCATTATGAGTGCTGTTGTATTCAAAGAAAGGCGGCAATGCTGCTCCGAAAGCGCTACACATATAACTCTACCCAACGGTGAATCGTAGGTAGATGGCAGGGTTAGATTTCTCGAAAAAATTCTGTCAGACTTGTTACAGACATGTGAAAACTGACATTATCAGGAAAGGAGACAGTGATCTTTTATTATTAAAAATTAACAAAATGTAGAATAACTTTTACTGCCTAGACCACAGTTTACATTAAATAATTAAAATACGATGACGTATTTCGGTTATGTATAAAACCATCTTCAGAATTGTAAACAAACAGAAAAAGAAATTGCCCCAGAAAACTTCTTAAGAAGTAATAGAGACCCGAAACAATATATATATAGAGAACCTACTCCTTTAATAAAAAGAACATAATCACAATCAGCTTTACAGCGTTGTATGAATAATAGTCTACCGCTACTGCTGTCGCTGGCTACACTACGTAACTGCTCGTAGCCTGCATGCGACCTTGTATGTACCTATCGATGAAGTTCAATTGTTAGTGCAGAGGACGCGATTATATCGATATCTGTCGGTATCAACACCTCGCATTTCACAGGTGGTTAGGACTTGGATATTGAATAGACATTGCTGACACCTTGATAATATACCAAAATTGTTAATTTTGTAGCAACTGCAAGCATTCTCGTCAGTGAATTGGTACTAATGTATTTAATATTTCATTAGCTATTACTTGTGGGCGACCTCCCAATCTTGCATCATGAATTTGCCTCGCATTTACTGCTTATAAAAACCGTATAAGTGACACCGCACTTGTGTCATACTTGTCTTCTCCGATAATTTCGCGATAGAAAAAAATTTTCTCTGTTTGTAATGTGGCGACCAGTTAGCTTTTGTAATGGTCTATAGAGAGGTTGGTTTTCAAGACTGTATCGCCTATGCGAATCTGTTTGCTCTTATTTTATATCGTGTAGAGAATCAGAGGTCATTCATTGCCAATTGAAAGAGGAATATAACTCAAAATGAGATTTTTCACATACGCGATGCATTTTGAGAAGGCTCACTTCAAACTTCGGTATACCGGGGAAAAATTTGTTTGAACGCTAGAGATTTGTATTATGGTCCGAAAAATTATGGAATAAACTCCTTTAACAAATCAATCATCGTAATCCAGTGTTATAACTGAGTGAATATGAGATAAGAAACTCCCAGCATAGGTAAGCGAACGTTGCAGACAGACTGAAATTCAATGATGCGAGGGAATGTCTCACTCGCAGTTCTTTTTAAAACTTATTCAGAACGGTTTTTTTCTCAAAACGTCGTCTTCTGCGATATAAAAATACATAAATCAGCCAGGTACGAAATACAAATCGAAAATCAAGCAAGAAATGGCAAGGAACAATACGTGTAAATATTTTGAGAATATTATCATTTATAAGCTGTTCGACAGTTACATCCTTTGTTGTTGTATTTCTAAGTACTGCAATGTAAGTTGTGATCTGCTGCTTTTTTTCTATTAGTATAACGTGCATGACTGATTTATGTATTTTTATCCACAGATCTGAAGACTATGGTTTTGAATATCGAATACTAAGAATTGCAAATCGGGACATTTCAGTGCACTCTGCTGGTCATTAAATTTGTGACCTCATGATGACGGCGTGCAACAACCGTCATCTGACACGAAGTGAATTGCATGCTTCGACATGCAAATAATTAGCATTTCAACACAACCGCACAAAGTAGATAAGAATAATGCTATCTTCATTCTGTATATAAGGTAAGATTAAGCAGCGCATTTCTCGTTCAGAAATCGCATTTTACCGTCGTTTGTTTGTGTGACGATCGTGTTACGCTTCATGTATGAAAGAAAATGTCTGTCTGTACGTGTCTGAATTCGGCAACGGCAGGATCGTGGCATATGGAGACTGCGCTATATCATTCCACTATGTTGTGGCACGCGTTGGTAGGGATCCCACGAGTGTCACTTGAATACGGATTCGGTGGGTTCAAGAGTGCCCTATTCAACGCCGAGCAGGATATCACCGGTCCCATGCGACTAGTGCCCGATAGAACAGACATTATTCGCCCGACCGAGCAGGATCATACAGCCACATAACTGAACGTGAGTGAGGAAGTGGGCGTGTCTGTAGCGAGACAGGTGTCAACATGAACAGCGTGGGGATGTCCGGAGCACCACGGAGTGTCCGCATGGTCACCATTGTTGCAACTTCCCTTGACGCTGCAGCAAAAATATAAGCGGTGACACTGGTGCGAGTAATGACAACACCAGACCCGGGGGAGGGGGGGCGGGGCTGGAATTCCGATTCTACGTGCATCACGATGGATGTGCCCGTGTGTAGAGGCTCCAGGGAGAACGAATGTTGCCAGATTGCATCCACCATCTTCATTCAGGCCCATCACCTAGCATGCCATTGTGTGCCATCGACAACAGTCACCCATGGTTCGCGTAGCCAGTAATGTGGATTGCAGTTGCAACAGTGGTCAGGTGTTAAGGACGCCGGCTGTCAGCTGTCTTCATGATATCTGTGACGTTATCTTTGAACAAGATAGCGCTAGACCACGTGTGGTCCATTTTATCCTGGCCTACCTCGAAACAGATGATGTTCGGTTTCTTCTCTGGCCAGCACGTTGTCCAGATCTCTCATCCTCTGGAAGAAATGTGGTCATGGATTGCCAAGAGACGGCCACGCCATCACTCGCCAGCCAGTACGACTGATGACCTCTGGCGAAGAGCTGAAGAAGTGTGAAATGGACCGCTCATGCCTGCCATCCCAGGTCAGTTCATCTTGATGTCCTGTCGGATTAGAGCCAATGGTACTGCCAGAGATGACATTCATGGGACTATATTTCGGACCTTCTACATTCCCAAGTGTGCTACATATCTAATCCAATTATACTGTATTGTCTTTATTTGCTATCCGTCCTGGTGTTCCAATTTCAACGGCCAGCAAGTGTAACTGAGTGTAACTGAAAGAAATTTCGTTTCTGGAGATGTACTGAGGTTGAGTACGACCCTGCGTGTAGACTGGCTCGCGGTGTTTGCTCAGCCCCCAGCAGACTGCAGGTGCAGGGACGGATGCCAAGTGACCACCGGCTACGCCGCCTTCTACGCTAACGCGTGCCTCCAGCAACCGGGCGTTCCGCGCCGGAGAGCCAAAGCGACGCGGGGCCCCATTAGCCGGTGGCTTTCCCCAGCTGCAGTTATTTACGGCTGCCAGATGAAAGGTTAAGGACTCTAACAAGAAAAATCTACGCCGGTGCCAGGTCGCGCGGCAGCGTCCTTCAGCCGGCTTGCAACACCTGCGTAACTGCCGCGCATCTGGTGGCGCGAGCCGACTACAAGCAGCAGTTTCTAAACAGCCGCCTTTGACGTGTTCCGCGGCTCACTGCGTTACCATACATGCAGCACTTCTGAACCTTCTATGTTCACAATGACACGGGCGCATATACACAACATATCGCGTGGGTCCAAAAATTTTCGGCGCTGGATTAATTAAAAAAAAAATACAGAAAGTTCATAATGCGATTTCAATGCTTCAGGTGTTCTACACTGCCCACCTCCCCCCCCCCCCCCCCTTTCTGTGAGTACAACGCACAGAACGTTCAAATAAGCAAGTGAAGCTGTCAGAAAAGTTCTTTGGGGTGATGTTCAATTCGTGCCTCACACTGGCTTAACGTTAACCCTTTACCTGAATTTCTGCACTTTGCCGTTTAGTGGTAGGTTCGTACTAATAACACCCAAGTTCTATGTTCCTCAAACCTTTCTGCAGAATGTCTTGAACACTTGACTGAGAGATGTTGCTACATTGCAGTTTGTGACACAACGACGCTGACGCACTACAATCGCCCGCCAACTGCTTAAATCTGCCTTCTCGCATCTCGCTTGTCTAACGCACTTCCGTTGTTTACAGCTGTTAGTTCAGACTGTCACCGTAGATACTGCGCTGAAGTCTCTTGTATGACACGAACCAAATCAGTCTCGGAACTTCTTGGACGGACGGTGATCATGCACAATACTCAGAAATTTATATAAAATTAATTTTTCGTATCGTATAGTGGAGAACTTTATACCAAAAGTAAATAAAAATAGTTCCAATTCCCCAGTTACGACTAAGACTTTTGCGAGGTTTTCCATGGTTGTCTGCTCAATACCGCAGCTAGTAAGACCGCCCGCCCCCCTCCCATTTATCCCTATGGGCAACTACTACGGCCAACTGCCAGCTAGACAAGTATTGGGTGAAAAGAACCGCGAATCTTTAATGGGCCGGATGTCAGATAGCCCGCTCTGCACCTTCGAGTAGATAATCTACATCTACATCCATACTCCGTAAGCCACCTCACGGTGTGTGGCGGAGGGTACTTTGAGTAGCTCTATCGGCTCTCCTTTCTATTCCAGTCTCGTATTATTTGTGGAAAGAAAGATTGTCGGTATGCCTCTGTGTGGGCTCTAATCTCTCTGATTTTATCCTCATGGTCTCTTCGCGAGATATACGTAGCAGGGAGCAATATACAGCTTGACTCCTCGGTGAAGGTATGTTCTTGAAACTTCAACAAAAGCTCGTACCGAGCTACTGAGCGTCTCTCTTGCAGAGTCTTCCACTGGAGTTTCATCTCCGTAATGCTTTAGCGATTACTAAATGATCCTGTAACGAAGCGCGCTGCTCTCCGTTGGATCTTCTCTATCTCTTCTATCAACCCTACCTGGTACGGATCCCACACTGGTGAGCTATATTCAAGCAGTGGGCGAACAAGTGTACTTACTGTAACCTACGTTCTTTGTTTTCGGATTGCATTTCCTTAGAATTCTTCCAATGAATCTCAGTCTGGCATCTGCTTTACCGACGATCAACTTTATATGATCATTCCATTTTAAACCACTTCTAATGCCTACTCCCAGATAATTTATTGAATTAACTGCTTCCAGTTGCTGACCTGCTGTGTTGTAGCTAAATTATAATAATAATAACAATAATAATAATAATAAAGTTATAAGAGACTGGAAAATAGAGGAAGAAAAATAAAAAGCTGAGTGGATCGAAAGAAGCAATAAGTTGTTGGCCATTTCAAACGAAATATATGTCCAATGGAAGCAACTCAACAAAAATTTTAAAGCCAAGTATGGTAACATAAAGAAGACATACAACTTTAAATGTATGGTTGAAAACATGAACATGAAAGTGAAAAAGAAGCAAAAAAATGAAAACACCGTATATCAATGTGAAAAATCAGTACAATAAAAAAAATTTTTCTAAGGATGTTAAATTAAGGCATTGCGCTACAGCTGTAAAACCAGGAGTCCCTTAAGTGCGAGACCAATATTTTTATATGGATACAAAACAACACTAGAAGATGAACGAAGATGGCAAATAAATTTTCAGACCAATTAAGGATATACACTTATTCTGTCGTAAAATAACAGTTAAGATCAGGAAAAGACGTGTTATAATCTATGGACATCTAGAGAAAATGGAGAAAGACAAGTTAACATATAAGATCCACATATTTTTCCAAAACAGGAAAGTAGAAAAAGAAAATGAATGGCAAGGCAAGACAAAAAAGGACTTAGAAGAAATTCAGATTGAACAGGATACTTTAGTTAGCAGGGGCAGATTCATACGAGAGGTTTCCTGGAAGATAAACAAACAGTAAAACAGTGGGAGTTATATGGTCAGACAATACGAAAAGAGATCATTATGAGAAAACGAAAGAGATGGACGGAGTAAAAGAGAAAAGAGTTACCTTTATGTGATTCTTAGTTGGCCTGAAACGAAATAAAATATTTTTAAAAAACTGTAATAAGATTACTTCGCACTCGAGTGGATTACACTGCCTTCGATCAGCAGTGTGCATTACACATGTGGCGAATGTGGCGAACGTCACCAGTTGTACCATGAATACATTTAAGGAAATGTTCCTACACTTACCCTAGCCTTTTTATTTTTTGACTGGGACATATTGTCTCAGAATTGCTTTTTAAATAGTTCCCATTCCCCGGTTCCGATCACTGTAGCGAGATACAAACCTCCTTCTCTGCTTCTGCCTACATGTCGCAACATCTTAACGAAGGATTCCGTAGAATGTAAGAAAGGAATAGTTAACGAGTTCTTTTCAAGGTACACATGAATACGTGACTTAGTGTTACAAAGAGAATTAGAGACAAGAGAATCTAGGGTAAAACAGAGATTACGTTGGACAGAACAAGTTTTCAAGGGTTCTGAATGTGGGGGTCGTGAGGGGTAGAAACTTAGAGCGTGATTAGATAATAAGAGCTCCGAAACTAAAAGCAAAAGAAAATTGAAGAATTGCAGCAGGTAAGAACATACACATTTCGTTAATGATAGATAAATAACTACAAGAACCCAAAAGAATAGATGTACCAACTTCGACATTCAGCATAATGACAGAATTAAATTTAGTTCAAATCTTAGTCAACATGTGGTTAATTGTTACGTATCGGCTGTTCCGCCTAATACTGTACTTAGCATGAATTTCCCTTGACGATGAACTGTCTGAAAACATAGAATTTTATGACGGCACTACATTACAGTTTACTCAGCTCCTTTAAAAATACACGCAAACAAAAATATTCCGACGATCCTTGTGTTATTACACAAAAAGTGCCTTCATAATAAAAACAAAACAAAGCCACCACTACGCTACGCAGAGAGTCTTCAATCTTGCCGTCGCCGGTAAGCCAACTAATACTTCTAGTATGTCTTTGAAACAGAGGTGATAAAGACATCAAACCGTGCACTTTTTTCTAACTATTTTACTGAAGCGTCTGGTACCGCCCTCAAGTTGTCTAATTGTCGCTGTGGGACCGGTTGGAAGAGGAAAAGCTGATCGACTGGTTGGTGTCCTCGAGGCCTCGCCAGAGGTGAGGACACGCGCGCCCGTACACGTGATCCTGATAGTACATCTACGGTGTGCGGCCGGCTCTTGCGTAGCGCGGCAACTGGGGGCATGTTATCGACGCCCGACCTGCGTAACACACGTGTCAATATGTTACAGTATCGACGGGCCTCAAGCGAAATTTGCGAGGCTGCCGGTGTGAGACAATATTCATTTTGTTGTAGCTTTTCGTGGTGGTCACAACCGATTCTTCAGCACTTTCTCTTTTTCTTGCTTTAACATTAAGCCTCACCTGGATGAACAGTATCTTTATGGACTATAACATGTAATTACACCTGTTGGTAACTTTAGCAGTGGTAAAAATAATTACAGGATCATACTAGACAGCAGGGTGTATTCTGTCTGGTTTGATGTGGCCCGCCACGAATTCCTCTCCTGTGCGAACCTCTTCATCTCAGGTAGCACCTACGTCCAACATCCTCGGTTATTTGTCGGATACAATCCGCTAAAAATATTGCCCTCAGTGGCTGGCTGCCTCTAGTATCATAGAAGTTATTACCTAATGTATTATTACATGTCTTGCGTCCTGTCCCTTTTTCTAATTAGAGTTTTCCGCATATTCGTTGTCTCGCCAATTCTGTAGTGCACGTCTTCATTTCCTATTTAATCAGTCGACTTATTTTTCAGAGTCCCTCTGTAACATCGCATGTCAAATGCTTCGATTCTCTTCTTTTCCGACTTTTCCACAGTCCGTGACTCACCTACACACAATGCTGTGCTCCGGACGTACATTCACAAAATTTGTTCCTCTAAGCGAGAATTATGTTTCAAACAAATAGCGTGCTTTTAGCGAAGAATGACCCTATGCCTGTGCTAGTCTGCTTTTTGATGTCCTCCTTGCTTCGTGCATCGAGCGTTGTCTTGTTTCCAAAGTAAGAAAATGGTTTTACTTCGATCACGTCGTGGTCACAAATTTTGGCATTAGTCTGCCGCTAATCTCGTTTCTTCTAATCGTTATTACTTTCGCCTTTCTCCGAGTTACTCTCAATCCATATTCTGTACACATTAGAGTGTTCATTGCATTCAACAGATTCTGTAACTCTTCTTCACTTTCACAGAGGATAGCATTGTCTTCAGGGAGACATCAATGGTAACAGAATGAAATTTTCACTCTGCACCGGAGTGTGCGCTGATATGAAACTTCCTGGAAGATTAAATCTGTGGGCCGGACCGAGACTCGAACTCGAGACCTTTGCCTTTCGCGGGCAATTGCTCTACCAACTTTTTTTTTCATTTTGTTCATTATTGATCGTTGTGTTTGGTCGTTGCGGACGTCGCAAGACAGCCTGTTCAAGTTCGGTGGTTGATCGCTCCACTCAGTTTTTTATTACAGAGGCCAACCGGCTCTCTGACCGAACACGCTGAGCTACCGTGCCGGCTGTTCAACTGAAGTACCCAAGCACGACTCACGCCCCGTCCCCACAGCTTTAATTCTGTCAGTACGTCGTCTCCTACCTTCCAAACTTCGCAGAAGCTCTCCTGCATACCTTGCAGAACTATCACTCCTGGAAGAAAGGATATTGTGGAGACATGGCTTAGCCACAGCCTAGAGGATGTTTCCAGAATGAAATGTGGGACTGACGCAGGGTTCTGTAAGCAGCAGAGGGCTCAATATTCATGTCGGAACCAAGCCGAGGTGGTGTTTGTGTATGATCAAGCAGATGGAAACAGTCCAGTGATAGAATCCTGTCCTCCAAATCTGGTGTACGCACAGTGTGCAGCCTCCCTGCACGTTCTTTTGTCTGATAGGACTCAAGATCACACAAACGCCCAAATAGAGCTTGAAATGTTGTGTGGTGTGATTGGTGTCTGTGAGGGTCCTTGTTTTGGTATAGCCGTCTGCCTGTCGACCGTTTCCATCTGCTTGGCCGTATACAAACAGCCGGCCGCGGTGGTCTCATGGTTCTAGGCGCGCAGTCCCGAACCGCGGGACTGCTACGGTCGCAGGTTCGAATCCTGCCTCGGGCATGGATGTGTGTGATGTCCTTAGGTTAGTTAGGTTTAAGTAGTTCTAAGTTCTAGGGGACTGATGACCACAGAAGTTGAGTCCCATAGTGCTCAGAGCCATTTTGAACCGTATACAGACATCATCGCACTTTTTCCTTGACATGAATATCGGACCATTCCGTTGCTTCCAATACGTTGTGTCAACCACACAGCCTACGATACACGAGGAACACACTGCAAGTGGTCAAAGGAACTTTCATTCGTCAATGATATCTACTGTGGCAACGATACATTTCCAGAGACATGTCCGCAGGATTTATCCTCCATTTCCAGCCAGGGATACGTCCTTGCAGTTTGTCGGTTTCATTCACGTTCACCCTGCATGTTACAGCATTGCGTATTGCATGCAGTAGAAGAACCGTTCGGAGACAATGATAGGTTGTCGGGAAGCAGCATCTGAAAAGCATTGGTTTGTGGACAGTAACATTTCTGAAATGGACTGACCTTCCCAGAGTCCCGACCTGAACCCAATGGGGCGTCAGACCCAGCGGCCAACAACACTACCTGCTCTAGTTTCGGCTCTTGAGGAAGAATGGGCCGCCATGCCTCCGTACACATTCAGAAACGCCATTGGAAGTGTACCCAGCAGAGTTCAAGCCGTCATAAAGGCGGAAGGTGGACACACCCTATATTAATTTCCACTAACAGCTGTGCGGAAAAGTTAGGGTATTTTTTGTCTTCAAGAAACGTGTTTTTGCATGTACGTGTGCCTGATAATAATGAGCCATCAGAACTTGTATATTTTATATGCCAACGGCCTTGCCGCAGTGGTAACACCAGTTCCCGTCCAATCACCGAAGTTAAAGACTTTTGGCTTGGCTAGCACTAGGATGGGTGACCGTCCCGTCTGCCGAGCACTATTGGCAAACGGGCTTCACTTAGCTCCTCTGAGGCAAATTGAGTGGCTACTTGACTCAGAAGTAGCGGCTCCGGTCACAAAAACTGACAACGGTCGCGAGAGAGTTTGCTTAACTCACGCCCCTCCATATCCGCATCCAGTGATGCCTGTGGTCTGAGAATGACACGGCGGCCGTTCGGTGCCGTTCGGACGGAGTTTAGTTTAGTTTCAGTATATTTTATTTAAGAGTGAGCCGGCTGTATGGTGTAAGCTCAAAGCCAATAAAAATAAGGAAAATATTGCGCCCCTTGCCATTTTAGTTCTCTTCAGTCCTTTTCCCTCTTTTTCCTTTTCCTTCTTTTGCTTATCTGTCTCCCACTACGCGCTCGCTCTTCCGCTTTTCTTTAGTCCTTCCTCATTTTTTCGGTTGTCGCTAAACCGCATCCCCACAGAAAGGGGGCCCAGGCAAATTAGTTACCACACTGCCCCTCACCCCTCCGAATTCCTAACGCAAATACCGGCACACATTAGCGCGTGTTACACCCGTATTATTCGTCATAGGTGCTCGTGAATGGTTGCGGAACTGTTAATCGTCTGTACAACAGCATTCAGTTTAATGGTGGCGGCGAGCACATTGCTTGAAGAGAAAGAGAAATAGCAACAATTGTGGGTAAAACTGTGAACAGTGAGGAGAGAAGCTCAGAGTGTTCACCAGAATTGTCTCCATGAGCCACAGCACGAGAACTATGAAATTCATTTGAGATTGGGCGACTAAACATTTCATTTTGTTCTTAGGAAAGTAACCCCCCCCCCCACCAAGCCCATATTTGCAAACAAGATACTCATTAAAGAAACATCATTTCTTAATTTCATTAATCGTAATCGTAATCGATGATTTTGGAAGGCCTGCAAATATATCATTCAAGACGTAAATAAATTTCGAGAATTTATTCTCATTATCAAGAGCAAATATTTACACAGGCATTTTATGTTTTGCTTAAACGTGCATTGTTCAGCCTCTCATGACCTGCAAATTGCCTTTTCGTGGTTCATTACAATGGTGCAGATTTATTTTGTCTGATTTTTGGAAACATCACATGAAATGCTTATGTAAATGTTTGAAATTGATTATGAGGGTAAATTCTTGTAACCAGTCGCGCTAAACATGAAAAAATACGTAACTGGGACCGTGTTTCCCTTTTTAAACCATGAATGCCATTTGTGCTGAAGATCGTCTCTTAGGTAGGTTAAGATTTTTAGCAACGGGCGAAAGCTGTTTCGGCTTATAATATAGAACTCGCTTCTCACAGTGTAACATTTTACGTATTAATCCAGAAACACGTGAACCAAAATGTAAAACACTTAGGAATTTATGAGCATTAGGCTATTTAAAGTACAAATACATACTTGTCTTTATTGACAACACTTGACGTTCCATGTCTCTACAGACTCCTTTGTCCATTTAATTTCTTTCTTACATCATCCACAGTGCAGGCAGTTCGAATACAGCTCACAGCTACAGGTATTTCTTTACGGAATTCTAACCGTCTATTGCGGTTTTTGTAATCAGCATGCTATGAAGACTTTCGTGTTTTTCATACTTTGCAATGATCACTGTGGTGCTAGCCACGTACCAGATATACGAGGGTCTTTCAATAAGTAATGCCGCAAATTTTTTTCTCAGAACATATTTATCTTTAAGAGTCAGAATTCGGTGACAATATACATCAACATGCCTTGTCCATGTCTTATTTTTCTACGTAGTCTCCCTCACGTTCTATGGCCGTACGCCAACGTTGTGGAAGAGCATGTATTCCCAGCTGGTAAAAGCTCTTGTCCTGTAGGCTCAAATGGTTCAAATGGCTCTGAGTACTATGCGACTTAACTTCTGGGGTCATTAGTCGCCTAGAACTTAGAACTAATTAAACCTAACTAACCTAAGGATATCACACACATCCACGCCCGAGGCAGGATTCAAACCTGCGACCGTAGCGGTCTCGCGGTTCCAAACTGTAGTACCTAGAACCGCACGGCCACTCCGGCCGGCTGTCCTGTAGGCATAGTCATGTTTTCACTGCATGACTGACACTCTCGTCATCTTCAAAGTGTGTTCCCCGTAGAGAATCGTTATGCGGGCCAAAGAGAGGGAAGTCCGAGGGTGCCATGTCTGAATTTAGACTGTGAGCATTCGTGGAACCCATCGTGAACACCTCTTTAAATATCTGAGAGTATCGATGATTGCAGACGCACTTCGAAGCTGACCGACAACTGTAGAGGCAACGGATGAGTTGTGATGCGCCGGTCGCCACGAATAATGACATCCGCACGATTCAGCATGTCTGGAGCAGTGGCTGACGGAACGTCCCGAGGGTGGCTGATCATGGAGCTTTGTTTCTGCGTTTCCTGAGGCTGTAGCTTTCTTCACCCATGGCCCAACTATACTCCTATCAACTGCAACATCGCCATACACTGCACACAAACGTTTACGGCTGTTCATCACGGTTTCTTTTTCTGCACACAAGAGTGCAATAACAGCACGCTGCTTGTAACGTGAGTCGTATGTAGACGCCATTTTGACGCTGTAATACGGCTCTGCCATTTACGAGAACGGTTCGAAACTTCACCGGCGCACACAACAAACATCAAATATGAAGCACTGTAAGTAGGCTGTTAAGGTTTTCTTATTGGTAACGCCACGTAGCGCTCTGTATGAAAATCACTGGCTGTGCTGTGTGCAGTCTGTGGCTAGTTTGCATTGTTGTCTGCCATTGTAGTGTTGGGCAGCTGGATGTGAACAGCGCGTAGCGTTGCGCAGTTGGAGGTGAGCCGCCAGCAGTGGTGGATGTGGGGAGAGAGATGGCGGAGTTTTGAAATTTGAAAGACTGGATGTCATGAACTGCTATATATATTATGACTATTAAGGTAAATACATCATTTGTTCTCTATCAAAATCTTTCATTTGCTAACTATGCCTATCAGTAGTTAGTGCCTTCAGTAGTTTGAATCTTTTATTTAGCTGGCAGTAGTGGTGCTCGCTGTATTGCAGTAGTTCGAGTAACCAAGATTTTTGTGAGGTAAGTGATTTGTGAAATGTATAGGTTAATGTTAGTCAGGGCCATTCTTTTGTAGGGATTTTTGAAAGTCAGATTGCGTTGCGCTAAAAATATTGTGTGACAGTTTAAGCACAGTCATGTATAATTGTTCAAAAGGGGACGTTTCAGCACCAACAAGGATGTTTGTCTATGTATATTAAGGGGGGTAGGACGTCAAACGGGTCGACTTGGAGCAGGAGAGGCACCACAGGACATTTTAATTTCCACTGTCTATACTTTTACAAGTAAATTCATAAAACTTTGTCAGCGTGACCAGGAAGGATTCAGGATTCACACTCGTAGCAGCGGAAATTCAAAAACATAACAAAATAATTTTTTTTTACATGTGTAATTTCATCATTTTTTCACTTACTATTGGCTGCATTTGTTGCTATAGGTACACTTCTCTTCATACGTAAGAGAGACTGTTCGATGAATTTTGCACAGCATACAAACCATATTTACAGGTGTCTGAAACTCTAGAATCTATTTAATTTATAAAAAAATGAATGAGCTGTTACGTTTTAAACTTTATGTTTAGAAAAAAATCAAATTTTGTAGTTAATTATCTCAATTTTTACCACACTTTTTAATAGATTTGGAAAATTCTAGAGTTTCATACACCTGTAAGTATAGTTTATATGCAATGCAAAATTCATCAAAGAATCTCTCTTACTTGTGAAGAAAAATGTACCTATAGCAACAAATGCAGCCAACAGTAAGTGAAAAAATGATGAAATTTCATATCTGAAAAAAATTTATTTCGTTATGTTTTTGCACTTCCACAGCTATGAGTGTGAATCCTGAATCCTTCCTGGTCATGCGGACAAAGTTTTATGAATTTATTTGTAAAAGTATAGACAGTAGAAAATAAAATGTCCTGTGGTGGCTCTCCTGCTCCAAGTCGGTCCGTTTGACGTCCTACCCCCCTTAACGGCGTTTTTTTTTCTTTTTTTTTTTTATTAAATGTGGGGCGTTACTTATTGAACAATCCTCGTACTTCAGGGCCATTTTATGGGTTAAAGGCACTAAAGCAAGCAAGAGACAAGTATACATACGCATTAAAGCTAGGCACACGCTTTAACTTTTATCAAAGATCTTTGATAAAAAATGTGATTTGCTTCAGTAGTACACCGTCAAAGATTTGACCAAAGGGCTTTAACAAAAGATCTCTGACAAGGATCTCTTACAGTGTAATACGGGAGCAGCGGGGGCTTTGGGAAGCTATGCAGGCGCCGCTGCCACATCCGGCCGCGGCTTTACGCAACCGCTTCTTGCTCGCTCCGGCTGGGCCCGCGACCGGGACGTGGTGGCTTTCCTAATTGTCGTGCTCCGCCCGGCCTGCCAGCCAGCCTGCCACGGGGCCAGCAGTGAGACGGCGCCCACAGCTCAGCAACAGCCGCGGAGTGCTGCTGCCTGCGCTCCGTCACTGGAATTACCGCCTCTCCCCTGCTCCGTGTCATCGTGACTTAAACTAGTACGACAAACTGCTCTTGTGTAACGAAGAGCATTAAGTGCTTCCTCATGAAGCACCGGATGACTCAGAGCTGAAGGCCTGCTCATGTCGTCGACAGCTTAGTTGCACCTAACTGCGTGACTGCCTCAAGGAGAGCCGCCATTGCCGATGAACCAGACAACGTTTCATCAGACGCAGACTGCAGTGATGACACGCTTGAGGCGTCGTAACTGCATTCCGGTTCTCGTGATTCACATTTTACGTATTTCCCGTATCCGAGCGAGTTGAGATCAGCTCCCTGCAGAAGACAGCAACCAGTCTCGTGTAGCAGGCAGCGCTTTGGGTCTGTTGGCTGGGCTACAGGCAACGGACAAGTACACTACTGGCCATTAAAACTGCTACACCAAGATGAAATGCAGATGATAAACTGGTATTCATTGGATAAATATATTATACTAGAACTGACACGTGATTATATTTTCACGCAATTTGGGTGCATAGATCCTGACAAATCAGTACCCAGAACAACCACCTCTGGCCGTAATAACGGCCTTGATACGCCTGGGCATTGAGTCAAACAGAGCTTGGATGGCGTGTACAGGTACAGCTGCCCATGCAGCTTCAACACGATACCACAGTTCATCAAGAGTAGTGACTGCCGTATTGTGACGAGCCAGTTGCTCGGCCGCCATTGACCAGAGTTGGTGAGAGATGTGCAGAATGTGATGGCCAAGGCAGCGGTCGAACATTTTCTGTATCCAGAAAGGCCCATACGGGACCTGAAACAAGCGTTCGTGCATTATCCTGCTAAAATGTAGGATTTCGCAGGGATCGAATGAAGGGTAGAGCCACTGGTCGTAACATATCTGAAATGTAACGTCCACTGTTTAAAGTGCCGTCACTGCGAACAAGAGGTGACAGAGACGTGTAACCAATGGCACCCTATACCATCACGCCGGGTGATACGCCAGTATGGCGATGGCGAATACACGCTTCCAGTGTGCGTTCACCGCGATGTCGCCAAACACGGATGCGACCATCACGATGCTGTAAACAGAACCTGGATTCATCCGAAAAATGACGTTTTGCATTCGTGCACTCAGGTTCGTCGTTGAGCACACCAACGCACGCGCTCCTGTCTGTGATGCAGCGTCAAGGGTAACCGCAGTCATTGTCTCCGAGCTGTTAGTCCATGCTGCAAACGTCGTCGAACTGTTCGTGCAGATGGTTGTTGTCTTGCAAACGTCCCCATCTGTTGGCTCAGGGATCGAGACGTGACTGCACGATCCGTTACAGCTATGCAGATAAGATGCCTGTCATCTCGACTACTAGTGATACGAGGCCGTTGGGATCCAGCACGGCGTTCCGTATTACCCCCCCCCCCCCCCAACCCACCGATTCCATATTCTGCTAACAGTCATTGGATCTCGACCAACGCGAGCAGCAATGTCGCGACACGATAAACCGCAATCGCGATAGGCTACAATGCGACCTTTACCAAAGTCTGAAACGTGATGGTACGCATTTCTCCTCCTCACACGAGGCATCACAACAACATTTCACCAGGCAACGCCGCTCAACTGCTGTTTGTGTATGAGAAATCGGTTGGAAACTTTCCTCGTGTCAGCACGTTGTAGATGTCGCCACGGGCGCCAATCTTGTATGAATGCTCTGAAAAGCTAATCATCTGTATATCACATCATCTTCTTCCTGTCGGTTAAATTTCGCGTCTGTAGCACGTCATCTTCGTGGTGTAGCAATTTCAATGGCCAGTAGTGTATTTGTTTCCCCTGGGGTTGCTTCCCTGATGACTCCTACAGCATCGAACAATTTTATCTATACTCCGCAAGTCATCTTGCACCGCTATATTTTCCGCCCTTCCCTAAGAATGTGTCAGCTGTTCTCTCCCATTCCAAATGTCACCTGTACTCTGACGGCCTTCAGTTATATCTAAGTGCAAGTCCAACAAAGTTGTGCACACCCATGCAGCATGTAAATGGTGATTAACTTGTCTGATCTATGTGGGCGCGTTACATAGGTTTGAAACTTAACCCATCTAAAACGCAAGCAAGCTTAGTCGCTCACAAAAGATTGATTAGCACGCAGTTCAGATGCCCTCTTCCAGCCTTAATTCTGAACGGCACAGAAATAACATTTTCCTCTTCTGAAAATAATTCTGGACAATCACTTAGACTGCACTAAGTGCAACCTATGTCTTCATTCACCACTTTTGACCTTAAAAAGAAGCTCGTAGAATCACTAATACTCCCCATACTTGTCTACGGCAATTTATTCTCCAAAGACTTTTCTACCAAAGCTCACCCAATCTATAACTGGCGATGAAAGCTTGTGTGCGATGCATTTGTGACGTACGCTGTTTCGATGATATCACTCCCGTCCATGAACAATTATCATTGCTACGTGACGATAAGCGTAGAGATTATCACACTCTGTGTTTGCTCTATCGTCGTCTCAATCGCTGCACTCCCTCTTATTTATCTTCAACTCTTAAACTACTAACTGAACACCTCCACAAAAATACTCCTTCTCATCAAAGTAAAATCCTCTCTGTGCCATCACTTAACACAGCCATGTTCTTCAAATCATTCTCTGTGTCAGTACCCCCACTTTTTCAGTATCTTCCCCAAAAAGAGAAGTTAAATTCCTTCTAAACTTCAAAAGCAGTTAATGATCCATCGTCTATCACAATAACTATCTCTCCCATATGTTAGTCTGCATCTCACTATCGTCAATCCCCCGTCCCCCCAACTTTTCCCTCCCTCGTGTTGGCAGAGTTCTTCATTTAAATTCTGTTCTTTTTCAACAGCAACTGTCACTCTCATTTCATTTTCCTCTTTCTTTATCCCTTCCGCTTCTATAATACAAAACATTTACTTAAATGGGCTTAATTAATATATATCATTATTATTAGCGTCTATTATTATTATTATTGTTTTATTATTATTCCTGTGAATAATTTATAATATCTTTTGTTTGTGTTGTTCCTGGTCACATGTAAGAGATAGCCTTAAGACCGTAATCTAATTAGGTTAAATAAGCAATAAATATATAATAAACTAATATTCCAATCACGAATTGTGCTTGGGAATAAAGACGGTCAGTAAATCTCCGTATGGCCTCTAGAGAAAACGTAGCGCTCTTCGTTGGATCTTCTGTATTCCCTCTGTTAGTCCAACCTATCAAGGGCCCTAGATGAATAAGAAACGCTCAAGAATCAGTCGAACGTGTCTTTTGTAACTTCCTTAAAGTTTCTCGAATGAATCCGTCTCGCATCTCCTTCTTTAGTTAGTTTTAACTTGTCATTCCACCTTAGATCACTTCATGTAATGTTCATGAAAAATATAAATTTGGATTCCGTTATTACAGCAGGTGATACCATTTCCGTTAGCGTGTTCTATTCAAGTTCTGTCTACACCTGTAAGCACTCTATAAATCAGTGTGTGGTAGAGAGTATTTTTTATCATACCATATATTTAGTTTCCCTCCATAACCACTTAAGAATGAAGGGGACGAAAATGTCTCCTCGTACGCCTCTTGGCGAGCTATTGCTGACTTACTTCGTATTAAGTCTTTGTGGGAGCAATATGTAGATCTTCGTAGATGCCTCCTATTGCTCACAAGACATCGGAAGTATACGTCCAGAAAAATAGGCAAGAAAGAGTCCGGTTTTTCTACACGATAACACTCATGCATATCGGCCATTGAAAAAAAATTCTCACCAGGAGTAGTGCTACTGTACTGAAATATTCATCGTAGTTTCCCGACCTCATGTGAAATTATAGCAATATTGTTTGGCTAACTTTGAGAAATTGATGAAAAGTACGTGACGCAAATGCATGACTGTAGGATCGGAGTACTTTGCAGAAAATGTACAAAATTAAATTTACAATTTTTATTGTATCTTATGTGTAAGCATGCGAAGCTTACTAACATTGGCCAACAATAAAAAGTAGAATACGGAGTGAAACCGAAAAGAAAATAAATTAGTGACGGTGCTCCAGCTTGATGCCTCTCTCACAAACAGTTTTTAAACAGTTGACTAGCCGTCATCCAAATGGAACAGGCATTTAGGCCAGAGTGCTTGTTTCCGAAAACGCTCTTTCACGTATTCGGCGATTTTGCAGTTGCAGACATGACAGGACAACATGTTAACATCATCACCATTTTACCCAAAGTATTTACAGCTGACAAGAGCTTGTATTATCAGCTTGACCCAGAAACGAAGAAACTACAGATGCAGTGGCATGTCCGAATAAAGTAAACTGGTTCCAGAGAAAATGTAAAGAATATTATGTTTACCGACATTAAGGGGGCAGTGCAACATGGATTTGTTATAACAGTTAACCAACTATTACCTTCAAGTGCTAGAACGATTACATCAACTACCGTGGTAAAAAAAAAAACGGCTTCATTGTGTTTAACAAAGGACTGGTTGCCCCGTTACCCTCTTAGCTATGTGCGTCGCATGAGATTAATTATACGACGTACAGTTTCGTAGATTTATTCGGAAACATTTATTGGCGGATCTAAATTAATTATTTTCACTGGTACTCTTGTAAAATAAGCATAAGGATCGCCAGCTTCGCTTTAACCTGCGAAACATGGTTAGACTTCTCATTGCTCCAAATTAAAGCCGCACAGTTTTCAGCTTTTCTAATAACGTGGCCAATGAGGCGTAGGTTTTCCCGCGATTCCAAATTTAAATCATAGACTGGGTTGTAATCTATAACTAATCCAAATTAAAGAGAAATTCACAATTTACATAAAACAAAAATAGCAGGGTTTTACTTCACAAAATGGGGTAAAGCTCCGCGTTGATGGTGTTCGCAAAATTTGAGATAAAGGTGGATAAAAATGGATGACTGCATAATAAAAACACTAGATATAACCCTTTATAACATTGCTATATTGTAGGCATGCTACCCAACACAATATTAAAGTGAAATGCCTGGTGTACAGCTAAACATGTAGATCATGAGTGTTTTTTCTTTTACTTCTGCCGTGATAGCCAGTATTCGATAGATACTGAATCAGTCACATACATATATACCCATGATCCACGTACGATACAGGATGAGTCAAAAAGGACTTTACAAATCAGGAATGAAAGAGAAATTTATTGCGATAGCTTAAAGGATCGGTAGATGTGTAGTTTTGTGACAAACAACCTCAGGTTTCATTTACGTAGTGCATCAGCATCCCATTCCGCCACCAGAAGCGCCAGTGTATTGTACAGTTAAAATGGCCGTTTTCAGTGGTGCGCAGCATGCGCGCTGTGTATTTTGGTTTCATGAAAAGAAACATGCAACAACAATTCGGCCTAAATTTCGTACCAAATACGCTAAAGAACCTCAGAGCATCCCTACAGTTTACTCTTTGCACAAGAACTTCGTTGAGATGGGTTGTTCATTGCGACATCATAAATCACCAAATCGCCCTCCTGTTGATGATTAGGTAGAACAGGATAGGGAGAGCTTTGTCGGCAGCCCACGAAACTTTTTAGTTCCACAGACCGATGAAGATGACCGAGATGGGACGGTTTACTGCCAGCGAGACGGTGCACCACCTCATTTCCTCGCGGAAGTTCGGGTTTTCCTCAATAGTACCTTCCCTGGTCTGTGGATTGGCCATGAAGGGCCAGCGGTATGGCCACCTCGCTTCCCAGACTTGACACTACTGGCTTTCTGTGTATGGGATGTTATTAAAGACCCTGTTCATGTTCCTCCCATACCAAACAATTTAGTCGATGTGAGAAATCGAACCTACAGTGCCGTTGAAAAAGTTACGCTCGATTTGCTGCAAACCAGTGTAGGAAGAAACTGATTACCAGTGGAATGTTTGCCGCATCACAAAGGTAGTCACATCGAACCAAAATGACACTTGACACTTTTATATAAAAATTGAGGTTGTTTGCTACAAAATGACACATCTACCGATTATAAATTTCTGTAGGCTTATGATTCCAAAGTTGTAAAGTGCTTTTAAGTCACCCTGCATTTACATTGGTTGTAAACATATTATTAACGTCACGATGTACTCCCATCATTGCCATGAGTGGTCACTCCAAACCCAAATTCAATATGGAACACATAACATTCATACCTCCGGACTACTTCCCTGGGGTGTGCTGCCTACGTCGCGTACGTTATATGAATGTGATGATATTCACTTACTTAACGTTGTTCTCTGAATTTTATCCGTGGCCTCCAAACAAAATACGCTCCGCCAGACAAGTTCTCTCGCAGTAGATACTTACCGACTCCTGCGAAGCCGGGCCGGGTCGCTAATAAACACTAAACTGTTAACTGCCGAAAGTCCATTTCCAACAGCTGCTGCGAAACACCCGCCATCCTGGTAAAAATCACTCGATCTTGTGTCACAACTCACTTAGAGGGATTAGAGGAAGACAGTCTGATCATCTCCAGGCTGGAGAAAAACTTCCTTCCCCAGGATACTGGAAAGTGGCTCAGGCATACACAGCAGCCACATATACAGTCGGGAAACGATATGTTACACAGTGCCTGGTGATGCACAATTCATCGGAAACTACGGCTGATACGTAGGTATGGTTCATTTCTTGTTTTATTTATGTACAGTTTTACAAATATAATCACAAAATGTATGAGTGTTTAAGAATATCAAATTTTTATCTTCAGACGGCGCCGTTTGACACGCGCTATATTGCTTTGTATGTGTGTGTGCGTGTGCGCGCGCGCGCGCGCGCGCGCGCGCCTGTGTGTGTGTGTGTGTGTGTGTGTGTGTGTGTGTGTAAGCTTTTTTATACATTACAATAACTTCGCAACACATCCGCCTGCATGCTACGAAGCTTATTTGCTGCAATACTAGTTACAATGATTTTAATCTATTGCACCTACATTGTTTTCGTACATTTTTAGTTTTGCTTAGCTTTACTTTTTTTGATTATATACAGGGTGATTCAGAATTATGTTACCTCTCAAATGGGTTGAGTACCTATACTAACCATACACCAAACATGTACGATATCCAACTTAAGCAAATTAGTTAAACAAGCTTTAGCATAATAGAGTGTTCAACTATGAGTGACACGAGTTTTACTGTACTCTTTATTTATCCGTGCTGTCCCGTAATAGCCGACAGATTTACATTGGAGGAAAGAAAAGCTGTAGAAAACTTGTTGGAAGTGCAAGGCTCACAAACTATGGTCTCTACAATGCTTCAGGATCGATTTGCACGTGACCCACCAAGTCGTTTAACAATTCGCCGCCGCGCGGGATTAGCCGAGCGGTCTGAGGCGCTGCAGGCATGGACTGTGCGGCTGGTTCTGGCTGAGGTTCGAGTCCTCCCTCGGGCATGTGTGTGTGTGTGTGTGTGTGTGTGTGTGTGTGTGTGTGTGTGTGTGTGTGTGTTTGTCCTTATGATAATTTAGGTTAAGTAGTGTGTAGGGACTGATGACCTTAGCAGTTAAGTCCCATAAGAATTCGCACACAGTTTTTTGAACAATTCGCCGAGCGACCGCTACGATCGCAGGTTTGAATCCTGCCTCGGGCATGGATGTGTGTGATGTCCTTAGGTTAGTTAGGTTTAAGTAGTTCTAAGTTCTAGGGGACTGATGACCTCAGAAGTCCCATAGTGCTCAGAGCCATTTTGAACAATTCGCCGCATTTAGCAACAGCTTGTGGAAACTGCACCGCTATCAGATATCTTACAAGGGAATGTAGGACGTTCAAGATCAGGAAGATGCGAAATGAATATTGCTGTTGTGCGGGAAGGCGTAGTGCAGAATCATTCGAAGCCAACCAGTTGGTGCAGCTTCGAAACAGGAGTTCTCCCAGCAACGGTGTGGTGTATCTTGAAACACGACCTTGCGATGCGACCATACCACCTCGAAATCGACCAGTCTCTACCAGTTAGGCAAAAACGTGTTACAGCTGAATGCTGTCAGATTTCAGCTACTCTGACGAACATTCAGACCGACATATTAAAGGTATCGCCATTCAGCGTTGAGGCTACCTTTCTCACAAGTGAACTTGTTAACCAACTTAAACACAATTTTTTATGGTACTGAAAATTCTCATGAAAATCGGGTACGTAACTCCCATGAGGTGAATGTTTCATATGAGGTGGCCGCCACTTGAGTAATAGGATCCATCCTACTTATTTGGCACTCCTACAGTGAACTCAGACGTGTACTTAACGATGGTGTAAGAGTATTTAATTGGTGAAATTCCGTTACAAATCCGATACGTGGGTTTCTTCCAACAACACTTCCCGGTATATGAATCGGTCGTGGTGGACCATTGAGCTGAGTTCCAGAATCACAGAGCTCGACACCACGTGGTTTTTGGTTGTGGATAGTGATGTAGCAGTCTGTGGGCAACAGGAAAATTAACACGAATGATATGACGGATTGAAAACGAATACTGATATTACCAGTTCTCCGTGAAACGTGTATACAAGCTTTACGTACAACCATCGGTCGTTGGTTTTTCTGTCTTACACATGATAGCGAACAACGTATCTTATATTACTTTTTATTTTATTTATTGGCCTTTGATTATATACCACACAGCCAACCACATCAGTAGATCAAGATTACATACGGTTGGTATAGGTAACGAAACCAAATTGGCGGAACAAACCCAAATGATGATGGCATGAAAGCGAGGCACAAACTTGAAAAAGCACACTAACAATGCACAAGTTTATTTAGTTAACGTTAGTTCACATCTCCCTTTTCGCCTCGGTAGAACTTTACACAGGGTGTCATAGAACGGGTGGTCAATATTCAGGGTTATGACAGGAATGAAGCAAAAAAGGTTAATAAAAACAGGCGTTAAAATGCATACCGTAAGGGCTGTGAGCACTCATTCATTGGTAGAGTAGCGAAGATGAACGAGTGCACATAGATCTTAAGGTTTGCATTTTAGAGCCCACGTTAAGAAGCCTCTTTTTCCTTGCTTTGGTCCTTATTACCGCTTCTCAGAATATGGCAAGCATAGAGCTGGCAGCAGAAGAGATCTGTTTCACGGTCCGAAGTTGAAGAAATGCTCATAACATCTAAGGTATGCATTTTAGAGTCCGCTTTTACTAGACGTTTTTGCTTCGAGTGTTCGTTCCTGTCATATATCTGTATATTGACCATTCCTCCTGGGACCCCATGTGTATTGCAAAGCTTGTGGTTGCTAATAACGTTGGCACAGACGTTGTTAACCGGTAAGTTTTACAAAATTCCTTAGCAACTTTGACGTTAGGTCCCATCGGTTGATACATTCAAAAAGTGTGTATGTAAATTGTGGCTTCTACTTCACCGCAGTAACGAAGTGGAGATGGTGCAATGCTCATGCGGTGTAGGTGCTGTGCAAAGCAGCAGTGGTTGAATTTCAACCGTCCTATAGTAACTGCAAATTTCTTTGTACACGCGAACCCACGGTATGGTTGGTAGCACTGGTGTGATTTGCGGGTCGTATTTTTCTTTAGTTATCTGATCAGCTTGCTGTTCTTTGTCCCAACATTCGGTTTTCTCGTCCTGCAAATAGGTAATAGAGCATGCGCGTGAACGTGTGTACATTCTGAGTAGGTTTTTCAGAGAACACTGCCAGTCACAGAATCTGTTAATGAAGCGACATGTTTCGAGGTATAGACCTCACCTTCAGGCTACAGTGACAATACAAAAACATTCAAAAAAAAGTACACAGAGACATGAATAGTTGTTCTTTACAGTCTTGGCAGAACAACTGTAATATCTTTGTGTACTTCTGTTAAATGCTTCTCATATTGTCATTGTGCCCTGAGAAAGAGGTTTAAACCTCGAAACATGGTTTTTTTTTTCATTAAATGACTTAAGTTATTAACAATTTCTGTGAATGGTAGCGATCTTTGAACAACCTTTTCATATTTTTTGGAATCATCATGGTCTATTAACAGTCAGTGTGGCTTTAAATTATGTGTATAAAGGAGAAAATACAAAAATGCAGTAATTGAAGCAGGCAAAAAGGAATACAAATGTCTCAAAAATGAGATAGAAGCGCAAAATGGCTAAGCAGGGATGGCTGGAGGACAAATGTAAGGATGTAGAGGCGTATATCACTAGGGATAAGATAGATACCGCCTACAGGAAAATTAAAGAGACCTTTGGAGAAAAGAGAACCAGTTGCGTGAATATCAGGAGCTCAGATGGAAGCCGAGTTCTAATCAAAGAAGGGAAAGCATAAAGGTGGAAGGAGTATATAGAGGGTCTATACAAAGGCGATGTTCTTGAGGACAATATTATTGAAATGGAAGAGGATGTAGATGAAGATGAAATGGGAGATATGATACTGAGTGAAGAGTTTGACAGAGCACTGAAAGGCGTAAGTCGAAACAAGGCCCCGGGAGTAGACAACATTTCATTAGAACTACTTACCATCTGGTAAGCAAGATGTATGAGACAGGCTAAATACCCTCAGACTTCAAGAAGAATATAATAATTCCAATCCCAAAGAAAACAGGTGTTGGCAGATGTGAAACTATCAGTTTAATAAGCCACGGTTGCAAAATACTAACACGAATTCTTTACAGACGAATGGAAAAACTGGTAGACGCCGACTTCGGGAAAGATCAGTTTGGATTCCGTAGAAATGTTCGAATGACGCTACGACTTATCTTAGAAAATAGATTAAGGAAAGGCAAATCTACGTTTCTAGCATTTGTAGACTCAGAGAATGTTTTGGCACTGTTGACTGGAATACTCTCTTTCAAATTCTGAAGGTGGCATGGGTAAAATACAGGGAGCGAAAGGCTATTTACAATTTGTACAGAAACCAGATGGCAGTTATAAGAGTTGAGGGGCATGAAAGGGAAGCAGTGGTTGGGAAAGGAGGGAGACAGAGTTGTAGCCTATTCCCGATGTTATTCAATCTGTATATTGAGGAAGCAGTAAAGAAAACAAAAGAAAAATTCGTAGTAGGAATTAATATCCATGGAGAAGAAATAAAAACTCTGAGGTATGCCGATGACATTGTAATTCTGTCAGAGACAGCAAAGGACTTGGAAGAGCATTTGAACGGAATGGACAGTGTCTTGAAAGGAGGATATAAGATGAACATCAACAAAAGCAAAACGAAGATAATGGAAAGTAGTCGAATTAAATCGGGTGGAGTTTTGCTATTTGAGGAGCAAAATAACTTATGATGGTGAAAGTACAGAGGATATAAAATGTAGGCTGGCAATGGCAAGGAAAGCGTTTATGAAGAAGAGAAGTATGTTAACATCGAGTATAGATTAAAGTGTCAGGAAGTCGTTTCTGAAAGTATTTGAATGGAGTGTAGCCATTTATGAAAGTGAAACGTGGACGATAAATAGTTTTGACAAGAAGAGAATAGAAGCTTTCGAAATGTGGTGCTACAGAAGAATGATAAAGATTAGATGGGTATATCACATAACAAATGTGGAGGTATTGAACAGAACTGGGGAGAAGAGAAGTTTGTGGCACAACTAGACTAGAAGGAGGGATCGCTTGGTAGGACATATTCTGAGGCATCAAGGGATCAGTATTGGAGGGCAGCGTGGAGGGTAAAAATCGTAGAGGGGGACCAAGAGATCAACACACTAAACAGATTCAGAAGGATGTAGGTTGCATTAGGTACTGGGAGATGAAGAAGCTTGAACACGATAGAGCAGAATGGAGAGCTTCATCAAACCAGTCTCTGGACTGAAGACCACAACAGCAACAGTCTTCTATACCTGAGGCCACCGCTTTCTTAAGCAAGAGAGTCAGCTATCTCGTTTCCCAGTACGTTGTTGTGTGCTTTAGTCCAATACGTGGAGACATTGCAGCCATGGAGACAGTCCAGTACATGGAGACACTGCTGCCATTCAGGCGAACAAGCTGAGATCGGTACGTAAATTGCAAATTATAATAACTTTCATTTCATAACGTATTTAGAATTTGACAGTGTAAACAAAGCCTGAGATTCTATTCCGGTAAAATGAACAAAGAATGGAATTACGGGAGGGTGCTCAAACTTAATGTCTCCGAATTTTGTATGTGAAAAGTCTTGAAGTTTTTTAAATAAAACAGACGTTATCTACATTGTACACGTTTATTCTTCATGCCTACAAATTCGTTTTTCGAAATATTCACTCTGGCGACGAACGCATTTCTCCCAAGACTCTAGTCTGTTGATATCGTCACTGTAGAATGTCTGACTTTGTTGACGGAGTCACAACCTCACCTCTGCATGCGCTGCTTCCTCACTCTCAAAGTGAAGTCCTGGAAGGTGTTCTTTATGATTTTTAAACAGATGAAAATCGGATGTGGCCAAGTCGAGACTGTATGGTGGATGTCCGGCTATAGTGATCCCAAGGCTTCGGATTGTTGCAGATGTCTCAGCATTCGTGTGTGGTCTGGTATTGTCAGGCTGAAGGAGAGAGTGCTCTATGAAACTTCTGGCAGATTAAAACTGTATGCCGGACCGAGACTCGAACTCGGGGCCTTTGCCTTTCGCGGGCAACTGCTCTACCAACTGAGCTACCCAAGCACGACTCACGCCCCCTCCTCACAGCTTTACTTCTGCCAGTACCTCGTCCCCTACCTTCCAAACTTTACAGAAGCTCTCCTGCGAACCTTGCAGAACTAGCACTCCTGTAAGAAAGGATATTGCGGAGACATGGCTTAGCCACAGCCTGGGGGATGTTTCCAGAATATGATTTTCACTCTGCACCGGAGTGTGCGCTGACATGAAACTTCCTGGCAGATTAAAACTGTGTGCCGGACCGAGACTTAAGAACTCGGGAACTTTGTCTTTCGCGGGCAACTGAGCACTTGCCCGCGAAAGGCAAAGTTCCCGAGTTCGAGTCTCGGTCCGGCACACAGTTTTAATCTGCTAGGAAGTTTCATATCAGCGGACACTCCACTGCAGAGTGAAAATCTCTATCAGGGTGCTCCATGTTTGAACGAATTCTTCGAATCAGAAACTCGATTACAGCGCGCTGTTTCGCGCGCACCTACAGAGTTATTTAAAACCGCCATTTTACACGCTACAGTTTAGAGCCCTCTTGCTGAAGAGAGTTGCAAATATGCATGACGAAGACTAAAGATGTAGAATGTAAATAACGTTTGCTTTACTTAAAGAGATTCAAGAATTTTAACATAAAAAATTCGGAAGCAACACTTTTCAGCACGCCCTGGTATCACGACAGTTAAGGCACTCGCCAATGAGACAGTTATGTCGCATTTAAGTTAAAGATTGCACGAAAGCAGTGGGTATCTCGTGACGTGGAGTTCGCCATCTGCGACAGGTAGTGGCGAAGGGCGCCGTCTTGTATTGTGGTGGGCTGTGTAGAGGCCAGCGGCTTGGAAAGTGCCGCGCCTCACCCGGGCAATACGGGGCAGAGTACGGAGCACGGCACGGCGCTGCTTTCACCGCGAGGCACGACCGCAGGGCACGGCGACAGCAAACAGGCGCGCGACAGCAGCCGGAGGCGCCTTGCCAAACCCGGCGCTGGCCTTCGCCGCGCGCTCCCACTACGGAGGCGACAGACGTGCCCTTCTCTGAGGCGCACCAGTAATGCTCCTCATTCCACAGCGACACGTTGCTTTACAGCGACTACGTTACCTGAACAGATACAACAGAAATTGACGTTTCTGCTGTAACTCACACATTATAAAACGCGATACTACTTACGACGGTCACTCCAAAAGAAATGCACACCATTTTTTAAAAAAATCCATCTTTTATTCTACATGTTTACAGTTTTACAGTGTGTAGATACATCCTTTAGGGACAATATTTTCATTTCTCCACATAATTTCCATCCCTCTCAACTGCCTTATGCCCTCTTGGAACCAGCGCCTGTATACCCGCACGGTAAAATTCTGGACCAACCTGTTGGAGCCACTGTTTGGCAGTGTGCACAAGAGAGTCATCATCTTCCAACCTTGTTCCACGAAGAGAGTCTTTCAGTTTCCCGAAGAGATGATAGTCACATGGAGCCAGGTCAGGACTGTAAGGCGGATGTTTCAGTGTTGTCCATCCGAGTTTTGTGATCGCTTCCATGGTTTTTTGACTGACATGTGGCCGTGCATTGTTGTGCAACAGCAAAACATCCTGCTTTTGCCGATGTGGTCGAACACGACTCAGTCGAGCTTGAAGTTTCTTCAGTTTCGTCACATATGCATCAGAATTTATGGTGGTTCCACTTGGCATGATCTCCACAAGCAAGAGTCCTTCGGAATCGAGAAATACCATAGCCATAACTTTTCCAGCAGAAGGTGTGGTTTTGAATTATTTTTCTTGGGTGAATTTGCATGATGCCACTCCATTGGTTGCCTCTTCGTCTCTGGCGAAAAATGATGGAGCCATGTTTCATCATCTGTCACAATTCTTCCAAGAAATTCATCTCCGCCATTCTCGTACTTTTCCAAAAGTTCGCTGCATACCGTTTTTCTTGCTTCTTTGTGAGCCACTGTCAACATCCTGGGAACCCACCTGGCACAAACCCTTTTTAATGCCAACACTTTCAGATTCTGCAAACACCTCCTTCCTCTATCCCAACGTAGCGTGACAATTCGTTCACTGTGATGCAGCTGTCAGCAGTCACCAATTTGTTAACTCTCTGGAGTGTGTGCAGTACGAGGCCTACCGCTGCGAGGACAATCCTCAATATTTCCGTGCCCGCTTTCATCACGTAACCTGCTTGCCCACTGCGATCGGCAGCAGCATCTCCATACACCTTTTTCAACCTGTTGTGGATGTTTTCCACTGTCTTGTTTTCACAGCACAGGAATTCTATGACAGCACGTTGCTTCTGACGAACGTGAAGTGTAGCAGCCATCTTGAAGACATGCTGTGACGTCGCCACTCACGGGAACAGGTTGAACTAAATTTCAAAACAAGCGGAAAGGATGTATCTACACACTGTAAAACTTTCACACATGCAGAATGTATTTTTGCAAAAATAGTGTGCCTTTCTTTTGGAGTGACCCTCGTATTTTATTGCTAATTGTAAAGCAAGCTCAAAAAGAACCCCAATGAACAATCTGAGTTCTCGAGAACTTTCTCTGTATTGGAAATTTCTGCTGTGCTTAAAACTCTGAAACCAGGAAAGGCACTGGAAAATGATGGAATACACCCAGAATTTCTTCGGCGTGGTGGGAGCTATGCGAAATGATGAGTGGCGGATTTCTTCTCTGACATTACGATATATGATTCAGTCCCACAAGAAATCAAGCAATCAAAACTCATACCACTTTTAAGTTCCTTGCAAGAATTCGTGAAATCGGATTAGTCCAACCATCTTTCAGAACGTTCCTAACGAGCAGGCTGGATTCTGACCGGTAATGAGCAGCGCTGATCAAGTCTCATCTTTAACATGATTTATTGAGGCAGGATACCAAATGAAACAGAAAACATCAGTTGCCTCCGTTGATCTAATTGCAGCATATGACATGGTTAGAAGGAATGGACTGCTTTGTAAATTATTACAACTTGCCCCATGCAGACGGTTAACAAAACCATTTGAAAACATGTTATCTGGAAGGCAATTTACAGTAACTATAGGAAAAGACACTAATTGCCGAAAAGTATCCGTTCTTGCTCCACTCTTCTTTAAAAAAAATGGTTCAAATGGCTCTAAGCACTATGGGACTTTACATCTGAGGTCATCAGAACCCTAGAGTTAGATCTACTTAAACCTAACTAGCCTAAGGACATCACACACATCCATGCCCGAGGCAGGATTCGAACCTGCGACCGTAGCAACAGCACGTTCCGGACTGAAGCGCCTAGAACAGCTCGGTCACAGCGGCCGACCACTCTTCTTTAATTTATATTTATATCTGATATTCCTCCAACACAGTCCAGAAAGTTTGATCATACAGACGACTGGGCAGTAGCCACCGAACAGGAAACGTTGGAAACAACTGAAGAAATTCTAATTTCTGATATAGACATCTTAAGCCAATATTTACAAGCTGCGCGGGTTAGCCGCGCGCTCTGAAGCGCCTTGCCATGATTCGCGCGGCTCCCCCCGTTGGAGGTTCGTTTCCTCCCTCGGGCATGGGCGTGTGTGTGTTGTCCTTAGCGTAATCTAGTTCAAGCTAGATTAAGTAGTATTTAAGCCTAGGAACCGATGACCTCAGCAGTTTGGTCCGATAGGAACTTTCCACAAATTTCCAGATTTTTCCAGCATTTCCGTAAATGGAATTTGCAATCAGACTCAAATAAAACAGTAGTTGCATATTTTCATCTGTCCAATAGATTGGCACACAGAGCCTTTCATGTCTGTTTGGGGGGAAATAAACTTCATCATAACATGCATCCAGACAATCTTGGGACAACGTTAGGTTGTACAGTTTCTTTTAAGAAGCGCTTGACACGAATATCTGCTAAGCTGAAAAGCGGAAACAACATTCTCCATAAACTCTGTGGCACTTCTTGGGATTCATCAGTAGACACTCTTCGAATATATCAGCACTCGGATTGGTAAACTCAATAACAGAAGGCTGTGCGCCTGTCTGGATTAATACTCTACATGTAAAATAGATGCACGTACAACTTAACGAATCCATGCGCATTATTAGTGGATCAATACGCTCTGTTTCCACATAATGCTCACCTATCATGAGCCACACTCCACCTTCTGATATCAGATGGAAGTGCACGGTACTGCGTGAATACCGGAAGGCTGCTGACAACACCGACCTTCCAATATTGAACGACATATTCTGTGTGGAGCGAAAAAGACTAAGATCAAGGCATCCCATTCTCATCACAACCAGAACTCTCACGGATATTGAATTCAATACCATCAACGAATGGAAACGCTACTGGCAACAAAATTGTCCTGCACAACGTCTGAAAGAGCCTTGCATCCAGAAGAAACCCCCTGGATTCGAACAGCTTCGGGCAATCTGGATTACCCTGAAAGGCATCGGAAACGGCCGTAGAAGATGTGCAGACATTAACCACAAGTCGGCCAAATCTTCATCACTATCGTGTGACTGTGGTGCGGAACAACAGGCAGTTGCTCATACTGAATCAACAAGACCCTCACGCGCCTACAAGGATCCTTTCGAAGATTTCCTGACAGCGACGAGCGGTGTGATAAAATACATAAAAGACCTTGAAAAAAATGGCTCAAATGGCTCTGAGCGCTATGGGACTTAACTTCTGAGGTCATCAGTCCCCTAGAACTGAGAACTACTTAAACCTAACTAACCTAAGGACATCACAGACATCCATGCCTGAGGCAGGATTCGAACCTGCGACCGTAGCGGTCGCGCGCTTCCAGACTGTAGCGCCTAGAACCGCTCGGCCACCCCGGCCGGCAGACCTTGATATCCTTGTATAACTGTTGTCATTTGTGTTATTTGGTACTGGAGAGCTGCGTTTAAATGTTGACACGTAGTAGTTTTGTAACCTTCGTTACGTATTGCCATACGATAAATATATGAAGCAGTGCCCGTATTTTTTTTTTTTTTTTTTTTTGTTTCAAGATTTTATACATTATATGCTTGAATGAGTTAACGATTTTTATTAGAACCCCATAAAGTAACCCACATGGGCGCCGATGTATCTATTGCAAATCTAAATCTTGCAAAGTGAAAGTCCACGGCAAGTCATCAAAATACAGCGAACAATAAACAAAACACGGTAGGAAATGTCCGGTTTATTTCCGGGAGGAGGTAATCCCGCAGCATGACCGTGCATCACTCAATACACGATAGATATATGACTCCGCATTCGCTTTTGCCAGAAATAAAGTCCGCCGGGGCCTAGCGTGCTTCATTACGTTTTAGGAAAATGACTGAACGCTTTGGGGCGTGCTGTGTTCGATGAGGGAATAAATTTTTTACTTGCAGTCGAAAGCTGCAGCGCCGTGAAATCGCCCCATCAGGTAACTGTCAGTATGTGACAAATAGGCGACACCGGTCGATACGCGAGGGCGCAATCTTCTGCCTGGAGAAAGGAGCAACTCCGACCCCTCCCCTCCTCCATAGTCACACCGCGAGCACGACCACCAGGCCGAGCACCACTCAATCTCCCAGCCGAGGACACCAGCTGACGTATCATTTAGTGCTACAATTGCGAAAGCTTCTCGGGTATTCAGCTACATTTGCAAAGTACGGTAAAAAGTTCGGTGAATCTTATCGTCACAAAAACAGAACGTACAGTAAAAGAACTGTTGTTCATCTTCACATTATTTTCCTTGTCCAATGTACAGTTTTGGTAACGTCTATAAAGCTGCAGAAATCAAATCGAAAATCGATCTCACATAGCAGAGTCCGTCGCCTACAGGTCGATCTGGTAGTAGCAGGCCTCGTAGCTGCGATGGTGCTTTCTAGAAAATATAGATCTCGGTCACACTTCACAATGACGACGATCTCGTGTGGCTTACAGCCTGGCGCAAGCCTCTTCTCTAATTGACCCCACTTGGGCTCCTTACTTGCCAAGTGCCTTAACTGTCGCTGTCTCGTGTAAACGACTTTAACAAGTGTGTGTAAAGTTTAATGTTGCTGTTGTTGTTATTGGTGGTGGTGGCAGTGGTGGAGGTGGTTGTGGTGGTGAGAAAAGGGAAAGGGAGAAACATGAGATGGAAGCTACAGTTTAAGCATGAGTTGGCAAGCTCACCTATTTTCTTTTTTCATTCAGATGAGACTGCTTTCTCCTTTTCAAGCCCACATTGCTGTCGCAACACTCGTCCTCGGCAGCATTATCACATAGCTAAACAAATTGTCTTCTCAAAATAAAGAATTACAAATATCATAAAAATTTAAATTCTGCTTCGATACCAAGCACGTTTATCAAAAAAGACCAAAAAAATCTTCAGAGAAAACAAGAAACTTCATTAAAATCAAATATTCGTGAAAACCAAGAATATTCTTCGCAGCTAAAATTCTTAAAATCAAATAAAATTAGTCTTGGAAACTAAAATCTTCTGAGAAATAAAATCTTTCTGGAAACTATAAATCTTCATGTAAACTGTAAATCCTTTGGAAAAGTAATATCTTCCTTAGAACTATAGTCGTTTTGTAATCTAAACTCTTCTTAAAAAGCAAAGTTTCCTTTTAAATTAAAAACTCCCAGCACCTGCGAAATAAAATAAATTGTCTCGATTGTAATATTTTTCACAGTTTAATAATTTTAGTGGAAAAACTCAACGAAGCCGAAACACATTTTAATCCAAAATTTGTCTTCTGTCACCCAAGGGAAACAGGCCGTGAAGAGGGTCGGAGGATATGGAGGGGGGGAGGGGGGGAAGAGGTTAAGAGCAAGAAAATGGAAACAAACCGCGACGGGCACTAACGTCTAGACATTACTAAAAGTTGTCCGCCCCGATAGCTGAGTGGTCAGCGTTACAGATTGCCGTCCTACGGGCCCGGGTTCGATTCCCGGCTGGGTTGGGGATTTTCTCCGCCCAGGGACTGGTTGTTGTGCTGTCGTCATCATCATTTCGTCCCCATCCGGCGCGCAGGTCGCCCAATGTGGCGTCGAATGTAATAAGACCTGCACCAAGGCGGCCGGACCTGCCGCGCAAGGGGCCTCCCGCCCAATGACGCCAAACGCTCATTTCATTTCATTACTAAGAGTTGACTTCAAAAGGTAAGTTATAAATGTCGTCCCACGCTAAGACCATTGTGCGCATTGTCAGAAGAGACATGTTCCGAGTTTTCTGCAGGCCAGTTCTGTTGCAGTGTGGTTACAGGTACATCATAGTGTGCGAGTGAAATTGAGCGACAGCTGGAATCGTATTAAAAGTTCAATTATGAGGGACAGTACATATATTGTGGTCGAAACGTCTAAAGAGCATTCAGATTCACACTGAAAGTCTGGCGGAGTATGGATCAAATGCAATGTCTCGGCCAGCCGTACTGAAGCGATCCCAACAAATTGACCAGAGCAGCACAGACGCGAGCAATACCGACTGGGAAACAAGGCCTTCGACACGGCCCACCGACGACAATGTCCAGGCACTCGAGGAACTGATTCTCGGCAACTGCAAACTTACCAACGGTGAGGACGTTCAAACGATGGTTCTTGAATGGCTTCGTGACCAAGAAGCGGATTTCTATCGTCGAGGAATTAACGACTGGTAGAGCGTTCCGACCATTGTTTACACAGACTTTAAAAAACAGTGGGCTATCATACACTGAAGCGCCAAAGATACCGGTATAGGCACGCGTTTTCAAATACAGAGGTATACAAACAGGCAGAATATGGCGCTCCGGTTGGCAACGCCTATATAAAACAACGTCTGCCGCAGTTGTTACATCGGCTACTGATGCTACAATGGCAGGTTATCAAGTTGTGAGTTTGGACGTGGTGTAATAGTTGGCGGACAAGCCATGGGACACAACATCTCCGAGGTATCGATGAAGTGGAGATTTTCCCGTACGACCATTTCACGTGGGTAATATCAGGAATCCGATAAAACATCAAATCTCTGACATCGCTCTGGCAGGATAAAGATCCTGCCAGAATGGAACCAACGACGACTTAAGAGAATCGTTCAATGTGATGGAAGTGGAATCATTCCGCAAATTGCTACAGTTTCAATTCTGGGCTATCAACAAGTGTCAGCGTGCGAACCATTAACGAAACATCATCGTTGTGAGCTTTCGAAGCCGAAAGTCCACTCGTGTGTCCTTGATGAATGCGCGAAACAAAGTGTTATGCCTCGCGTGGGCCCGTCAACACCTGCATTGGACTGTGACAGTGTCGTTTGATGTTGTATGAAGAGAATTGGCGTGTACGGATATGGAGACCACCTCATGAATCCATGGACCCAGCATGTCAGCAGGTGACTATTGAAGCTGTGGACGCTCTGTAGTGGCGTGGGGCGTGTGCGGTTGGAGTGATACGGGATCCCTGATATGTCTAGATACGACTTTGCAGGTGACACTTACGTAAACATCCTGTCTGATCACCTCCATCATTCCTGTCTATTGTGCATTCCGACAGACTTGGGCAATTCCAGCAGGACAATGCGACACACTACACGTCCGTAATTGCTACAGAATGACTCCAGGAACACTCATCTGAGTTTAAATACTTCCACTGCCACCAAACTCCCCAGGCATGAACATTATTGCGCTGTTCAAAAGAGATCTCCACCCCGTCGTACTCTTAGGGATTTATGGACAACCCTGCGGCATTCATGGTGACCATTCCCTCCAGCACTACTTCAGACATTAGTCGAGGCCATGCCACGTCGTGTTGTTGCACTTCTGCGTGCTCGCGGGGGCCCAACACGATATTAGGAAGGTATACCAGTTTCTGTGGCTCTGCAGTGTATATCGGTTCATGAAAAGTATTCGCAATGGCGAATGTAGACAACCATGACTGTATGGTGAAATGAAGACAATGAAAATTTGTGCCGGACCGGGACTTAAATTCGCATTTCGCGCTTGTCGCAAGCTGTCACCTTACCAATAGGCTATCCGTCATGCATCACGACCAGACCCAAACTTGCATATGATGTCAACCATGTGACTACAACCTGCATCGTAGATCCATTATGTATATTCCCGTACTGGTCAGACATTTTATTTGAATGTCGCGTGTCCGGTGTCGGCGGATAAATACGTACATCTGAACAGTACAGGTACTTAAATATCGAATTATATATCTGCACTGTTTTGAAGTGTACTGAGGATTCAGTGAAAGTTACTTTGTTGTAACTTCCAAAAATGTTCAAGTTGAACATAAAAATAAAATATTGTGAAACCGGATCTACATCTACATCTACATTTATACTCCGCAAGCCACCCAACGGTGTGTGGCGGAGGGCACTTTACGTGCCACTGTCATTACCTCCCTTTCCTGTTCCAGTCGCGTATGGTACGCGGGAAGAACGACTGTCTGAAAGCCTCCGTGCGCGCTCTAATCTCTCTAATTTTACATTCGTGATCTCCTCGGGAGGTATAAGTAGGGGGAAGCAATATATTCGATACCTCATCCAAAAACGCACCCTCTCGAAACCTGGCGAGCAAGCTACACCGCGATGCAGAGCGCCTCTCTTGCAGAGTCTGCCACTTGAGTATATTAAACATCTCCGTAACGCTATCACGGTTACCAAATAACCCTGTGACGAAACGCGCCGCTCTTCTTTGGATCTTCTCTATCTCCTCCGTCAGACCGATCTGGTACGGATCCCACACTGATGAGCAATACTCAAGTATAGGTCGAACGAGTGTTTTGTAAGCCACATCCTTTGTTGATGGACTACATTTTCTAAGCATTCTCCCAATGTATCTCAACCTGGTACCCGCCTTACCAACAATTAATTTTATATGATCATTCCACTTCAAATCGTTCCGCACGCATACTCCCAGATATTTTACAGAAGTAAGTGCTACCAGTGTTTGTTCCGCTATCATATAATCATACAATAAAGGATCCTTCTTTCTATGTATTCGCAATACATTACATTTGTCTATGTTAAGGGTCAGTTGCCACTCCCTGCATCAAGTGCCTATCCGCTGCAGATCTTCCTGCATTTCGCTACAATTTTCTAATGCTGCAACTTCTCTGTATACTACAGCATCATCCGCGAAAAGCCGCATGGAACTTCCGACACTATCTACTAGGTCATTTATATATATTGTGAAAAGCAATGGTCCCATAACACTCCCCTGTGGCACACCAGAGGTTACTTTAACGTCTGTAGACGTCTCTCCATTGATAACAACATGCTGTGTTCTGTTTGCTAAAAACTCTTCAATCCAGCCACACAGCTGGTCTGATATTCCGTAGGCTCTTACTTTGTTTATCAGGCGACAGTGCGGAACTGTATCGAACGCCTTCCGGAAGTCAAGAAAAATAGCATCTACCTGGGAGCCTGTATCTAATATTTTCTGGGTCTCATGAACAAATAAAGCGAGTTGGGTCTCACACGATCGCTGTTTCCGGAATCCATATTGATTCCTACATAGTAGATTCTGGGTTTCCAAAAACGACATGATACTCGAGCAAAAAACATGTTCTAAAATTCTACAACAGATCGACGTCAGAGATATAGGTCTATAGTTTTGCGCATCTGCTCGACGACCCTTCTTGAAGACTGGGACTATCTGTGCTCTTTTCCAATCATTTGGAACCCTCCGTTCCTCTAGAGACTTGCGGTACACGGCTGTTAGAAGGGGGGCAAGTTCTTTCGCGTACTCTGTGTAGAATCGAATTGGTATCCCGTCAGGTCCAGTGGACTTTCCTCTATTGAGTGATTCCAGTTGCTTCTATTCCTTGGACACTTATTTCGATGTCAGCCATTTTTTCGTTTGTGCGAGGATTTAGAGAAGGAACTGCAGTGCGGTCTTCCTCTGTGAAACAGCTTTGGAAAAAGGTGTTTAGTATTTCAGCTTTATTAGAGTATTACTAGTCAGATTATCGCTAATAGACCAGTAACATCTATCTGCAATTCGCAACCAACAGCTGTGTAAATCCCCTAAAATAAAAAAAAACAAGTATCGCAGGTATATTTCTTAGCTGGGTACAAGCAGTCTCAAATAACTGTGAGTGGACGGCTTATAACTAGTACGCTGGCGGTTCAGGAGAAGGTAAAGCTGGGTCATAAGACACACGATAAAGCCACGTGGGGAAGAGTGTTACGTGAAGAGAACAATACACAAATTTTTACACCCAATCTGGCTGTAAAAGGCGGGACATCGACATTGGTCAGGGGTGCCATCGTGAAGATCAAAATAAGTCTCCTAATGGTTCACTTCCAAATCTTGGTGCGAAACGGACACTGGAAACGCTTGCTTAATGTTATTCGCCGTTATCCTTAATTGGTGGTCAACCCGAATGTGTTGCATCGTTGGCCGGCCGTGGTGGCCGAGTGGTTCTAGGCGCTACAGTCTGGAACCGCGCGACCACTACGGTCGCAGGTTCGAATCCTGTCTCGGGCACGGATGTGTGTGCTCTCCTTTGGTTAGTTAGGTCTAAATAGTTCTCAGTTCTAGGGGACTGATGACCTCGGAAGTTAAGTCCCATAGTGCTCAGAGCCTTTATTTATTTTTTTTTTTTTTTGGTTCAAATGGCTCTGAGCACTATGGGACTTAACATCTATGGTCATCAGTCCCCTAGAACTTAGAACTACTTAAACCTAACTAACCTAAGGACAGCACACAACACCCAGCCATCACGAGGCAGAGAAAATCCCTGACCCCGCCGGGAATCGAACGGGGAACTCGGGCGTGGGAAGCGAGAACGCTACCGCACGACCACGAGATGCGGGATATTTTTTTTTTTTTTTTTTTTTTTTTGCATCGTCTACATTTTCTTTTCTGTCGCTTCTGTTTCTTACACTGCCACCAATACTGTATGTATCCTCATTACCGCTTTTCGCAATCTGAACAAAACTTTATGGTTTTTGTGTTGTTCCATTGCACTATGAAACTTCGCAACCTTTACACGGTCGACTGACTACAGCACTCAAATGAGTTTCAACATAGTGTGATCGACGTTACGTGGCGCCTCTCGATATCCTCTCTGTACACATTCGCAAGCATGCATATTCAATGCACGTTGTCGTTTAGGTATAAACTTTCTACATCCAGACAAATAATGTGCTTCCGTGACTGGTGGCTAGCATCGATAGCTACTGTCGCGGCCATTTGCTAGAAACCGAATAACCACCTCGTACAACAGTTCATACAATTGTTGTCACGTGTTCAGTAACAAAGACAGACGTCACTGTATTATTTCAGTTCGGTCCGTTTAAATGTGATGGGTCAAAATGAATCATGTTTTTCGATTTCCGCTTATGTATTGGTATGCTCGTGCGTAGACGTCAGTCAAGCTGTATTACACGATCAACAAACAAGTAAACTATGAATAAGAGCACGGCTCCTTCTTCGACCATTCCGTTCGTTGACTTTGATTTCGGGCCAGAGATTTAAATTATTAATTTTAATCACAGAGTTGAACTAAATATACTACAATAACCAACCAATCAAAATCGTCATCACCACCTGCATTACGAAGAAGCATTGCAGTTTTTAAAAATCATTTACGGTTAGCGTCCTACGAACATGCGGCAAATAGTCAATTCCTCAGGCAATCGGAAAGTAAAAGTCAAATAAGTCACAGTCGTCTGCATGCTGCGTTTTCGACACGGGTGGGTGAGACTTCACTATGGCGGGTAATCTGTTCGCACTGTATACGCAGTCCCCTCGCTTTACCTTTCAAGGGAACTTTCGCAAACCAGAGTGATGTAAAAATCGGTGTCTTCTATGAAAGTAAAACAGCTCGTGACGGTCCACTGAGTGGCAACAACACACTTTGACTATACAGGTGCCAGCAAATATGATTTCACATCTATCCACAACATATCTCTTTGTACAGAAGATAATTATTACTGCTCCTTGGGATTCAGTAGATTTTCCTCCTCGCATACACATTTTCAATTCATTTGTAAACGATTCTATTGATTAATTGCAAGAGGATTTGTTTAACTGACTACGTGTCGACGAGTACATTAATATTTAAGTTCATTTCTACATGTGAAAGCAAACGACAACACGCGCATATTTTGTGTCAGAACACACCGATGTAGCCAGTTAGAAAAATGGTGTTAGAAGAAACTAAAAATAATTTAAGTAGTTGAATAACATTAAGAAGCAGATACAATGTCTAAAAACTCGAATGTAGTCGAAAATAGAGTTTTAACTCCCAAAAATGTTCAACTTGAACAGTAAAATAAAATCTTGTGTAACCGGATAGAGTATTATAGTCAGATTATCGCTAACAGACCAGTAACATCTATCTGAAACTCGCAACCAACAGCTGTGGAAATCCCCTAAAATAAAAAAGTATATTTATTAGCTGGATACAAGCAGTCTCCAAAAATTATATTCCTCAAATACATAAAATAAGATGAATAAATTACAAGGTTACTCAACGACATAGAAAAACTTCTGTTTTGGTCGGTGGGGATCTCGTAATTAGTTCTGGAGGATTAGCAGCATGAATAAAGGAAGAAAAGAAGGAACGTTAGGGTTCAACGAACTGTCACATCGAAGTCATTGGAGACGGAGCACAAGCTCGGAATGTTGCAAGGATGGTGAAGGAAATCGACCGTTTCATTTCGAAGGTAGCATCCTGGCATTTACTTGAAGCGATCTACAGAAATCACGGAAAACCTAAATCTGGATGGCCGGACGCGGATTTAAACCGTCGTTCTTCCGAACACGAGTCCAGTGTGCTTAACCACTGCGTCACCTCGCACGCTGTCAGCACCGCGAAATGGAAATGTATTGGTAATCAATATTCCGTTGAATCGGGCATCCAGGTATCCACGTCCTTTGTGAGCGAAACCATGCTTTGTTACTGCGATATATACAGCGACATCTAGATTGAAAACCGCTGTGAAGTGCGTGGCAGAGGATACTTCCCACTTTACCACATCTCATTCGCATATGGAGCGCGGTAAGAATTATTGCTAAAACGCTTCCGAACGCGCTGTACGTGATCTAATGTTTCTTCGCCATCCCTACTAGTGTGTACATAGGAGGTTGTAGTACTGGGTGGTTATAATTAAAGTGCAGCTACTCACAGAGGCTCTGAGCCCCATGGGACTTAACATCTGAGGTCATCAGTCCCCTAGAACTTAGAACTACTTAAACCTAACTAACCTAAGGACATCACACACATCCATGCCCGGGGCAGGATTCGAACCTGCGACCGTAGCGGTCACGCGGTTCCAGAATGAAGCGCCTAGAACCGCTCGGCCACACCGGCCGGCTACTCACAGAGGTTCAGTGTGGACTGTAATTATTTAATAGCAGCGAAACTTAGTAAGCATTCCAACGTGTTAGTGCGGAACCAATTTACAGTGGAAAAAATTAGATCTAATTTTAGACACCAGGTATAGATTTGGTGCTGTGAATGCAAGAAAGACGAATAGAAATGTTTCCATATGTAGTGGATCTTTCCATATGTAGTAGGTTAGGAACGAGACGTGGGCAGAAAAGGTCAAACAAGTGAGAAAGGCATGATGTGTATGTTGTTATCGACGCTTACACAGTTTATTCAATATGAGCACTGGAGACAGCCCCAGATTTGCACCAAGTGGTCAAAACTAGAACTAATATTTCCCAGCGTTAATCGGTTTCGCATTAACACCTTAGAATACCTACCAACTTTCGCTTCCATACGATAATTACAGCCTAAATTGGACCTCTGTTCGTACTTGCACCTTAGTTATAACCACCAAGCACTTGTGCATTCCTAAATTTCGTACTTAAAACTACAACATGAAACTGTGTAAGTAGAATGTCGATTGATAGTTTTCGTCTATCTTCAAGTGTGTCCCAGTTCAGGCTTTTCAGCATCTCCATGGCGCTCTGTCTTGGATCAAACGAACTTGTAAACATTCGCTCTCCCCTCCTTCGTTCACGTTCAATATCAGCAGTTAATCCTATTTGATATGCATCCCGTACACTTGAACAATATTCTAGGATGGGTCCCACGATTATTTTGCAAACCATCTCGTTTGTAGACTGACTGCATGATCCCAGTGTCCTAGGAAAGAATCGATGTCTTCCGCCGTCTTTACTTACTACTGAGCCTGTGATCTCATTCCATTTCATATTCCTAAAAATTTTTAGATTCAGGTGTTTTAGAATCGATTGGTACCATCTGTGTCTCATTGATATTGTAGTCCTAGATTTTAAAGCGGGTTGACAATATTTGCTGCACCTTGAAATCTTATCTAGATCTGTGTATTCATGCATCTTTTCTCAGGCAGTACTTCACTGCTGAAAACTGTATCATCTGTGAACAGTGTGAAGTTACTATTAAAATCGTCTGCAAGCTCATTAATATATGTGACACAATGGTATCAACTATAGTTGCACTCTGCAAAAAGTAGGGTTCGATACTTTTGGTACAGTACATAAATGACGTATTTAACGGTAGGATTACGGGTAGTGTTGGTAGCATTGGTAGAGAAAGAGACATATATCAATGTATGAGAGGGAAACTGGGGACCGACAATTTATCATTTTGTTTTTTACTTGTTTGCTTTTTTGTTTTACATATAATTAGAGCCGCACGCTGTTCAGTGTTACTCCATTGTGTGTTTTTTATCTTTACAAAATATAATTTGCATTTTGGAAGCAATAAAAATTAGTTGATCATGACATTTTTGCGTTTTTATAAATCAAACCAATTACTTCTGGTGCAAGTACAGTTTACATACTTAAACATAAAAAATGTATATAGTTATTGTAATTATTTTGTACTCAAGGAAACGTTCTTCATTATGATCAAGGTCAAGAGTTTCCTTTTACTGTTGATAAGCGTGAAAGTTGTATGTGAATAACAGAAACGTGTTTTAAGTAAAATCAACAATGTAGTGAAGTGATGTTTGATATGTTTTTGTTCTGTGGTTTTTTTAATTCTACTTTTTTTGAGGAAACTGCGTTTTCTAGCACTACATGATAAAATTGTATAGCTTTTTTAATTATTGACACTACATCCCTCTGTTTCACATTACAATTCGACCATTTTCGAATAAAACCTGAATTAAACATTGACAGTTTCAGTTTATCTACAAATACAGTTTATTTTTCAGTAACAGACAGGAGGATAACTAAGTAGAACAAAAATGTTCAGCAGGTTATGCTTCCCTTTATATATCCTCATCCAATTTCTAGACGGTTCACCTCTTCCGGTTTCTTGGGGAATCTAATTAGATACTAATCACATACGTAAACAAGCGACAAAAATGAGGTTAACGCCCGATAGGTATGCAACACACCTAACGTACAGGTAACGTGGTTACGATCTTGAATGACACCAAGGAAAGCTACCGTAGTTTACGATTTCTTTTCATTGTGTACATTACCAATGGGAGATTTACAACTATAGTCCCAACACTTCTATGTCTTTCGATTCTCCCCATCCAAGGTAACGTGATGCGTCCTCCCTACCAATAATTCCTCAATACAGTCTCAAAATTCCTTTCACGACCTATATGATCGTGATTTTGTTAACAGGCATTGATGTGGTACTGAGTCAAATGCTTTCCGGAAGTCAGTAAATACTGCTTTGATCCGTGGCTTTCAGTGCGTCATGTGAGAAATGTGCAAGTTGTGTTTCGCATGACCGTTGTGTATCGGTGCGGTACGGGCTAGTAACGCCAGATGACGCGGTACAAAGCGCGTGCGGTAGCGCTTATGCAACGCACGGACTGCAGGTTCCCACGAGAGCGTGCCGCGGCGATGTCACAGTCAGTTATAGCCCCGAGCCGCCACAGAGTGCGACGCCTTAGCGGGCAGCGCCGACCTGGGCCGCGTGGCGGGTTGCGAGGCGGCAGGCGCAGCCGGAACTGGCCGCGCCGCCGCAACCGCGGCGCCGCCACTGGGTCACGGGAGAAAGTCGCCCCAGCCTGTTTACGTGCCGCTCAGCTGAGCTCTCGTTCGGCATTCGGGAACCACTCGCACACTGCGGCAGGTGCCGCGCTGCATACCACGGTCACCCGTAAGCGAGAGAGTTTTGTTCATACACGACTTAGTAATAACAAGGGGCGTTTGAAAAGTCAGTGCAAAAATAAAAACTACTTACGTTTTTGGGGTAAACGTTCCTTATTTTTCGACATAGTCTCCTTTTAGACTTGTACACTTCGTCCAACACTATTCTAATTTGTTGATCCCTTCCGAATAATAGGAATTGTCCAAGTCTGCAAAATAGCTATTAGTTGCTGCAACCACCTCCTCGTTTGAATAAAATCTTTGTCCCCCCCCAGCCATTTCTTCAAATTGGGGAGCAAATAGTAGCCCGAGGCTCATAGAAGTCCGAGGGAGCCAAGTCTGGAGAATAGGTGGGATGTGAAACGAGCTTGAATTCTATTTCCATTAATTTTGCGACCACAACTGCTGAGGTGTGTGCTGGTGCAGTGTCGTGATGGAAAGGGACACTTTTGCGGTTCAATCGCCGGCGTTTTTCTTGTAGCTCGGGTTTCAAACGGTCCAATAACCATGAATAATATGCACCTGTAATAGTTTTACCCTTTTCCAGATAATCGATGAGGATTGTACCTTGCGAATCCCAAAAGACAGTCGCCATAACCTTTCCGGCTGAAGGAATGGTCTTCGCCTCTTTTGGTGCAGATTCTCCCTTGGTAACTCATTTTTTAGACTATTGTTTTGTCCATGTTTCATCCGCAGTGAGGAAACGACGCTTAAAGTCCTGCGGATTCTTCCTGAACAGCAGCAAACCATCCTTCCAACTTAGTTAGGTTTAAGTAGTTCTAAGTTCTAGGGGACTGATGACCACAGATGTTAAGTCCCATAGTGCTCAGAGCCATTTTGAGCCATCCTTCCAACACTTCACACGAATCCGTTTTTGATCAAGCGTGAGCAATCGCGCAACCCATCTCGTCGATAGCTTTCTCATATCCGAATGTTTGTGCAAAATATTATGTACCCGTTCATTCGAGATGCCCACAGCACTAGCAATCTCACACACCTTAACTCTTCTGTCATCCATCACCATATCATGGATCTTATCAATAATTTCTGTAGTCGTGACCTCCACAGGGCGTCCAGAAAGTTTAGCATCACTTTTGCCCATATGGCCACTCCGAAAATTTTGAAACCACTGTTCTAATCGAAGGTGCACAGTCACCGTAATATTTATCAAGCTTCTCATTAGTCTCCTGAGGCGTTTTGCCTTTCATAAAGTAATGTTTAGTCACCACACAAAATTCTTTTTCGTCCGTTTTTTGACAATCACTCGACTTCCTTTACTCACACGAATGCCAAACACAAAGAAATAGACCAATATGGCTGTATCTTGGTGTACGTTCTTTCCAAAGATGCTACTAACTAAACATGACCTCGATGCGCGCCAGTGGTGGCATCTGTCGGACTTTGCACGGACTTTTCAAACGCCCCTCCTACGAGGGGCCAACCACACTCTAAAATCGAACTGTATGTTGGCAACGCCGCTCGGGAGAGATCCTGGAAAGTTGTGATGGCGGGACATCTGTGTTCTGTAGCCACTGATGTAACGTTGCTTTCATTTCGATCACGAGATGAATATTAAGTACACCGGTGTCCAGAATTAAAGAAACAAACCGAAATTCTGCAAGTTTACTTTTATTTTACTACAAAACAGTATAATAGGTGCACATTTGTCAGGAGAAGCAAAACACAATATATCTCTGAGTAGGTATTCTCAAGCTAGAGAATTATGTTTCGCATCTAATTACTGCAAAAATAATGACACAAATTAGAAAATAAATAATTTATTAAAAGCGTTCTAAGTGCAATACCAGTTACGCTACCGGTTGTAAGTGCCAACAAGAAAGTTTGTTACCCATGTCCCACTAATACAGAGGCACTACGTTTTATTTGAGATAATACACGTAAAGAAATGCAGTGGTAATATTTTAACTAGTAGAACCGTATTCAACAAAAAAACATTTCTCGTATATTTTAAACGTATTGGAAATGAACAAAAAATATAACTCCAGAAAAAAAAATCTTTCAGTATTGACTTCCGTTTCGTAGACAATACCATTGTTGTTATTAGATGTTGTAAAGTTCACTGTAAAATGTCGTCTACTGTTGAGGAACAAATAGCAGCCTCGTCAACAGGGCTTTCTGTTTTGCAACTGATTAACATGGCTGGTCTTTCAGACTAAGTACACGGTGGCATAAAACTGTCATGGTCTTTCCTTTGTCACATACATTGATATCTCTCCAGGCTTCTCTTTCAATGAGAATTTTTCATAGATATTTGAATTGATGAGTTTGAGACACTTTCATCATGCTGCATTTGGTGATTTTACAAACGTGCATTGACAGCAGTATTGCGGCAGAATCTTTAAAAGCAAAGAAGTTGTATGCATTGGAATTACGTGGAACGGTCTCATAGCTTTAGCTGACTCAACAGTCTTGTGTAAATCTTGCGGAACAGCGGTCTCTTCGTTCCTCTACAATTGTGAAATTCCTGTCGCACCTCAAAAAGCTGTGCCCACTCGTAAAATTCTTGTGTGTTGTCTCTTTAAGCAGCCCCAGGCTCATTGGAGGAGATCTTTACCTATGGCACTTGGCAATACTTTGATTTGATACCTAGATCAAGTCTAGGGACACGCGACAAACTATAGGATATGCAATACCACTGAAAACGTGTTTTGTGAAAAATAAAGTTGCATTCGAAATAAGCGAGACGGAGGATGTAAAATGAAAATCGTTGAAACATCGTAATGTCATTGCCTAGGGAAGCAGCTGTGGTCCCTATAAGAGCGCCGAGGGACGCTAAAGGGACGTGGACGCAAACCAACGTGGCGACGGAGCGAGCATATGCATGCCTCTACCACGAACTGCACTCAGTGGTGCTGAAAACAGGTGTGGGGGCCTCAAAAGAAGAGCAAAGGGATGCAGTCTTCTTACAGCGGAAAGAGTGCGTGGGACGGAAATTGACCAAAGGATGGCACAAGTGTACGTAGCATGTCCGCAGCAAGGATCGAGGTGGCACAAGTGATTTAAGGAAGGACGGATGTTGTTGGCTGTAACTTCCCCTTTTTATATTAATTGTTTGTTAATGAATGAAGCTCAGGCACTGGCTAGCTCGCGGTAGAATGTTTGCGAGGAAAGTCACAAAAAAAGAATTGTCTTGCTGCACTGTATTTATGCCGAGTGCGTGTTAGTTTTACTCAGATGAATATTTGCACCCCGACGTGTACGAGCATACAAACTGAGATTATTGCCCTAATCATGATTACAGTCTATATACATCTAGAGTTTATCTATGAAAGTTTACAATTCGCGTGAGCTAAAATGTCTGAATCAGTACGATGATTTTCTAGAGCGCCAAAGAATGTCTATGAATGCTGCGCTGCGTTGATAATCTATGTTGTCGCACAGATAAATATTTCATGAGCACGTAATATTAAATAGATTGAAAGAAATGTCAGACACTGTAAATCCACTTTATGTCGATTTATTCTAGTCTATGCACATCCCATAATTGTCTTAAAGAAGTAACCTTTCTTTCAGACGGGTGGAGTTAGTTACGTAAATTCAGCCAGAGTTTACAGCAAGATCCAGATTACACTATTTACTTTAACGCAGTTTAGGTATATTCCTCACAGTTTACACTATTCATCACTTAACTATCAGGTGAACTATTAATTGTCTATCGCATTGGGTCTAAGTTCAGTCTTTCGTTGATAATGATCAAATTAAGACAATATATTCGATTATTTTCCGAGCTTGAATTACTTGAAAGATATTTCCAAAGTTGCTGTTTTATCTCTTTCAGTTTTTAATCATTTCTAGCAGATCGCAAACCTTTAAAATGTAACAGACCATCTTGTATCGCCTACCAATATTACGTACGAGAGCACAAGTTCAGTTACGACACGACAAGGCAGGCGCCAGAAGCACATTAACAATGTACGACTTTAGCTTCTGTATTTCGCAGTGTCCTCAAAGAGTACTCACAAGGAGTATTCTTTGAGACAAGGAGTATTCTTTGAGGTCACTTGTTATACTCCGTGACCTACAAGTCTACTACCTTGCGATCTACTATTATTTTATCTTTGAACTAATGGATTCCATTTCTTTTTTATTCTTTTCCAAAACAATAAGCTACTTTGCTACCAAGATTCCTTTCTATTTCTTTTTATATTGCTTTCATTTCAGTCTGCTTGCTACTAGTCTTGTAATGTTGGTGCAGAGGGACTTTGTTTTTCTTTTTATGAAATTTAGATGTTGGGCTTGGGGCTTGTATTGGGGTGTGAGGACTAAATTTATATTTTTCATTTTTGCGTCCAAAGGGTAGCGGCGTTACATGCCCGATACACGATCTCGAACGCCACGCCGCATTAATGGTACCATTGTCCAGTGGATGCCCTCATTATCGAAGACCGGCGAGTAACGGTGGCAGCCATCTTCCCAGAGGTCGGATTTACAGTCACAATTGAATTTCGACTTCTATGTAAGGTTCTTCAATTAGTTCGCAATGTCTTAAATCGCACTGTACCTAAATTCCAAGTGGTTAACATCGGAAGCTGCGGGAGGCTGTTTGTACATGATACTGTTGTATATAGAAAAGTCACAATGCTAGAAAATCGTAACGTAGTGTATACCTGCTGAGGAGCGGTGCTCGGTACAGTGATTGGCACGTAACCAAGTACAATGTTTTGTGCATGATTTGCGGCAAAACCACGTTGTTATTTAAATATACGATTGCTGAACAATTAGTGGGAACAATCACAGGCACGTAATACACTGGTACGAAAAACTTAAGGACGAAATGAACTTTCGGATGATGTGTCACTACCAATAACATATCTCGATGGATTCTGAACCGTACAGAACACAGAAAGAAATGCTACAGTATAGTACAGAAGGTAACTCAAAGAAATATGCAACGAAACGAACAGAAATGACACGTTTATTCAAAGACAATAATTACGCTGGAGTTACCGCGATTTGTGGTGGTACTCTGGGCGTAACAAACGGCGGGACGTGGTTCTTAATAGTGCATCTGATCACCACGGACGGCACTGCATGCTCTGGAACATGCTCCCACGCTGGCCACAAGTTTAGTAATGAGTTTTTGTGGTGGGGGTTCCAGCCCTTCATCAACAAGTTTGACAAATGCTGGATGGCCGTATGTGAATGTGGACGTGCTGGAATACGCCTCCCGAACGCATCCCACACGTGCTGCACTATTCGACGAGTTCGCGCATTGTCATCCATAAAAATGAAGTCTGGGCCAGATTCACCCCTGAAAACACGCACATGAGGTGGGAGTACGGTGTCCCAGTAACGCCGACCACTGAGTGTACCGTGTTCAAAGTTCTGAAGGTAAGGACTCCCATCCTACATTATGTCTCCCCACACCATAACACTTGGACCATCAACACAATCATATTCGACAATGTTCCTTGGGTGCATTACGTGTTCACACCCTCGCCATATGAAGATACGTCCAGAATCACAACTCAGACTGAATCTGCTCTCATATGGGAAGAGCCTGCGACACCATCCTTCGTTTTTATTAAAAATGAAACTCCTCCAGCTGTACTTAAGATTTCAAATTTATTTGGCTACTAGTTCCGACGTAGCGTCAACGCCATCTTCAGGCCCGTACACTTTGATGATATCAATTATGTGTGGCTGAGTACTAGAAGTCCGCGGTGAGACCAATACGTGCTCCACATGAATGGCATGCAGTAACTTCCTTCGTTGTTCCAATCCCTATACTCCTGGCACAATCTTAAATGGTGTCGCCGATTGCGGGTGTCAACGGAACACAACGTGCGGTTTGTCGGGCAAAGAGACCAACCCGAAGCACTCGCCGTGCTACTGTGGTGTGTGACATTGCCTGCCTTGAAGAACTGTAAAATGTGGTTGCAAAAGCACCCTCTGTTTGGCGTGGGACCCTTCTTGCCTGTTGCACAATGTAGCGGACATCTGCTACTGTAGCTGACAACAGTCCACCAACTACTCTACTTAGAGCAGCAGTGCCTGCGGTTCAGAACGCTCCCTATGCACGTGAAACAACGCTGTGACCAATACCAAACCCCTGGGCTACATTTCTTACACTTCGTTCTCCCTTCGGTTATCTAATTTTTCTCCCCCGTGTGAAGTCGTCCGGATGTTGTGGCTCCAAGCACTATGGGACTTAACATCTGAGGTCATCAGTCCCCTAGACTTAGAACTACTTAAAGCTAATTAACCTAAGGACATCACACAAATTCATGCCCGAGGCAGGATTCGAATCTGCTACCGTAGCAACAGCGCAGTTCCGGACTGAAGCGCCTAGAACACAGCAGCCGGCTCCGGATGTTGTGTCTTGGTCATATTGTAATGAAGAACATCACCATAATGCACCGTATCTAGCCATTGATTGACACGCACACACTGTCTTTTCTCGTTCCTTCAACTTCATCGTGTTCCGAGGCCAGCCCCATTCGGCGCTATAGCCACGCTGACCTTAAAACGTTCAACTTTCTGCTCACGTCTAGGAGACTTCTGGCAACAAGCTTCGGCATATTCATTCACTTTCACTGAGTAGAAAATACGTTATATTAAGTTATCTATCTCGTCCTTAAGTTTTGCAGAGTAGTGTATAAGAATGCTTATGTACGCAATTACATCATGAAAAATTTCCAATACGCTTATTCCTAATAGAACTGATGCATTTTCCGTCATGCGGTGAAAGTCTTTTAAATTGCAATTCATGAAATGTACCGTGGGATATGTTTTAAGAATAATACGTCGTATATCTTCATGGGAATGGCTAAATTTCAATGAAATAAACGCAAAGGATGAACTACCGCTGTTTTATTTGACCATTAGAATTTATGAATTACTCATATTACGGACGTGTGCATGTGTATCTGGTGTGAAATATGGGTGAAATAGATATTAGTGTCACTGGCGTCGAGAAACACCTGAAATCGTTAAGAATGATAGCTCCAAGGCTCGATGGAATCAGAGTCTATATCTAGTTCTCAGCCGAGTTAGCCCTTCCGTTAAATCCCTCGAACAAAAAACAATGTTCAGTAGTTGGTAGGAAGCACAGATCACACCTGTCAACAAGAAGTGTAGCCGAAGTGATCCACAAAACTACCGCCCAATACCCTTAACACCCATTTGTTGTAGAATCTTAGAACATATTCTGAGATCAAATATAATGAGGTATCTCGAACAGAACGACCTTCAGCACGCCAACTAGCATGGATTTCGGAAACGCAGATTGTGTGAAACCCTTTCGCACTTTCCTAGCATGACATCTTGAAAGCCATGGATAAAGGAAATCAGGTAGATGCAGTATTTCTCGATTTCCGAAAATCATTTGACTCAGTATCACGCCTACGCTTATTATCGAAAGTGCGGTCACATGGGGTATCAGACGAAATATGTGACTGTATTGAGGCTTTATTGGTAGGGAGGACGCGGCATGTTTTCTTGGGTGGAGAGTCATCAACAGATGTAGAGGTAAGCTCGGGTGTACCTCAGGGAAGCGTGTTGGCTCCCTTGCTGTTCATGTTGTATATTAATGACCTTGCAGACAGTATTAACAGTAACCTCAGACTTTCTGCAGATGATGCAGAAATATAGTCTCATCGAAGCTGTACAGATATTCAGTCAGGCCTTGATAAGACTTCAAAGTGGTGTAATGACTGGAACTTGCCTTAAATATCCAAATACGTAAAATTATGCTTTACTCAAAACAAAAAGCATAGTATCCTATGAACATAATATTAGTAAGTCACACTTAGAATCTATGAACTCTTTCAAATGTTTAGGTGCAACACTCAGAAGGGACAGGAAATGGAAGGATCACATAGGCTCAGTCGTGCGTATAGCGGGTAGATGACCTTTCTTTATTAGTAGAATACTAGGGAAAAGCAAACACTCTACAAAGGAGATTGCTTACGAATCACTCGTGCAACCAAACCTAGAATATTGCTGAAGTGGGTCGTGCGCGTGCCAAACAGGACTGGCGGGGGATATTGTACGTACACAGAGAAGGACAGTACGAATGATTACAGGTTTGTTTGACTGGCGGGAGAGTGTCACTGAGACTTTGAAAAAACTGAACTGGCGAACTCTTGAGGATAGACGGAAACTATCCTGAGAAAGTCTACTAATAAACGTTCTAGACTTTAAAAGATGACTCTAGGAACATACTACAACCGCGTGCACATCGCTTCCATAGGATTCGTGAGAATAAGATTACATTAATTACAGCACACACAGGAATATTTAAACAATCATTTCCCCACCCTCTATACGTGAATGGAACGGGAAAAACCCCTAATAAACGGCACAGTGAGACGTACCCTCTGCCACGTTCTTCAAGTGGTTGGCAGAGTATAGATGCAGATGTTGTTGTTGTGGTCTTCAGTCCTGAGACTGGTTTGATACAGCTCTCCATGCTACCCTATCCTGGGCAAGCTTCTTCATCTCCCAGTAGTTACTGCAACCCACATCCTTCTGAATCTGCTTAGTGTATTCATCTCTTGGTCTCCCTCTACGATTTTTACCCTCCACGCTGCCCTCCAATACTAAACTGGTGATCCCTTGATGCCTCAGAACATGTCCTACTAACCGGTCCCTTCTTTTTGTCAAGTTGTGCCACATACTCCTCTTCTCCCCAATTCTATTCAATACTTCATCATTAGTTATGTGATCTACCCATCTAATCTTCAGCATTCTTCTGTAGCACCACATTTCGATAGCTTCTATTCTCTTCTTGTCCCAACTATTTATCGTCCATGTTTCACTTCCATACATGGCTACACTCCATACAAATACTTTCAGAAACGACTTCCTGACACTTAAATCTATACTCGATGTTAACAAATTTCTCTTCTTCAGAAACGCTTTCCTTGCCATTGCCAGTCTACATTTTATATCCTCTCTACTTCGACCATCATCAGTTATTTTGCTCCCCAAATAGCAAAACTCCTTTACTACTTTAAGTGCCTCTTTTCCTAATCTAATTCCCTCAGCATCACCCGACTTAATTCGACTACATTCCATTATCTTCGTTTTTTTTTTGTTGATGTTCATCTTATACCCTCCTTTCAAGACACTGTCCATTCCGTTCAACTGCTCTTCCAAGTCCTTTGCTGTCTCTGATAGAATTACAATGTCATCGGCGAACCTCAAAGTTTTTATTTTTCTCCATGGATTTTAATACCTACTCCGAACTTTTCTTTTGTTTCCTTTACTGCTTGCTCAATATACAGATTGAATAACATTGGGGAGAGGCTACAACCCTGTCTCACTCCATTCCCAACCACTGCTTCCCTTTCGTGCCCCTCGACTCTTATAACTGCCATCTGGTTTCTGTACAAATTGTAAATAGCCTTTCGCTCCCTGTATTTTACCCCTGCCACCTTTAGAATTTGAAAGAGAGTATTCCAGTCAACATTGCCAAAAGCTTTCTCTAAGTCTACAAATGCTAGAAACGTAGGTTTGCCTTTCCTTAATCTTTCTTCTAAAATAAGTCGTAAAGTCAGTATTGCCTCACGTGTTCCAATATTTCTACGGAATCCAAACTGATCTTCCCCGAGGACGGCTTCTACTAGTTTTTCCATTCGTCTGTAAAGAATTCGCGTTAGTATTTTGCAGCTGTGACTTATTAAACTGATAGTTCGGTAATTTTCACATCTGTCAACACCTGTTTTCTTTGGGATTGGAATTATTATATTCTTCTTGAAGTCTGATGGTATTTCACCTGTGTCATACATCTTGCTCACCAGATGGTAGAGTTTTGTCAGGACTGGCTCTCCCAAGGCCATCAGTAGTTCTAATGGAATGTTGTCTACTCCCGGGGCCTTGTTTCGACTCAGGTCTTTCAGTGCTCTGTCAAACTCTTCACGCAGTACCTTATCTCCCATTTCATCTTCATCTACATCCTCTTCCATTTCCATAATATTGTCCTCAAGTACATCGCCCTTGTATAGATCCTCTATATACTCCTTCCACCTTTCTGCTTTCCTTTCTGTTCTTAGAACTGGGTTTCCATCTGACCTCTTAATATTCATACAAGCGGTTCTCTTTTCTCCAAAGGTCTCTTTAATTTTCCTGTAGGCAGTATCTATCTTACCCCTAGTGAGATAAGCCTCTACATCCTTACATTTGTCCTCTAGCCATCCCTGCTTAGCCGTTTTGCACTTCCTGTCGATCTCATTTTTGAGACGTCTGTATTCCTTTTTGCTTGTTTCATTTACTGCATTTTTATATTTTCTCCTTTCGTCAATTCAATATTTCTTCTGTTACCCAAGGAGTTCTACTAGCCCTCATCTTTTTACCTACTTGATCCAGATGCAGATGTAGACGTAGATAAAACACGATATCCCTAAAAACATTGGTTTAAAATACTTATTCAACAAGAGCTATTGTGAATAAATTATACAAATACCTCACACTATTTTCATTGACATACTGAATTGTCTCCTTATCCGTATATAGTAACATAACTTGTGTGTTGTGGGAATGTTGCAGCCCACATGTGAAGATACATGGCCTCAGTACCATGATATGATGACCGTTGAAATCTATAACGATTTTAAGTGCAGCACACATAGTTTTTTTTAATTTTCTTGGCGAATCGAAGATAAATACTATTGTTTGCTAGTTGAGGTTCCCATGGACTTTCTATCTAATGTACTGACAGGAACAGTATAAGTATTTTGGAAGTATGTGTAAGAGCTGAGATACTTATCTTCAAGCGTTAATACTCTATCTGCATTCAGTTGCAGTCCAGGGTCGAGTATAGAAAGTAAAATTGTACAGTACAGAAACTAAATAATAATATTTGTTTCACGAATAGATGTAAACCATTCTTGGGTTGAATTGTTTTCAAGAGCTAGATAACCTCTAAAAACAAAATGTTTATTCGTGGGGATGAGCCCACGACTGGTGCATGTTGTACAGTTCGTGTTAAGGGACGCAGTGACGGCAGTATTTTCATTTACGACAGAAGCTTTCAAAAAGCTGCAAAAATTTTTATTTTTCGTTTGCTATCTTTGTAGGAACAACAGAAGCAAACGATTTACATTGTTGGAGGCTCCCCGCAAACTCTCTCTACCGGTAAACCCTTGTGACTAATGCTGGGTACTGTTTGCTAATGATTGTTTATGAGAACAATAAAACTTGCCGCGCAGGATCATTCCGTTTGCAATGGCGTGTACACCAGCTCCATGAAAGTTACTTTCTTTGTCAGTCGATACTCGTTACTCGCGTGCGGTGGGCAAATTTATTCCCTTGTCAGACTTCCGAAGTCGCCGCAGCAAGCACGAATGACATTTGCGTCAAGTTTTATTCTCATGCTAATGGCATCTGAAGGTCGAGAGAGCGACGAGAACCTAACACGTCAGCTCTAAGCAAACAAACGCATTCACATGACTGTCAGAGCTTCAGCTGCTCATGTTGGCGCCTGTGCGTTAGGCAAACCAAATAACGGTGCAACTGTGCGGGTGGCAGATACAGTGGTTTACAGGCGTTTTCTTCTAGGTGGGAGTGTTATGCGCCACGTACTATGCCACAAAAATTTCACTGCTGATTACGGCGTTATACAAAAATAGCGTAAAACAGAAGTTCAACATTTCTAACCGGATCGGAGAACTAACCGAGATGCTACACTTCGCAAGCAAATGTTGTAACCTTGTATAAAAATAAAAACGAAGTTCTAAAATTCATTTGTGAAAAACAGAGGCACTTTAGGAAAACTGGCACACGTTAAGTAACCGTATTTATCGTGCTACATGATACAGCGTATAGTTATCTTAGGAGTAAGATACACATAACCAGATGTTTGTCCACAACATAGATTTCTTCCCCTCCCCCTCCTCCCCCCATCCCCCCAGTCATGTGATAGTTGCCTGCAAAAATGGGAGAAATACATGCACTATGAGAATTTTGATCTTACAAAGCAAGCTGTGAAAAGATAGCAATATACTTCAGTCATGCAACGATTACGGTTCGATGTTGACAACAAGCGCAGTTAACTATGCTCACTGCAGATATTCCTATTTTATGGCACCATGACTCTTATGTTCGCTCAAAACAATCGGTTAGCTGGCATCCTGACTGTATAACTTTGCCTTCTTAAAAGAAAAAAAAAGTCCTAATCTCTTTAACTAACCAGGCATGTTTTGGCATCTGCATGCAATCTTCTGTGGGTTTCACATCATTTCTTAGAGCTTGTCCTTTACCTTCTGAGATCGACGGATCGTATTCTTAGATGGACTTGTGAACAGAGCATGTATATTTTATTGCTTTATTACCCTTACATTTATCTGTGTAAGGTTTCTTTGTGAAACACTGTTATTATTTCATAAACACTGCAGTATCACTCCAAACGACAAACATCAGACATGCTAGAAGCTATCAAAATACAGCTAGGCAGCAAATAAATGCTCTGAACATATGCATCAACTGCAGAAATTACACCGCCAATGTAAATTTTGTCAACATACTCACTTTGAATTTCTTTCTTGAAAGCTCTCACAAGGCATTGGAAGATCTGTGGTACGACGTGACAGTAGCACTTTGCCATATGTTATGTCTCTCTTACTGCTCGTAAAACTTATTATGTCTGGTTTATTTGTCAGAACCTGTGATTATCCCCAATGCACACCATACAAAACATGGAACAAGGAGGCTTATCACAGTTCATGTGCAACACTACTTAAGAAGCCGGCCGCTGTGGCCGAGCGGTTCTAGGCGCTTCAGTCCAGAACCGCGCTGCTGCTACGGTCGTAGATTCGAATCCTGCCTCGGGCATGGATGTGTGTGATGTCTTTAGGTTAGTTAGGTTTGAGTCGTTCTAAGTCTAGGGAACTGATGACCTAAGATGTTAAGTCCCATAGCGCTTAGAGCCATTTTTTGAACTACTTAACACAACACGGTTTGATCCTCCTGCATGTCCCTGTATTGTTGCACAGCTTCAAAATGCCTAACAGTTCTGACCTACAGAAATGAGCTTCATAGCTGAAAAAAGTTACTTGAAACACCAAGATAGTAGTCCAACTGCCCCTGAACAGACATGACAGTTAATCATTGTTTACACTCACTCAGTTAAAACTATCACCAGATTACAAATCGCCACAAGCAAAATATTAGTAATAGATAAATGAAATTTTATGATCGCTCTAAAACTAATCTGACTCATTAAATTTCTGCAGCTTCAGTGTCACAGTTTAACTTTTACTCGCAATTATCTGATTTTAGCTCATTTATGTTCCGTGGTAACTATAAGGAGCTATCATAAAATTTCCGTTTCCGGGTGTTGCTACAGGATAGACGCAACCCAGAGCGACTAAGATGCGGGAATATAAACACCTACATGTAGGCAAGGGGTTAGTGTTGCCTTCGAACGGAAATATATTGATCGCCCCTTATAATTATTCTCTGTATAAATGGTCTATAGCGAATAGTTTAAAAAGTGGTATCCACCAGCAAATCCTACTGAGTTTTGAAGGCAACAGAGTGCCGCTTAGCGGCCTTCTGAGACCGCCGATTGCGTCCTTCAGTCCACTACGCACACTATGCGCGCGCATTCATTGTCATCTAACGCATCGACAAAATTCCGGATTTCACGCAATTTTTATTCAACGATTTCATCTTTACTAATTTTGCTGCCTGCTGGTCCTCAGTTAACAAGAATTTTCTAAATGCTTTCATGGTCCCACAGCTGGTTCAATTTGAGACCTTTATTTGCGATACTGCAGGTGTTAGGCTGTTTTCAAACATGTCGTAACAGCTGAAACGGTAGCAACGCACATATAGGTTAAAAATTCACTCAGTAATGGAACCATATTGCTATTCAGAAAAAATCACAATATTTGGCAAAAGAAAGTAATGTTTTAAAAGAATGAAATTGTGGGAAGAAGGATACTCTGTCCTCGACACATTTTTTGATGCTGCTGTTTGTTATCGGCAAGCTTTTGAGTGCAATACGTGAGAGAATCTGTAGCATCGGTAGAAGCTCCTCAAGTAAACACACGGTGCAGCCACCTGGCGTCACACTCGTCCAGAGTTAGTCTGTGCGTCCTCTACCACTGCCGAAGCCATCGCGATGAAGCTGTTAATTTATTACGCACTGCATCGCTCCTGCCACTCCCTATATTGTACTTTAAGTTTCCACTAGCCATTTGTCAAATTGTTTCGTGTACTTACTATATTCTTTTTCTCGGTAGGGAGTGTAAACCAACCACTGAGGCAAAACCTGATTGTATCAGTATCCTATGTTATCCATTGTTTTAATTTTTCTTGTACGCCTAGAGTATGTTTAGTTGTGTTGAACCACTGGTAGCTTGAATAAAACACTGTAGTACAATCCGAAAATGTACATGTTACTTTCACGTGCTTAGAAACAGGTATCTAAGAGGGCTATTCGGAAAGTAAGGAACGATAGGTCGCGAAATGGAAACCACAGTGAAAATCTAAACCGATTTATTTGCAGCGGTTAGCTACACCTTCCAGCTACTTCTCTACACAATCGCCGCCTAGACTTAGACATCTGTCGTAGCGTTGTACCAACTTTTCAATTCCCTCGTTATACAACACAGCCGCCAGTGCTTTACGACAATTTTCTACTCTGGACTGCAGCTCGTTGTCTGTGTCAAAATATTGTCTTCATAGCCAGCGGTTCATTTGAGCAGAGATGAACCTCAGCGTTAGCCAGTTACGGGCTGTATTGTGGGTGATCAAACACTTCCCATCAAAAACCCTGCAGGAGCAGCTTCACTGCCCATGCAGAGTGCGGCCGAGAATTTTCGTGTAGAACGAACCACATGACATTTATGTTATGTGGATTGCATAGCTTCAGGCGAAATCTTTCTCCAGGCCCTCATACTTGACGCGAGACGCTAATTTCTAGCCATCTTTACGTTCTCACTGTGAGCTCAGAACTGAAAAGAGCGACGTGATGCGATCGACGGGCCTACTAGACAGTGCCCAACGCATCTGTGCAAAGCTTCATCAGATTTTCACTGTATTTTCCAATAGCTGTATTTTCCGAATAGCTCTCGTACAAGAGAATTGAAGGATTACTTTTTTTAAACCGCGTAATTGCCTGCCTTTGCGACTTAGAGATTTTAAATTTGGCCCAAAGGTGCGTACAAACTTCCTCTATAATGGTGCAAAAGCGCGGTGCCCTGCGACGTCATACTAGAGCTCGGCGACGTTTAGAACAGTAAGGTGTCGACACAGGCGAAGAAAACGCCAGTGCTCAGAAATTCCTCTGGCGTGTAAGGCGTATTAATGATGTCAAATTGGCACAAAATTTTACTAAAATTCTGCCCAACGTCACCGTGGATGTGTCATACGATGGGAAGGTCGTAAGAGCTCCTCTTATGCACATTTTACCCTTTCTTTTGATGCCTCTGCGATGGAGGTCAGAACCGCGACGCCCAGCGTTGAGATTACGTGACTTTCTTATGAGAGCTCGACGACAACTTTTCAGATCACCTCTTTTCATGGCATATTGATTCCCACACATCTCGTGCTCAAATAAGACAGTATGTGGTGTGATGAGCAACATGATGACCTTCCTGACAACCACTGACACTGCTGATACTCTCGAAAGTTTCAGCCCTTCTCTAAGGACGTTAAGGGCCTGTATCCCCATTGGACCTAATCACACCCAATCGGAGTGCAGCGCGACCACAATTTTTGCTCTCGTTCACAGGTTGGAACCACTGGGACCGTTAAAACCCATTTGACGACATCTGAACGCGATCCGAAGCAGAGAAAGGTGCTCCCTCCGGTTTCACATCCTCGGCGGTATGATCACTGGAGGGTGGGACACTGAAATATGTGTGAATAAAACGACAAGAACAATGGGAGGGATGTCAAAGGTTCGCCTGCACAGGCACCTACTACTTCTTTACCGGTTGTTTCTGTTTTTAAAATCCTCAGTAAAGGTGGGCGGGTGCAAACGAGGGTTTTGCCGAACTTGGAGATCTCAGATTGACCCTTTGACACTACATTCACGCTTATGCCAGTGTCACCGATACTACGTGATTACGCCAGGGGTGGTCTGGAAAGGCATAAGCACTATTTCCTGCTTCGGATCACGTTCAAAGATCGCCGAATAGTTTTGAATGGTCCGTAGGGGTTCCAACCTGAACAAGAGAGCAAAAACTGCAGCAGAATTATACTCTAAAGAGGTGTTGTCCCGTTCATTGGAAATGCAGCATCTTAATTTCCTCAGAGGAGGATTGAAACGTCAGAGAGTGTCAGCAGTGTTAAATGTTGTCAAGAACGTCGATCTGACTCTCGTCGCACTGCAAACTGTCGTTCTTGACCGCGAGATGTTTGGGAATCAACGCCCCAAGGAATGGGGTGTTTCCAGTGGCACTATTTATGCCACACCCTGAGGTCCTTTCATGTCTATTTTAGCGGCAATGAGTCCGAAATCTTTTCCCCACGTGAGAAAACCGCGTGATTTCAATGGTTGGCGTCGCGGTTCTGACTTCCACCCCAGAAACGTCGAAAGAAGGGGTGAAATGTTTTTGGTAAGAGGGGCTAGACGACCTTCCCACCGTCTGACATGTCACGGGGCCGTTGAGCAGAATTTTAGTGAATTTTGCTGCCACTGGACAACTTTAATCCACTTTACACCTCCCATGAACGTTTGAGATCTGTCCTTTTTTTTTTGGTACGTGTCCCACCTTGCTGTTTGACGCGTCTCCGAAGCTGAGGGTGACGTCGCAGGCGCCACCCTCTTGCACCTTTATATAGGAAAGGTTGTAGGCACTTTTGAGTCTTATTTCAATCTTCTGCGTCACGATAGAAGACATTGTGGGGTCTCAAACACGTGGTCCTTTAAATCTGTAGCGCAAAGTACAGATGTCTTCCTATACTATTCAAACGGCATTCCGCGTCCATTCGAATAAATTTCGATCTACTAGGCCTCCACGTTAAGCACTTTCTACACGGAAATGGGAAAATCGAAACGCTTACGTTAGAGAGGCAGATTGTACTCCAATTCTCCTCCGTACCAATACTGAAAAGGAGCAACATCCGTCTACGTTTACTCGTGTTGCTTACTGTATCCGTGTATAACGGAATGAGAGAATACTATCCAGATATATTGCCGACAAGATGAACTACTAAAGAAATGGCGTAAATACGAAGAATAGCGAAATTACACATTACAAAGACCTATGTGCGTCAAACTGTTTACAACCTGTTTACAGCCTTCCTTTTAGTATGTTGATTAGCGGATTTCTTAGTACCGTGATGAACTCACACTAGTATCAAGCAGTAATACACACTATATTCGTTTGGTATATTATCTTGCACGACAGTGGAACAATTTAAGCCCTTAAGTTGCTCGTTTGTGCAGACATTTTTAAAGAAAGAGCATCTCAGTGCTGTGTTTTCCAAGCTGGTGGGTCTTGGATCGTTTTAGAAATACTGTGCTTACAGCTTCATAAATTACATTACATCACCATGAACGCAGCCGCTAGCTGCACTTGGTATAAAATGTGATGTGCTTGTAAATATCAAACATCTGCAGATTAGCCTGTCGTGGCTCGAAAACTAACTAATGGGAGTGTTGACGTTTTGAAATGCATTATAAAGCGTCTGGTTCCGGTATTAATTCAAAGCACCCGCTATATAAAGTTTGGTGCAATTCATGTGACAGTGAAGTGCAAGCTGAAGGCTTAATACGCAGCATCGTTACACGAAAACACTGCATTCAAAAATAAGTAGCGGGTAAATGTCATTGTTGCTAAGTTTACTTGTTGCAGAAATGCAACAATATATTATTTTACAGCCGTATTCCGCAATTTTTCGCCAACTCACTACGCCTGGTTTCACGATGTTAGAGTTATTTTGCACGCTGCCTATACGAGAGTTTTTCAGGAACCTGATCAAGATTCTGTGATATCATCTGGCCTCCAAGAACAGCAGATTTGTACGCTTCCTTTCCTTCGTAGCGCTTAATGTTTGGGTCGGCGTGGTTCCCGCAGATACGATGGACGAATAAAAACTAAGAGCTAGCAATGAGAACTCAGGCGACAAACTGGACTTGCGCATAAGAAGAACGATGTCATCTACACCACAACGCTGATAATTTTGGATACAGTTTATCAAGAAGCTGTTCTGTAATAGCAAAATATATGTTAGTTTGGCGATAGATCCTAGTTCTCATCCCATTTTAATCTAGATTTTCGTGAGCTTTCCCTTGGCCGGGAGGCAAATGCCGGAACCAGAAATCTTCTCTGTACATTATAAATTCTTATATCTTCTCTATTTATTATAAATTTGTACTAGTTCTGCCCCACTTACAACTCTCCTGGAATTTCGTTGGAAATATCCTAACAGAAAAGGGAGCATTTAACGTACCGCCGCTATCGATGCCATTAGAGATGGAGCACAAGCTCGAATTGTTTCAAGCATAGTGAAGGAAATCAGCTGTGCCGTTTCAAAGGTATCATCGCGGTATTTGCCTGGAGCGATTTAGGAAAATCACGGTGTAAGTGGATCTGGACGGTCGGACGCGGTTTTCAACGGTCGTCCTCTCGAACGCAGTGTGGTAACCAATACGCTACCTCGAATGCTAAATAAATGTCCTGATTCTACAGTGGGCTCGAACTCGATCTACCTCTTGGGATGGATAGTGAAAAAAATGAAATTAAATGATTGTACGGCATTGATGGTGGGAAGTCCCCACCTCGGGAAGTTCGGCCGCCGAGTTGCCAGACTTTTCAGTTGACGCCACACTGGGCGGCTGGCGTCTCGATGATGATGAAATGATAGTGAAGAGAACACCACACCAGGTCGTCGAGCGGAGAAAATCTTCGATCCGGCCAGGAATCGAAGCCAGGCTCGCTGTATGGCCGTGAGAGGCGCTGCCCCTTCAGCTACGAAGCGGGGTCCAGCGCTACATGTTTTTCTTTTACTATCATTCACATTTTGCCAGTATATCTTGTGCCTATCAGCCAGTACTTTCTTTCGCTCCTCCGACAGAACCTCTTTCTTTGTGTCCTCAGCTCTAGTTAGACTTTTAAAATGTTCACAGCTTTGATCACATTAGTTTGCATGTTCCTGTTACTGATACTGTTTTCCAGGATATAAATTTGCCTGAAATCCTTCTCACATTTCTTGAACTATATCAATTTTTTCTGTGCGACTTATCAAATTCCAAATACTATCACTCTTCAGATCACCAATCAGTTCAAATTGTGTGACAGGTATCTCTACCTTATCATGTTTTTGATTCTACCTCCCTGTACCTGTCCTTCATAGCCCGTCATGGTGTTCGTCCGTCAACTCGATTGTTACCTACAATCATGGTCAAAATCCTGCAGTCTCGTTTTACCAGTTAACAGGTTAATGCTCATGTAGCTATCGTCAAGTTCTCTGTTACTTATACTGCTGAACACTGAAACTGGAACACCAGGAATGCGAGCAAATAACGAAATTTCAGCTGTTATGTGTATACTGTATAGTATATCAGGATGAATACATGATTAAATTTTCAGGCGATCTGGATACATAGAAGCCACTAAATTCAGTAGTCTGAGTTGCACGACAGCAAAACGTCATCAACTAAAGCCAATCTGAGCGTGGAAGGCAGTTCACTCCATACTGCTTGAGCTCTGTGCCTGACGTCGAAGATGGCACGCAATCACCAGCTATGACAAGTGAGAAATGTAACGCCTGCTGCTGAATAATTCCAACAGCAGGCATTATAATTCTGACATGTTACGACCAGTGATTGTGTGCTATCTCCGACTGTGACCCAGAGATGATTACGCCAGATGTCCCCTGTGAGGAGGACGACTGTAATTTAGTAACTCTGATTCCTCGGAGCTTCCACTCACAGCAGCACCAGGATTTGTCCTGAAACATGCCGTGATGCCACTCTCGTGTCCAGTATTGTCTGTCAGTATACCTTGGATAAATATGTTCCAAGCAATATCTTAAGGGATGGGAAAATACCTACTGTGGTTTAATGGCTATGTTAGAAAACTGCTATGCAAACAAAGACAGCTTTATCAGAGGTTCAGCACCCAAACAAAAGTTGAACCAAGTGGAAAAGAGCCTAAGGAGAACAATGAGACAAGTGTTCAATGACTTTGAAAGCAAAATTTTGTCAATCGACCTGTGTAAAAACCGTAAGAGGTTTTGGACTTACGCGAAATCAGTAAGCAATTCGAAATCCTCTGCTCATTCACTCGGTGCCCATACTGCCACCAAAACGGAAGATAATAGACAGAAGGCGAAATTCTGAATTGGGTCTTCCACAATTTTTTCACCGCGGAAGATCGTAACACGGTCCCTCTTTCAATCATCGTACAAATGCTGAAATGGCAGATATCGGAGCAATCGATCGCGGATTAGAAAAGCAACTATAATCGCCTGGTAGTGGAAAGACGTCAGGGCCACATGAGATACCTATAACATACAGAAAGACTGTGTCAAAGAACTTGCTCCTCTTCTAGCAGCAGCTTATCGTAGATCACTGGAGCAACGAAAATTACGCAACGAGTGGAAAAAGCGCAGCTCATTCCTTTTTCAAGAAGGGCCGTAGGACAGATTTACATACTTATAGCCCACTATCGCTGACGTTAATCTGTTGGAGAATTATGAAACGTGTTACATCCCAAGTTTTTGGAGAACGAAAATCTCAATGAAAATCAACATAGATGTCGCAAAGAGACACCTTGCGAACTCAGGTCGCTGTGTTCCAACAAGGGATTCATAGGTCTGTAGCGGCGAACTGGCTGACGCCGTGTTCCTTGGCTTCGGGGAGGCATTTGACACCATCTCGCAATGCCGTTTAGCAAGATACAGAGGTAATTTCCGTAATACTCCAAGGAAGTGTGATAGGACCGTTACTGTTCGTAGTGTACACTGAGGCGCCAAAGAAACTGGTATGTGGATGCTTATTTAATTACAGGGATACGTAAACAGGCAGCATACGGCGCTGCTGTCGGCGCTGAAATTCTAATGATTTGCAGAGTCCAGCATGTAGTAGGGGAGATGGGAACACCTTAACGCGGATTTCTTTTCGGAATGTTTTAAATTCGTTTGTTAGATTTATCACGTTTAAAACTGTTTAGTCTTATAACACGATTTTTAAAGTATAACTTTGTACACGCACACGCACACACACACACACACACACACACACACACACACACACACACACACTGATGAGCCAAAACATTGTGAACATCTGCTTAATAGCTTGTTTGTCCGCGTTTATAACGAAGTACACCATTCATTTTGCGTATCAGGGATCCGACAGTTTGTTCGTTGGTTTGTGAAGGTATGTGGCATTAGATGTCTTTGCATGGGTCATGTAATTCGAATAAATAATGACCCGCTGATTTCCATACACGGTTTTGGCGCCCAATAGCGACCCATATGGGTTTCATAGGGTATACACATCAGGCGAATCTGGTAGCCGAGACATCAAACTTGAGTTCACTACATCGCTCCTCACCATTGTAGCACGTTTTTGGCTCCGAAACACGGACAGTTATACTGCTGAAAGATGACGTCGGGGAAGCCATCAAGCGTGAAGGGATGCAGATGGTTTGCAGCTGTCAGCGTGTCTTCGATTACTACCACAGGTCCCTTCCAAGCGCAGGATTATGTCTCCCACAGCATGATACTGCTTCCACCAGCCTGCATTCGTCAAGCTCTGCACGTTTCGAGCCGTCATTCACACCGATGAAGGCGTTTGTGAAGACGACCATCCAACTAGCGCAGCAAAAATGTGATTCAGCAAAAGAGCCGACACGTTTCCATTGACCGAAGGTCGAATCTCGATGGTCCCGTGCCCACTGCAGTCGTACGTTACGATGTCGTTGGGTCAACATGTGAACATGTAGGGGTTTTCTGCTGCGGAGCTCCAAGTTCAACAATGCACGATGTACGGTGTGCTTCGATACACTCGCAGCGTGCGCTAACATTGTGCTCTTTCGGCAGAGATAGCACAGATCACCATCTGTCCTACTTTACAGAGCAGATAAGCCTCCGAACCCCACCTTCTATGAAGAGTCGTGGATGTCCAACCACTTAGCGCCTAATGATGATTTCGCTGCCCTTCTACCTCTTTCCGCAGATGCTCACGACAGTAGCATGTGAACACTCGACCAGCTTCGCAGTTTTTGAGATACTCGTTCACAGGCCCTGCATAATAATAATGTTCTTTCTTCAGTGACGCATATCTCAATGGATTTCACCGTTTGCAGCTCATATCTTCACTAGGGTGATGTCCCGTCCGTGTCGGCTCCGCTTATATACACTACTGGCCATTAAAATTGCTACACCTAGAAGCAATGCAGATGATAAACGGGTATTCATTGGACAAATATATTATGCTAGAACTGGCATGTGATTACATTTTCACGCAGTTTGGATGCATAGATCCTGAGAAATCAGTACCCAGAACAAACACATCTGGCCGTAATAACGGCCTTGATACGCCTGGGCATTGGGTCAAACAGAGCTTGGATGGCGTGTACAGGTACAGCTGCCCATTCAGCTTTTACACGATACCACAGTTCATCAAGAGTAGTGACCGGCGTATTGTGACGAGCCAGTTGCTCGGCCACCATTGACCAGACGTTTTCATCGGTGAGAGATCTGGAGAATGTGCTGGCCAGGGCAAAAGTGGAACATTTTCTGTATCCAGAAAGGCCCATACAGAACCTGCAACATGCGGGCGTGCATTATCCTGCTAAAATGTAGGATTTTGCAGGGATCGAATGAAGGGTAGGTCACGGGTCGTAACATATCTGAAATGAAACGTCCACTGTTCAAAGTGCCGTCAATGCGAACAAGAAGTGACCGACACGTGTAACCAATGGTACCCCATACCATCACGCAGGGTGATACGCCAGTATGGCGAGGACGAATACACACTTTCAATGTGCGTTCACCGCGATGTCGCCAAACACGGATGCAACCATCATGTCGCTGTAAACAGAACCTGGACTCATCCGAAAAAAATGACGTTTTGCCATTCGTGCACCCAGGTTCGTCGTTGAGTACACCATCGCAGGCACTCCTGTCCGTTATGCAGCGCCAAGGGTAACCGCAGCCATAGTCTCCGAGCTGATAGTCCATGCTGCTGCAAACGCCGACAAACTATTCGTACAGATGGTTGTTGTCTTGCAAATGTCCCCACCTGTTGACTCAGGGATCGAGACGTGGCTGCACGATCCGTTACAGCCATGCGGATAAGATGCCTGTCATCTCGACTGCTAGTGAAACGAGGCCTTTGGGATCCAGCACGGCGTTCTGTATTACCCCCCTGAACCCACCGATTCCATATTCTGCTAACAGTCATTGGACCTCGACCAACGCGAGCAGCAATGTCGCGATATGATAAATCGCAATCGCGATAGGCTACAATGCGACCTTTATCAAAGTCGGATACGTGATGGTACGCATTTGTCCTCCTTACACGAGACATCACAACGGCCAGTCAACTGCTGTTTGTGTATGAGAAATCGGTTGGAAACTTTCCTCATGTCAGCACGTTGTAGGTGTCGCCACCGGCGCCAACCTTGTGTGAATGCTCTGAAAAGCTAATCGTTTGCATATCACAGCATCTTCTTCCTGTCGGTTAAATTCGCGTCTGTAGCACGTCATCTTCGTGGTGTAGCAATTTTAATGGCCAATAGTGTTCTTTTGTTGTTACCTCGTCACGTGCCCGCAACACCACCAGGCGTTATCCAATGTCGCGGTGGGCAGTGGTCACAATGTCTTGGCTTATCAGTGTACTTCGAACTCAACATTACATTTAATAGCGCAAAAGAATTTTATATAAGCTCTAGTCGAGCGCATAAACGTGCCCCTGATACGGGAAAGGTTTATACACTCATGGGGACACGTTCACGCATGTCGTGGAACATAATAACGAGTAAACAAAACACAATACTAAACTTTTCGAAATATGTGTTGTTGACAGTAAATAAAATTAGTCTTAATTACATCGATTAACATGGTAAAACTCAATAATTTTAGTGGCAGCAAACACATTGTTTGACGAACTCACACCTGTTAGCATAATAGGTCGGACATAGAAGTTTTAATTTCAATTAAAGGTCTGCTCATCGTCATTCTTCGAATTGCAATGTATACACACAAAAAATGTATTTCCTGTGGCACAATCGTTGTGAGTCCACATTTAACATCTAACTGCGCTCATTCTCGATTTCTTTCAGATTGGCTGTATCGTTTCAAGCAATAAGTACTATGGCAGTTTTCATCCTCCTCATCAGACTGATACAGGTTATAAGAACTGAAAGGAAGAAGAACTGGATAGAACATTCGTGAGAAAAAATAAAAACACCTACAGCCGTCCTTATGATTTTATTTTATTTTGTCGCTACCAGTTTCGACGCTTCATTGCGTCATCTTCAGGCTGTTTTGATGCGGTACAGTTTCTTATGATCCCCATGCAAAACCCATCAGTTGCCATCATTAGTAAACGACCGTCGTCCCAGAGACGTCCTGCTAAAAAGATGGACATACAAAAGGACAGGACATACGTTATGAAAAGTGCTTACTACGAGACGCATTGGAAGCACTCGTTTGTGAGAGAAGATTGAGAGGAAGGAGGAGACAAGAGGGGATAGATGACATTAAGATATCAGAAGTACTCCTGTTCACATTTTTCCTTTCAGTTTCGTTTAACAGTTTCTTGCCCTTGCCGGTCCTCGCTCTCAATGAATCAGCTCTTTCTGCTTGAGATTCATTAGATTCAAATAGCTCTTTAGCAATTCCTGCCTTTTATTCTCCTGTACCTTCTTGTTTTTAGATTGTGTTTCTAACTGCTGTTGTCTTAAAGTTTTTTTGACCGGGGTAAAAGTTACGTTCTTAAATGTGCCCCAACAGAACTATGTAAACCTGTCCCATTGCCATGTTTGAAATATTTTCGAAACTACAGTAGTAACTTTCAGGCTATTAAGTGATACAAATGTACTTTGTAAGGTACTAGGATAATCTCCCGTAAACGAACGTATAAGTATCTATTCTAAAAGGTGTGCTCCCTAGTAGCTTCGATGTTTGAGTAACGTAATTTACTCACCTTGCACAAATCCAGAAATACGAGGGCTATTAGGAAAGTAAGGAACGATAGGTCGCGAAATGGAAACCACAGTGAAAACCAAAACTGCCTGCTTTCCGCCAATGTCTGCTTTCCGCCAATTCTCTACGCTGGCCCACAGCTCGTTGTCTGTGCCAAAATGTTGTCTTCATATCCAGCGGTTCATGTGAGCAGAGATGAAACTCAGAGGGAGACAATTACGGGCTGTTTGTGGGTAGTCAAACATTTCCAATTGAAAACGATGCAGGAGCATCTTCATTGCCCCTGCAGAATGCGGCTGAGAATTGTCTTGAAGACGAAACCACGTGACAGTTATATAATGTTGGCTGCATAGCTTCAGGCGGAATTTCCCACCAGGCCCTCGTACTTGGCAGAAGACTCTATTGTCCTAGGTATCTTTATGTGCTCCCTGTGTGCTCAGAACTAAAAAGAACGACGTAACGCAATCTACAGGCGTACTAGAGACACTGCCCAACACACCTGTGCAAAACTTCATCGGATTTTCACTGTGGTTTCCATTTCGCGACCGATCGTTCCTTACTTTCCGAATAACCCTCGAACGTTCTTCGCACTAAAACGTTCAGTCAACTGGTTCCTTGAAACTTGTGAGAAACCTCAGTAGATGGCAGTACTAAAATTCCACTGTCGATAACACTCTTGTAAGAATGGGTCCCGAGAAAAGTGCTCCGGTAAACGGTCCTGATCCACACGCTTAAGTCGCAAGCCGCCAAGCGTAAACGTCCCCCGGTCGCCCCACACTTCATGCCAGTTTGACGTTTGTTGTACGCCACCTTCACGGGTTTCCGGTTTGCTGCCGGGCTCTCTTGTTGTCCCGAGTATTCTGGAAGACGAGAAGGAATCGCTGTTGGAGGAGAGATGCCCCCAGCAGCACGCCCACCCTTCCCTGCCGTCTGAATAGTAAGTCAGGGAAAGCTGGCGCGGATGCAGTGGATCATGCAGAAGCAGCTGCAACCGGAAGCGCTCGCCGACGGATGACCCGGCTGAAGACTTGCCGGAGCCGCCACCGCCACCGCCCCCGCTGCCTGAAAGAAGGAGGGCAGGCGGTCAGATGCTATCGCCCGAGACGCTCCCAATACGCGCACGCCGCGCCGCACGGGCGCCGAACCGCGGGTCGTGAGCCTGGAACGATCTGCGGAACCGATGGAAAGGCACGATCCTGTCATCCAACTGGGGATAAACCATTCCTCAACGGAGATCTCAAGCGATAATATCGACCTTCTGACTTAGCTGTTTTTCGTTCGTCTTCGCAGTTCCTTGCCCTCTAGTGTTAACCTTCTCATCTCCATGCAACTTCTTAATTTAAAAATCTCAGCGCTGTCTTTGTCTTTCAATCTGTACCTTTTGTTGCTCTCTTCACAGACTACTATGTCAGATTTCTCCTCTTTCCGTTTTATTTCCACTTTCTTTCTTTTCATTCTGTGTGACATATCCATCCACGAAACCTATGATGCAGTTCTGAAATATATTAACAATTGTCAAAAAATAACATGGTGGCTAAACGTTAAGCATTTTACCTGCGACACGCGTCGGATGCTTTTCTCCATCAGGCTCAGTTACTAGGAAACCGACGACGTCGAAATATCTGCAATTCTGACCATTTTAGATGTCCACTTTCCTCTAGACCAGGCGTAGGCAACCTTTGGTCATCCGCGGTCCTGATTCACACGCTTAAGTCGCGAGCCGCCTCGTCATATGACGCGACAGCAGGGCTCATAGCGCATTTTATGGAAACTAGAGCGTCCGCGACTCAAGTTTATGGAGCAACGCACCAATGTGAATGGCACACCTTGCCCGACACGCCACGCCAACAAACTGTGCCTCGAAACACGCGTTTTTGGGAGTACATTTATTGTATGCTGACCCCATTTTCAGATGTTTACATTTATTTGCTCGCCGTGAACAGTGCATCTTTACTTACGACATTTTACAATAGCTGTCCTAAAAACTTCCACTGTAAAAATCTGCAACGCCATTAGTAAAGAAACAATGTTCACGACACATAAACAAATGTAAAAATCTGAAGATAGGCTGACAGGGATCGTGAAATATAACCGAGAAAGAATAAACCCACCTATAAAAAACTGGTTGCAGCTAATTCATTATAAAAATGGTTCAAGTGGCTCTGAGCACTATGGGACTTAACATCTGAGGTCATCAGTGCCCTACAACTTAGAACTACTTAAACCTAACTAACCTAAGGACATCACACACATCCATGCCCGAGGCAGGATTCGAACCTGCGACTGTAGCGGTCACCCGGTTCCAGATTGAAGCGCTTAGAACCGCTCGGCCACACCGGCCGGCAATGCATTATAAATTATCATCAGTTTCAATAATTGCACTTTCCTAATACATCAACAACGGACAAGAATTACTAAATTTAATCGAGAAAGAATAGAAAAATTAAATACGGCGTTCAGTTAGGTAATCCCTGTTGACAAACAATTAGGAGTATCTTTGCGAAATTAAGCCGCGGGTCGCATTGAAACCAATCGCGGGCTGGATCCGGCCAGTGGGTCGCTGGTTGCCCGTCCGTGCTCTAGAGGTATTGCTGTTATCTTATGTCTCGGGATTTTTCTGTTGTTTCACCAGTACAAGTGGCTGTCATAGATTACCCTACATTTCTAGTGGCGCACTGGAATAGAGCTCACAGCCAGACATTAAATTTACCTGCTGCGCCAAAAGCTAAAGGCTTTTCTCTGGTCATTACCGCTCTGTTCCTTCCCTTCTCACCAGCAACCGTCGTCTAGGCAGTACTTCTATCTTTGGTGTCACGTATCGATTTAGCACTTCTCACTTATCGCTGGCTCCTTTTCTCTGAGGGAGTATTATCTTGGTGTATAATGACAACAGTGACCCAGCGTTAGTGGTCACGTACCTCTTGGCCTGGGGAGAACTGCTGTTGAGCTTCTGTGCGGATCGGTTGCCCGCTGCCGCGCCGCGGATAAGTAACGTGCAGAATTTGATAGAAAGTGAAATAAATAGTCGAAAGTGTTACGCCGGTTTTTAGAAGAAAAGTATTTCAGTTATTTCGCGGAATTCATTAAGAGATTTATGGTTGACGCAGTGTCGTGTTTGAGAATCCGTCATTGTCGTGGAGAAACATATTGATAGTAGAATATAAATGATAGGGCTTCAGTGATCGATGATTACCTCTTTAATTAATGTGGAAACCCAACGTAGCAATGGTTCCTTCATTGTGAATGTGAAACGAACATAACTAGTAAACGAGATTGGATGAGCGTAGGCATTGTTAGTGAAGTGTGTTACGTGTAAAAGCAACAATAATTCAATCTGGCTTGTAATGCTACTACTTCAAAGCGACATTTTTGATTTTTTACTCGAGTAACTTCTACATTCGAAACGTGTAAGAGACACGCATTCGTATCAGGCACACGGTCAGATCTATTTCGTAACGATGTGTGTTATGTATGTAAAGATCTCATACTTGAGTCTGATAGCCCGATAGCCGCAAAAAATAAACTAGAAAAGACACTAAGCCAGGAGCTTTACATCTGTCGCCGTAACAGGGACAGTAACTTTACAGACGTTCGCTGCAGCACGGTAGTTCAGGGTCGTTTACCTTCAGGCTTTCTTCTTTCTTGTTAAAATTATTGTCATTTTCGTGAATTTCTGTGGTTTTACTGAACAAACGGCCGTGGTAGTTCTTGTCCACAGCGGCAGTCTGCGTGTCAGCGAATTTCATTGCATAGCGGTCTCATTCAGGGCGTGGTCCACCACCGCCGAATTCACCTGTCACAACCTGCAATACCGTTCATGTTTGATGATACTGGTTACTGATGACTCGTCCAATCATTCCAACACAGACTTGTCCACTTGCACGCCGTATGCGGGCTTTCTCTCAACACTGCGACTGACGTTTATCGTTCACCGATCGGTTTGTAAGTAGTCTTTCGGCCGTGTTTGTGCAATAAACTGCCGGATTTGTCCCTCACCCTAGAGATGTGTGGCTGAAAGGCCGTACCCTACATTCCTTCTTTCGACGTATCGCTTCTTTGGGTGCGAGGTTTCGTGTTATTTCTTATGCAACCGGTGGAGTTTCCATTGTTCCTTCCAGGTGTTGCATCTCCCGCGTGAGGTGCTGCGGCTGACTTATTCGCCTTGCGCGCTTTACGAGGCTGTTAATCGTTAAGCAAACGTCGGCTGAAGATGCCGAGTCAAAGTCCTACAGGCAATATGTCAACAAGTCGCCACAGAACACGCAACAATAATTTCCTCGACATGAATTACAACGCGGCCGTCGGGATTTTCTATGACAGATGTTAATCTATTGAAACTATGGCAGTGAAGACGTTGGATTACTCGACATCGAGTTATAACCAAATTTCAATACGCTCGGTAATACTATTCCACTTTTATGTTCTCGTAGTGACAACTGGTAATTAGAATGAAGTAAAACCGCTGTGACAAATTGAAGGTTGACCTGGATAACTAACTATGCGTAACACTACATAAATGGGTCACATAATAATCTAACAACGTAACGACTACAATAATCATTCACACTGCCATGCATGCACATTAAAGTACTATTCAAGGACTCATTAAAGTAACAACTCGTAGAGATAAAATAGTGCAGTTACTGAACTGAATGGTTTACTACAATGGCTGTAAGAGCACACTCGTAATTAAACTATATACCTGAGAGCCAAAATAATTTGCAATGGAAGATTGCGGAAATACACTGATGGAAAAGAAATCGCAACGCCAGGAAGGAGTTGTGCGACATAAACGGAAGTTGGTAGGCGTATTTCTACATCTTAAAGATGATGTCTATTCAAATTTCGAACTAGTCGCCTAAGAGTGGTGGTAGTAATGCCACTGTGAGGATGCAAATCAGATTTGCTTTAAATACACAGTGTAACAGTCGGGGGCGTTAGTCACCTTTGGGATTGGACGTGGTGGGTTGATGTTAGTCAACAATTGCTTTAAGGCGACAAAGACATCATTATCAACACGTCACTGAGTTTGAACGAGGTCGTACAATATGGCTACGGGAAGTTGGATGTTCCTTCTGCGATATTGCAAAAAGACTTAGCAGGAATGTAGCCAATGGACTTGATTGCTGTCAGCGTGGGTGAGGAGAATGTACGGTCGCAAGAAGACTGGGCTCCGGACGGTCACGTAGCACTACCGAGAGGGAAGACCATGGTCCTCGGCGCATAGCTCTGCTGCATTGTATTACATCTGCTGCAGCAGTCTGACTAGCACTTGACACCACAGTGACACAGCGAACTGTTACAAATCGGTCAATTTAAGGACAGTCCGAGCCAGACGCCCAGTTGCGTGCATTCCACTGACCCCAAACCACCGCCATTTGCGAGTTCAGTGGTGTCAAGCGAGAGCTCATGGGAGGGCAAAGTGGAGGTCTTTTGTGTTTTCTGATGAAAGCTGGTTCACCGAAGAGTCAAGCAGTATATTGCTCCCTCCTACGTATATCTGGCAAAGAGACCATGAGGATAAAATCAGAGAGATTAGAGCCCACACGGAGGCATACCGACAGTCTTTCTTTCCACGAACAATACGAGACTGGAATAGACGGGAGAACCGATAGAGGTATTCAAGGTACCCTCCGCCACACGCCGTCAAGTGGCTTACGGAGTATGGATGTAGATGTAGATGTAGATGCCTCGGTGCCAATGATGGCCGTGTGTTGGTTAGGGGTCCTACAACCAACCTGTCTGTGTGCTAGACACGCTGGAGTTATGATCAGGGTGATATTTCATGACAGCAGTAGCACTCCCGCGGTTATCCCACACACCCTGATAAATCTGTACGTAAATCTGGTGATTCGACCTGTTGTGGTGGCATTCATGAACAGCATTTCAGGGCGTATTTGTAACAGGATAATGCTCTCTTTAATCAATTTTTTTTGTTGCTCTTTCGTAACTGTATCGAGACAATACTATGAATTACAGTAATGAATAATAAATAGATATGAATTAAGTTGACGAATTGGTAAAATATGTTTCATACAGACTTTCGGCGCTTGAGCATGGCTTTTGTTGTTAAAGTTCCGTTCATATAATTTTAACCGTGTTGCCTCTCTCTGTGTTTTCGTTAAAATCGGACTTCGTAATAAGACAGCACCCGAAGACGACGGTGGATCGAGTTGGACGACTTTTTGCTTAAAAGTACGGAACCTTTTACCATGCCAAGCCACCCAACAATCTTACAGTGACTAAAGATACAAAATAAAACATATATAGGTTAGTAATAACAATATATTCTGAAATAAAAACACAATTAAAAGTACTACACTTACGTTATACAATTACGAGTGCCGTTTGGTTGCAACTCGTGAATAAAATAATGAAATAATTTTAGTATGGCGGTGTGTCACATACGTCCGACCTGGACAAGACCTAAGAAACAAAAGGTGACTCTTCCTCTTTCGCCAGTAATATGACGATCAAAAATCCTCAGATGTTTCCAGCGGCTGCATACAATATTAATACAGCCGTGGACTATACCTATGGCTCTAATTATTTCTTTTTGCGTTACTTATAATTACGTTTTTTTCTCCAATCGAGCATGTATAGGATATCATCGGAAACTCCAGCGTCATTCACAAACACTATTAACCGTCCTTGTATTGACCTACAAGAGCAACAGGTATCGAACTCCGTCCCACAAACTGACATCTTGCACCTGTACAGCACAAAGCATGCACGTTTGTGTGATTGCAATCAACATTGTGGCTGTTACACCATTTTCAATGCCTTTCTCGCAATTACATTAACCTGTGAACTTGGAATGTTAATCACTTAAATATGTTACCTATACAAATGTATTCCCGAAATTTCATTACTCTGCATTAATTAGTTTTTGGTGCTGCGATTTTTCCTTCAGTGTTGAGAAAATAAATCAGTTATTTACACGTGTTTAATTCAATAGTCTCAGAAAGTGAACGCAAACTGTTCTGAGAAACTGCACTTTAAAAATAACCATCTATAAGCTGAATTGTTGCTGTGACATCGCTGTTCTGTGGCAGGTAACTAATTTCCATGTCGTTCCTCGTTTATTTTACAGCCATGTTATGTTAATTATTACATGGTGACCCATCTCTTATTGTGTTATCTCCATATGAAGCCACTTTATAAATATTTCTCAACTCTCTTTGAAAGTATATAGCAGATTTTATAAAGGAGACTCTGAGACAGGCTGTATATTATACAATACATTCCGTAGCTCATTAATCATACTTTATTGACATTATCTTCCTTAAAAATGAATTAACTAACCATTTGATGGGCTGCCTTTATGATTTTTCAGACAGCAGGTGTTATCTTAAACAGAGCAGCTATTGAAATGCGAAACAGTTACCAACACAAAGTTTTCGGCTGCAATGAACCAATGTGGAAATGATAGCCTTTCTTCTCTGGTTATATTGCCCATCAGTAATTAGTATCCTGCTTTTAAAATTTCTCCTCAGCTGTAGTGAGAAATTATGTGAATGTGTGGTGTCCGAAAGAACAGACACCGCACATTGACATAACTTGATAGGCCTAGCTGGGCAATGAAACCACCTTCTTCAGTGAGGATGGACAAATACGTCCTTCCTCCTGTAGGAATCTCGGAAGAGCAAACACGGAGGATGTGGACGGAGTCTGCGGTTAGGTGCCGCTCGGTGGGAATGTCGATCGGCTGTGAGGTAGCAGAGATAGTCCGTGCAGTTGCGATAACGCTGTGTCCCGGATGGCACAGTGGTTACCTCACCTGCCTAGTAAACGCCGGCACCGTAGCTCAGCGTGTTCAGTCAGAGAGCTGGCTGGCCTATGTAATAAAAATCTGAGTGAAGGGATCGACTACGAACTTCAACGCATGTCGTGTGACGTCCACTATAATCAAATAAACGAACAAAAATCAACAAAACGCAAAAAAAAGTAAGCGGGAGATTCCGGTTTCGAATCCCGGTCCGGTACATACTTTCACTCGCCGCTGTCGTTTCTGCGTAATATCTCAATGATCCCAATGATCCCTCCCCTTCCCTTTCCTTTCTTCGCCTCTCCACCTTCAATTTACATGAAATACAATGAGAAACCTGTGAAGAGCGTCAACAGAGATACGGGCAAGGTTTTGGAATAATGTTAAGGAAGGCTGGAGCTGCGTTTCAATGTTAACAGCACAACCACCACGCGTTTTATGCTTACGTAAAAATGTAGACACCTACGTTTTTTCCCCTACGTCGTTTTTCTTGCTTCGTTAAATACAGTGCGCTCACCATGCAAAATAAACATGAATGAATACCACAGTTTTGCACTGCGGCTTACCTAGCATCGTATTGTGTGACACCTGTGTGATAGTTATTAGCACCCAAAAACAATAACGCAGCGTTCGTAGAGTTAGCATGCTGTGCCCTCTCTCTCAAGTCTCATCTTCTCCGACGTACAAGCTCGTTAACTGGTGCAAACGAATTCTTTTTTAACACTGGCCAACTGTCTGAGAATGCTCGTTCGCCTGTGTTCGCTACATTCACTCCGTCTAAACGAGGCTTACCTAGGCACAAGATGAAACGTGGAAGAAAGTCCTAAAAAGCTGATGTTATCAACGATGTTAAATACTGGCACGAAAGCTTTCGTTATATAATCAACACTGACAATGTTCTCTTCTGCATATAGTAGAATAAGCGAACTACCGTATCTGTTCGGACACTTCACCGTATGTACTCATACCTGCCAGACTCAGGGATAACGAGATACTTGGCACGCATTTAACTCAGACAGCAAGTGACAAATAACGCTGCTATCAACTGTGAGCAATTTTCTGGCTAATTTTATCTATTCTTTCTCAAACAAACGGGTAGTAGCAGTGGTGTATTTATAAATGGTGCATTCAGTCACAAATAACTTAATTTTTATTGTGTGTGCTTCAGAAATGATGCCGTTCAAAATACGTATCAGTGTAATAATAATGTGGATGTAACGTCAAAATTTAATAACAGTTAATGACAAACACGGTCAGTCAGTCGATATTCAGTTGAAGGTTTATGAGAGTACAGTGTACACCAACGAAGAGGAGCCAGAAATGCTACTTAGCTATGGGGGATGTAATAAGAACAGAAAAGGTAACGTGCTAGAACGCGATGTAGATTTGTTTTAGGAATGCAGATCTCCTACTGATGACGTCGTGTGGTCACGTGTGGATTCATAGCAACGGAAGCGAGAATAGTAACTTCGGTGGCTTCGTCTAGGCCAGTTCTACGACGATTACGTTGCCTTAGACTGAAATTACCAGTTTTCTGAAGCTTCAGAATAAAAGGCGAAAACATCCGTCGGGAAGTTGGGTTATCGCTCTCGGCAGAGTTCCTCCGCCAGAGTAGCGTCACTTCTATCTTCAACAACAATAAAAGAAAAGTAGTGATGTAGTTTTTAATCAAGGATTGCCTTTCCTGCAAACAACATATCATTTGAAAATATTGCAGTACTATACTGCTTGTAACCGTATTGTAAATAAGAAAACATTATTGCAGTTAGTCTCTGTATGTCCATCTTCTCACAGATAGTTGCGGGACCTCGACTGTTCAGTACAGAACGCCAAATCAAACACCTTTCAGCTGTCTGAATTTTCAAATTGTTACTTTATTGAGCTACCAGTATCGGCGATATATTACACCATCTTCAGGCCCCTTGACGGACGTTTAGGAAGATTCCCGCCTGGTTGGAAGCGATCGCTGTCCCAAAAATCTACGGATATCAGTCATTGAATGCTGGTCCCTATTTTGACTGGACCGAAGGTGGGAATCTTCCTACAAGTCAGTCAGGGAGGCTGAAGAGGGCGTAATACAGGGTGAAAAGTATTTAAACCGACAAACTCTGGGAGGTTGTAGGGGACATCAAAACAAATACTTTTCCCTAATGTAATTTTCTCCTATGAGGAGTATTTAAACCGCTAGAGGAAGATTTCTCTGGCGGCAAATTAATTAAACCAACACACTTTTCCATTTTTTATGACCAAGACACAACACATTAACACAACCTAATTTCAATTACAGTAGATTCCAAAAATACCTCCATTGACACGTAAACAAAGGTTACACCGTCGGATCATGTTCTGTCTGACACGGGTAAAAACCCCAGGAGTACCCTGAATTGTTCCTGCTGCTGTCACTATAGGGGCAACCAGATCCTCTACATGAGTTACGTAAACAATGTTCCGCATCTCTCCCCACACAAAAAAGTCCAGAGGGGACATATCTGGGGATCGAGCAGGCCATAGTACAGGACCACCTCTGCCAATCCACTTTTCTGGGAACCGTCGGTCCAGGAATCGACGTACACGACGACTGAAATGTGGCGGCGCCCCGTCATGTTGGAACCACATGCGTTGTCTTGTAGGGAGCGTGACGTCTTCCAGCAATTCTGGCAACGCTCTGGCGAGAAAATTGTAATAGTGCCTGCCATTTAATGGCCTAGGTAGCAGATACGGCCCAATTAAACAGTCCCCAACAACACCGGCCCACACATTAACGAAGAACCGCACTTGAAGAGCGCTAGTAACTGTGGCATGTGGGTTATCCTCACTCCAAACATGCGAATTGTGCATGTTGAAGACTCCACCACGCCCGAACGTTGCTTCATCGGTAAACAACACAGAGGATGGAAATGTAGGATGCAATGCACACTGCTCCAGGTACTGTGCTCTGGGTGGATAATCAACTGGTTCCAGGTTGTGGACACTCTGTAAGTGAAATGGACGTAACAATTGCTCTCGAAGGACTGTTCTTACATTCGTCTGATTCGTCCCCATGTTACGTGCAATTGCACGAGTGCTGATTGAAGGATCCCGCTTTACATGCTGCGAGACAGCTTCCTCAAATTGCAGCGTGCTTACCGTGCGACGGAATCCCTGTCCAGGTAATCTGCTAAATGACCCGGCCACACGCAGACGTGGGTACACAGCAGCAAAGGTCGTATGATGCGGGATACGGCGATTAGGATATTGTTGTTGATAAACCGGCTGTGCAGCTCGTCCGTTGTGGTGCACTACGTAGTACGCACCAACCATGTCAGTGTACTCACTCCAGGTGTGTCGCTCCATTAGTAGACAGAGACAATACACTACTACACTGGTGGACAGTAGTTACATTCAACTGAAGAGCGTAATACGTCTTCTAACAACTGAAGATCGTAATACGGCCTCTAACAGCTGAAGAGCGTAATACGGCCTTCACCGGTTTAAATAATCCTCATAGGAAAAAATGACATTAGGAAAAAATATTCCTTTTGATGTCCCCTACAACCTCCCAGAGTTTGTCGGTTTAAATACTTTTCACCCTGTATATCGCTGAAACTGGTAGCCCAATAAAAATCAAGACGTCAACTGAAGATAGTTGACTGAATGGCCAGTGAATATTTTCCTTATGCTTCGATTTGTTTACTGCCAACTCTAGCAAGTGCACGAGTTACGTTACCTGGGTACCTGCGGTGGGTGCTAGGTAGTCAATTTTGTGTTACGTTTTTAACAACGTCATGTTGACGTGAATGATCCAATGTGATACGTTTCTTAACAGGTCTTGATGAGAGCAAAGGGATCACCGAATAAAAAATATGGGATACCACTTAAAAAAGACGTGCTGCTGTTTACCTGTTTAAAAGAAAGGCACTCATGCTAATTTATGCCCCTCTGGTAGCTTAACAACAGTTGCTTGATGCAATTTCTTATTTTTCATCTGGACGAAAGTTATTTGCGGTGGACAAGATAAATGGGACACAGTGTGTAGTAATGATCTCGTAATACTCTCTTGGGGTACACCCTTGGCTATTTTTACGTCTGAAGAGTTCTCTGTGTTAAGAATGACGTGATTTGTTCTATTTGCTAGGATCCCCTCAATCCAGTGGTATAATGTAATTCAATGGCATTGAATTAAGGCAAGGGTGTGCCGCCTAACCGCAAACATTAAGTAAAATTAAGATACTGACTGACACAATACAACGTTTCTGTTCACTTTCTTCCTGTGTTTAAAGCTGAGAGCGCCATGCCTCTAATACTCGTATCACGGGCACATCATCTTAGTGCCACAGCCGTAATATTGTGGGAAGCCTTCCTCATTAAAGTGTTAGCTTTCGTGAGTAATTTTCGTCGTCCAGGTGATGAGAAGAGGAAGATAAAATACGCCTAGTACACATCTCTGGCAGTTTGGTTCGCAGAAAAAAATGCAATCATAATCAGTTGAGTGTGTAAGCGAAGGAACATGTCTGGCAACAGCCCATTCAGTGACGCAGAGATGGTTCGAATTCTCTAAGAATCTGAAGATAATCATGTCGGTCGTACGATACTGATGACATCCATGAAGACCCTGCCTACGATTTATGTGATGGTGAGAAAACGGTCTCCCTGGTCGACATTCGAAAATTTATAGCAGTCATCATGTCATTACGGAAATGAGTGTTAGCTAGCGATCATCCACAGGGCAGATCACTGGAACACATATGCAAAGACATTGTTTCGGTGTGGTGTATGCAAAGTAGGGTTTTGTGTTGAACCATGTTGCCAACAGAAGAAAGAACTCCTTGAAATAGTCAATCATTCTCTACATACACTACTGGCCATTAAAACTGCTACACTACAAAGATGACGTACTACAGACGTGAAATTTAACAGACAGGAAAAAGATGCTGTGATATGCAATTGATTAGCTTTTCAGAGCATTCACAAAAGGTTGGCGCCGGTGGCGACACCTACAACGTGCTGACATGAGGAAAGTTTCCCACCGATTTCTCATACACAAACAGCAGTTGACCGGCGTGGCCTGGTGAAATGCTGTTGTGATGCCTCGTGTAAGGAGGAGAAATGCGAACCATCACGTTTCCGACTTTGATAAATGTCGGATTGTAGCCTATCGCGATTGTGGTTTATCGTATCGCGACATTGCTGCTCGCTTTGGACGAGATCCAATGACTGCTACCTTTGACGCCGCATCACAGATGGGAGCACCTGCGATGGTGTACTAAACGACGAACCTGGGTGCACGAATGGCAAAACGTCATTTTTTAGGATGAATCCAGTTTCTGTTTACAGCATCGTGATGGGCCCATCCGTGTTTGACGACATCGTGGTGAACGCACATTGGAACCATGTACTCGTCATCGCAATACTGGCGTATCACCCGGCTTGATGGTATGGGGTGCCATTGGTTACACGTCTTGGTCACCTCTTGTTCGCATTGACGGCACTTTGAACAGTGGACGTTACATTTCAGATGTGTTACGACCCGTGGCTCTACCCTTCATTCGATCCCTGCGAAACCCTACATTTCAGCAGGATAATGCACGACCGCATGTTGCAGGTCCTGTGCGGGCCTTTCTGGATACAGAAAATGTTCGACTGCTGCCCTGGCCAGCACATTCTCGAGATCTCTCACCAATTGAAAACGACTGGTCAACGGTGGCTCGTCACAATACGCCAGTCACTACTCTTCATGAACTGTGGTACCGTGTTGAAGTTGCACGGGCAGCTGTACCTGTACACGCCATCCAAGCTCTGTTTGACTCAATGCCCAGGCGTATCAAGGCCGTTATTACGGCCAGAGGTGGTTGTTCTGGGTACTGATTTCTCAGGATCTATGCACCCAAATTGCGTGAAAACGTAATCACATGTCAGTTCTAGTATAATATATTTGTCCAATGAATACCCGTTTATCATCTGTATTTCTTCTTGGTGTAGCAATTTTAATGGCCAGTAGTGTATATTCTTCCTTTTCTTTGATTCGTACTTTTTACTCGTAAATTTGTAAACGAAACACTAAAATAATTTTTTTTTTCACCTGACAAACGCGATCTGTCTCAAATCCTGTGACGATGAGAGATTGAACACCTATTTAAAAAGCAGTTCAAAATAGGAAAATGAGTTTCCCGTTGTTTCTCTAGTGTTTACCAGAGAGTCAAATTATAGGGAAAATGTTCGACATTTGATGGGGACGGAGATAACAAGATCGTACTGGGTTGAGTAGATTTATATGAGTGACTGACACTCAAAATGTTAATACGCGAGCGTATACCATCGCAAGCCGAAGAGGTCCGCACCCGCACTCCTACGAAACAATGTGGATCTACTTTCGTGATGATGAGGTGCCAGTTACAGAGCTGAGGGGTGAAACGGTGTTGGTGTAATGTATAGCTTTCGAGGCTGATCGGCCACAGCCGCGGGCGGAGGTCACGGGGTCCCTGCTCTGCTCGCAGCCCGGCTGGCACGAAACGGCAATCAGTGGCGAGCCGAAGTGAGCGGAGCTGACCCACAAGAGCGCTCTCTGGTGGGTGTGACGTCACGGCGGGCTGAGAGCCGGTCCTCTTAAGCAGCGCGCTTTGCCGAGGTCAGGGGCAGTCGGCGGCGGGCGAACATCATGGCGAGCAGGTGAGCGGCTTCCTAGACTACCTACACACACTTGTTGATGTCGTGTTTTGGCAGGTGGGTCTTCTCATTTTTCAGATCCGTCTTTGCAACAGTCTGTTTCTTTCTTTCCGTGTTAAAACTCTTTTAACTATATTAGCTCACTCCTCCATGTCTTCCTTTACTCCAGCATTAACTTACGTCGAATACCCTTTTCAGTATTTATTACAGCCAGACGCTCGTATCAGCCATGCTGTTCTCCTCCCCCCCCCCCCCCCCCGCCCTCTCCCCTTGCCATCCCCCCACCCCACCCCCCCCCCCACACACACACTCACACAAACACAAAGGCTTCCGGAACTCCTAGCACGAAGCGCCACTTGCAGAGTAGTGGCGTTAGTGAGAACAGAAAATGCTTGCTTTCGACTCCTGACGCTGATAGACGGAAACGCCTGAGTGTTAACACAATTTCGTAAAGCTGTTCGGAAGTCGGCCACATCGATCTGCATCCGTATCTTATACCTACTCCGACAGTCACCATACGGTGCATGGCGGAGGATAGCTTCTACCACTACTAGTTATTCGCTTTCCTGCTCCACTCGCAAATGGAGCGAGGGAGAAGCGACTGATTATGTACGGCCGTACGAGCCTTAATTTCTCTTATCTTGTCCTTCTGATACTTACACTAAATGGTATTGGCGGCAGTAGAATCGTTCTGTAGCCAGCTGCAAATGTTGCTTCTCTAAATTTTCTCGAAAGTGTTTTACAAAAAAAAAAAATCTTTTTCCCTCTGTGGATTGCCATGTGTGCTCACAGAGCATTTCCGTAATACTCCCGTGTTGATCGAACCTGCTAGTAAACTGAACTATCTGAACGCTTCTAACTGCTTTGACGGCCTTCTTCAATCCGACCTGATGGGAATCCCAAACACTCGATCAGTACTCAAGAATGGGTGGTACTAACGTTCTACATGCTTTATGGATAATCCACACTTTCCTAAAACTCTCCCAATGAACCAAGCCGACCATTCGCTTTCCCTACTACCATCCTCGCGTGCTCGTTGCATCCCATACCACTTTGCAACGTTACGCATAGATATTCACTCGACTTGACTGTGTCAATAAGTACACCATTAATAATGTATTCCAATATCAAGGGATAGTTATCCTTATCCATAGGCATTAACTCAAATTTCTCCACATTCAGAGCAAGCTGCCATTCACCACACGAAATAGAAAGTTTATCCAAGTCATCTTCTAATCTTCATCAGTCACTCAATGACGACACTTCACTACAGAGTCAGCAACAAACAGTTGCGGATTGCTGCTCACCCTACCTGTTACACAATGTACTGGATTCTGTTACTTAAGAAATCTTCGATCGATTCACGTATCTCAGAACACTTTCCGTATGCTGGAACCTTCGTTACAGTCTGCAGTTGACTACCGTTTTAAACGCTTTCCAGAAATGTATGAATATGGAATCTACCTGTTGCCATTCATCAGTGGATCGCAGGACGTCGTGCCACAAGGGGGCGAGCTGAGTTTCACACGAACTAAGCTTTCTAAATCCGTGCTGATTTCTGGACAGGAGCTTTTCTGTCTCAAAGAACTATATTACATTTGGGCTTAGAATATGCTCAAGAATTCTGCACTAAAGGTATGTTACGGATATGCTGGTATGTAAGCTAGCCGCTCCGTTCTTTTACCGTTCTTATATACATGAGTCACAAACAGTTTTTTTCCGGTCACTTGGGAGTTTGCATTGTGCGAGTGATTCGTAATAAATGCAAGTAAAATAAAGGACCAGTTTGGAAGAATACTCTCTGTAAAACAGAACTGGAATTCAATGTGGAGTTGGCAACTTACTTATCTTCAATTCCCTTAGTTGCTTCTCACATTCAGAGAAGCCTATTTCTATGTTCTCCATAAGGGAGTCTGCGACATCGAACGAATGTATGTCTGTACAATCCTCATGCGTGAATGATTTTTTAAACATGAAATGTAAAGCTCTAGATTTCGTTTCGCTGTCTTCTGTTGCCACACCAGACTGCTCGACGAGTGAATGAGTCTTCGACACCCTTAGGCCGAAAATTTTCTCAGATTCTCGCCAAGATCTTTAGCTCACGAATGACGGTTTAAGTTGTTGTATGATTCGCGCATACAACAACTTAAACCGTCATCTTTTCATAGACGTATGACTTTATGCCGACTATTGCCTGTCGACATTTTGGCGTTGTTTTTTGAACCGAGAGTGCAGTTTGAATCTGACTTGTATAGTGAACGTCTGTATATTGTGACATTTATCTGATGACACTGTTTGATGCATGTATTGCCAATTTTAGACGGTTGTATTAAGATCAGGCACTTTTAGATCAGACTCAGTAGCTCAAGCGTGAAAAAGGACCACTCGGCTCGAAACTAGACGCGAAAATGTATGTACTGCAATTGTGACAGATTTGTAAGAAAACTCATCGTGAAATAAACGAGTTGCTGGTCTTACATTAACAAAATGTTGAAATTGCATAACAACATAGGTTTTCTTGGAAATTTGAAGTTGAATGTTTTTGCTCATCTTTGGTGGACTGACTGAACAGATCGTTTTGTTGTTGGAGAGAGTTGGTTATCGGCGGAAGTTGTTGGGAACCAGATGGAGGCGGCGTGTGGACTGTCAGCGGTACACTTTTCGCAGTGCACTGGTCTGATCTCGGAATCTTCCTGAAAGGTGTTCGGCTGGTACAGCTACAGGTATTGGGTTGTGTTGATCATGCAGTAGAAAGAAGTTTAATCCTGTCTCGCGGGTCAAGACGAGGCTTATTTAGACTGGTTTTAATATTGTACCAGTGCAGAGTAGTAATCCAGGCCCACCAGTAAACGTTTCCGTCTAAATCTGCAATCACGACCTCGTGTAGCTTGTCTCACGCACCGTCCAGCGCGAAGAGTACATGGATTCTGACTCAGACTTTAGGAGACTTCGCGAAATGGAAGGAAAGTTTTATTACACTGGAACAAAGACCACAGATTCCTGGTCTATTCAAGAAACGATGTCAAAAAAGTTCTGTCTCTCGTAAAGTGATACCATTTTCTGTTTTCCCGATTTTATTGTAAGTACAAAGTAGACTTTTCCCCACAGCTTCGCCTGTACTTGCCTTCGACACAATATTGCCCACACCATCTCCCCCCTCTCTGTTTCACCTCTTCTTCCATGACTGTCAACCTCATCCACCCACTTCTGTCTACCTCTTCCTCGTCCTCTCACTCTGTACATCCCTTCCTCTCCAAATCTATGTGCATCCCATTGTCACCTCTCTGTCCATTTCCTCTGTTACCTTTCCACTGTGTCCATCTTTCCATTCTCCACACTCTGTCTCCTCCTACCCAATTCTCTGTCCTTCTCCTCCCCTGTCTCTTCCCTCCTTTCCCCTGCTCTCGATCCATCCCCTCCTGCTTCCCTCTCCCCCCATCCATCTGCCTATCCAGGCTCATACTACTCAGTCACAACACACCTGTCATGCAGGGCAGCCAATATGCCAGGGGTTGGAAAACTGTATCTGGCCCCTAATCTATAGGATTCAAAAAAATGGTTCAAATGGCTCTGAGCACTATGGGACTTAACATCTGTGGTCATCAGTCCCCTAGAACTTAGAACTACTTAAACCTAACTAACCTAAGGACATCACACACAGCCATGCCCGAGGCAGGATTCGAACCTGCGACCGTAGTGGTCACGCGGTTCCAGACTGAAGCGCCTAGAACCGCACGGCCTCGTCATCTGGAAAACTGTTTCTTGCCCCTGGCATGTAGGCTGCCCTGAAAAGCAGGTCGATCAGATAGGTAATACTCTTTCAACAGCATATGTATGTCACGCAGGCAGCCTATGCGCCAGGGACTGGGAAAAACGCGTTTTTGCTGATATCTCCGCTTCTATTGGAGCTAGGAGGTTATAAACCTCACACTGCTGATACTCGTGTGGCTTGCTGTTTCTCTGCCAATCTGGGGTTTGGGAAGAGATCTTGTACATACACATATTTATGCATTCTGCTTCATGTTTATAACAGATAACAGCCAGAGTCTTATAGCGAAAACTGTATTCTCAGTCCCTACAAAGTAGATGCTTTAAGTAAAAACCTTTCCAGTAAGGTTGAGTCTTGTGATTTCACTGATTTCTCTTATATATAATTCTTTGCGTTCATACAATATCTGATCAAAAGTATGGGGACGCCCTAGATAATGCAAAGTTGACTACTAAATGTCAGGAGAGACGAACCTACCAGCACAAAAGGAGACAAGGAGTGATGTGTTGTCAGTAGAAAAGTAGTAACAGCAGAATGGGTCGGTCAACAGAGCTCAGTGACTTTGAATGCGGACTAGTCATTGGATGTAACCTAAGTAACACATTCATAAGGGACAGTTCAACCTCCCTAAAGCTGTTGCAGTCGACAGTTGATGATGTGATGGTGCAGTGAAAATTCTAAGGAACAAATACAGCTAAAACAAGTCAAGGCAGATCTCATCAACTGATAGACAGGGACTGTTGAGCATTGTGGAAGATGATTGCAAAGAAGTCGCATGAAATCAGTGCAAGTAATAACTCATGACTTTCAAAGTGCTGTGGGCAATCCATCTATTACAATGGCTGTGTGTATGGAATTAAAAAGGATGGGGTACGATGGTCAAGCAACTGCTCACAAGCCACTCATTTCTGTAGTCAATGCTAAGTAACGCTTGAGGTGGTGTAAAGAGAGACATCACTGGACAGTGGATGACTGGAAACGATTTGTAGTGATGGATCACCCTTCATCCTATGGCAACTCCGTGGTATGATGTGGGGTTGACGAATGCCTGCAGAATGTTATCTGTCATCGTGTTTAGTGCTAACAGTGAAATACTGAGGAGGTGATGATACTGTAAGAGGTGCTTTTCGTGGTAAGGTTGTGGCACCCCTCGCTTACTGTGCTCAAGAAAAATTTTAATGCAGAGGAATACAAACACAGACTACCAAATCGTGTACTGCGTTCAGTAGAGGAACAGTTCAGAGATGAAGATTGTTCACATCCGCATGACAATGCACCCTGTCTCAAAGCAGCGTCTATGAGGCAATAGTTTGTGAACAAAAAAAAATACCTGAATTGAACTGGCGTGCCTGGAGTCCCAACTTGAACCCAATGGAAAACCTTTGGGATTAGTTATAACGTCAACTTCGCTTCAGACCGCAGCGTCCAACATCGCTATCATCGGTTCGTGAGCAAGACGTGGCTGGAATTCCTCCACATACAGTCAGACACTACACTGAAAGTATCTCCAGCAGAGTTCAAGCCGTCACAAAGACGATAGGTGGACACACCCCATATAAAGTCCAGATACTTTTGAGCAGATAGTGTATCTTGTCTCTTATTCTTCTTTTGGCCATAACCCATGTGGTGGGAAATGATGTGCACTTGCATCTTTGTGATATTTACAGTTAAGCTCCATTGCACTGTTCGTTTCTTTAAATATATTTATATAATAAAAGTAGGGAAAATACAGGAATATTACATTCAGTTGATTTTAAGTTACTTGCTAAAAAAGTGTTATATTGAAGATGTTTTCCTTAAGTGCACACTGTTTCCCCATTTGTGCTCCAAGTCATATATGCTTAATACATCTGGAGTTGGGCTCATATATTCGTTGGTGAAATACTGCATCCCTGTAGGGATTAATAGCTCACATACGAATAAAACAGATGTGGTACTCAATGACATCACCGGCAGTATCAGTGGCACAATAAAGTCCATCCCTATGACATGGCTGCCCTCCTTGAGCCACATACCAATGCTGGAGAAAAAAATGCTCTCCTTATAAAGCATCGGTACCACAAGATTAACAATTAACAATGATGACCTAGCTGACCTGGATCACAGAAGACTCCCGTATCAGGGAGACCATCACTATTCAGTGCTAGAGAACTGATAAACTCAAACTTTGCATTGACAATCTCTGGCAACAACAGCGGTAAGAGCACTACCCACCACAATGTCAAAGCTTGATGATCACAAAGAAGCTTCCTGATTTCAACTAATTACGTGAAGTGTAGATGGCGTTAAGCTGAATAAGCACAGGTCATGTACAGAAGTGACGAAGGAAGCAAACAACCTGACACATAGTGGAAGAATGTCCAAATCAAGCCTACAAGGGATCCTTCAGCGATTTCCTTGCAACAACAGATGACATGATTGAATATAAGCTTGGATGTTAATTTGTAACTATGTTTGCTATATAGTATATACATGTGCATATGAACCACATTTATTGTTTTATGTATGCATCATGATGTGTGTCATATTATAAATAAATAAATGCCCCCCCTTTCCTTTATTCTTAAAACGTTTACAAGGTTAAAAGAGAGAACGACATATTCTGCTGTGATAGTATGCTACTTGTTGAGCACAGCACGCGGTGTGTTGCAGGTTGCTGGTGCTGCTGCTGGTGGCAGCAGCGGAGGCGGAGGAGGTGGCGTTCCCGCGGGAGGCGGTGCAGCGCGCCGCCGACGTGGGGCTCAGCCGCATGCGCTACCTCGTTCAGCAACGAGAGCCCAGCCTCTACCGCATGGGTCAGTACCGTTCACTTTGGGTCGTTCCAAAGATCCAGCCAGTAAAAGTAAAGGGGGCAGCTTCAGCCATCTAGTCGAAAGGGTTTTCTTCCGTAGTGCACAAAGGCACTTTCTGTGTGGACGTGGAGAAGTTGTCTCTCATGTGTACTTTTTTGAGTGTGGGTGAGTGTGATGGATGTGTGTGCATTGTCTACTGTTGTGTTTGTGTCGCACACTACTGTCTGCAAAAGTTGCAGCGGCCAAAAGGAAGTTCTCAGTCACTCCAAAATCGGGTGATGTATAGCACATTGAACCATAAGTGATTAAAATTGCAGGAACATGGCTTATGACCAGACAGATAGTTTCACACCACGCTCAGTCGTTGCAGAGCCATGAAACTAAGTGGAAACATGCAAATAAATGTCTATATGCCTAATAGACGTCAAAGGACACAATATCAGCATGTGCGTGAGTTCTAATGGCGCAGAATTATTGGTCTCCAGGAAAGAAGTTTGTCATAGTATGACATTGCAGTTCATACAGGACACGCTGCAATGACAGTGGTGTATGTGTCCCGGCGGAGGTTCGAGTCCTCCCTCGGGCATGCGTGTGTGTGTTTGTCCTTAGGATAATTTAGATTAAGTAGTGTGTAACTTAGGGACTGATGACCTTAGCAGTCCCATAAGATTTCACACACATTTGAACATTTTTGGTGTATGTTTGGAACCTATAGACAGAAGAGGATCGTACATAGACTGAGTGGGGGGCTGGACCACACAACATGACCGCAGTGCAGGTTGACCACCATCTTATCCACATGGTTCATTACTTACAGAACAGCTTTGTCCACATGTTGCATCGATGTTGGAGCATGTGCAGGTGCAGACATGTCTGCATCAACAGTTTGAGGCTGTCTGCTAAGAGCTGGATTATTGGCATGCATGCCATTGCTTTGGCTTCCATTAACCAGAAACCACCAACGCTTCACGCTGCCCTGGGTGCTTTAATGACGTCACTGGTGTGCTGATGAGTGTCAAAATGAAGAGACAATTCTGTAACCATTAGATACTACTGTGGTGAAGACAATCCGGCAGACAGAATTGTCGAGGGGTATAATGGACAAACGTTAATTGTGATGATTGGTTATAACATACAATCTCATCTCCTACATGCTGAGCGCAATCTGAAGAGCAGTGATTACATCAAGGAGGTTTTAGAACCCTATGGACTACCCCTCCTGCAGGCAACTACACATGCCACATTTCAGCAGGACAATAACCAGCCACACGTACTGATGAATGTGCGAGCCTCCTTCAAAGAACCATGGGCACCACTACTTCCTTGTCCAGCATGTTCATATGTTCGCATTTCACACATGAAATGTATCTGGATGTGGTCAGTTGGCAATTTTTTGTACTCGTCCTCCTGCGACCACTGTCGATGCTTCGGGGCCACATCTACAAACTGCTTGACAGAGTTTCCCCAGCAGCATATCCAAGCCCTCTTTGAGTCCATGACATGACATCCAGCGACTCTGATTCCAGCAAATGGCGTCACCGTGCCAAAATAAGCTCTCGTGGCCAAAGTGTGTGTAAAAATCAGTAATTCTTATCATTTTATATTGTCATGTCCCTAATCTGTGGAATAAATTTCATTTAAATCGTGTCTCCTCCATGGTGTTGCAATTTTCACAAACAGTGGTGTATGATGATGAGAGGAGGGAAAGGGTGAAACCCAGAGCCTGCACATAGCCCACTCCTGTCACAAAGCATCAACAGAAGCACCAGGCTTAGTGTCCTCATCCAACTGACAGAGCACGATCAATAGTGTCACATGCCCTCACTTCATGAATCGGTGTTACCACTGCTGCAAGGCCAGCGCGATATCAATTTTTGCTTAGTTTATAGGATGTTACCAGTGGGGAGCGTTCAAAATACGACGAAATTTGAACGTGATCCGAACTACTGTTTCACGCCCTCCTGTGACGTGTTCTTGGGAGGATGCGACATTGACACATACGTGAATAAAACAACGAAGAGTCCTTCTGAGTACCCCCCCCCCCCCCCCCCCGTTCAGTAACATCTGGAAACGTTTTTTGAGCACTTTAAAAATGGACCTGTACAGAGACACTGATTCCTAGACGTCAGCGTGACAACCATCCCTTTACATATCGCATGTACTATAGGGCGCTGAGCTCAGGAGTGTCTAAATGATTGCCTGTAAAGTCGGTTTGGCGCCTAGTAATCAGCGACTGTGATACGTGGGTGGCACAAAGGTGTTTCCGAACTGGAGGGTCTTAGAGAGACCATATTCCGTTTTATTCACGCATGTATCTATGGCACAAACGCCCTCGCCCCTACCCCGTGATCAATCCACAGAAGGGCGCGAAACATGAGAGCTGAAAAAGCGTAAACACCCTTTGCACCTTCGGACCACGTCCAAATTTCGTTGAGTGGTTTTGAACGGCCCCTAGTCGATCCACTCTGTACAACAGACCAGAAATTACGGTCGTGCTATGCTCCAAAGAACTGCAGGGCCATGATATGCTTAGAGAAGAGAAGAATCTTCCAGAGGGTGTCAGCAGTATCAAAGATTATCAAGAACGTGCCACCCTACTCCAGGCTGCTCAGCGGAACGCGTCAGAGCTTTTAGCAGCTCACTGCAACATCCAGTCTTTACCTGCAAATTACGAATAACTTGGCCTCCTCTTCAACCAACTAAACTACCACATAATCCTCTTATCCGAAACGTGGTTGAAACCACACATATCCTCTGCATCTATTCATCTCCCAGGGTACACATTTCTTAGGGCAGACAGATCAATAAAGCGAGGTGGCGGGGTCGGCGCGTATATACGAACAGATCTCAAAGTGAAAGTCTTATGTACGTCAAATCCTGCTGAAGAAAAAGAGGCTGAATTCATGTTCATTGAAATAAATATACAAAATCGGAAATTCTTGACTGGCGTCGTGTACAAGCCGCCAAAAATAAGCTCAATGAGTTCCTTCCAGTCGGAATTACATTCACTTCAGTGTCAATACGAACATGTCATCGTAATGGGTGACTTGAACATAGACCTGCTAAGAGACACTCCCTCCGCAATAAACCTAAGAAGACTGTTTAGTTGCAATAGCATGAACATTCTTCCATTACAACCTACACACCATACGGCGCACAGTCATACTCTTATAGACGTAATCGCAGCGAAACAGACTGACAAAGTAAGAGATGTTGGTCAAACATCGGCCCCTGGCCTCTCAGCACATGATGTAATATTCCTGGCCTACTCTGTGCAGCCCCCAAGGATCAAATCGTGTTACATAACTTGTAGGAACATGAAACGTATTGACCCTGACGCTCTAACAGCCGATTGCTCAGAAATCTCATGGCATCAAATAATCAGAGAACCTACAATCGACGGCAAAATTAATGAACTTGGTGATAAACTCACTGCCCTCTATGACAAACATGCACCTGTATGCACAATCCGTGTAAGAAAATCTCCTGCTCCATGGCTGACAGCTGAATTACGTCAAATGATGACTAATAGGGATGCTGCCCACAGGCGTTTCAAGGCAGATCCGAAACCCGAGCGTTTCGAAGAATATAGAAAGCTACGGAACAGAGTGAAACAATACATTAGCAATGCTAAAATCAGGCACGCTCGCTCCCTTGTATGCAGCTATCTGACGCCCACGACTCTGTGGAAGAATCTCCGTAGCTTGGGGTCGGAAAGGCAAAATCGGAAACTACTTTTCATGTGTCAGCTAACGAATTAAATGAATTCTTCTCTGCACCTCTGAATACCCGCACGGCTGATAATTACCGTCCACAAGAATCCCCAAACAGGATAACTAACAACGATACCTTCCATCTAAAACATGTAACAACAAATACGGCAAGAAAATCAATAATGAGAATCTCTTCTGATGGAATAGGCAACGACAGTATCGGTATAACCACGATTAAGAATGTTGCCGATATCTTAGTACCTGTCTTAACTGACATATTTAATTTTTCCCTCGTGAACGGAATATACCCAACTGCATGGAAAAGAAGCATAATTCGACCCATCCCTAAGATCGAAAACTCGCAACTGCCTAGTGATTACCGACCAGTTAGCACACTGCCTGCTGTTTCCAAAGCACTTGAATATATTGTTCATGACCAAATCACTGAACACTTGCATGAATTCAGCCTATATGACAAATTTCAATCCGGTTTCCGTAAACATCACAGCACAAACACTGCTCTAATTAAAGTAACTGATGACCTGAAATATGCCATCGACAATCGAAAGGCAACAATATTGACGCTACTGGACTTCAGCAAAGCTTTTGACACTGTTAACTTTGACATACTGCTCAGAAAAATGCAACAGCTTAATTTCTCTGATAGTGCAATGAGATGGTTTGAAAGCTACTTAAAAGACAGACAGCAATTTGTTGTCTGCGTAAATGAAAAATCTTCCTGGAAACATGTTTCCTCGGGAGTGCCACAAGGATCAGTCTTAGGACCACTTTTGTTTTCTTTATATGTCAACGATACTTCGTCGGTTCTGTCCTCCTGTAAATATCATTTCTATGCCGACGACCTCCAGCTCTACCTAAGCGTCAGACCTGAAGACGTAAACACTGCAATCGCTCAGATGAATGATGATCTGTCTTCAGTAGTGACATGGGCGAAAAACCTGGAGCTTAAACTAAATGCAAAAAGGACGCGAGTAATCTTAATAGCCCATCAGAAATTAATAAGTTCAGATTTCCGCGAACGGCTACCTCCTATTCCGATCGACGGTACTCCAATACCATATCAGAAAACAGTGAAGAACTTGGGTGTAACTTTGGATGAGCATCTCAACTGGGCGGAGAATACAGTCGCAGTGTGCCGAAAGACATCTGCTTGTCTCTATGTTGTCAATAAGTTTCGGATCATACACTCCTGGAAATGGAAAAAAGAACACATTGACACCGGTGTGTCAGACCCACCATACTTGCTCCGGACACTGCGAGAGGGCTGTACAAGCAATGATCACACGCACGGCACAGCGGACACACCAGGAACCGCGGTGTTGGCCGTCGAATGGCGCTAGCTGCGCAGCATTTGTGTACCGCCGCCGTCAGTGTCAGCCAGTTTGCCGTGGCATACGGAGCTCCATCGCAGTCTTTAACACTGGTAGCATGCCGCGACAGCGTGGACGTGAACCGTATGTGCAGTTGACGGACTTTGAGCGAGGGCGTATAGTGGGCATGCGGGAGGCCGGATGGACGTACCGCCGAATTGCTCAACACGTGGGGCGTGAGGTCTCCACAGTACATCGATGTTGTCGCCAGTGGTCGGCGGAAGGTGCACGTGCCCGTCGACCTGGGACCGGACCGCAGCGACGCACGGATGCACGCCAAGACCGTAGGATCCTACGCAGTGCCGTAGGGGTCCGCACCGCCACTTCCCAGCAAATTAGGGACACTGTTGCTCCTGGGGTATCGGTGAGGACCATTCGCAACCGTCTCCATGAAGCTGGGCTACGGTCCCGCACACCGTTAGGCCGTCTTCCGCTCACGCCCCAACATCGTGCAGCCCGCCTCCAGTGGTATCGCGACAGGCGTGCATGGAGGGACGAATGGAGACGTGTCGTCTTCAGCGATGAGAGTCGCTTCTGCCTTGGTGCCAATGATGGTCGTATGCGTGTTTGGCACCGTGCAGGTGAGCGCCACAATCAGGACTGCATACGACCGAGGCACACAGGGCCAAAACCCGGCATCATGGTGTGGGGAGCGATCTCCTACACTGGCCGTACACCATTGGTGATCGTCGAGGGGACACTGAATAGTGCACGGTACATCCAAACCGTCATCGAACCCATCGTTCTACCATTCCTAGACCGGCAAGGGAACTTGCTGTTCCAACAGGACAATGCACGTCCGCATGTATCCCGTGCCACCCAACGTGCTCTAGAAGGTGTAAGTCAACTACCCTGGCCAGCAAGATCTCCGGATCTGTCCCCCATTGAGCATGTTTGGGACTGGATGAAGCGTCGTCTCACGCGGTCTGCACGTCCAGCACGAACGCTGGTCCAACTGAGGCGCCAGGTGGAAATGGCATGGCAAGCCGTTCCACAGGACTACATCCAGCATCTCTACGATCGTCTCCATGGGAGAATAGCAGCCTGCATTGCTGCGAAAGGTGGATATACACTGTACTAGTGCCGACATTGTGCATGCTCTGTTGGCTGTGTCTATGTGCCTGTGGTTCTGTCAGTGTGATCATGTGATGTATCTGACCCCAGGAATGTGTCAATAAAGTTTCCCCTTCCTGGGACAATGAATTCACGGTGTTCTTATTTCAATTTCCAGGAGTGTATTTCCACAGGACTTGAAACGCCAGCTCGTGCAAGCACTCGTTCTACCGAACCTCCACTATTGTGATGTGATTCAACAAGGCATGAGTAGTGAAAACAAAAGACGGCTAGAACTAACCATGAATGCCTGAGTGCGTTACACCTGCAACATTCGCCGATATGATCACGTTAGTGCTTCATACTCCGAGCTAGGGTGGCTGCGGCCGGACAAATTGCGTGACTACCACACTCTATGTCTATTTCACCGACTCATCGTCGCGCAAGCACCCCAGTACCTTGCTTCAGAGATTAAAAACCTGTCATGCCATCATAATCGAAACACGAGGTCACTCTTATTTGGTATCCTAACCGTGCCCACTCACAAAAGAAAAACTTTTGCAAACTCCTTCTCAGTTGCCGCTGTCCGCCTCTGGAACAAACTGCCCCTTACCTTGCGCAAAATTCAATCTCCTGCTGCCTTTAAGAAGAAGTTGAAGCATTTCCTACTATCATCCTCATAAAGTTCTCCACAAAATTAATGTACAAGGCCAATCCTCTCATCTGTCAAATAGCAAAGCTAGCGTCTCCTATCTTGCTCCTGAGATGCCTTCCTCTTAATTTATCTCTATTAGCCACGCAATCTTCTTTTCCTTTATATTTCCTTAATTATGTTTCATCATGTCTCTCTATTCTTCTCCTCCCTTCACCATGAGTCTCCCTCATACTCCCTGCTGCCAGCACTCGTATCTAAAATCTGTCTCTTCAATAATGTCTAATTATAACAGTACTTATGATCTACGAATATAAACTCTATATGTATGTATTTTTCCAGGTGTAGCTTTCTAATTTGAGACCTGAGTTTCTCCTGGCGTATACAACTTTCAAACAACTTCCGGGAATTCAGCCAGGTAACACTTTCAGCGACCACCGATATTTCGGCGGGAGAACACCCCGCCATTTTCAAGGCAAACTGCAACGGACAGGCGGCGTACATGCAAATTTAATACCTCGGTTCTCCGACAGAAGCAGGAAAGATAACACACACACACACACACACACACACACACACACACACACACACACACACACACACTGAACACTAGTGCCACCAAAGATGACCAAAGTCAGAGCTATCGATAGTGAGACTATGAATTCGGAGGTGAGGCAGCATTGACTCTGTTCCTCTGTTTTTTGACAAGGGAGAGAGCCGGATTCCAAACAGAGTTTTAACAGAAACCTCCATCCCTGTTAACGAGGTTGCTCGCTAATTTAATCTCAGCTGCCTCCCTAATGACACTGTCCCAATAGCTGGACGTGCATGCCAATATCTCGGTGTTATTATATAACATGGGGTAACCAGTATCCAAGCAATGTTCGGCAATAGCAGATCTATTTGGCTGCTGTAATCGTGTGTGCCGTTTATGCTCAGTACGTCTATCCTCCACGGTCCTGATAGTTTGACCAATATATGCCATGCCGCAGCTACAAGGAATACGATATACACCCGCCTTACGCAGTCCAACATCATCCTTAACGGAACTCAAAAGTGCTCTAATTTTAGATGGAGGTCGGAAAACACATTTCACATCGTATTTCCGTAAAATACGACCGATCTTATTGGACGTGTTTCCTACGTAAGGCAAAAAGGCAGTAGACTTAGGTGTTGACTCAGAATTATCATCAACCACCCGATGTACAGTTGGTCGATAGCGCAACGCACGTTCAATCTGTTTATCACTATAACCATTTTGACGAAATGTAACTTCAAGGTGGGACAGCTCAGCTGGCAAAGTCTCAGCGTCAGAAACGACATGTGCCCTGTGTACCAAGGTACGAAGTACCCCTTCACGCTGAGCCGAATGGTGACAACTATTAGCTTGTAAGTACAAGTCGGTGTGAGTACGTTTCCTGTAGACTGCATGTCCCAATGATCCGTCATCCTTCCTCCTAACCAACACGTCGAGAAAGGGAAGGCAACCATCCTCTTCCACCTCCATCGTAAAACGAATGTTCGGGTGGATCGAGTTCAGATGTTCTAGAAAGACATTCAAATTCTCCCTGCCGTGACGTGTTGGTTAGGAGGAAGGATGACGGATCATTGGGACATGCAGTCTACGGGAAACGTACTCACACCGACTTGTACTTACAAGCTAATAGTTGTCACCATTCGGCTCAGCGTGAAGGGGTACTTCGTACCTTGGTACACAGGGCACATGTCGTTTCTGACGCTGAGACTTTGCCAGCTGAGCTGTCCCACCTTGAAGTTACATTTCGTCAAAATGGTTATAGTGATAAACAGATTGAACGTGCGTTGCGCTATCGACCAACTGTACATCGGGTGGTTGATGATAATTCTGAGTCAACACCTAAGTCTACTGCCTTTTTGCCTTACGTAGGAAACACGTCCAATAAGATCGGTCGTATTTTACGGAAATACGATGTGAAATGTGTTTTCCGACCTCCATCTAAAATTAGAGCACTTTTGAGTTCCGTTAAGGATGATGTTGGACTGCGTAAGGCGGGTGTATATCGTATTCCTTGTAGCTGCGGCATGGCATATATTGGTCAAACTATCAGGACCGTGGAGGATAGACGTACTGAGCATAAACGGCACACACGATTACAGCAGCCAAATAGATCTGCTATTGCCGAACATTGCTTGGATACTGGTTACCCCATGTTATATAATAACACCGAGATATTGGCATGCACGTCCAGCTATTGGGACAGTGTCATTAGGGAGGCAGCTGAGATTAAATTAGCGAGCAACCTCGTTAACAGGGATGGAGGTTTCTGTTAAAACTCTGTTTGGAATCCGGCTCTCTCCCTTGTCAAAAAACAGAGGAACAGAGTCAATGCTGCCTCACCTCCGAATTCATAGTCTCACTATCGATAGCTCTGACTTTGGTCATCTTTGGTGGCACTAGTGTTCAGTGTGTGTGTGTGTGTGTGTGTGTGTGTGTGTGTGTGTGTGTGTGTGTGTGTGTGTGTTATCTTTCCTGCTTCTGTCGGAGAACCGAGGTATTAAATTTGCATGTACGCCGCCTGTCCGTTGCAGTTTGCCTTGAAAATGGCGGGGTGTTCTCCCGCCGAAATATCGGTGGTCGCTGAAAGTGTTACCTGGCTGAATTCCCGGAAGTTATTTGAAAACTTTCTAATTGTTTATTTCACTTTTTGTACCAGATGTAGTTTAACATGCCTACTAAAACATATGAATGTAAAATAAGTAGAATGCCTGGTTACATGTAAGAGAGGGCCTGATGGCCCTAATCTTGCCAGGTTAAATAAATAAATAAATAAATATTATTCATTGCACTGCGAACTGTCGTTTTAAACACAAAGCGTGTGGGAACCAATGCCCCAAGCGGAAGGGTGGTTTCGTTCGTGGCATTTATGCCACATCTAGAGGTCTTTACATGTTGATACTTAGCTCCGATGTGTCTGAAACGTTTTTCTCGCCCACCGCATCTCTGGGCGTCGCAGTTCCGATCTCCGTTCCAGAGGCGTGAAAAGAAGCGATGAAATGCTGACGAGAGGGGATACGACCGTCCCATCGTGTGATACGTCCAGGGCGGCATTGTGCAGGATTGTCGAGCAGTTTGGTGCCAATGCGATATTATTAACCCACCCTACACCTCAGGTGAACTTCTGATTTTTTTCGCATGTGTCGACTCCGTGCTGCCTGAAGCGTCGTCAAGCCCGGGGGTGGTGGCGCAGGGCCCCACCCCCTCGTAGCACTACGGAGGAAGCTAGTAGGCACTTTTGAGCCATATTTCACGCTTCTGCGTCGCAATGGGAGACAAAAATGGTGTTTGGAAAAAGTGACCATTTAATTGTGTTGCGCAGTGCATGTGACACCATTGATGACCTGCAGCCGTCTAGAGTGTGTAGTTAAAAAAAGTAGTAATCACTGGGATTCGAACGCTGGACGTTCGGCACAACTATCTGTCACGCTACCAACTCACCTATGCGATACTGTCGAATCAGTTGCTCACAGATACGATTTTGCTATGCACCGAGAGTCTAATGTTACTTTTGATTACCATTTAAGCGTCTTCTAGTGGACGGCAGCACACAGCACGAATCGTTGTTTTGGTCGGTACTCTGTCGACGTACAACGTTTGGTGCAGACCTGAGTGCCTGACATCTGCAGTTTGTGGCACCGCGGCTAGACAAGTGTGTTGTGTCGTATTACGTTGTGTGGTGTGTCGGTGTGTCGGCAGGTATGCGCGTGGCGCGCGGCTCTCCGGCGCACTACGTGTCGGCGTTCAGCGGGCCGGCCAGCGAGCGGGCCCAGCAGCTGGCGCGCTACGGCTACGCCGCCATGGAGGCCGCGGCCGAGCTGCTCGCCAACTGCAGTCGCCACACCCACAGGTGAGCCCCTCTCCTCTCCTCTCACAGCACGCCTTCTCACTTGACCCGATGATATGCAACAAAATACACCATCGATATGAAACTTCATGGCAGATTAAAACTGTGTGCCGGACCGAGACTCGAACTCGGGACCTTTGCCTTTCGCGGGCAAGTGCTCTACCAACTGAGCTACCCAAGCACGACTCACGCCGCGTCCTCACAGCTTCTGTAAAGTTTGGAAGGTAGGATACGAGGTACTGGCAGAAGTAAAGCTGTGAGGACGGCGCGTGAGTCGTGCTTGGGTAGCTCAGTTAGTAGAGCACTTTCCCGCGAAAGGCAAAGGTCCCGAGTTCGAGTCTCGGTCCGGCACACAGTTTTAATCTGCCATGAAGTTTCATATCAGCGCACACTCCGCTGCAGAGTGAAATTCTCATTCTAAAATACACCATCGTTAACGAGGAGAGCGTACACCCAGAGAACCACACATTTCGCTCATCTTTCACACGTTGGTAGTACACATCTAGATGCACGGAATGACGCTTTACTACGAAGCCCCTATCAAGGTTATTTCCTCTTCTTTTTTTTCTGAGAAATGGAGGTTCAGAGTTTAACAAGCCATTTGAGAGCGCCCGACGCGACCAGTGGTGGCGGTACCCAGTAAGGCGGCAGGATGGAAATCATAATGGGACGTACATGGGATGGTACAGTACCTGATAAAATATATGTGGACACCTATGAGTAGACATCAATATGGCGTGAATCCATTCTTCGCTGCTATTATGACAGACTGAGCTCTATTGAGGACGCTTCCAGTTCGATGTCTGAGTGTCTTTAGAAGAGTGGGACCTCATTCCTTCCTTAAGGGCCGAAACCAGAGAAGATGATGCTGAACGCTGGGGTCTGAGTGAAGTCGAGGTTCTGACTCATCCCCAAAGTGCTCCACTGCCAGTCCATTTCAGGAACGTCATTCTCCACAAACCATTGGCTCACTCTTGCTGTCTTATGACAGAGTGCTGTCTCATGCTGAAATGAACGGTCATCGTCTCCGAAATGTTCCTCTCCTGAAGCAGTACACAATGTTGTAATCTGTCTTTATACTTATCTGCATTTAGGATTTTCTTAAGTGCAATAAGGGTGGGCACACACTAACCACGAATAACACCCTTAACCGTAACGCCACTTCCTCGGTAGCTCACTATTGGCATTAATCATGATGACAGGTAACGTTCTGCACGCACTCGTAAAACTCACACCATTCCATATAGCGTGATTCACCTCCACAAATCACTTCTTTCCGGTCATCCAGTGCCCACTGGTGTCACTCTATACACGGTGTCAAGCGTCGCTTAGCATTTATTACAGAAGTGTGTCGCTTATAAGGAGGTGCTCGACCGTTGTACCCCACTGTTTTTTAACTTCCTGCGTCCAGTCATTGTAATACACTGAAGAGCCAAAGAAACTGGTACACCTGCCTAATATAGTGGTTTATGTAGCCCCCCCCCCCCCCCCCCCCACCGGAGCACGCTACACGACGTGGCATGGACTCGACTAATGTCTGAAGTATTGCTGGAGTGAATTGACACTTTGAATCCTGCACGGCTGCCCGTAAATCCGTAAGAGTTCGACGGGGTGGACATCTCTTCTGAACAGCACGTTGCAAGGCATTCCAGATATGCTCAGAAATGTTCATGTCTGGGGAATCTGGTGGCCAGTGGAAGTGTTTAAACTCTGAAGAGTGTTCCTGGAGCCACTCTGTAGCAAATCTGGACGTGTGGGGTGTCGCATTGTCCTGCTGGAGTTGCTCACAATTGTCGGAATGCACAATGCATGCAGGTGATCAAACAGAATGCTTACGTACGTGTCAGAGTCGTATCTAGGCGTATCAGGGGTCCCATATCACTCCAACTGCACACGCCCCAACCATTACAGAGCTTCCGCCAGCTTGAACAGTCCCCTGCTGACATGCAGAGTCCTTCGATTCATGAGGTTGTCTCCACACCCGTACACGTCCATCCGCTCCATACAATTTGAAACGAGACTTGTCCGACCAGGCAGGATGTTTCCAGTCATCAACAGTCCAATGGTGCTGACGGGCCCCGGCAAGGTGTAAAGCTTTGTGTCGTGTAGTTGTTTCGTTGAATGGTTCGCACGCTGACACTTGATGGTCCAGCATTGAAATCTGCAGCAATCTGCGGAAGGGTTGCACTTCTGTCACGTTGAACGATTCTCTTCAGTCCCATTATTGAAAGATCACAGGTTAGTGTAAGTGCGTGATAAGCCATTACAAATGTGAAGTTCTAGTACATTAATAAGCGGTTTAACTGCCAGACTGCTGAATGCAAGCATGCAAACGTTGTACAGGTGACGGGTGTCAGGTTAGTTATCGTCCGATGATGTCCCACATGTGCTCGATTGAGAGAGAGCTGGTAATAGAGCAGAGCAAGACAACATGTGCCCACTCTGTAGAGCACGTTGGGTTACAATAGCGGTATATGGGCGAGCGCTATCCTGCTGGAAAACACCCCCTGGAAAGCTGTTCATGAATGCCACCACAATAGGTCGAATTAACAGATTCACCTACGGACTTGGAATCAGGGTGCGTCGGATAACCATGAGAGTGGTCTTGCCATCATATGGAAATCGAATCCCAGGTGTACAGCCAGTAATTCTAGTACGCAGATGGTTGGTTGCAGGCTCTCAACTGCCCTCCTCCTAACGAACACACGGCCATCACTGGCACCGAGGCGGAAACGGCTTTCATCAGAAAACACAGCAGACCTCCGCCCCGTCCACCAATGAGCTTTCGCTTGACGCCTCTGAAGTTCCAAATGACGATTGTTTGAGTTCAGTGGAATGCAAGCTACGGGGCGTCAGGCTCAGAGCTGTCCTTGAGGTAACCAATCTGTAACAGTTCGTTATGTGACTGTAGTTATTGCTGCTCAAATTGCTGCTACAGATGAAGTACGATGCGCCAAAGCCATTCGCCGAAGATGATGGTTTTCCCTCTCGGTAGTGCCACGTGGCCGTCCGGAGCCCGGTCTTCTTGCGACCGTACATTCCCGTGAGCACCGTTGCCACCAATGTTGTACGATGGCTACATTTCTTCCAGGTCTTTCTGTAACATCGCGGAAGGAACATCCAACTTCTCGTAACCCTGTTAAATGACCTTGTCCAAACATAGTGAAGTGTTGATAATGGCTTCTTTGTCACTTTGAAGGTGTTCTTGACTAACTTCAGCTCACCACGCCCAATCTCAAAGGTAACTAACGCTCACGACCGTTACAGCGTGTACTTAAAGCCAACCTGATTTGCATCGTAATAGTGGCGATACTAGCGCCACTCTTAGGTGACTCGCTCTAAATTTGAACAATCTTTTTGATGTAGAAACACGGCTACCAACTTTCGTGTATGTCGCATAACTGTTTATTGGTGCTGCGATTTTTTCCCGTCAGTATATTTGTGCGGAACAGCGTTCTCGTTTTATGTTTGCCCTATGTTGAGCGATCCAATTTTTTTTTAATTTCATTACACTCGATTCTTAACCAGTTGATGTATTTTTTATATTATACTCCCCTTCATCAGGCCTTGGTTTGCTATCTAATTATCTCGACGACCCATACTGTGTTCTCCCAGTTAGCGTTTCAGTTTAATTACGAAGAGTCCTGAGTTGGAATCCCTGTGAACACGTTGTAGTTTTCTGGGTGCTGTCAGCTGCATGAGACCAAATAAGCAACGAAACTGACACGTAATCAGTACAAGTGGTGTCGAGTCGTAAGACTTGCACCAGCCTTTTTGGCACGCGATATTCATTTAGTAAGTATCTCGACGTAAGCGGGAGATGGAATCCTACCGAAGACATTTTAAGACCTTTCTGAATTGATCGCAGTAATAAATCAAATGCACTCTTCGAAATCTAGGTCCTTGCGGTTCTGCTACGCTATATGGTTACACGTACGCGCAAGAAAGACCTCCCAGATTAAGTCTGTCGATTCATCAGTGTTCAGGCGGTCAAAGCGAGCGGAGGCGCACAGACGAGCAACAGCTGAAGAACGCTCCGCTAGCCAGTGATTGGCAATGTCTGCGGAGTGTGCAGCAGTGCTTTGCTCGCAGCCTCTTTCTTGCCCCTGCTGGAGACTCGTGTGCCCGTTTCCCTCTTCTTCATTAATCCGGCGCTGGCGCTCCTCATTAGCCGCCCACAGCAGCAGACGTTAATTAGCGCACACGGCGTTGTTATTCCCAGCGTCGAGACGTCGCCTCATTTCTCAGAGATCCAAGAAACACTTCGCTCAGAAATGTTAATGAACCTATAAATAAATAGACCTACAAACAGATACTGGTCAGCCAGCTATGATGAAATGATATTGACTTCAGCATCTAATACATCAGCCGTAAAAAACACTCTAAATTACGTAGCGTTGTCGTCCTTGGGCTTTTCAACTACCCAGTGCTAGAGCCCCTTCCTAAGGTAATAACACACTCAAGAGTGTGCGCAAGATATGAGCAAAGTGGGGAGGCGGGCGGAGGCAACTCATACTAGTTTCGCGGTGATAACGAAATATTTTTGAGAGGTGACGACAAATGATTCTGGACACATTTGTTCCTAGTCAATAACCATTATATGCTCCGCCTTTCAAAGTGGTTCAAATGGCTCTAAGCACTATGGGACTTAACATCTGAGGGCATCAGTCCCCTAGAACTTAGAACTACTTAAACCTAACTAACCTGAGGACATCACACACATCCATGCCCGAGGCAGGATTCGAACCTGCGACCGTAGCAGCAGCGTGGTTCCGGACTGAAACGCCTAGAACCGTTCGGCCACAGCGGCCGGCTGCTTCGCCTTTCTTCAGAATGATAATTGCCTAATATATTTGTCTTTGTATACTGGCAACAAGCTAGTTCGATCTGTAAAGATCATTTTCTTCTGCTGGGAGAGGGAGGTGGTGGAGGCAGCTGGTCTCTGCCTGCCCCCCTCCCCTATTCACGCAGGGTCCGCATATGAAGGCACTAAAATCGGAACCTAGTCTTCCAAATAGATATTTCACGAGGCTAATCCCACCAAGGACAAATCTTGATGGTTCACAATCGTTTGTCTGGAAGTAACACATAATGGCCATTAATATATGCGGTCTGATATACCGGGTGATCAAAAACTCTGTATAAATTTGAAAACTGAATAAATCAAGGTATAATGTAGATAGAGAGGTACAAATTGACACACATGCTTGGAATGACATGGGGTTTTATTAGAACCAAAAAAATACGAAAGTTCAAAAAATGTCCGACAGATGGCGCTTCAGCTGATCAGAATAGCAATAATTAGCATAACAAAGTAAGACAAAGGAAAGATGGTGTTCTTTGCAGGAAATGCTCAATATGTCCACCATCATTCCTCAACAATAGCTGTACTCGAGGAATAATGTTGTGAACAGCACTGTAAAGCATGTCCGGAGTTATGGTGAGGCATTGGTGTCGGATGTTGTCTTTCAGCATCCCTAGAGCTGTCGGTCGATCACGATACACTTGCGGCTTCAGGTAACCCCAAAGCCAATAATCGCACGGACTGAGGTCTGGGGACCTGGGAGGCCAAGCATGACGAAAGTGGCGGCTGAGCACACGATCATCAGCAAACGACGCGCGCAAGAGACCTTTCACGCGTCTAGCAATATGGAGTGGAGCGCCATCCTGCATAAACATCGTACGTTCCAGCAGGTGTTTATCAGCCAGGCTGGGGATGATTGGATTCTGTAACATATCGGCGTACCTCTCCCCCGTCACGGTAGCTGTCCAGCGCCATCTGTCGGACATTTTGTGAACGTTGTTTTTCTTTGGTTCTAATAAAACCCCATGTCATTCCAAGCATGTGTGTCAATTTTTACCTCTCTATCTACATTATTCCGTGGTTTATTAAGTTTTCAAATTTATACTGACTTTTTGATCACCCGGTATATGCTCGTGGCTGCAGTCTGAAAGACTATACTGTGGAATGTTGACGACGCAATGCACCACCTGGTGTGCATACCGCTCGACTATTCGTGAATGCAAATACAGCGTGTAGTAAAAGTAACTTTTTAATGCTTCATAACTAAGAAATGTGATAAAAAATTAATTTGTCGATGGAGAAATCTCACGGGGATGCAGTTTGATATTTGACTTTCTGATGGGCTTTTCAGACTGCCTTTCAGAGATAATGTTGAAATTAATACCGTATACGCTGGCCAGTGATGTTAGATATGACTGACGCAGGCACGTACGTGACATCTGCATATTAATGGTTGCTTATAGACTCAATACGGCCTGCAATTACAGAAATATCATTTCAGTATCTGCGAGAGGGGTGAGATGAAGCCAAGAGGTGCAGTGGCGATCTGTGATTGAAACAAAATAGATATCTTATCTTTCATATTCTGCCTTAGTCTCCGGTAACGGTTACTGTAGGAAGCAGCTACACGAAATGATGGCCGACAGGCTGTGATATACTCAGCATTATTCTCATGAACATAACCCATACATAATAATAAATCGAATAAGCCCTTGCATCACTCTGTGATAGATGAAGAACATTTAAAACGCGTTTCAATAAAAACTAGAGTAATTGAGATGCAGTTTGAGAGAACCGATCCCATTTTGATTATGCGCGTGCCGTGGGCGAAGTAATGTCAGTTAACTTCCTCTACTGTGCCCAACAGCGTAAACGGAGCTCCATTATTGTAAAACTGTACACTGATTCCTATTTAAAATTACTGCTTGTTTACCTCTATGTCGGCTTACGTCACACATTCCCAATACTACGGAGATATCAGTGTCCATCAAGTACTACAGTAGAAATATTGACACACGTACTGGGTGGAGAATCCATTGTAATTGTCCAACTGTCCATTAAGCGATATTCGGCTAATTAGTGATACAAACTGGCGAACAACAGAAAGACAGCTGCTGTTATCAGCGCTTCTCGGGAATCAAATTTAAAAATCTTGCATGACAACATGTATACAGAAAAAAACAAATCCTGCCCTACATGAACGGATATTCCTGTCGCACTGGATGTCTGCAATTTGTTTAGACGTACAAGTAAAGGCCTGTAATGACATAATTATGTTCAGTGCTACCTCTAAGTGAAACTATTGTACGATTACAAGAGTTTGTCACTTTCGAAAAAATGTGTGGTTAAGTCGAGCTCTTTCTATAAGTAAGCGTCTTGCGTGCTTCAGAAAATTACAATCGAATATTCGTAATGAATCTGTTTTAGAACACAGTGCTTCTAAGTCGAATCACAGCGAATTGGGAATGGATTTAAGGATTCCCAGTAGGGAAAATTTGGAAGGGGATTGCCAGTTGTGTCCTTTGCTTCACAACCTAGGGAAACCGCAAAAAAATTGGGCAAAAGTTCAAAGCCATAGAGTTTGTTTGTGTATCAGTTAGATTCTGAAAGGGTGTAAAGTTGATGACTTGCTTGGTACGTATAGCGGTATACCTCTAGCTTTTTCCTGAAACTTACATGTTTGTCACCAACTGCGACATAGTCGCGTATACAAACAGTGATTCAATACTGTCAAATGTTTTTTATTCCAGTCTTTGATCACAATATGAATTCTTTAGACAATGACCGGTTTCAGCCCGTAATGACCATCCTCAGATCTTTTATACACCATGTGCTAAAGTGATGAGGCCATAATGGCATCGTCAAAACATATAAATATAATCAGCACAGCATCGTTACATAGATCTAAAATAAGGTAGCTACTGTACTTCAGTAGCCAGTTGCAATAATGACTGTGTGGACGATGTGGCCTATTCTACACCTTATTTTAGATCTATGTAACTATGCTGTGCTGATTATATTTATATGTTTTGACGATGCCATTATAGCCTTATCACTTTAGGACATCTGAAGATGGTCATTACGGACTGAAACCGGTCATCGTCTAAAGAATTGATATTGTGATCAAAGACTGGAATAAAAAACATTTACATGTTTGTCCCTTAATTGCACAAACACTACTACATTTTCCCCTCATTACATTTCCTTAAGCATAGAATGTCAGTTATCTTACATTTTCAAAGTTTCATCTCCGTGCTTTTGACCTCAGATATTCGCGGTACAGTTGAAACTCCATAATATTCCTACCTTTTGCCGTATACAATTGATACACTGTGTGGAGCAACTTCATGCGGAGCATCGCATTCCGCGTCATTACTCAGTTTTCAGTGTTGATGGCATTATTTAACATGATTTCCTTATAAAATCGTTAATTAACTATATGACGTATTAGGTGATATTAACACGCTTTCAAGGTTGAATTCTGCAAGTGAGAAATACCTGTGGCCATATCTGTTCAGCTACAACATGGAATTGCGGCTAAAATCAGACCACACAAGCATCAATGTTATCAATGCTACCGGCCTCAGTGACGTAACATCGAATGGGTTCTTTCTGAAGTGATCATTAAGATATGATCAAACAGAAAAACGCGACCAGGGAGAGGCAAGACTTTAATTCGCGATTTGAGACCAAACTATCTTCATCGCGTTCCCCGTAAGAAGAAACACAGATCTGGAAGGAGTCTACCAAGGATGTGCACTATCGCCAATCACTTTAATCCATACATACAGGAGGAACATAAAAAGTCAGAAAACAGTTTCAAATAGGTATACTCTACATGGCAAAAGAATATGTATGTAGAGATATGCTGATGATACAGTTGTTTTAGATGGACGGGAAAAAGGCCTTGAAGCTTTCTTAAATAAAATGGATAAAGTCGTGCGAAAAGAATATACCATGAAAATAAACGAGTCTAAAATAAACCTGATCGTTGTGACAAACGTGGACAAACCAAAGCCCGATTACACACACGTGAGAAGCTAACGAAACAAACTGACTTAGTTACTTATTTAAGAAACAAAAGCTCTGGGAGTGGTAAATCCAAAGGTGAGGTAAGAAGTGAAAGGCCATTCAATAAAAAGAAGGAGCTAACCTTGTAAAGTAACAGTCTGCGAAGCAAAGATTTCGTAAAACGTACGTTTGGTGCGTGCTATTGCATGGTTATGAAATTTGGACTCTTGAGACTCAGGAAAGGAAAGTGAATCCTTTTGGGATGTGGTGCTACAAGCATATCTGGAAAATGAAATGGGTGAATAAGAGCACGAGTGACCGCACTAGTACAAGTTTGTATTCCTACTACTTCCACAGTTGATGAAGAATGTATGATGATAACAGAAATTATTCAGATCGTTGATGGAGACATTTAACTCTGATGAGGATCAACATAACACTATTTAATAGGGAACGGGAGAGAAGGAAAATAGACGAACATGGACTGGAAGAAAGGAATGAAAGAGAAAGCCATCTTGTAGAATTTTCCACAGGGCACGATTTAATCATTGCTAACACTTATTATAAGAATTTGAAAGAAGTTTGTATATGTGGAAGAGACGTGGAGACGATGGATGGTTTCAGATAGAATGCTAAGACAGGGATTTTGAACCCAGAACATTTCCAGGGGCAGATGTATACTGTGACCATAATTTATTGGTTATTCCTGATAATAACGGGAAATTGCAGAAAAAGATGAAAAAATTAGTAGATAGGGCCTGGATGTATTGGAAAAAAAGAGAGGTTACTGAGAGCTCCAAAGGAAGCTTTAGGCAATGATTGACAGACACAGGGAAAAGGAATAGAATAGAAGAATGGATAGCTTGGAGAGATGAAATAGAGTAGACAGCAGAGGATGGAACAGGTAAAAAGAGAAATTCCGGTAGCAATCCTTGGATAACACACCAAATATTGAATTTATCTGAAGAGATAACAAAATACAGAAATTCAGCGAATGAAGCAGGCAAAAAGTAAGATGTTTTCTAAAACACTACTTTGACAGGAAGTGCAAAATGGTAAAACTGGAATGGCTAGAGGAGAAATGTAAAATTTTGGAATGTTGACAGTCATACCACTCTCTGCAATTCAGAAGGTAGCAAGAACACAGAGAGTCAAAGATTATCTACAAGTCATACACATAGCAGACTACGGTTGTAAAACATGCAACTAGTTGAGAAGGTAGTGCGGCAGGTTTGTAGCTATTAATGGTAACAGTTGAATACAAAACCGATTTAGTCGGTTGTTGGAAAATAATCGACTCATTAAGTTGTAGTTTTACGGGTCGGTTGAATTATTCATTCATTCTTTGGAATGAAACCCTTCTATTGGTTCAGTCGGTCGTTGTTTGACGTGTAAGTTGGATTCTCAGTCAATCATTTCCTTTGAGTGAAACAAGACCGTGAGAGAAATAGAATGAAAATAATCGATATAGTCCATTTGTTGCTTTGCACGATCACTGAATTATTCATTCTTGCTTTTGAAGTGAAACCGGTCGTTAGTCTTTCTGTCGGTTCCGCTGACCAGGATGAGAGTGGTTTTTAGGCGGTTTCTCGCACTCGTTCATGCGAATGAGCACTGGTTAACATTCAAAGAAAATTAACGAATGAAGACGAATGTTTTACGCGAAATAAAACTTCTGACAAGCAGCAGTGTAGGCTTAAAGAGGAAGTGATTAAGTCAACAAACGGAATTTCAAAACAAGGTACCCTATATGCCTTCTGTTCACTCAGCTGAACATTAACAGAAACAGAATTGTCGGCGACTGGTACAAAGTGACGGGGAGATAGAAACAGAACTTCAAATAATTTAAAGTAATCGTTCATATATTTAAACATAAATTTACTGTGTAGCTCCATTCATAAAACTTTTAAAACCACCCAAAAAATTGATATTGAATGCCAGAAGTACGAAAATTTTGTATTTAAGTAAATAAATATATAAATTTTGAAAATACTTCAGTTTTATAAACATGCATTAGTTACTTTCCTTTCAAGTAAGATACGTTGTTTGTCTCTACAAAAAAGGTCGGCAGTCCTAATCATGGCTCATCTATAACCGAAAAGCTTGATCTATGGTTCAAATGGCTCTGAGCACTATGCGACTTAACTTCTGAGGTCATCATCATCTAGAACTTAGAACTAATTAAACCTAACTAACCTAAGGACATCACACATATCCATGCCCGAGGCAGGATTCGAACCTGCGACCTTAGTGGTCGCTCGGTTCCAGACTGTAGCGCCTAGAACCGCACGGCCACTCCGGTCGGCCTTCAGCTTGATCTAGTATGGAAATGAAAACGCTTCAGAGATCGAGTAAAAACACTCATATAACTAAATAACGGTCTGCGACTCGTGTGAGTGGATGAAAAAAAAACATTAATATAACTGAAATGCCTGCAGAGAATAATTTTTTTCGATTGTTTCATTCGACCGGAAAAAATCAGACTGAACGATAAAACTACCGACTGGCCGTTTGTTTCCTGAAGTCAATAGGTTGCCCCATCAGTAGCTATAGCCTGTCCCTGATGTAATTCCATCTGTACACTGAGCAAACAATAAATGACATGTCACTGGAAAAAGAAGTAGGGCAAGACGACGACTGTAGTACATAGAAATCATAAAAGATGGGTGTACCTCCTGCAGAGAAATGAAGTAGAAGGCTCAGAGATGTGCCAACTAGACTGCAACCAACCAGTTATGGGACTGAGCATTAAAGGAGATGTGCGTAAGAACAATGACGCCAACACAAACTAGGCCACTTGATAATGGGAATCATGAAACTATGAAGTCTTTATTAAAGAGTAAAAGAGAAGAAAAGTTCATGGAATACTGTTGTAAAAAAAAAAAATTCGGATTATTGGTCATCTATTCAGACGCGTGGAACCCCTAAATACAATAATGCAGGGTATGTTATTAGGAAAAGAACAAGACGAAGACTACGAATGAAATACATAGACACATTGCAAAAGGTGACCTCCAGAGAAATGAAAAACAGAGATCGACGTGAAGACCAGAGACCTACTACCTACCTGTCCATGGAATCAGAACTAAAGACGAAGCGCTGTATGAAAAGACCTTGCAGAAATAACTAGACTCTCCGAGGGCGCTTCCCGATCGTGATGTTGTGGCTTGTTAGGACACAGATCGAAGATATATATTTATCGGTGCATACATGTAGCATATGTCAGTCGTTAGTGCATTGTCTACACATTCCAGTGTAAGTGAAAAAAAAATGGTGCAGAGTTGTGCAGCGTTTAATCGCACGACTAATTAGGGAAAGGAATCAGTATTACCTTACACAGATACATGGATATATTTAGATGTTTTATATTACATACTTCGACTCATAGCACTTACATTTTCAGAAGGGATACATCAGTGACTTTACGTTCTTCTTTCTTCTTTCTTTTTTTTTAAGAGTACTTCCTTTGTTCGATAGTACTGGTGGACATGAGATTCAAAACGATTCATTATGTTGTGCTATGAAATAGTCCACATATTGGTGAGAACACTGCATAATCAAGTATTAGGATTCACCTGCATACTGCCTACCCCACGAAACGGTAATAATGTAGTCTACCAGATACCGGGATTATCATCTATCTTCATCTGGATCCCGCTCCAGTGACTGACGGGTCCGGGTTGTTGCTATGGAGTTTTGGCAGTGTTAGTTTCAGGGGGTGGTCGGATGCCCTTCCTGTCACTACCCCGTACCTTCCGGCACAGAAGTAGTGTACCCAAGCTGTCTGCGTCTGTAAATCACGAAATAGTGCGAACGTTTTGCAGATGTCTGCGAGTAGTGTAACTGAGGCGGGATGTGGGGACCAGCCCAGTATTCATTTAGTGCGATGTGGAAAACCGCCTAAAAACCACACACAGGCCGGTTGGCACACCGGCCCTTCGACGTTAATCCGCCAGGCGGATTCAATCCAGGGCCGGCACGCCTAACCGAGTCCAGGAAGCAGCGCATTAGCGCTCCCGGCTAACCTGGCGAGTCGGGAATATCATATGATGCTAAATACATTTCACATAAAAAAAATGTTCAAATGTGTGTGAAATCTTATGGGACTTAACTACTAAGGTCATCAGTCCCTAACCTTACACACTACTTAGCCTAAATTATCCTAAGGATAAACATTCACACCCATGCCTGAGGCAGGACACGAACCTCCGCCGGGACCAGCCGCACAGTCCATGACTGCAGCACCCGAGACCGCTCGGCTAATCCCGCGCGGCTTCACATCAAAAACTCTACAATTCACACTCATAACATTAAAACTTCATTTAGTTGTAAACGAGCAGTTATGGCAAATTTCTTCTAGTAAGTAAAAACATGCGATAAACAGTGAGTGATTGCCGTTTGTTCATAAATTAAATTGCTATCTTGTAGTTACTTACTTAAATAAGACATTCTGCCTGTGACATAACTCAAAGGAAGATGTCTTATAACCAAAGGCGCGTCAGTTTACCACCACAAAATGGCCGCCGAGACGCCCTTCAAATTGTTCGTAGTTCCACCACTTAGGGAATTGTGGGACCTCGGGAGTACGTATGAACAATGACGGAAACGTAACTTGGGCCACAAGATGGGAGACTAGGTGCGAACGCATACTGTGTCCATGCCTCCGGAAGAAGACGGGTGTGTGGGAACTGTCCCATGGGCGGTGCGTCGAGGACAGCCCGGAAGCGGCGGCCGGGGAACATCCGGAAGGCGCATCCACCGCCCGCCGAGGCGCCGCGGTCGCGCTTTCGCCGTGGGACGGGCCGCTCCGCGCCATTCTGCACGCTCTCTATTCCCACCGCCTCACAGCTCACAGCGCGCGCCGTACCGAACCCTCCTGTCGCTGTTTCGCCACGCGTCCGCCGGTTTTGCCCTCCGATGCAAGCTGCAAATACGCCGTGCACAACGGTTTGTTGCCGGAAAAACTTTCTCTCCAGACGTTATCGTCGGCTACACTAATTTGTTGGGGCATCTGTTTCATTCAGTGCCTCACTGTGTGTCAACGTCATTTGTCGAGTCACAAATTTCTCTACCGTTCGATTGTCTTCTATCCTTACACATTAACCCGCAGCGCGCTAAACTACGAGCCAGGGGTGAGGCAGACCCGGACTGAATCGGCTGGTTAACGACCAAAGCGCGTTTTTAGCCAGTCGTCCACACACGATTATTCAAATGGAGGACTGGTCACCAATGTCCACCTCAAGCTCCAATCTGTTTAGTAACATAGTAAACCCCCGATTGTTTAACCTCTTGCCGTAGCATTTAGTTTGATGAAATCTGTGCCCAAACGATTGGGGACGACGCGCGCGAAACGGGCCAGTGTGATGCGCGAGACAATCGCAATACAAGCCGACATACGGACACCTGTTATGTAGCTACGATTTTTTTTGTTTCATGCGATACTACACTTTTAGACGTTAACAATAATTTAATTTTCGTTGCTTATATAAATCTCTACACATAAACAATTCTTTAATAGAAATTATAATCTTCGTGGGCGTCTTCAGGTGCGCCTTATTCAGAAGAAATATAACAACAGACGCCAAAACGTATACTTGCTCAACGTGCTCTATGAGCCAACAAAGATTTTTGTTAACTTCATTGCCCATTATCATAAAACACAAACGGCCACTGCCTGACACCTACACACAAACACACACACACTTACACACACACACGCACGCACGCACGCACGCACACAAACAAACAAAGAAACAGAAATAGAAAACTGTGAAGAAGATGTGGTGGTGGTAAGTTCCTATGGGACCAAACTGCTTAGGTCATCTGTTCCTAGACTTATACACTACTTAATCGAACTTACACTAACTTACGATAAGGACAACATACACACCCATGCCCGAGAGAGGACTCGAACCTCCGACAGGGGGAGCCGCGCGAACCGTGACAAGGCGCCATAAACTGCGCGGTTACCCAGCGCGGCAAAAGTGTGGAAGAGATTCCATGGGAGTTATTTGAAGGTTTCTCAAACTCGTGGAAGATATGAAGCTTCGAAAACGATGAAGAAGGTAGTCACAGAATGACAAAATTTTGTGAAACCAGATGTGTTACACGATTCCCATACAGAGGGCGCACACGGTTTCCCTCCTTTATGTGAACTGACGACGGCGAACGGAAGGAAACCTGGCCTCTTTTGGGCCAACCGCTTCATCTTAGAGTGACATGAAATAAATTTGCCAAATCGTAGATACAGTGGATCCATTGCCGCGGCAGAGATAGAGATGGGATTTCATGCTTTTCACGAGCAGTTGCCCAAATCTTTAGGCTGTCCGAGCAAGTCTCCATGCCCGATTCAAACTGGTATAATTTCATGTCATTGCATCTCCATTTGATTCCATCCGCATAGACTTCATTCACCTCATTTCAGCGAGTTTAATTCATTTCTCTACCATACCCTTTTCGATACCCTTTAGATTTCTCATGCGGCCGGCAGGCGATAGCTTAATGTCGCAGCGCCACTCAGCTCAGAGGTGTCGGAATGGTACTGTGTCGCACTGATGCCTGGGAATCAGCGAATGGCTGTCTCAGTACAGGGACACTTTTAAAGTGCCCAACAAATATCCGCGGGAGCCTTCGAGGGTGTTGCCGAACTGGTGGGCTTCACAAGGGACCCTTTGTCTTTTTATTCACGCGAACTCACCCCAAACAGGAAGGCTGAAAAAGCGTAAACACTCTTTGTGCTTCAGATCACGTTCAGATCTTGTCGAATGGTTTCAAACGATCCCTAGCGATTCCACCTCGTACACTAGAGCAAAATTTGCGGTCGCACTAAACTCCAAAGGGGTCTGAGTTAGTGCTAAAATAACTTAATTTTACAGAGGACAAGGCGTAGTACGACTATCAAGGGCGGTGATGGTGTTGCTACTTCTGTTAATAATGGTGGCGGTGGTAATTTATTCTTAGAGAGGTTACAATCATGATTACGAGCACTGCGAAACTATCAGGAAAAGCAGTAAGTAGCCGATTACGAAGGAAAGCATGACTCAAAATGGCTCTGAGCGCTATGGGACTTAACATCTATGGTCATCAGTCCCATAGAACTTAGAGCTACTTAAACCTAACTAACCTAAGGACATCACACAACACCCAGTCATTACGAGGCAGAGAAAATCCCTGACCCCGCCGGGAATCGAACCCGGGAACCCGGGCGCGAGAAGCGAGAACGCTACCGCACGATCACGAGCTGCGGACAAGGAAAGCATGCGTTCGCTGTATTTTGTCCCCTTGATTTTAGTCGACTGAATGTTAAATACACCTGAAATTATTCTTCGTGCATTTCAGTCTGTTACACTGCTTGTGAAAGTAGCTGGCAAAGTCCTGCGGAAACAGCTCGGGAAATAAAGAGAACCGCGAACATTTTGCTTTCACCCGATGCCTTGCAATATCGATCGCAGCTGTAAATGGAGAAATTTTGCTGCGCGCACTTCCTGCTGTCTCTTGGGCGGTTCTGGTGATTTCCGGTAACGAAAGAAGCGCTAATGGATTCCAGATAGACTTCCGTGACTCCCGCCGTCGACTCAGTCCAGGAAGGAGCGGATTCATTACGTCACGTAAAAGCTGTGCTGTGTTCGTCGTGTACACTCGTCGCTGAGACGCACCAGGGTGAGTCGAAGTGCCGGTAGGAAGAGAAAAAAAAGTCATTTGCTGAATTTTGGCGCCAAGTAGAAAAAAGAAGCGACACCTCCACTTCTTTACTGCAACGAATGTAAACCCGTACACTGCATTTAGTCGAAACCATTTTGCATTGTCGATTGGTATGGTGGGTCTAAAGTCTGTTGATCTTTCTTCGTTTCCCTTACTTGCACTCCTTCGACCATTTACAGGAACGAATAAGATATTAGACTTAATATGAACTACTTGCGTCCCCTGTTATGTAACTTTAAGCTCACGCCCCTGAGAAATAGATTTTAACTAAGTTGTTTCGTGAAACTTGAGCTTATCCCAGCGCATCAGATGTTCAAATAACTTGTGGGAATGCAGACGGGTAACGTCCTCGACAACCGCCGATATTTCAACTTATGAACATAGTCCCGCTTGTCCAACACAACCATATCATTGCCCTTATCCGCAGATGAGATAACAATGTCAGGATTCCGTCTTGAGAGAACACAGAACACATATCTCTGCTGCTCTTGTCGAATGTGCCCCGTAAACATACGACAGTTATTTAGAACATCTCAGTTCAATCCACCCGAATATTCGCTTCATTATGGAGATGCAAAAGGATGACTGCCTTCCCTTCCTTGATGTCTTGGTCAGGAGGAAGGGTGACGGTACATTGGGACATGTCGTTTATGGGAAGCCAACACCTACTGAATTGTATCTTCTGGCTGATAGTCGTCACCATCCGGCTCAGCGTGAAGGGTACTTTGAACTTGGTTCATAGTATACACGTCATCTCAGTCCCAGCAAGTTTATCAGCCGAGTTAGCTCACTCTCAGGTTTTCTTCCGCCAGAATGTGTATGGTGAAAGCTACATGAGAACATAGCGGTTAGACCATGAGGATAGTGGAAAACTGGGGTATAGAGCACAAGCAACAGCGAGAAAATCCGATGCAATATGACAATACAGAGATTCTGACGTACATTTCTAGTTACTGGAATTGTTCTATTGAGGAAGCTGTTGAGGTGAAACTGGCAAAAGACCATATAAATGGAGATTTTTGCTTAAATTGTGCCTGGAATCCTGCTTTCTTTCTGGTCAAACTAAAGAAGAACAGTCAGTGCCACTTGTTCACCCGTTATTAATTAATGTTCATTATCTACAACGTTTGTCGTTGGGTATCTTTGGTTGTGCGGTGGCGCTAGTTGTTTAAGGTGAGTGTTGCCTTTCTACATGCGTCGTCTTTTGTTTTCTGGATGTCGGAGGCCCCAAACCGAAGGTTTACGTTACCAGACAAAGCGATCAGATGTTCTATGTGAACCGAGCGAGGTGGCACAGTTGTTAGCACTCTGCACTCGAATTCGCGAGGACGACGGTTCAAACCCGCGCCCGGCCATCCAAATTTAGGTTTTCCATGATTTCCCTAAATCACTCCAGGCGAATGCCGGGATGGTCCCTTTGAAAGGGCACGGTCGATTTCCTTCCTCATCTCTGACGCAATGCGAGCTTGTGCTCTGTCTAATGACCTCGATGTAGATGGGACGTTAATCCCAGTCTTCCTTCATTCTTCTCCCTTCGTTCCATTTGCGTCTTGGAAATGACGGGGTGTTCACCTGTCGAAATATCGGGGGCTATGGGGGACGTTACCTGGTCCTGCTTTCCCGCAAGTGATTTGAACATGCTATATTGACTGTCCTCCATCTTTGAAAATCGCTAATACTTAACAATGCTGATTTTGCGTCGTAGATTACTCATGTCTCTTCGGTTCATCATTCTTAAGTCAATAAGATTAATATCGGTTAATCGGAAAGTGGTGTTAGTGACATACTGTAAATATAAAAACAAACTTTCCACATAAATGCACAGAAAGAAATAACGCTTCTTTTTTCAACAGTGATAAATGTAATGCCAGAATAGCTATATTTTGTACAGTGAACGGACTATTATTTCCCTGAGGCTTATGCACATCGTTTCCCCCTCAAATTTACTGGCTCAGATAAATTACTACGTTTGTGTTTCGATGGTTCTGCTATCATCATCAGGTGCATTTCACTCCTTTCACATTCGCTTTTTTTTAGGATTCAAGTTGTTATCTACATTTCTATAGCTCTCTCCAGCGTTACTTAAACATGAGAGCAAGGCGGCACCTCTGGGGCTGCTGCGGATACATCACATATGCAAGCTGCAAATGAAATTCAAGATGAAAAGCGCTATACGTCTTCTTGATGGTGATGGCATGACTGTTGAAACGCAAGATGGTCACGTAATATTGTTTGTTGTTTGTCGTTACTCATCAATGGAAATGGTTAAAACTGGAAGAAAAGCATTACAAAAGGAACTTGTAAAACTATATGGATTGACAAAAGAAAATGAATCACCCAGAAGAAATGGTTGGATATCAGTGTAGCTTCGTATACGTACGCACCATCGGAGGGTATGTAAACGATTAGAGTTGCAATTCTCTGTGGCAGGTAGAACGGCTACCAGAGTGCATTAGTGTTGTTCGTGTTTTGTGTGAGCGTCAGGCGTGGTATCAAATACAAGGGGCACGAATAGCGGCAGATGTTGAGTGATCACTATGGACACAGAGTTGTCGCGTACGAGTGTGAGACAGCGTTATCAGCATAAGACAGAGTTTTAAGTTAGCCTCGCTGTGAATCTCCATTTGGCCAGCAGGTCGAATCGTGTAATATCCTGATTGTGTGGCATTCGGATGTGACAGTGACCCGATGTGGGACAGCCTGGGAACGTGAGCACAGGCGTAATCGTCGTCAAGGTTCTCGTCACTACAAGGGAGGATCGCCATATTGTGCCTGCCATCCGAGAACAAGTATTGGACTCCCTGCTCATTCTGTGTCATCCAGCACCACAGGTCAGAGACTAGCAGTAGTCCGATTGGACAGTTGCCGTCCCATTACATAGGCTGCCGTTGACACCCCGACACAAACAGTGCCGTGCCCGGGACGCATGGGCTGCTGATGAACCACATGACACTGTGTTCAGCGATGGTTCGCGGTACTGCACTAGCCTGGATGACCAACGTAGAGTATAGCAGCGACCTGGCGAGAGGTCCCATTCTTCCAATATTTTGGGGAGGCAAAGTGGTGTTAGTCCTGCCATCATGGCGTGGGTAACCATCGGGTATGGCTTCATGTCACGGCTGGTAGTGACTGACGGGATTCTGACGACGCTAGAGTACGTCGGAGGCCGACGAGAAAGACAGGTCGCAGCGCATACGTCACGAAGGTAGGCGTGAACTCGCTCGCTCGCTCAGAGCAGCAGACGAACTGCGTTTCTACAGCTGTTAATCGTAATTCGGTATTCGCGAACAAACGAAAGTTGCATCTGCTTTTGGAATCCGCTATTATGGAGTCTTACTAGAAGTAAAATGACCGGAACTTGATAGGCCTACTACTAATTTGTTACGGTTGTACTAGTTGCAACGAAACTAGAATCATGCAAAAATGATTATCGGTTGCATGACGCACTGTACTTGTATGAGATTAGGACTGTTAAGCAGAAGAGACTGAATGCCATAAACAAGTCTCGTTATACCATTTATGTCGAGCGTTGATCTTAAATCACAGCATGCTCTAAAGTTTTTTGTTTCGTTGTAGCACTAGTAGGCAGTAAGACTCCATAACAACGGATTCCAGTAGTATATGCAATTCTCGTTAGTACGTAAACACCCGGTTGCGAGTTAGCAGGCCTAGATACGGAGTTGGTCTGCTGAGTTCGGAAAGCGAGCGAGCTGAAGCCTACCCTCGTGACGTACGAGCGACAGCCTGTCTTTCTCGTCAGACTCGAGTACGACACGGTCATCCTGAGTCATGTGTTACTCGCCATGCGACAAAATCGTGGCGAATTTTTCAACAGGACAATGCTCTACACATGGCACGTATCTCTATGAAATGTGTGCGTGATACTGAGGTATTCCGCAGCCAGCGAGATCTCCATATAGAACATGTGTGAGATTATCTCGGATGTGCACTCCGTCAGTGACAGCAAAAAGGACATTAACGATCAGTTACAAAAGTTGTGGGCCAGCTTGCCTCAGGAGAGGGTACAACGGCTTTATGGCATCCTTCCTAACAGAGTCAGTTCGTGTATCCTGCCCAGACGCGGGGGCTCGTACTACCACGTTCTTTGTAAATTTTATTCGATTTTGTAATCACTGAAATAACATAACTTACCCTTCTCAAACCGTGAAGTTTCATTTCATTTTCTCCTTCCCTCCTGTGCACTTCTTTTGTCAGGCAGTGTATCTACAGAATATTTGTGGAGGTACACAGTTTCCCAAAACTGTAAAAACGTTTTAATTGTTATAACTGTGCCATTTCTCCCGTAGAGAGGTGAGGAGGACTTTTTTTAACTGCCTATTGTTTTCTCACGCGCTTCCGATCCTGGACGCTCAAATAATATCAAATTCCGCAATAGGAGCCTAATATTAAATCCCCAGTACACGGACAACGGTTTATTATATTGAAAGCTTGGTACTTGAGCCCTATGTGTTGATGTCCCTGCGTTGTGGCTAGAGTTCTTCCCCAAAGGTCTCAGAGTATTTATAGATTCCAGAGAATAAGTGTTGTACTCAATTCTCACAATTATCTTTTTCCACATTAAAATAAAATTGTTCAGCATATGAAATCTCTGTTCGGCGAGCACATTGCAAATCTTCCACTAAAACGTCTTCTAGCTACCAACGAGAATGAAAGAAACTGCTGTAACGCAATTCACGCATATGCTTCAAGTATATACTACACGCATTGCGCATCGTATTCCTTGTCTATCTTAAATATTTCAAATAATTGAAATTCAACATTAATTGCAATAAGAGTCTTGGCAACAGAAAAGGAGTACGTCAGTCAGTCAGTTATACAAACACAAAATTTACTATTCATAATTTAATCCTGCATTGTCTTCATAGTAGCAGTGGAGTCCTGACGCCTCAAGGCAGCCCGTGACCCATCCCCCTGCTGTCGCTACGCACGCAGTCCACTCTGGGTACCTTCTGTCTTCCCCAGCTTTTCTAGATACTGCATACAAAATCTGTTTCAAGAACATTTTTATAACAGATTAGCTAAGTGCCTGCCGTTGAAGAGATATGTATTTATTCCAATCAACTTTTAGTCCATCTCCCCCTTCACCCCCTCATGTTCCATTTCCTCCATCCAATTCTCTGTGCGTTTCCTCCACCCCGCCACCTTCTTTCCATCTCCTTCCATACCCTTCTACCCCCCCCCCTCTCTCTCTCTCTAGGCGCTACAACCAGGAACCGCGCGACCGCTACGGTCGCAGGTTCGAATCCTGCCTCGGGCATGGATGTGTCTGAGGTCCTTAGGTTGGTTAGGTTTAAGTAGTTCTAAGTTCTAGGGGACTGATGACCTCAGATGTTGAGTGCCATAGTGCTCAGAGCCATTTGAACCATTTTTCTCTCTCTCTCTATCTGCTCCTCCAACCTCTCTCTGTCCATCTACTCCTCTACATCTCTCCATTTGTTCTTCCCCCACATTCCATCTGCTCTTCCTCCCTTTGTCCATCCCCTCCTCATCCCATTGACTCTTTACGTTATCACCCTCCCCCCCAGCATTTCGTTCCAGATCGTAATTAATGTGTAACAAATTTGGTTGAAATGGATGGGGTTTAGGATGAGCTTTTCACCCGTGGCTTTGCGCCCGTATGCATATTTCAGATATATTTCACAGATATTAAACATATTTCATGCATATTTGTACACATATTTTACCTGCGCCTCTATCGAATTTCACCCTGCAGTTTCATTTTCACGCAGCACAATGCTTATGACGTCATATCTCCTGAATAAGTCTCGTACTCTGATATAATATTGCAGGTACATTCAGTGTTGTATGTGGATATTGTCTGCGAAACGTGTTGCGTATAGAGTTAGTACCAAAGATGTAATAAATTAAAACTTCATGCTTCATGTTGCCGTGTTACTGAATGAACAGCGAAAGTGTAGTAAGCGATAAACTCTTTTAGCTTTCATCTCATGTGGGGATTGTAGCGAGAAAAAGTTTCGTAAAGGTCGGAAATTATGTGTAAAGTTTGTTGCAAGTCTCGTCCTCAAATACCGGATGACTACAGTAAGTGTATTCGCGCTTCGTGGGCTACGCTGCTTTTACACCCCCACATCCCTTCGATAGGCAGGTGATTATTACCGCCATAGCGACTCTTTCAAGACAGTAGAACGTGCACCAAGCTCCACTGAAATCGGTCCACTGGTTTAGTAGGAGCTGAGGAACATACATACATGCATGTACAAGTACACCCACTTTTGTATTGTGTTTGGATTAATACAATATAAATCCGAAACTTGTGATATAGTCCGACCACGCTCCAATATATTTCATACTTTCTCCTATCATTATCGTTTATAAGGGGACTAGAATGAAAGTGCCAACTGTCGTCATAGGCAAACCGTTACATACTTCAGAAAAAAAGACACCTATCAGTCTCCTCTGCGTAATGCACAAGATATTTACTAAAATTTTCACCAACCGTACAGAAAAAAAGACAATACAACAAACTGGCTTTAGAAGAAACACTGAGCACGATTTTTTTTAGAGCGGAACGACAGACTTGTTTTTTGAGAAGCAAGACTTTGATTCAGCCTTTGTTATTCAATTCGCAAACACTACTACATGCAGTCTGCATCACTACGATGTTGCGGAATTCGGTGTTGAAATACGGGTCAGGCAAGGATATTCCGAATCATCAAAATTGTTCTCAGCATCCCTAGTGGTGCAACAAGCAACAATGCCTGAAAAAACAATCCCGAGACACCGCCGTTGCAGTACTGAATGTGAGGTTGAGGGGGAAGAGTAGAGTGGCCATTACTGTTTTCAACATGAGTGGAAAAAATTTTGATTCTAAGTAAGACACACAGTACATACCAACGGTCATTTGCACTGTAGTGCAGATATTTTCAGTGCAATACGGAGATAAATGGGGAACGAAGAAGGGGGAAGGGGGGAAGGAGGGGGTGTAAGAAGTTAAACTATACAGTGTTTCCCTGAGGGCGTGCAAAAATTTAACAGGACATAGAGAATGGTCCACTGAACAATTTGAGGAAGGAAACCTGGGGTCGGAGAAACAAGCTTAAGGAGATTTGGAAGTAAACGTGTCTACCGCTTTGACTAGCATTACTGTTTTCCAGCGTATTTATAACATGCTGTTTATTTACATGTATATTCTTTATTTCCTGGAAGCAAACAAGGACGAGTCTGATTACTAGGAAGTCATGCTGCAGGTTTTGTTTATTTTACATCTCTATAAGGTGGCTCTGTTGTATCGTATTTACATTGTCCCATGACCCAATGTGCTATGAATCAACGACAGACCGATTCATTATTCAGTGCTATTCAGAGATGTTCAGTGCAGGACGCCGAAGCAGTACCGGTACAGTTTTGCAGAACTCACTCACTGATATGCACCTTGTGTATGAGGAAGTACGTTGCTACGCTGTCGCTGCTGAAAGGCTGTACAGGGAACGATTTCCTAACAGGCATCATCCGTCACGACGAGTGTTTCTTTCTCTCGATCGACGAATGCGGGAGACTGGTTCTTTGGAAAGAAGTAACGAGAGACCTGGCAGCATGAGAACCACTCGCACACCCGATTTTGAAGAGGAGGTGGTGGAACGTGTTGCCGCGGACCCCACTACAAGTGCTCGTCGTATTGCATGTGAAATGGGCTCTGCACGTACTAGCGTCCCACGACGAGTCCATGCAATGCTTGTGACTGACGTTGCACCAAGAGTCGCATTGTGTCAGTGGTTGCTCCAACAATGAGCTGATCGACCAGGTTTCTTCCAAATCGTGCTGTTTACTGGCGAGGGCTAATTTAATCGAGATGGCATTTCGAAGAGCAGGAGTAGCCATGGGTGGCAAGAGAAAAACCCTTAGTCTGCAGTAGAGTCACACCATCAGATGTTTTGCTGTGAATATCTGGGACGGCATTGTAGGCGACAGTCTCATTGGGCCATACCTTCTACGTGGCCAACTGAATGGCCACCTGTACTAGAGGCTCGTTCAAAGAGTTCTACCTGAGTTGTTAGAGAACGAGCCCTTGGCTGTTCGTGAGAGGATGTGGAGACATTATGACGGTGCACCGCCACACTTCAGTTTGGACGTCCATCTAAATGCTGTTATTTCCTGGTCGCTGGAATACGAGGTCCTATTCCACGGCCCTCGAGGTCACCTAACCTGAATGCCATTGATTCTTTCCTATAGGGATATCTAAAGTCACTTGTGAAGAGACCCCAGAGGATACAGAGGTGGAATGAATTGCCAGAATTGTAGCTGCCTGTGATGTGATTCGAAACACACCACGGAAATTTGTCAGGGTGCATCAGAATTTTGTCCGCCGATGTCATGCTTTTTAAAAAATGGCTCTGAGCGCTATGAGATTTAACTTCTGAGGTCATCAGTCCCCTAGATTTAGAACTACTTAAACCTAACTAACCTAAGGACATCACACACACCTATGCCCGAGGCAGGATTCGAACCTGCGACCGTAGCGGTCGCGCGGTTCCAGACTGTAGCGCCTAGAACCGCTTGGCCACACCGGCCGGCGATGTCACGCTTGCATTGAGTTTTATGGCCGTCAGTTTCAGAGGATACAGTGCAAATGGTAGGTTCACTGTGTCAATAATGGTATTTGCTACTAACTGTAACTACTGTAAATAAAAAGGTACGCATTATTGTGATTTTATTCCTATCATCTCCTTAAGCTGGCTTCGCCGATGGGACCTGGTTCCAAAATACTCAGAAAATATTCGTGAATAACCGCTGGAATTTTCTCATTGGAGTTCGGGTTCACCTTATACAGTGAATAATGAGACCAGAGAACTGAAATGACAGAGCTGTGTATTCAGCAACGTTTCCGACTGTAGTTTCCCATTCCACGCAAAACGCATATGTGGGCTTTTCGAGTGACACATGGAAAGACATTTGTCAGCGATATCAACTAACAACGGTTTTTGCGAACGAGATAAAACCCCTCCGCATACGTTTGCAATAGTGATGAGATAAGCGGTGCCCGACAAACGCGTGAGCATCGTTATCCTGTCCGGTTCGCCGCGTGCGATATGCACCTAGCTCTACAGAAGGTTCTCGGTAGCTATAATATCACAACTCTCCTGGTTCCGACGTAACCCAAAATGCGTTTCGCTCCGTGGACTCGTAATGTAGCATCTACTTCACTTTCCTCGTGTTCCTATTCCCGTCGGTGAGGAGCTCATTTGTGCAAAAATATATCTGCGCTGCCGAATCATTTTCACTTGTTTTAGAGCTTGCTCTTCCTTTGATGACAGTCGTCTCGAGCAGACGCAAGTCAGAAACTGCACTCGCAATAATATCTGGTTTATATTAAAATGTATCGTGAGCTCTTAAAATACCGGGTGTTTTTAAATGAATATCGGGGTATTAACGCTTTATAATATTTATTACATTAGACTTACAGTTATAAATGATATGCTAAATGAAAGAACAACTCAGTTTTGTTTGGCACGTTTCCGCCGCAATCCGCTAGACAGCGGTAGTAGCGAAGATGGCGACTAGTGAACAGAAAGCGTTTTGTGATTTGCAGTTTGCAAAGACCGAATCTGTAGTTACTGTGCAACGTGCGTTCCGGCTGAAGTTCGGCTGTGATCCTCCAAGTGATAATAACATTCGTAGATGGTATCACCAATTTGAAGATACTGGCCGCCTTTGTAAAGGGAAGAGCACAGGACAACCAAGAGTTAGTAAAGAGACTGTTGAGCGAGTGAGAGAGTCGTTCACTCGTAGCCCAAAGAAATCAGTCCGGAAGGCTAGTCATGAATTACAAGTTCCCATGTTGACTGTTTGGAAAGTTTTAAGAAAACGTGTACAACTATGTCCTTACCGTTCACAGTTATTGCAGGCTCTAAAGCCGGCAGACCGTGGATTATGTGCCAACCTCACAAACGAAATGTTTCATGACGATGAAGATTTTCTGAACCGTGTTGTCTTCGGTGATGAATCGACCTTTCACCTTAGTGGACATGTTAACACTCACAATGTGCGCATCTGGGGCTCATAAAATCCTCCCCAGGTGGTACAAATGCAACGAGATTCCCTTAAAGTGACTGGTTTTTGTGCCGTATCCTGGCGGAAAGTTTATGGGTCTTTCTTTTTTGGTGAACCTACTGTAACGGCCACTTCATACCTTGATACACTATAGCAATGGCTCTTCCCTCAGTTGGAAGAAGATGAGCCAGAGAACTTCATTTTCCAGCAAGGTGGTGCGCCACCTCACTGGCATAGCGAGGTACGCGATTGGTTGAACTTCACTGTACCCAAGCGCTGGATAAGGCCCCTAGGGGCCCAATGACAGAGCTTGCTTTGCGTGGCCTCCACGTTCACCTGACCTAACGCCATGCGATTTGTTCCTTTGGGGTTACATCAAGGATCATGTGTACGTGCCTCCGCTACCAGCAGACGTCCCTGAATTAAGAAACCGGACTGAAGCAGCTGTTGCTACAATCACTGAAGACACACTTATCAACATTTGGGAAGAACTTGGCTATAGACGTGATGTGTGCTGTGTGACAAATGGTGCTCCACTGAACATTTGTAAGGTTCTTGGTAAAACTGTTTGAGTTGCTCTTTCATTTGAGATGTCATTTATAACTGTAAGTTTAATACAGTAAATATTACAAAGCGTTAAAACCCCGATTTTCATTTATAAACACCCTTTACACTGCTCTGCAAAACTTGAGGACGAGATAGGTAAACTAACATAAGATATTAACCACTCTGTAGAAATGAATAAAATTCCAGGAGCACGTTGCCAGAGGTCTCCCAGTCGTGTGCAGAAAGCTGGATGTCACATGGCGCAAAGTCAGCGTGAGTGTAGCGGCATATGGGGCTGGCCCCCCAACCCGAGGCAGTTGAAGGATTGGGAAAAGACAGTGTGCGCAATTCGGCGAGCAGTTACGGTATACTGTGGTGGTGTCCTTCATTACAACATGGGCCTGAGACAACATCGGACGATTTCAGACGGGGAAGAATCGGCAGGAAACAGGAAGAAAGACGAAGTGTGACCAGTGTAGCCTGGGAGTTTCGTATTGCTGCAAGAGTGTCCCACTTCAAACTTTCTATGACATTTGTAACGCTCTCGCGATGACCAAATGTACCTGTCACGAATCTTGTCGCTCTTCTTTGAATCTTCTCAGTATCTTGAATCGGACCCAACTGGTAAGGGTCCCATACAGACGAACAATACTCTTAAGACTCGACGAACTAACGTATTGTAAGGTATTTCCTTTGCTGAAGGACTGCATCGCTTCAGGATTCTACCAATAAACCGCAATATAGAGTTCACCATACCTGTTGCTTGTGTAATCTGATCATTCCATTTGAGATCATTTCGAACAGTCACACCCAGATACCTGACGGATGTTACTGCTTCCTAAGACTGGGCGTTTCGTTTGTACTCATACATTAATGGGGATTTTCGCCTTGTTATATGCAGTAGGTTACACTTACTAATATTGAGAGATAACTGCCAGTCATTACACCACACATTAATTTTCTGCAAATTCTCACTGATTTCTTCACAACTCTCATGTGATACCACTTTCCTGTAGACTACAGCATCATCGGCAAACAGTCTAATGCCGCTGTCAATACCATCAACCAGATCGTTTATGTAAATCGTAAGAAGCAACCGACCTATTACGCTGCCCTGGGGCACACCTGAAGTTACCTCCGTTTCTGTTGAAGTCACCCATATCGGGACGACATATTGCTCCTTGTCTGTTTGAAAACTTTCTATCCAACCGCATATGTCATCGGATAGACCGTAAGCGCGCACTTTTTGGAGCAAGCGACAGTGCGGAACTGAGTCGAACGCCTTTCGAAAGTCGAGAAATATGGCATCAACCTGGGAGCCGGTATCTAGAGCCCGTTGTATAACATGCCCAGAGAGGGCCAGCTGTGTCTCACATGATCGCTGTTTCCTAAAACCGTGTTGGTTTCTGCAGATGACCTTCTCAGAGTCTAGAAAGGTCATTGTGTGTGAACACAAAATATGTTTCATGATTCTACAACAAATCGATGTCAGTGAAATTGGCCGCTAATTATAACAGGACTTCAAGGCACACAGTTTCACACTCCGCGGTAGCACAGCGACTGTATTGGGCCAGTCACTTTGCCTGACGACCAGTACGTTGTGTTCCGTTGACATCAGCTCATCCGCAGCACCGTTTGCGATGGCTTCAAGAGCTTAGGGATCGTACCGACGAGAATTTGGGTCGCTTGGCTGTCCTCGAATGAGTACACAGTACATGGAGATATGTTACTAAATGATGAAAGTCATATTAACTTCTCTAAAAACTACTCCAGCGTTGAATGCTTCTTTCATTGGAAAAAATTGTCTTTAGCAACTATTCACCTAATATGTACGACGACATAAATACATCTAGATATACACTAAAGCGCCAAAGAAACTGGTATAGGCATCCGTATTCAAATTCAGAGATATGTAAACTGGCAGAATACGGCGCTGCGGTCGGCAACGCCTATATAAGACAACCAATATCTGGCGCAGTTGTTAGATCGGTTACTGCTGTTACAATGGCACATTATCAAGATTTAAGTGAGTTTGAACGTGGTGTTATAGTCGGCGCACCAGTGATGGGACACAGCATCCCTGAGGTAGCGATGAAGTGGGTATTTTCCCGTACGACGATTTCACGAGTGTACCGTGAATAAGAATCCGGTAAAACATCAAATCTCCGACATCGCTGCCGCCGGAGAGGGATCCTGCAAGAACGGGACCAACGACGACTGAAGAGAATCGTTCAGCTTGACATAAGTGCAACCCTTTCGCAAATTGCTACAGATTTAAATGCTGGGGCATCAACAGGTGTCAGCGTGCGAAACATTCAATGAAACATCATCGATATGGGCTTTCGGAGCCGAAGGCCCACCCGTATACCCACGATGACTGCACGGCACAATGTTTTACGCCTCGCCTGGGCCGTCGACATCGACATTGGACTGTTGATGGCTGGAAACATGTTGCCTGGTCGGACGAGTCACGTTTCAGATTGTATCGAGTGTACGGACGTGAACGGGTGTGGAGACAACCTAAGCAACTGTAAATGCATATGAGATGGCAGCATGCTGCCGAAACGCGTCGTGCTAATAAAATACTAGCAACAAGTGAGTGCTGCAGTGTATATTATTTCAAACAAATTTCATAAAAAGTTCAGTGTAATTACAGTCTTTTAATAAAAATGTCTTTTCTCTTCATCCCATTCCGTATTTCTTTTAATGACCTTCTGTGGTCGTCGCTTGGAACTTTGTTTTGCAAGGTATATTGCTAGGATGCCTTGAAACAGGCCAAGAGTGGACTGCATTGTCACCAATACCGAATACGGCACGAATTTTTCTTTCGAGACTGTGGCAACGATTATGAGATTACCCATTCTACAGAAGGGGCGGTATGTGGCCTTACCTGCGCGGCGAAATCCACGAACGTATGGTCCAAGTTTCGTGGAGGTGAGGTATAATACATCGCAGCGACACATGCGAAAGTTACTTTCGTCCGTAAGTTTCGCACCCCAGTGTATTTGTATTGGATACATTATTTCGAGATTTTCCTTTAACCCTATCCCTGTTTAAAAACATTTATATAGCAGCTCAGCAATACGCGAAGCGACATAAGAAAAAGTTTTTTTTTATTTTTTTTTTTTTTTTTTTTTTTTTTTAGTATTATATGAACATCACTTCATTTCTGCAGCCTTATTCCTATAACAACGTCCGAAAGCCCAGCATAATGAAGAAAAAGTTAAACTTGAAGGAGGAAAGGAGAACAGTCACTGTAAATGACGGTGAATTTTTCCCGATAAACTTTGCGGTATTAGCTTAAAAAAGGAGTGCTTCTTGCTTCGAACAGGAGATGGCGCTGTGGTCAGCACAGGGGGCTCACATGTGGGTGAGCGGCGCGGCGGTTCAAGTCCGCGACGAGATTTAGGTTTTCCGTGGTTTCTGTTAATCGCTTAAGGCAAATGCTAGGGCAGTTCCTTCACGAAGAACAAGGCCCATGTCCTCCCGCCCCCCCCCCCCCCCCCCCCCCGCCCCATTCCGAGCTTGTGCTGCGCCTCTAATGACCTTGCCGTCGTCGGGATGCTAATTTATATACTTCCTTCCTTCGAATGGGTATGTGATTCTAAGTCCTATAGTGTTCTGTTTGCACTTGTGTCATGAACAAAGTCCAACATATTGGTGAAGTTAACATCTCACAATGCGTCACTTGGAACTTTGTTTTGCGAGGTAGATTGCCCGGATGCCTTGAAACCGACCAAGAGCGGACTGCATTGTCACCAGTACCGAATATAACAAGAATTTTTGTTTCGAGACTGTGGCAACGATTATGAGATTACCGATTCTACCCCAGGGACGGTATGTGGCCTCACCTACACGACGAAATCCACGAACGTATGTAAAAGAGTTGTGGACACAGGTTACAGCCGGCTCGGGACTTGCAGTTCCAGCCAAACTTAGTATTTGGTGTGTCTGGCAGGCTAGCTTCTAATTGGAACGTTAGCAACACTGAAGCTGAAGTGAAACCGAATAGAGAAATGTGCGCTCTGCAGATGAACCTGATTCTGGTACCAAATTCCCCTAGTGTGAAAGTTACGACCGATAAAAATCACAGGAACATCGGGCAAAGAGACCAGTTTCGTGTTGTTTGGGTCACGGCGAGGAAAGATGTCATGTATTGGACATATGTACAAAGGTTTACAGCTTCATTTATGGACGAAGGTACAATGTTGCATCCAGAAGTACATAAATGTACGGGGAGATACTGCCACCACACGGGCGACTTTCTAGATGTGGCGTAGGTCCAGACTTTTTCTTTGTGTACGATAACGCCCGCCCGCGTCGAGGTGTTCCGGTGGATCAATTGCTCACCGCTGAAGAGAAGCGGCGTACGAACTGGCCAGTGAGATCTTCATTCCTGAGTCCTAAGAGCTTGTCTGATGCCCGTTGAGAAGGCTAACTTCTGCCCGTCAGGCGCCGCCGAGCACTGTTCCACACTCCTGCACGGTTTGTTATCAGGATGGAGGAGACTGTCAGTAGAGGTGTTGAATCTCGTCATACAGAACACGCTGCGTCGCTGTCAAGCTCTTGCAACAGCCTGTACCAATCATAACCCCTACTAATTGTTTTATTGTTGTGGAATGATTTTTATCAGTTTTGTTTTTTTTTTTTTTTTTTTTTTGAAAAGTGTTTCTGGTCTCATAACTATCAGATTACACTTTTTGGGCAATGTCGTATGCCAGTTGTATCTTTATTTGCCTTTACCTTATTCTTTAATCCTTGCGATGTCCTAGTCATGAAATACACACTCACTTCTTAATTAGTGTAAACTCTGGACACCGGTATAGCTCATATGGTTCAAGCAGAAAGAAGGTAATGTCGAATATTTGTTGGCATTATCTATCATATTCCTTTTATATTAACAGAATCTTCCGTCGGTTCTTGGTAGAACAACATTATAATAATAAATGAAAAGCACCAGTTTGCTTTTGTTCTACAATATTATTTTTATTGCTAACCGGTTTTCGGCTTACAAGGCCATCTTCAGGCATTTACTGAGTATTATCACCAAAGAAGTTAAATGTCTGCTAATATTCCTTTTAGTTTCCAAGACTTTTTCATTTTTTATGCAATTACATATGATTTTTTTATTTAGAAGGTGTCTATCTAAAACACTGTCAGTGTGTTATGTTTCAATACCCACAATAAGGACGACAAAAAAACAACTCTGTTGGAACAATCTATGGCGATGAATTTGGTGCAGGCACGCCGGTTGTCCATGCTTCGGAAGCTCCACACTTGTCGACGTTTACATATCCTACGTAAGAACACGTTCTGTTGATGCCTTCACCACCGTGTGCCGGATCGAGGTGGTGCAGTGCTAAAGGCAGTGGACTCCCACTCACGAGGACGGAGATTTGAGTCTACGTCTGACCATCCAGACATGTTTCTCGTAGTTTTCGTAAATCGTTCGAAAGAAGTCATTTTCTTGCGTGAGACCTTTTTTATTCAATATAATCAGTTTATTTAACTTAATTTGCGATTAGCTAATTTCTTTCACCTTGGGCATTATCACGCGACACCACAAACAAATTAGATTGTAGACTTACAGCACTTCATGATCCACACAGAGCTGTAGGACGAAAAACATATAATGGTGTCCTAATGAGAATGTAATAGAACTGTAGCAGTTGTGAGCGCAAGACTCACAGTGTGAAGCTCTACACGTAGAACGAAGAATATGTAGCCCACATGCCGCTCTTGCCAGCGCATCAGGTACACAGAACATTAAAACAGGTCAGCGTACCTCTTGAAATAAAAGACACTGGTAGTTTTAAAATAAGTCAGGATGAAAGTCTGCAAACTCAGAAACTGAACCGTATCGCCAAAGACTGCAACTATGGATCAAAGCATAAAGAAAAGACTATCCCCTAAATCTTTTGGAGCAATTTCTGGGATGGTTTCTTTGAAAACGGTACTGCCGGTTTCGCCACTCCGAGTCTTACACACCTCATTGACGGCGGGACCTTAGACCCTAATCACCCTTCCTTCCTTTCTTCCTTCCTGCCTTCCTTCCTTCCTTCATTCCTCCCCTCCTTTACCTTTTCTCTGTTCAATTAGTCCTTTTCTGTTTCTTTTTTGTGTGTTAGTAATTCTTCAAAGCTTGTGTCTTCCTTCTCGTTTTCTACGTTGTATCTGTTATTTAGTAATTTTTTTGTATTGTATTAGAAATAGCTGACTTATATGATAGTTACCCTTTTACAGTGTAGTTTTCCGCTGCGTATGTTTATTATACGTTTTCTACCACACTAGGGAATTTTTCCACCTGTAGATAAACAGAAAAGTGTAAAGTATTTCTTAGAATTACAGTGCCCCAATGCTGGCATCACACTTGGAACAAAGCTTCTCTCACAATCCCAAAAAGTATACAAAACACTGGGTGACATAAGTTGAAGTACATTTATTATAGGATGGGCCAATAATCCGTCATGCAACGTGATCGGCTCTCCAACCAGGCGTCCCACACACCATAATATCTTAACTACTACACAGGGTGTCCTAGAAGGGATGGTCAGTATTCAGCGATACGACAGGAACGATCATTCGAAGCAACCAACATCCTTTTGAAACTGCTTACTGTATTCATCACTTGGCTTTCCTCTACAGTTTCCTCCCTCCTCCCCTCCCCTGAAACCCCCCCACCCCCCGCATTTCCATCTAGTACTAAATTAGTGATCCATTCATGCCTCAGAATGCGTCCTATTAACCGATACCTGCTTTGAGTCAAATTGCGCCACAATCAGCACCTCTCAGTCGTTATATGATCTGCTCATCTAACCTTCAGCATTCTTCTGTGGGACCACGTTTCAAAACCCTTTACTTTCTTCTTTACTGAACTATTTATCGTCCACGTTTCACTTCCATACAAGGCTACAGTCCAGACAGATATCTCCAGAAAAGACATCCTTCCACTGGAATCTATATTCGATGTCAACAAATTTCTCTTCTTCAGAAACGCTTTTCTTGCCATTGCCAATCTACATTTCGTATCCTCCCTACTCCGGCCATCATCAGCTATCTTACTGTCCAAATAGCAAAACATGTCTACTACTTTTAGTGTCTCGTTTCCTAATCAAAACTACGTTCCGTTACCATTGTTTTGCTCTTGTTCATGTTCGCCTTCTACCCTCCTCTTAGGAGACAGCCATTCCGTTCTACTTTGCAGCCTCTGGCAGAATTATGACGTCATTGGCAAACCTCAAAGTTTTTATTTCTTTTCACAGAACATTAATCCATCTTCAAATTTTTCTTTGGTTTCCTATACTGCTTGCTCAGTATACAAACTGAAGAACGTCAGGGACAGGCTACAACCTTGTCTCGCTCCTTCTCAACCACTGTTTCCTTTTTATGTCCCTCGGCTCTTGTAACTGCAGTCTGGTTTCTGTACACGTTGTACATAACGTTTCTCTCCATGTAGTAGAAGAGATTTGTTACACCGTATCGAAGATGAAGAAGTGCTCATAGCTATTAAAGCATGCATCTTGGAGCCCATGTTTACCAGATTTTTTTGACTTCGAATGATCGTTCCTGTCATATCCCCGAATATTGACCATTCCTCCTGGGACACCCCGTATATGGACGCCTGAAGAGGGTAGCGACTTTCCGAACACCTCGAGTAAGATTTGTTTCGGCAACAGAAGTGAGTGAAGCACAATACAAATGTAGCTCCGTAAATTCCTCTGTCGAATGACGTAACAGATGTTGATTAGAAGGCAACTTCTGCATCGTAATTGTCCAGCCGTGTGACCAATTTCCGGAGAGAAACTGTTGCCCGTCACGCGGTTACGAAAGAGGGAAGACTCTGCAGAGGCAACGACCGCGGGCACGGTTTCACGGCTGCGGCCGGGTGCCTGCCGCCTGCTCGCTCTGCCGTGCGACAATTATCTTGTCCAGAGGTCGTGCTTGGTGTAGTGTGGTCGTCGGTCGCACGGCACGTTGGCGGAGACACGTTTACGCTGGGTAACACTCGTCTCACATGTCTTTTCTGCAAACGTGACGTCATTTTGACATCAAACACGACATCGACAATCGATGCGACAGGCGCCACATCAATTTTGGGATACTTAGATGTTTTGTATTACACTGAAGCGCCAGAGAAACTGGTAGAGGCATGCGCATTGAAATACAAAAATATGTAAACAGGCAGAATACGGCGCTGCGATCGGCAACGCCTATATAAGACAACAAGTGTCTGGCGCAGTTGTTAGATCAGTTACTGCTGTTACAATGGCAGGTTATCAAGATTTAAGTGAGTTTCAACGTGGTGTTATAGTCGGTGTACTAGCGATGGGACACAGCATCTCCGAGGTAGCGATGAAGTGAGGACTTTCCCGTACGACCATTTCACGAGTATACCGTGAATATCAGGTATCGGGTAAAACATCAAATCTCCGACATCGCTGCGGCCGGAATAAAGATAATGCAAGAAGGGGACCAATGACGAGTGAAGAAAATCGTTCAACGTGACAGAAATGCAACCCTTCCCCAAACTGCTGCAGATTTCAAAGCTGGGCCATCGACAAGCGAACTATTCAACGAAACATCATCGATGAATCCTTGATGACTGCACGACACAAAGATTTACGCCTTGCCTGGGCTCTTTAACACCGACATTGGACCGTTGATGACTGGAAACATCCTGCCTGGTCGGACGAGTCTCGTCTCAAATTGTATCTAGCGGATGGATGTGTGCAGGTATGGAAACAATCTTACGAATCCATGGACCCTGCATGTCAGCAGGGGCCTGTTAAAGCTGGTGGAGGCTCTGTAATGGTGTGGGGCTTGTGCTGTTGGAGTGATTGGGACCCCTGAAACGTCTAGATACGACTCTGACAGGTGACACGTACGTAAGCAACCTGTCTGATCACCTGCATCCTTTCATGTCCATTGTGCATTCCGACGGACTTGGCCAATTCCAGGACAGTGCCACACCCCACTCGTCCAGAATAGGTACAGAGTCGCTCCAGGATCACTCTTTTGAGTTGAAACTCTTCCGCTGGCCACCAAACTCCCCAGACATGTACATTATTGAGCATATCTACGATGCCTTGCAACGTGCTGTCCAGAAAAAATCCCCGCCCCCTCGTACTCTTAATGATTTACGAATAGCCTTGAATGATTCATAGTGTGAATTCCCTCCAGCTCTATTTCATACATTAGTTGAGTCCATGTCACGTCGTGTTGCGGCAGTTCTGTGTGTGTGTGGGGGGGGGGGGGGGCCTACATGATATTAAGCATATGTACCAGTTTCTTTGGTTCTTCAGTTTATAGCTTGCAGAGTGCAGTTTCAAAGCAATGGTGCACTGAAAAAACAAGTCACCATTATCATTTAATGACAGTTAATAACGAATCAACTGTGCAATCCTTTAAGAGATACTAATAGTAACCAAGACAGGAGACTAACACCACATGTCCAAGCGATACTATAATGAATAAACTCGTAGTTTACGGAGTCGAATGATGTAGGATCGCATCCCTCTACATGTTAATTTTTTTGTCTTAAGGATTTTAAGACATATTGCGACTTTCTCATGACTGTAATACAAGTGTGTTCTGCAATATTCGATGTTATTAAATTTCTGTATGATTAGAGAATTGGTACCCGTGGTCTAGGGGTAGCATCTTTGATTCATAATCAAAACGTCTTCGGTCCCGGGTTCGATCCCCGCCACTGCCTAAATTTTGATAAATAATCAGCATTGGCGGCCGAAGACTTCCGGCATAAGAAGTCAGCCTCATTCTGACAACGGCCTTGTCAAAGAGGGCGGAGGAGCGGATAGAGGTTCAGGGCACTCTCTTGTCCTAGGGGTGGGAAATTGCCCCTAAAGTCGGAAGAATCAGCAATGATCAACGACATGAGGATGCAGAAGGCAATGGAAACCACTGCATTAAAGACACGTAACGTGTATCCACAGGACATGTGAGAAAAAGATTGAATAATCAACGAAAGGATAACGTTCTTCGAGTCGGGGCGTGGAATGTCAGAAGCTTGAACGTGGTAGGGAAACTAGAAAATCTGAAAAGGGAAATGCAAAGGCTCAATCTAGATATAGTAGGGGTCAGTGAAGTGAAGTGGAAGGAAGACAAGAATTTCTGGTCAGATGAGTATCGGGTAATATCAACAGCAGCAGAAAATGGTATAACAGGTGTAGGATTCGTTATGAATAGGAAGGTAGGGCAGAGGGTGTGTTACTGTGAACAGTTCAGTGACCGGGTTGTTCTAATCAGAATCGACAGCAGACCAACACCGACAACGATAGTTCAGGTATACATGCCGACGTCGCAAGCTGAAGATGAATAAATAGAGAAATTGTATGAGGATATTGAAAGGGTAATGCAGTATGTAAAGGGGGACGAAAATCTAATGGTCATGGGCGACTGGAATGCAGTTGTAGGGGAAGGAGCAGAAGAAAAGGTTACAGGAGGAATGAAAGAAGAGAAAGACTAATTGAGTTCTGTAACAAGTTTCAGCTAGTAATACCGAATACCCTGTTCAAGAATCACAAGAGGAGGAGGTATACTTGGAAAAGGCCGGGAGATACGGGAAGATTTCAATTAGATTACATCATGGTCAGACAGAGATTCCGAAATCAGATACTGGATTGTAAGGCGTACCCAGGAGCAGATATAGACTCAGATCACAATATAGTAGTGATGAAGAGTAGGCTGAAGTTCAAGACATTAGTCAGGAAGAATCAATACGCAAAGAAGTGGGATACGGAAGTACTAAGGAATGACGAGATACGTTTGAAGTTCTCTAACAGCAATAAGGAATAGCGCAGTAGGCAGTACAGTTGAAGAGGAATGGACATCTCTAAAAAGGGCCATCACAGAAGTTGGGAAGAAAAACATAGGTACAAAGAAGGTAGCTGCGAAGAAACCATGGGTAACAGAAGAAATACTTCAGTTGGTTGATGAAAGGAGGAAGTACAAACATGTTCCGGGAAAATCAGGAATACAGAAATACAAGTCGCTGAGGAATGAAATAAATAGGAAGTGCAGGGAAGCTAAGACGAAATGGCTGCAGGAAAAATGTGAAGACATCGAAAAAGATATGATTGTCGGAAGGACAGACTCAGCATACAAGAAAGTCAAAACAACCTTTGGTGACATTAAAAGCAACGGTGGTAACATTAAGAGTGCAACGGGAGTTCCACTGTTAAATGCAGAGGAGAGAGCAGATAGGTGGAAAGAATACATTGAAAGCCTCTATGAGGGTGAAGATTTGTCTGATGTGATAGAAGAAGAAACAGGAGTCGATTTAGAAGAGATAGGGGATCCAGTATTAGAATCGGAATTTAAAAGAGCTTTGGAGGACTTACGGTCAAATAAGGCAGAAGGGATAGATAACATTCAATCAGAATTTCTAAAATCATTGGGGGAAGTGGCAACAAAACGACTATTCACGTTGGTGTGTAGAATATATGAGTCTGGCGATATACCATCTGATTTTCGGAAAAGCATCATCCACACAATTCCGAAGACGGCAAGAGCTGGCAAGTGCGAGAATTATCGCACAATCAGCTTAACAGGTCATGCATCGAGGCTGCTTACAAGAATAATATACAGAAGAATGGAAAAGAAAATTGAGAATGCGCTAGGTGGCGATCAGTTTGGCTTTAGGAAAAGTAAAGGGACGGGAGGGGCAATTCTGACGTTACGGCTAATAGTGGAAGCAAGGCTAAAGAAAAATCAAGACACTTTCATAGGATTTGTCGACCTGGAAAAAGTGTTCGACAATATAAAATGGTGCAAGCTGTTCGACATTCTGAAAAAAGTAGGGGTAAGCTATAGGGAGATACGGGTCATATACAATATGTACAACAACCAAGAGGGAATAATAAGAGTGGACGATCAAGAACGAAGTGCTCGTATTAAGAAGGGTATAAGACAAGGCTGTAGCCTTTCGCCCCTACTCTTCAATCTGTACATCGAGGAAGCAATGATGGAAATAAAAGAAAGGTGCAGGAGTGGAATTAAAATACAAGGTGAAAGGATATCAATGATACGATTCGCTGATGACATTGCTATCCTGAGTGAAAGTGAAGAAGAATTAAATGATCTGCTGAACGGAATGAACAGTCTAATGAGTACACAGTATGGTTTGAGAGTAAATCGGAGAAAGACGAAGGTAATGAGAAGTAGTAGAAATGAGAACAGCGAGAAACTTAACATCAGGATTCATGGTCACGAAGTCAATGAAGTTAAGGAATTCTGCTACCTAGGCAGTAAAATAACCAATGACGGACGGAGCAAGGAGGACATCAAAAGGAGACTCGCTATGGCAGAAAAGGCATTTCTGGCCAAGAGAAGTCTACCAATATCAAATACCGGCCTTAATTTGAGGAAGAAATTTCTGAGGATGTACGTCTGGAGTACAGTATTGTATGGTAGTGAAACATGGACTGTGGGAAAACCGGAACAGAAGAGAATCGAAGCTTTTGAGATGTGGTGCTACAGACGAATGTTGAAAATTAGGTGGACTGATAAGGTAAGGAATGAGGAGGTTCTACGCAGAATCGGAGAGGAAAGGAATATGTGGAAAACACTGATAAGGAGAAGGGACAGGATGATAGGACATCTGCTAAGACATGAGGGAATGACTTCCATGGTACTGGAGGGAGCTGTAGAGGGCAAAAACTGTAGAGGAAGACAGAGATTGGAATACGTCAAGCAAATAATTGAGGACGTAGGTTGCAAGTGCTACTCTGAGATGAAGAGGTTAGCACAGGAAAGGAATTCGCAGCGGGCCGCATCAAACCAGTCAGTAGACTGATGATCAAAAAAAAAAAATGATTAGAGAAAGAAGGATGAAATAATTATTTGGCGATTCCCGAGTGCGTGGTTAGCCAGGCACCTAAGAGGACACCTTAAATTGTTGTGAGTGAAACGGGGAGCAATAACATTCATATTCGTCCTTGTCACAAATACTTCGCTGTTTATTTCCGGACATGTGGCGATTTGTGTGGTTAGGCCGGTAAGCAAGAAAAATTTTTGCGAATGAAATGAGAAGCAATAATATTCATATTCTGCGTTTCACAAAATCGATAGCAATTCCTACTGTTATCGATATTGCGTGTGACGTCAAAATGACGTCACGTTTGCAGAAAGTCTTGTGATATGAGTGACCCGTTTACGTTCTGTTCGGTCTTCATCTGTGGAGTCGAGGCGGTTTTGATGTGACACATCCGTTAATCGAAAGAATAATTTCTTCTCTTGGCTAACAGACTGACAGTAAGAATGGCATTAGGTATAGATACACTGTAACTTCCTCTTAAGATGCAGACTATTTGGTCTAAACACCAGAGCACTGCAAGGATATACGTGGTGTTTAAACGCGAGATTATATGTTAGACTTTACTTGACTGTTATTGTTATCAATTGAATCTACACATTTACTAACCATCTTGAGGGTGAAGCTCTTCTGTCAGTATTATAAAAAAGTTTGTTTTTTGAAGGGCGGGGAGGGGGGGGGGGGAGATCCGCCTTGAGCAAAACACAATTTTACCTTTTCTTTTATTTCCCAAACATGTTTCACTGTATTTTCAGTATCATCAGTGGACTTTTATTTTCTTTCTATGAAACAGGAAAAATGTTCTTTACTGCTTCTACATGTATAAATTTGAGTTTTTGAGACAGTTTTCACTAATTTGAAAAACAGATACACTACTGGCCATTAAAATTGCTACACCACGAAGATGATGCGAAATTTAACCGACAGGAAGGAGATGCTGTGATACAAATGATGAGCTTCTCAGAGCATTCACACAAGGTTGACGCCGGTGGTGACACCTACAACGTGCTGACACGAGGAAAGTTTCCAACCGATTTCTCATACACAAACAGCAGTTGACCGGCGTTGCCTGGTGACACGTTGTTGTGATGCCTCGTGTAAGGAGGAGAAATGCGTACCATCACGTTTCCGACTTTGATACAGGTCGGATTGTAGCCCGTTGCCAGTCGCTAATATTTAAGGAAACAGCTTCGTATAAGAACAGGTTACATACAATATATATGTATATATCTACCAGCTTAACCCGCCTTGGCGGAAGGAAGATAAATACTAAACTTTGGAAGGCGGTATGTGAACAACTCCCGGTAGTGGCAAGGTTCTTAAACACTGCCAGGCCGAGACCTCGGATGACTTTTCACTCCCTGCCAAGGTGCTGGCACAATCAAAGGTTTTTGAGCGAATCAAATTTTGTTCCAAGAGAAGTCACAGAACTTGTACCTCCAAGCTGCCCAAGTGGCCAAAACGCCCTACCAATTTCACACCATAACATATAACGGTCATCACGCTCTTTCGGCAGCCGCTGACACTCGTCTCCCAGCAAATGTCACGAGATCTCGAGGGTTACCCGCCGAAGGCTAACAGATGGCTTGGTTTTAAATGGCTCTGAGCACTATGCGACTTAACTTCTGAGGTCATCAGTCGCCTAGAACTTAGAACTAATTAAACCTAACCAACCTAAGGACATCACACACATCCATGCCCGAGGCAGGATTCGAACCTGCGACCGTAGCGGTCGCGCGGTTCCAAACTGCAGTGTCTAGAAGCGGACGGCCACTCCGGCCGGCCGCGAAGGCTAACAACCCAATCCCTTCGCCCGTCAACCCGGCGGATAAGACACGCGAAAAGCAAAAAAAGCTTCACTCAACCACAATCGATCTCAACGATACATGAACAAAATAACACTGGCTCCAGTTTGCCACGGCTCACAGGGTTTGCGTACACCATTGTTGAACCAAAGCATACTCTGTAGATGCACAACCCCCTTTCGATGGGCAATGTTGTGTTTTCGATGATGATGGGATATAGCGATCCTATTCTTTGAGATGTTTTGTATCACGTTTCTTCGGTGTGGATCTCACAGTTAATCCTCTATGAAGAATTAATCCTAACTATGTAGCTGATACGGTCCTTGCCAAAGAGCTTGACAGTGGCTGTGTTGGACTTGAGCCTGTTGGACAGCAATAGCGCCTGGCTTTTGGTGGCGTTGAAGTCAAAGTGCATCTTCTTTATCCACTGCTCCAGATCGGAGAAGGCTTTTTTAGCCTTTTCTGCAGTATTTTGCAGGCCATCGCCTTCTTGAGATGAGCGCTGTGTCATCTGTGTATATAGCACGACGTATTCGCGGTGAATATGCTGTGGAGGATAGGCTCAATCGCTGATCCCTGTCGCAGTCCTGCTTACACAGGTCTTTCAACCGAAAAGGTGTCGATCAGTTGAACCATTAAGATGCGTCCCGGTAAGTAGCTGGCCACGAATGTGACGAAGGCCCCTGCAGGGACATATGCATGTAACTGGTGAAGAGGCCCCTGACGCTATACGCTGTCAAAGGCTTTGGTGACATAATGATAGATACGTTGCAGTATTCCCTTTGGTTGAATGTCATAATAACTTCTTCAGTGACTTGGAGTAGTTGGTGAGTACTGGAGTGGCTGTTTCTAAACCAGACTGCTCGGGAGGTAGCTCGTGCTCTTGGTTTCTGAAGGAATCGTGCGAGAAGTAACCGTTGAAATACTTTGCTCAATTGCGGTAGCAGCCTGATTGGTCTGTAGTTTTTAGAATCCGATCTGTCTTTCCCAGGTTTTCGCACTGGATCGCTTCCATTTTGATGGGTAAGTCTTCTGAGTTAATAGGACGTTGAATAGCTTGCTGAAGAGGGTGATGACTTGACATGGAAGATGTTTCAACATTCTAGCATCGATTGAATATTAGGTGGGTGATTGAAAAGACTATTCCGTCCTTTAGTTTGATTGATGGGCGTTATTACACATTCGCCTTCTTTGATAACGTAAGTTATTAACGACTGATCGACAGCTGTTACATGTGCCCCATCCCTGGGCTGGAAGTTGTTTTCAATCACGTCAGCTAAGTTGTGCAGTTATAAATGCTGGAGAGTAAGCTGTTCCTCGAGTGCTGCAGGCACACTGATAAAGATAGCTTTCTGAAATTTGGCTGAATTACTCCTCAGGCATGACCGCAAGGAGCAATAGACTACTTTTATATTAATTTATTCATTAATTATTGCAAAAAATGTGATCAGAAACACACGACAAAACTACATATTTGTTTCAAATGTCCGCCATTTTATTATTTTGCCACATTTCAAAAATCTGTGCTATTACTCCGTGCACAGTATCCTGTAGATGAAGATTTTTTTTGTTTTTAGGGTTCCGTACCTCAGTCGGTAAAAGCGGAACCCTTATGCACAGAATCGCTTTGTTGTCGGTCTGTCTGTCCTACTGTTAAAAACCCTTTTTCTCAGCAACGGGTAGACATACTAAGTTGAAATTTATGTCACATACTAAGTCCTATGGTCTCTTAGCAGTGTAAAAAAGGGAAGCTTCTAGGTCAATCCAGTCAAAAGATACTGCCATTTATATCACATTTTTTGGTACTTGTAATCTCACTCATCAAAATCTATAGGGTACTTCCCATTGGCCTAAAATCATGAAACTGGGCTAGAGGCAAGGTTTCGCAGGACAACGAAAAGAAAACAGTAAGAAAAATGTGAATCTGTAATTATATCATACGAAAAAATTATTTCCTTTGTCATTTGTTACCTGACATCAAACTTGATATTAAAACAATCAGTAGTTCTCCATTCAGGCTAACTGGATCACAGTGGCAAAAATCAAATATCGGACAGGGAATGACTTTATTGCTGATGTGGCACGTTTCTGAATTAATCCATCGTCAGATATCCAGCAGCGATTACTGCATGTAGGTAATGCTGTTTCAAGTTGTGTGTCAAATCTGATGATGGATAAATTCCGAAAAACGTAATATGAGCAATAGAGCCATTCCTTGCCTGATGTTTGACTTTTACCACTGTGACCCAGTCGCCTGCCTCCTGCATGATTTTATATCACATTTCTATTACTGATATTAAAGCATTCTCGATAATCTTGGAATTCCTGGGACTGTTGTTTTGCCAGTTCAAAATGGTTCAAATGGCTCTGAGCACTATGGGACTTAACTGCTGAGGTCATCAGTCCCCTAGAACTTAGATCTACTTAAAGCTAACTAGCCTAAGGACATCACACATATCCATGCCCGAGGCAGGATTCGAACCTGCGACCGTAGCGGTCGCGCGGCTACAAACTGTAGCCCCTAGAACCACTCGGCCAGTCCGGCCGGCTGTCTTGCCAGTATTAATATCAATAACAGGCAAAAATGGTCGACATCAGCGCACATTACAGGTTGCCTAGCGGGTTGCCTAGCGGGTTGCCTACATCAGAGGCAAGTATACCTTCCAGGGGCAAACCTATTGTTCTCCTTTGATTGACAGGTCCTTAATCTATTGTTCTACTCAGAAGAGGATTAAGGCCCCCTGGGGATAATCCATCCATTTGATTGATAGGTTATGACCCCCTGGGGATAATCATTCCTTTTGATTGACAGGTCCTTACCATAGTATTCCCCCACCCCTCCCACTCTACCTCTGCCCCCTTTACCTTCTCCCCCCCCCCCCCACCCACCCCTCAGTGAACTCCCCTCATCGATACAAGCGCACTTTTGATATCAATTTGATTGACTAATTAATTAAATCGATCAATTAATTTAATCCACCCTCTGGGAAACCCCTCCAACCTTCCCCTCTCGGAAATTGGCGGTAAAAAGACTTGATGTGTTATTTGGAGTGAAATCGATTTCAGTGTAAGGAATATTGTTTAAACAATTTAGACAATGTGTGGAATATTGTTTATTTGAACAATTTATGGAATTCAAGACGCTGTATGGAATATAGTTCATTTATGTAGTTAAATAATTTGTCATGAAATCGATTTCAGTGTACGGAATAGTGTTTAAACAATGTAGACAATGTGTGGAATATTGTTTATTTAGACAATATACGCCATACAAGGCGGTGTCTGGAATAAAGTTCATTTATTTAGTTAAAGAATTTGTCAGGAAATTAGCTCCAGCGTGTGTAATATTGTTTATTTAAACAATTTACCGGACATATTTTTTTAACTTCAGATAAGCTTCGTAGACTGCAGGACTTCCACCATGAACATAATTCATTTTTGACAGAGCAACGTTCACTCATCGGGTGGGAGCCCTAAAGACGACTGACTGTCATCAAAATGGCAGAAGATGTTGTCCAAACATTAGTAAATAATATACAAAATAATTATGTTGACTGCTTCATTAGTTTTGCCAAAAACATTGTAAAATAGGTTATTTTATAAGATGACTTGAGGAGAGAGGGTCCTTATGTCCAGTTCTTTGAGTTGCTTTTTTCTTTTATTTTCACTTATTTTTCAATCTTTTATTCCGCCTCTGAAGAAGATTGTGGGCTGTAGGAGAGCGTAGCCCTTGTCAACCAATATTTGTAGTTTGAGTTGTTGTGACACTATTTATTTTGTAGGATTTTTAGTTACATATGGTTGTATAGTTGAGAGGAAGATGTTCATTACACTTCCTTCGTTCCAAACCCCATCGTTTGCTTTACGGATGAAGGAAAAGCCTCTCGGTCGAAAAATCCCCAGCTGGGATTGGTTTCCTGTTGTTCGGTTTATGTATCTTCATATTATCTCAGTGGTCTTGATAATGTTACATTGTGATCTTGGAAGTTTGTCGATGTAGAAAATTTCCGTCTAATTCTGCAGAAGTTGTAAAAATTTGAAATTCTAATCGATGAAGAGAATATTTCCTTTTTCTACAGAAATTTCTTCAAGTGATTTTGCTCAGTAAATTGTTCTTTCTATATCAGGCTGCTACATCATCCCAAATCCTTATAGGTGTTCTTGGTTTGTTGACAATTTCATTGGTTTCTTCGTTTGCGAGGGAATTCTGTTGGAGTGAATTCCGCTTCTAGAATAATGTAGGGAGGAAATGCACATTTGAATTTCGAAAAAATGAAGATTGTTGGATCGTGCACCAAGAGTGATTTGGTATGTCTATTGTTACGTAGTCTACTGAACCCGAATCTGGTGACTTGTTCTTTTATTCTGTCTAAAACTTTATCGGTTTCAATTATTTCGTGAAGGTTCAAAATGGTTCAAATGGCTCTGAGCACTATGGGACTTAACTTCTGAGGTCATCAGTCCCCTAGAACTTAGAACTACTTAAAGCTAACTAACCTAAGGACATCACATACGTCCATGCCCGAGGCAGGATTCGAACCTGGGACCGTAGCGGTCCCGCGGTTCCAGACTGTAGCGCCTAGAACCGCTCGGCCACCCCGGCCGGCTTTCGTGAAGGGAGTTTCTTGAGAAGTCATACCGTAAATCTCCAGCTATTCAAAGCATCCTCCGTCAGCAGAAGAATTTTTTTTCGTTAGATGACATAAACCATGCTTGAGATCCGTATTACAGAATGGGTCTAACAAATATTTTGTATGTAAGAAGGGCAAGTGGTTGCTCCGTTCCACGTGTTCGGCATTTCATGAAACGTACTAAATTAAGTCAGCTTTCAGCTTGTTTAATCTTTTCTGTCATGTTTTCTTGGCAGTTTAAGAGTTCATCTAGATGGATTTCAAGGTATCTAGCGTTTTATCGTGGAGTATTTACTTGTCCCCCAGGTCGAATATTGAGTTTGTGGGAGTCTTGTTGTTGGCGATTAATAAGATTTCTATGCCTGAATATGATAAGTTGACTTTTGGTTGGACTGGGTCGGATTTTCCGATTACAGAGCCAGGTTTCAAGTTTGCTGATGTGACTGTTGGCTTGTTGATTAATTGCACTGAAGGGTGGTGCATGACACCAATAAGTGGCTTCACCCGCGTACTGAGATATGCATTCATTCCTCCACCTGGGTCTTGGGATGCCGGTTGAATGCAGGGAGATTTTTTCCACGTGTACAAACTCTAGGGATTGATCGATGAGAGGATTCGGAACAAAAAAAGTCTAATGAACTTATGTCCGGAAATGCATGTTTCCATGCTAGAGACCATTTATTTAATCATAATTTGCTACAAAGACTGCGGTCTAATACGCGCAGTATCACACAGCCATAGTTACAGTATGCATGGTCTCCTCCCAGCAGCCGGCCGATGTGGCCGAGCGGTCCTAGGCGCTTCAGTTTGGAACCGCGCGACCGCTGCGGTCGCAGGTTCGAATCCTGCCTCGGGCATGGATGTGTGTGATGTCCTTAGGTTAGTTACGTTTAAGTAGTTCTACGTTCTAGAGGACTGATGACCTCAGATGTTGAGTCCCACAGTGCTCAGAGCCGTTTTCCTCCTAGCAGCCTCTCCTGCCATAGTAATTGGTAATATGTCCGATTAACTTCTGTTGCTGACTAACCTTGTATTGGGTGTGATACAGCGTTGTACATAATGGTTTCGTATTCGAATCGAGAGCTTGCCGACATGGTGTTTACTTACGGAAAGGCAAATGGCAAAGGGCGGCGGGCAGCCAGGTTGTATCAGAACTATCCTCGCCGACAACGACCACTAAAATAAATGTTTACAACAGTATTTCGCCTTTGCCTGAGACAGAGTGGTTTCAGGAAGCAGGAAATCATGAAGGACGTACCTGAAATGTTCTTACTGCAGACTTGGAGGAATATGTGATTAACACCGCCGTGTCAGTACCAACCAGTACGTGGTAAGCCAGACGACTGTGTGCAGCATTCTCCATGGCAATTGTTCAAATGGTTCAAATGGTTCTGAGGACTATGGGACTTAACATCTGTGGTCATCAGTCCCCTAGAACTCAGAACTACTTACACCTAACTAACCTAAGGACATCACACACATCCATGCCCGAGGCAGGATTCGGACCTGCGACCGTAGCAGTCGCGCGGTTCCGGACTGAACGCCTAGAACCGCTATACCACCGCGGTCAGCTGGCAATTGTTACTACAGGTCTTACTGGCGACAGGCTTTCCACATCGGGAGCACTGGTTTCTTCACCAGGCAACCACGGTTCCGGGATTTGTGTCACCCATCCTATTCGCAGATGAGGCCACTTTTATGTGAGGTCATATCTTCAACTCTCATAACAGTTATCTGTGGGATAGTATGCAGAACCCCCATGGTATGGTGACAGCGGATCATCAGCATCGGTGCAGCCGGAATGTTTGGGCCGGGATAATTGGCTGCCGTATTCTGGCACCACTCTTCCTTCCGCGTCGGCTAACACGCCGGAACTATCGGCGTTTCTTGCGGATGACTTTGCCTTCCCTCCTGGAAGAAATGCCATTGATGATTCGAAGGGTTATGTGGCTGCTACATGATGGTGCTCCAGCCCACTTCGCCGTTAACATCCTGACACATCTCAATCGTGTCTTCCCTGGTCGATGGATCGGACGAGGGGGTCCAATTGCACCAGATCTCAACCCGTGCGATTTCTCTCAAAAATATTGCGTACTCAGGGCCCATTCCAGATGTGGAGACACTGGAGCAGCGTATTCATGCTCCGTTTGACACCGTTCGGATGCAGCCTGGCCGATGTGGACGTGTGAGACAGAACATGATACGTCGCGTACACGCGTACGTTGAGGCCATGGAAACCATTTTCAACACATACTGTAACTGTGGCTGTATGGTACAGCGCTTATTAGATCGCAGTCCCTGTAACAATGTATGAGTGAATAAATGGTCTCTAGGATGGAAACCATGCATTTCCGGATATAAGTTCATTAGACCTTTTTTCTTGCGTATCCTCTCATCGGTCAATCCCTAGAGTATGTGCACGGCGGAAAAATTCTATGAATCTTGTACACTACTGACCATTAAAATTGCTACACCACGAAGATGACGTGCTACAGACGCGAAAATTTAACCGGCAGGAAGAAGATGCTGTGATATGCAAATGATTAGCTTTTCAGAACATTCACACGAGGTTGGCGCCAGTGGCGACACCTATAACGAGCTACCATGATGAAAGTTTCCAAGCGATTTCTCAAACACAAACAGCAGTTGACCGGCGTTGCCTGGTGAAACGTTGTTGTGATGCCTCGTGTAAGGAGGAGAAATGCGTACCATCACGTTTCTGACTTTGATAAAGGTCGGATTGCAGCCTATCCCGATTGCGATTTATCGTATCGCGACATTGCTGCTCGCGTTGGTCGAGATCCAAGGACTGTTAGCAGAATATGGAATCGGTGGGTTCAGGAGGGTAATACGAAACGCCGTGCTGGATCCCAACGGCCTCGCATCACTAGCAGCCGAGATGACAGGCATCTTATCCGCATGGCTGTAACGGATCGTGCAGCCACGTTTCGATTCCTGACTCAACAGATGCGGACGTTTGCAAGACAACAACCATCTACACGAACAGTTCGACGGCGTTTGCAACAGCATGGACTATCAGCTCGGAGACTATGGCTGCGGTTACCCTTGACGCTGCATCACAGACAGGAGCGCCTACGATGGTGTACTCAACGACGAACCTGGGTGCGCGAATGGCAAAACGTCATTTTTTCGGATGAATCCAGGTTCTGTTTACAGCATCATGATGGTCGCACCCGTGTTTGGCGACATCGCGGTGAACGCACATTGGAAGCGTGTATTCGTCATCGCCATACTGGCGTATCACCCGGCGTGATGGTATGGGGTGCCATATGTTACACGTCTCGGTCACCTCTTGTTCGCATTGACGGCACTTTGAACAGTGGATGTGTTACGACCCGTGGCTCTATCCTTCATTCGGTCCCTGCGAAACCCTACATTTCAGCAGGATAATGCACGACCACACGTTGCAGGTCCTGGATGCAGAAAATGTTCAGATACAGAAAATGTTCGACTGCTGCCCTGGCCAGCACATTCTCCAGATCTCTCATCAATTGAAAATGTCTGGTCAATGGTGGCCGAGCAACTGGCTCGTCACAATACGCGAGTCACTACACTTGATGAACTGTGGTATCGTGTTGAAGGTACATGGGCAGCTGTACCTGCACACGCCATCCAAGCTCTGTTTGACTCAATGCCCAGGCGTATCAAGGCCGTTATTACGACCAGAGGTGGTTGTTCTGGGTACTGATTTCTCAGGATCTATGCACCCAGATCGCGTGAAAATGTAATCACATGTCCGTTCTAGTATAATATATTTGTCCAATGAATAGCCGTTTTTCATCTGCATTTCTTCTTGGTGTAGCAATTTTAATGGCCAATAATGTATAGCAGTGGGGCGATGACGGCACGATCCTACAACGTTTCAATTTTCTGAAATTCAAGAATGTCTTTCCTCCCTGTGTTATTCTCGCTGCAGTATCGTATCCAGTCCAAGAGAATGCTCAGGTAAACTAAGAAATCAATGAAATTCTTAACTGACTAAGAACCCCTACAAGGATTTGCGATGACATAGCAGTCTGATATAGAAAGACGGTCATACTGAGGTGGTCCCTGCATGTAATATACGGGTGTAGTGAACCAAGCGACTGTGGGAAAAGAGAAAAAGTGGAAGCGACGGAGTTGTAAGATGTGTATCTCGGAACGATGAGACGGCAGCGGAAAGAATGGCCGACCATCGCGTCTACGCCTCATTCCCCCCCCGTGAAGGGCGTTGAGGAGGGGGGAGGGGGGGGAGTGCGAGGAAGCGCGCTGCGAGAGCGAGCAAAAGCAGAGGCAGAGGCGGAGCAGGGGCAGAGGCAGCCGGCTATAACCGGGGCCCGCCAGCGGCAGCGCCCAGTGGCCCGCGCGCAGCTGCACAGGTAGGACGAGAAGCGAACGACGATGCAGCCGCAGTTGCACTCTCCGGGGCTCAGCCCCCCGGCTGACACCACGCCGAGCGTAAGTAGTCGTACGGCCGGGCGGTCCTCCCTAGCGCGCGTTCTCTGCCGTGGGGTCCTCGAGTCTACACAATGCTGCCACACCTACGCTTCCACAGCTGAAGCCGTCACGTGTGAAAACTCCCGCCTCACCTTAAAAAAACTCTTCGGTCCTTCCACTCCCATATCCCCTACGCTGCCCAGAATCTTCGATAGTCATTCACGGTCCACGTCTTGTAATTACAGTCGGAACGTTGTAATGATGTTTTTACGGCGACTAAAAGCAATTTTCGGAACTTGAACGATTCATAAAAATGCGAGTTACTTCACAGTGAAAAAAAAAGTTCGATGTGAGAGTAGGGCGTCAAAGTAAAGGATAGAATTGTAATGACCTATAGTTTCTTGACGATTTTGTTTTATGCTCACCGGGAGACAATCCAATTGTTGTAACTCAGTCAGTAACTCGTCCAATTGTTGCAACTCAGTCTTTCAATGATGGAGTGTGGGTCTGCTGCTGACCGAAGAGTTATAAAAATAATATTCCGACAGCCGTTATTTTCATAGCGTTTCATTTAGCCTATCAGTTTCAACAGAGATAGCTTCAGGCCCTGTAGCATAAACGACAAGAAGCGTCCAGTCCTACACCAAACAGGGAATCAATATTTGCGCCTGGTTTCCGTACAATTAATCTGTGCTCCTCACACGTGTAACAACTGTCAAACGAAACACCTCATGTTATTCTCAGCATTCCATTTGACACATTGTTACATGTGTGAGAAGCGCACTTTGCTGCTCATGAAGACGTCTGCGGAAATCAGGAGTAAATATTAGTTCCTGTTATTTACATCTACGACAGGATGCTTTCTGCCGCCCATGCTACAGGGCCTGAAGATGACTCTAATGATGAGTCGAAACTGCTAGGCTAAATAAAAAGCTTTAAAAATAACGACTGTTCGAAGATTATTTTTACTACAATCAAACTGCGTTAGTGCGTGCCACAGCGTGTTTGTCCGTAGACGGCAGCGTCAGTGCCTTTCAAAGTTCATCCAGTCGCGCGCTGTGAGAAGATAAGTACTCCATTTACGTAGTTTCATAACGAAAAAGTTAACTGGCGTTCCCGCTACAGTCCACTCAAGGGCGTCTCATTTGAAACATTTTTTTCGTGTCTTCTTGCATTTTATGCCATTGCTGCAGTCTTCGGTACGAAAACTTGTTTGGTGCAGCCCTTAACGCTGGTCTGTCCTGTAAAAGCCTCTTCATCTCTGCGTAACCACTGCAACCTATATGTTTTTGAATCTGCTTACTTTAGCGAATTCCTCTACAGTTTTCACTCCCTACGTTTCTCTCTCCATTACCAAATTAACTGTTCCTTGATGCCTCAATAAATACCTTCTTTTATTCAAGTTGTGCCATACATTCCCTTTCTCCTCAAACTGGCTCACTACCTCCTCTTTAGTTGCGCGATCTACCCATATAATCTCCTACGTTCTTCTGTTGCACCACATTTCAAAAGTTGTAGTTCTCTTCTTGTCCGAACTGTTTAGCGTCCTTGTTTCACTTCCGTACAAAACCACACCCCAGACAGGAACCATCGCGAAAAGACTTCCTAACATTTAAATGTGTGGCAACAAGTATCTCGTTTTTAGAAATGCTTCGTTGCTATTGTCACTACATACTTTATGGATATATCCTCTCTGCTTCAGCCACGGTCAGTTACTCTGCAGCCCAAATAGCAAATTCCATGGACTACTTTTAGTGTCTCATTTCTCAATCTAATTCCCACGGCATCACCTCATTTAATTCCGCTGCATTCCATTAACCTTACTTTACATCTGTTGTTGGTCATCTTGTAACAACTTTTCCAAACACTATTCATTCCGTTCAATTTTTCTTCTAAGTCCGTTGCCTGGACGTGTTCCACATGGGTAGTGAAACAGTTTTTCGTCTCAAGCATCAAGTAACGGTTCACTTGAGAGCAGAGACTACTGCTGTTTGACCCTATTTCTATTCCCATCCAGATGTCGTTAGCATTTACAATCATGCCTCTTCGCATGCTTTTACATGTTAAATTCCTATTCCCATACAGTTGTCGTTAGCACATACAGTGATGCCTCTTCGTATGCTTTCACCCGTTAAACAGCAGGCGCCATAAATGTCTGTCTATTACGAGCTGTTTAAGGTTTGTGCTGTGTTGCTTGCAGTAATTAATTTTTCACTTTACTGAAACAAAGGTGTTGTCTGCCAACCTTCCTGATCGCGTTTTCATCTATCACCGATATTGTACGGCAGGTGATGATCCTGCATTCCAGCCACAAGTTCTGACCACTTGAACGATTTTTTTGTTTTTATTTTTCCTATTATTATCAGCAAGAGATTCTCAATACTTGCAAGGTTTGTCCTTGGAAATTTATCATTTGCCACTCCCTTTGATGTGTGCAACATACTGGTGGCTTTCAGGTGGTGGTATCCTTCCAATATGGACACCAAGTTTGTAAGACCTACTGGACAGCACAGAGGACAAGAGTTCTGCGCAGAAAGAGTTTCGTAGATGAATTCAGCCACGAGCGAGGGAACACACGCCAACTCAGTTACAAAACGCAGCTCCTGCTGCTCGTGTGCAGCTAATGATGTAAACACCGAGCTGGTTTTTTGACATCACAGTGTTATGCAGGTACTTACATTCACCCATAGATTCCCAATTTCTCTTCGTCAGAGACAATATCTACAGGTTCATGATCTTGAGGAGCTGTCTCATTAGTCATTCTTTCACTACTATCACTTGTAATCCTCGAGTGGCAAACGCTGTGTTCAACAGGGAGAAAGAAGAGATAAAAACCTGAGTATACCGGAACTGTGTTCTACACTCTTCACAACAGTCAATAAAATCATTAGATTAGTTTGTTAACTGATTTATTGCAGTAGCATTGTCAATAGAGAGCACCAATGGTGCTCTGAAGAAAGCGTTATACAGACTTTATTGTTGTTTCGTCCGCCCCTGGAAGCTGAGTGGTCAGCGCGACGGAATGCCGTACCTAACGGCCCGGGTTCGATTCCCAGCTCAGGGACTGGGTGTTGTGTTGTCCTCATCATCATCATTTCATCCCCGTCGACACGCAAGTTGCCGAAGTGGCGTCAACTCGAAAGACTCGCACCAAGCGAACAGTCTACCCGACGGGAGGCCCTAGCCACACGGCATTTTATTTATTGTTGTTTCGACCCAAGGGTGGTTTCATTCAGTACTTCATTCGCGTCACTTACCAGCTGTTCACTTCATTTCAGCCCAACTGATGCGTCCTACATGCCCCGCCAATCCAAAAAATTTTGAGACTGGGTTAATAAAAAAATACCTAAAAGTCAGGATGATGGTTTCCATGCTTCAAGTAGTCTAGAGACCCACCCCCTCACATGTGTACAACTCACAGGACGTTCATGCTACCATGTGAAAGTATCAGAAACGTCCTTCTTTGGGATGTTGTTCAACTCGCGCGTCACTTTGGCCTGAATGTCGGTTATGTCCTCAAAGCATTGACATTCCATGTGAATTTCTGCACTTTTTCGTTTTGTGGTAGGTTCGTATTGATAATACCAAGTCAAGTTACCCGCAATGATTTTTTACAGAAAGGAAATGTCCGCCTTTTGTATTTCAATCAAATCGCGGCTTTCGTCTACACATCGTTGTTTCTGTTCGGGGTCGTGGTGTGCGGGGCAAACTTTGCACTTTTCCGTTTTTCAAAATATTCTGGAGAACGCCTTGAACAATTGATTTAGAGATGTTGCTCAATTGCGATTTGACACAACAACGTTGACACACTGGCTGCGTATCCATTATTCAACACTTCCTGCACACAACTGACTGGTCGAATGCACATCTGTTGTTTACAATTGTTAGTTTAAGCTACCACCGTAGTTACTGCGCTGACATCCGTTATAAGTCACGAATAAAATAAGTGTCGCCTCTTTTTGGACCGACGGTGTATAGACAGGGTGATTCAGCTGTCCCTGCCGGTGTGGGTTTAATGCAACTCGCAGCGCCTTCAACTGCCACGCGCAAGACTTTCATATTCTTTCCCTCGCTATGCGCCAACTATTAGTCCTGCAGAAAAATGAACAGTAAATTTTTGTAGATAATTTGATGTAGTGAAATTCTGTTTTAGGATACGTTTTCGCCGTAGTTTTCGAGTTTTTCAAGGAAAAAGATACAAAAGTGACCGTCAAATGCGTTTTTCAAGAAAACCGTGGAATCCACCGAAAAAGGGGCCCAGTACAAAATTTAAATAAATTAAATTTCCTAGAAAAAAGTCCTGTACACTTTTTATGTAAGAGTAATAGTTTTTGCGTAGCCAGCGGGAGGATATGAAAATCTATTGTGTGGTTTTTGAGGGCATTGTGGGCTGCATATAACCCACAGGTAGGTACAGCTAAATCACCCTGCACATCTGCCCTTATGATTTTTTCCTTACACCATTCCTTTATCTACAGTTTTTAGCAATGACGCCCAACGATTCAAATTCTTCAATTCTTTATGCCCTTTGTCAGGCACTTCCTTCGTCAATCGTCACAGGAAGTCTTCATTCATTGTTCATTCTGTTTATCTGATATTCAGCAGCCTTCTGTAACACTACATTTCAAATGATTCTAATTTTTGATTTATGCTTTCTTCACTGTCCGTATTTCGTACCCACACAGGTCTGTCATCTAAACGTAGCTTTTCGTGAATCTTTTTCCGATCCCAACGTATTTGTTGATGCTGGCAGCTGTTTCTTTTGGTAGAAAGCCCTTTTGCCTGATATAATCTTTGCTACCACTTTTCGAACTTAAAAAACTGTGTAATTCTTATTCTCATGACCAAGCAACATTTCCCAAATAACTCCGTACCCTTGCAACGTTTTTAACAAGTCTCACCTACACTGAATCGTTGAAATATGTGCAAAAAAACGAGTTTTACACCGGACATATCCGGAGCACAGCGTTTCATAGTTTGATGTGCGTCCAACTGCAGTGATATCGCTGACCTGACTGAGACGACCACAGCTATAAATCGCCTTCTCTACTTACTCTGGGCTGACACAACTGAACTAGACGACTCCACTATCGCATCTAAGGAGACAAATATTGACTATTATTAGCACTGTTCAATGACGACGAAAACATGTAAGTAGGACGACTTAATTGCTTCTATAGATGAAGCAGATGGTGCGTAAAACTTATTGTTTCTTTCCCTTCTCTTTCAATTCCCATTCCCTAATTTTTTTTCAACAACCGACTTAGTTTGAATTGTTACACTGACTTAGTTTTAGTTTCCTACAATTCAGAAAGACTATAACCACAGACGAGGACCGAAACTTCTACAAAAGTATTTGCTTCTAACATGCAACTATCTGTGTATTACCCTTAAAGACTACTATAAAGACAAATAACAACGAGAGACTTTTTCTACCCTTGTCACACAAAACTGACGTTTAGAAAGCTTCTTGTCAAACACCATCAACATGTCTTATCACACACACCTAATGATCGTAATGAATCCAGATACCTGATATCAAAGTGTTGTTCGCATTCAGCTTGTGGTGGTGACACCAGTTTCACAAAATAATTTTCAAACTTATTCCCATACCTTCTCTCTCAACGACGACTCACAAAAAGATGGAACACAACACTTTACCATCGATCCTACGGCACCTGATTTGACAACTACCACACAAACTATGCGTGTATGGCTTGACATTGGACAACTTCACGTATTACCTACATCACGTGTGACTCTGAATTAGCACGAGAATCTAATGACGACAATGATGACATAATACATTCTTCTCTATGACGAAACGATATCAGTCTAATATCACTGTTACGTATTGGTCTTTAACACGAAACGCCGGTTTCTAGTCCCGAGCATCTTGCTTTTCTAAAAAATCCTCACTTACTTCACTACTCATTTTACAAGGACAATGTCACTCTCTTCAGACATTCATGAACGATATCTGCAATATATTGTTGTTCGGGTGAAACATGTGACAAAGACAAAACGTTATCCACTTTATAGCACAGCCTTTAAACAGACTAAAAACACCTGTTTGACTAATCATCTCAACAACTTCGGGGGCAGACCGGAACGCGACGCTAAATATTGCTTTCAGTGTACTGTCCTGAAAAGAATTAATCTGATACTGTCCAGAAACCAGTCATTGTATTTTCTGACGTTTTATTCTGTATACAAGGTACAGTGCAGTAATTTTGCTGTCACTGACTACACGCAGACTTATATCTCTAAGTATCGATTTGACATCTGGGTTTGAACAGACATCTAAGGCAACAATCTGAACTCTGATGACAGTTTCACACTCAATAATTCAGCACATGGTTTAAGCACAAACGTCGGCAAGCAACTGCGTTTGATATGACAATGACGTAAAACGAAATATTGCTGGACGAACAGAACACATGACAACTCCTGGACCCGACGATTTGTGTTTCGGTAAGAATAACAGACGAAACAATAAAACTCGACAGCATAGACACCGCAGGACCTTTCGACTAAAACAGTTTACAGTAGACACAAAGAAGGGCTGTCAGTGGCGAGCAGAACAGTACTGGACAGTGACGACATGACGGTAAGGACAAATCTGTGAAAACGGCGAGACCCACAAACGACAGGCAAGCATCTGATAACGTTAAACAGACGGACTGACGGCTGAAACTGAAAATTCTGGTAAGTGATGCACTACATGCATGCTGACCGACGAACTAGTAATATTAACCGACCTTGCTAGTAGTTGATATAACCTTGAGTAATTGTGAAAGACGTCGAATAAACCAGCTACTAATAGACGTATTATATTCAACAAGAACGTGTTGTTGTGAGACTGACAGACCTAGCGGATAACTCTTGGCGTGACTTTTGATAATTACGTTCACTGAATGTCCCACCAAGCAGCGGAAAAACGGGCAACTGGAATGGAAAGCAAGACTGCGACAATAACTTTGACTTTAATTTTTATAAGATCGACAGACAAGGTACATTACAACAGTGACATGACGCATCGACCGCGACTAGACTGCCAAATAATTTCAGTTGCAGACGTGACGTCAGACAGCACACACACACTAACATAGATATGGACAAGAAGACAACTTATGAACATTAAGGTGACGCTGCCAGCAGCATAAAAAACACCTGATGGTCATCTACACTGACTGATAGGGAGAAGGAACATTTTTGCCTTGATTAAATGTTCATACTTGAAATGATGCTCATCTTCTGGTGGGGAAAGTAATTAACTTCCAGTTGTTGTACTTTTTGTGTTTTAGGTGGAATGATTTTGATTATTATTTTCGTATTCGGTTCCATTTAAAACTATGCCGGATCATCCTTATGAGCAGTCCGAAGTTCAACCAGGAGCAGTTCATTTTGCAACACTTTCTGCAGAAAAGATGTGTAAATATTGTTGTAAGATGTTCCTTAGTCACATTTTCACTTACATCAACGTCTGTTTTTCGAGACATATTTTCTCCAATCTGCACTTTAATGTTTGGCTTCAGTGTACTAATTTTCTTCATAGGTTTCCTGTATTCGTAAAGAATATTCTACCACACTACCATCCACTATATTGTACACAGAGCGAGTCCAAGTTCTACCGACAGTCCTTCTGAGACTGATCAGCATTGTTTGCTGAATGCTTTGGTAAGGAGAAGCCGTGGTTTCCGGTTGCTCATTGCAAGATCGTTCGTTGAGCTTTGTTACGTTGCATTCGATTAAGAGTATTCGCTGTGAGCAACACAGTTAAACACTTTTTTACCTCTTTGTTTCCAGACTTGAACTCCTAACAGTGGTAGGAATATATCTTAGTGCAGATAACGAAATCTTACAATAGAAATAATACTGCTACGAGACTAAGAGGAATGCAGGAGCAGTTCGAAATGTCGATGTCACATTGATAACTGGAGTAAGAAACCGTACTAATATCTCTGTAATGAACCACTGGAGGCCTTTCGTTCCTTACAATAACGCACACAGCAAAAAATCCCGGTCAATCTCACCAAGTTCGATGGTATTGTTCTTTGTTAAAGGGCAAAAGCGTGAGTAACGCCAACTTCATTGGTTAAATTTTGGGACCGAGGTAGACATTCACAAACAATGATTGTCTTTTCCAGACTCCGTGCACTGAAATCCACGAGATGAGCGTCATTTCGAACCCAGGCAAAGCGCTTCCTAGAGAGAGAAATATCTTTCTCTATTCAGAAGATTTGCTGCATTTCTTATACAGGGTATTTCACAATTCCTATTACATTCTCCTATGGGTTATAAATGGACTTCGTAGATAAAATTGGACAAGGAATCCTTGTCCGGAAATGTACCGTTTGGATGTAAATTAAGTTTGAAGATCAGATGTTTGAAGATTCTCTTCTATGTGACGAAGAACGCCGTCACAGCGATTTATCATTTATTATTGTGTTACCAGTAGAATTTTTATAGCAACTAACTATGTGTATCCTGTGTTACATTTTCTTCTTGTTTACTCATTTCAGTATTCTGAGATTGTAAAACATGTTTTATGTTGGCACTAGTTCTTTGTTAAGCCTATGTAGCTCCGTATGAGGGTACGACTTAAACCAATGTCTACTTTGAACTATCAAAGCAAACTGTAGTCTGTAATATAAATGTTGAGTTGGGGGTACGTTCCGGAAGTCAACAAAAGAAAAGGACGACGTCCTCTTCAAAGTCGAGAGTGCGGCGCAGCCATGGAGCACCAATGTCAACCCTCCTAGTTGCGAAAGTACCACTCTCTCGCAGCCATTGCTGAAGTTGGAAGAAATTGGTACGTGATGTCACAGTTATGATGGTGACTGGCGACGGCGCCCTCTTCTCAATTTTTGTGCGTACCGTGATGCAGAAGATTTGAAAGTGATACGATTTTTAAAACTTATTTTACATCTAAACGGCTTACTTTTCCGGGCATGGCTTTCTCGTCAAATTTTATCTACTGAGCCCCATATACATCCCCTAGAAGCCTGTGATAGAAACTGTGAAACTCTCTGTATACGTGATAACCTAACACGATGTTCTAGACCAGGACTCTAACCGGATTCGTATCTTTCTCGGGCAATTATACGACTCCTGAGGCGGGATCGGATGATATAATTGGTAATTCACTGCGCGTTAGGGAGTGGCACCCGGGCTACAATCTTGGTCTGGCACAAAATGTTAATGGGTCACATACATAACCAGAGCCTTTCCTTGTTACACACATACTGACAAACTAATAAGTGACAATAATACATCAGACATTTTAATGACAAGAAGAATAGATTAAATCCGAATCCGGCACTATACAAGAAACATATGCATGAACACACCACTGAGCTAATTTTAGACATGTGACGATGTGATTAACGCGGTCAGGGCTGCGATGGCGAAATGTCTACACATTCAATGAACACAATAATCTAGATACTGAAAAATAAGACTAGAAATATGAGCTCTCGGACAAAAAGACGAAAATATTCGACGCGTACAGACTGTGAATATGCCGACGATGCCAAAGGAAGAGACAGGTAACCTGTTCTTTCAGACAATGGGTTCAGATTCCAGTCCGAGCAACCATGTTTAGGTTTTCTACATCTACATTTACACTCTGCAAACCACTGTGATGTGCATGACAGTGGGGACTTCCCAATGTACCGGGCTTCTTCCCGTTACATTCACGTATTGTCTGTGCGTGCTGTAAGTAACCTAACCTTGTCCTCACGATATTCTACAGGAAAGATTAGTAGGGAGTTTCAGAATATTCCTAGATTCATCACTTCAAGCTGGTTCTTGAAGCTTTGTAAGTGGGCTTTCTCGACACAATTTGCATCCATCTCCAAGTGTCCGGCAGTGCAGGTTCCTCAGTATCTCTGTGGCACTCTCCCACGGGTCAGACAAACCTGTGACCTTTCGTGCTGCCATTCTCTGCGTACGTTCAATATCCCCTAGTAACCCTATCTGTCACAGATCCCACTCACTGTAGCAGTGTTCTAGGATGAGTAGCTCGAGTGTTTTGGAGGTATTCTCTTTTGCAGACTGACTGCATTTCCTTAGTTTTTTGCCAATAAACCGAACTCTCTCACCTGTTTTACCTACGACTGAGCTTATTTGGTCAAACCATGTCATATCCCTACAAAGAAGATCCTTACACGCCGATATTTATATGGGTTGTCCGAGTCCAGTCGTGACTCTTTGGTATTACGTTTTCTCGCTTTGTTAAGAGCACAGTTTTACATTCCTGAACATTTAAAGCAAGTTTCCCTCTTTGCACCATTTCGAAATCTTATCACGACCCGATTGCATATTTGTGCAGCTTTTTTTCAGGCAGTACTTCATTATAACTGCATCATCTGCGAAAAGTCTGACGTCATTAATGTTCAACACAAACAGCAAGGGCCCCAACATACTTCCCTGTGGTACACCCGAAGTTACTTCTACACCTGTCGATCACTCCATTCACTATAATATGCAGCATCCTCCCTACCAACAAATCTTCAGTCAGTCAGGAACTTCGCTTTGTATTCAATACGATCGTACTTACGATAACACGCGTAGATGTGGTATTGGGTCATTTGTTCTTCGGAAATCGGAAAATACTGCTTCTGACCGGCTGTATTGGTTTATGGTTTTCAGGGTGTCATGTAAGAAAAGTGCGACTTGGATTTCACGTGAACGAAGTTTTCGAATTCCATGTTGGTTGGCAAGGAGGAGGTCATTCTCTTCGATATATCTCATTACGTTTGAGCCTTAGAATATGTTCTCAGGTCTCACAAAAATCGATGTCAGGGATATTGGACAGTAGTTCTGCGGATCACTTCTGCTGCCCTTCTTGTTTACCAGTGTGACCTGTGCTTCCTTTCAACAACTGAGCACGCTTTTTTCTTTCGAGTCATCTACGGTAGATTATGGTAAAAGAGAGGTTAACTTAGCCTCAAATTTGGTTTACAATCTGAGGGACTCCATCGGATCTTGGAGCTTTGTTCAATTTTAGCGATTTCATCTGTTTCTAACGCCACTGACACTATTACCTACATCACTCATCTGTTCAATAGTGCGAGAATTAAATTTGGCCAACATCCCTGGATTTTCGTTTGTAAAGGTACATTTGGAAGCAGAGTTCAGTGTTTCGATACAACTTTCGGCATGGGTGTTCAGCTCTCGCCTTTCTTGAGGAGCACAGGACTGCCAGCTGTCAAACCCTGTCACAAAAATCAGCTGTAACTACGCCTCCCTGGCGCTCAACCTGAGACCCTAAAGGAAACTATCAAGTTTCATACGATACTTAGGACAACACTGAGAAGGAAATGAGCTGCGCTTCAGCGTGAAAGATGCGTCGCTTATTTTCTGTACCAGCTCTATTTAATATCTGTGCAATATAGGGTCCAAGTAGACTGCCCAGCCATACTGTAGATGACATGGTAATACTAAATGAGAATAAGACGCGAAAACACTACTCGACAACTTAGACAAGATAGCCAGAACGGTGGGACTTATGATTGCCTACAACAATAAAAAGACACTGAATACCTCTGTCGATTGGAAATGTAGAGAAAACAGGTGATCAAATTGAAATACCTGTGAGAATACATAACAGGAAGAAACAGGAGCAATAAGGGAATAAAGGAGACGACAAAGAAGATGTCAGCCTCCTCGTAAGCATACTATTTGATAACCTGCACTACTAGGCAACAGTGAGGAATGCAGTTCTGTTTGCGGCTGAGACGATAACACTAGGAAGATATAGTGCAGAAAACTAGAGAAAGAAGAGATAAAATTGCAAAGGAAAATGTTGACCCTAAAACAGATTATGAGAGATGGATGCGAAGACCTATGGAGGAACTGTATCGGAACTTGACGATTAAAAAGGGGAAGATTTGTGGCATACGTGATCAGTATGGATATGGACAACATGACTAAAAGAGTTTGGGAAAAAACTTGTAGGACAATAGGAAAAATAGGATACAAGTGGATTGTGGAATTCAAGAAAGATTGGTCTAAATTAGAGATAAAGGTGGAAGCTAAGAAAAACTGGAGAAACAAGCACACACCGATCTATATACACTGAAGCGCCAAAGAAACTGGTATAGGCATGCGTATTTAAATACAGAGATATGTAAACAGGCAGAATACGACGCTGCGGTCGGCAACGCCTACATAAGACAAGAAGTGTCTGGCACAGAGTTGTTAGATCGGTTACTGCTGCTACGATGGCAAGTTATCAAGATTTAAGTGAGTTTGAACGTGGTATTATAGTCGGTGTACGGGCGGTAGGACACAGCATGTCCGAGATAGCGATGAAGTGGGGATCTTCCCGTATGACGATTTCAGAAGTGTATCGTGAATATAAGGAATCCGGTTAAACATCAAATCTCCGACATCACTGCGGTCGGAAAAAGATCCTCCAAGAATAAGACTAACGTGACAGAAGTGCAAACCTTCCGCAGATTGCTGCAGATTTCAGTACTGGGCCGTCAACAAGTGTCAACGTGCGAACCATTCAACGAAACATCATCGATATGGGCTTTCTGAGCCTAAGACCCACTCGTGTACCCTTGTTGACTACACAACACAAAGCTTTATGCGTCGCCTGCGCCCGTCAGCAGCTACATTGGACTGTTGATGATTGGAAACATGTTGCTGCTCAAATTGTATCGAGCGGATGGACGTGTACGGGTATGGAGACAACCTCATGAATCCATGGACGCTGCATGTCAGCAGGGGACTGTTCAAGCTGGTGAAGGCTCTGTAATGGTGTGGGGCGTGTGCATTTGGAGTAATATGGGATTCCTGATACGTCTAGATACGACTCTGACAGGTGACACGTACGTAAGCATACTATCTGATAACCTGCATGCATTCATGTCCTTTGTGCATTCCAACGGATTTGGGCAATTGCAGCAGCACAATGCGACGTCCCACACGTTCAGAATTGCTGAAGGGCTCCAGGAACACACTTTGCTGGCCACCAAACTCCCCAGACATGAACATTACTGATCATATCTGGGATGGCTTGCAACGTGCTGTTCAGAAGAGATCGGCACCCCCTCGTACTCTACGGATTTATGGACAGCCCCGTAGGATTCATAGTGTCAGTTCCATCTAGCACTACTTTAGACAGTAGTCAAGTCCATGCCACGTCGTGTTGCGGCACATCTGTGTGTTCGTGGGGGCCTTACACGATATTAGGCAGGCGTACCAGTTTCTTTGGCTCTTCAGTGTACCAGAGACCAACGACAGAAGATAATACAGGAATAGGATAGAGAGCTGCAAGTGGAAGAGACAAGAATAGCGGATTCTCAAGAAGGGTGAAAGAGAAAGAGAGAAAGGCTGAAGAGTTTATGGGAACAGCAGAAGAAAACGCAATCCTTGAAGGGGCCATCCATGGTCCTACAGACGCTGTAGCGAAAGAAGTACGAATATCCATCTGCGATGTAATGTGTTTTAAAGAAAGCCTATGAATTAAGCGTTCGCTAGCTCACCGTTATTTTTCCGCGCTCCACACTTATCATCTAGCAACAAAGTGGTATTTAGGGATAGATTTAACCGTAAATCAATCCAATATTGACTGCCTATGTTGCCGAATAGTTAGCGTCGCTGCCTTCAGTGCGGAAGGACCTGGGTTCGCATGCTGGTCGCTCCTCAGTTTTTGTTTCTGAGGTAGGGGGGTCTGATACTGAGTCGACTCAGCCCTTGTGAGGCCAACTGAGGAGCTGTTTGAGTAAATACGCAGCAGCATCATCAGGATTCATCTACTGGAAATAACGGCTGGGGATATTGGCGACAAGGCTGATCACATGTTCCTCTATCACAGATCGCTCCTCGTACTGGCTTGTAGGCAGCAGCAGAATCAGGCCTAAGGTCTAATCCCTGAATAATGTTCACGTTTTTTTTTAATACCTTCATTAAAAGTATGCAACTAGCTGTCGGTGTTTCATAAGTCAGATGCATCGTGTTTCAATACCGTTAGAAAAACATATTCCATCTAAAACAAGCGCACCTAATTTAATTATGTTCTTCACTTCTCGTTACTCCCATTTAACGTTCATTCAAGTCGTTGCATCTTGAGTTATGACAGCACTCCGACCTCATTCCTTGACGTTTACTTTTAGTCGTACTTCTGAAAAATTCCTCATTTACCTCAACTCGAAACTTCATGTCGCCACCTTTGAATCTTAAAATTTCTCATCACATTCTAAACTTAATTGCATTCGGCCTTGATGGGACTCAGTTCACACAGGCGACAAAACCTGTTTGTTTATAAGCTCTTCTGACTGTGGACGTTTCTGTTTCAATTCCTATTAGTTTGTGTGTTGAGGGAGAGAGAGAGAAAGAAAGAAAGAAAGAAAGAGAGACCCTGGACTGACTGACAGACACCTTCGGAGACAGACCACCGGGCGTCCGTCGACACTGGGCGTAGCACGAAAGACGTGATGACCAGTATCTGTTTGGGTTGACTCCAGCTACACATTGTAAAAAAGAAACTGCAAATATCTGCCGAAACCCCAGAGAATAGGCTCCGGACGCTCAGGAGAGACATCCTGTATAAACACTCTTCTTCCTCAGAAACGTCTATTCTGTGTCAGTATGATCAACGACTGGCTGAATGGACGATTTTGATCCACTAACTCTACGTCCGTCCAAAACGTCTGAGGCTTATTGATAGATGGCACATATGATTTCATTGGATGATTCGGCCTTCAACCATTGTTGCAATTGAAAATACAAGGGTAAAAGTACTGAGACCAGCAGAATTTCGAACTTCAAACTACTGACACTTTTAAAAAAGAAGTTTGAAACACACACCTATACTTGTTACTGTGCCGACATTTAGGCGATATATTCCTCTACATCTTACATTATTAGCAAAGGCAAGGACACAGGTACTGAGAACCAGATACAGGGCAGCCTTACTTCTTAAACATCCAAATACTGCAATGACAATAATTATCAACCAAAAAATTAATTGAGCATCTAGTAAGTTAATCGATCGAACTGACGATTGCGTGAGATTCGATTTACCAGTAGATATAAGCTTGTATCCTAGGCAACAGCTGGCGAAATTTTGGGACAAAATTACGAGCAGAATCTTCGATATTTGGGGCCCGACAAGTCAAATTTATATCAAACATATATGAACGGATCGACATACGACGACAAACAGGTGGCAGGCGTTGAAAATATGCTGTTGCTAACGCGCGCTTCTCAGAGCTGGCAAGTAACATTCGCTAATAAAACATGAGTCATGAACATTGTCTTGTGCTCACTGGCAGCACGAATTTTGTTTTTACTGTCCCCTTTTTTTTCCTTCACAAATAACAACGTTTCTTACTTCTCAGTGTAGACTTTACTTTATCCTTACCTTTTCCGGCGCACATAGTACCATAAACATCAACGTCTTGGAGGACTTGTGGATTTTGCTATTTCTTGGAATTCAATTTCCATGTTTTTTGCCACACACTTTTATGAATTCTTTCCTGATGCTCATACTGTAGTATACTCTTGGATTCGATATTATTAATTAGCAGTCTCTTCTGAACCCATTATTTCTCTGATACTACGGCTATTTACGTGTTCAAATATTGCTGCTGCACTATAATCGCTTCAGATGTCAGTTTGGTATTATCATGTCGCCAGGACGAATCAGAAACTTGTAATAAAGAATAAAAACACATACAAGACTTGACAAATACAACAAATGGAGACGACAACTGACGAAATGTGATGTACATTTGACAACCGCTTACTGACAAAAAAAAATGGACTATGTACTGTCACATGAAGTGATTTTCTTATCCATGGAAGCATCTGAGGCTTTTTTCCTTAGTTCGAAACTTTCTGGCTGATGAGTGGATTCTTCGTCAACAGGACACTGACAAAGCCGATTGACCCACTACACCGACTCATGAGTTCAGTGATTCGGCGGCGCATCAATAACCTAATACTGTTTATTGCACTAAACGAGAGAAATCAATAAGACAGTTGAATAAGAGAGTTTAAACATACAAATGCATGAATACCAAATAATTACTGCACTGACTGGTCCTTCCCTACAGCGTACCTATGTCGAATGCAAATAACGACAATTAGGGCATGAAACAATGCACCGAACAAAACCAATTTCTCTTACCGATCAGAAACATACATCTCTGCCAATTTGTTGCATGTGCCGTATATTCCATACTGGTCTTTATCTATCTACGCATTTTATTTGCTGACATGGCGACACAAGCAGTGGGTAACCTAACTATTGCACTATAGATTTTCCCCTCTGAAACATTAAAACACTATACCGGGTCATAATTAGATTCTGAATCTGTGCATTTCAAAGATAACGCTCTACCAGTTGAGAAGTATTCGAGAAAGTCAAAGTTTCCTGTACCAGCCCTGGTCCAACACAAAATTTCGCTTTGCCAGATTAGTTAACGTCAGCACGCATTGCTTCAGGTAGTTTCACATTCATTCCAGTCCGCCCCCGGCAGCTGAGTGGTTGCCGGCACGGTAGCTCAGCGTGTCCGGTCAGAGGGTTAGCTGCCCTCTGTAATAAAAAGAACTGAGTCAATCGATCAACAACGAACATAAATGGATGTCTTACGACGTCCGCCCCGAGCAGATGCAACGAACACAAGAGAACAAAATGAGCTTAAAAAAAAAAGTGGTCAGCACGACAGACTGTCAATCCTAAGGGCCCGGGTTCGATTCCCGGCTGGGTCGGAGATTTTCTCCGCTCGGGGACTGGGTGTTGTGTTGTCCTAATCATCATCATCTCATCCCCATCGACGCGCAAGTCGCCGAGCTGGCGTCAAATCGAAAGACTTGCACCAGGCGAGCGGTCTACCCGACGGGAGGCCCTCGTCACACGCCATTATTATTATTATTACATTCATTCCAGATACTTGTCGCTAAATAGTTAGTTCTACCCCTGTTGTAATGTCGCTCAGACTCTTGACTTAATGACAAACACACATCTCCTTCTCTCGTGTAAGCACGACAGAGGCGCGAGGAAGCTCGACCGAAATACAATCAACTTCGAATCAGCTGACAACGCAGACACCTTTCGACTTTCGACGCTTTCGCGTGATTTGTAGATCTACACCTGACAGTTGAACTCTCAGACTCTATTAACCGTCCTATCAGAATTCCTCAGAGTACATCCTATCTATCTATTTTTTTCACTTATGACGTTGTCTTTTCGAATGGAATCAATTTGGACGTTGTTTCAGCGCTGAGGCCTGTGATGTCGAACTAGTTATATTCTGTGGCTCCAAATGCTTGAGAAGAACCTCTCCACGGTGAATTAATGCCATTCTTTTAGTGCAAAGAATTACAACAGCAGCAACTTCTGAGAATTTAATGACAGTATCTGTCCTAGTAGCCGATAGCAGATATTACTGTCTAATTATCTATTGGTTCTTAATTTTAAAAACTGATTTGTAGTGAAGAGGGAAGGGGACGAAGGATGGATGGAGTTTATCGTATCTCAGTTTTTATTGTTGATTAAAAACACACATATTTCTAACAATCAGCGTAACATCCAGATGGGACCTCAAGATCATCGTTCCTGGATGATAAGTTCCTCCCACAATTTGCGAATAACGGTCAGGCCCTGTCACCGGAATGCAACAACTCAGAGCTGGTGGTATCACTTCAGACAAGAAAACAATTAGACTTACTGCAGACTATGTTGGAATCCCGATGGCAAAATTCACCGTGAGTAACTGCTGGACCAAATGACGACCTTGCGGACATTCGCAGGACGCTGCAACGGCAGAGAGAAACGGTTTATATCATTCTGACACGGCGCAGACGAACATGACACACAAAAAGCATCAGACGTACTTGGGACAGTTTGTTTTGTCATGTAGACACCCGAAGATTGTAAGGATCGCACGACGGGAAACTGGATAACTGTCACAAGTTGCGGACGTAAAAAGAAAAAAAGGCTTAAAGGAAATTCGCATTAAACAATGCCGAAGCATAAATAAATTTTAGCAGCTGACAAATGAACTGTGTATTTGACAGAGGTCTAATTAACAGCAAAGGGCTTTTTAGCGACAAGACCGACAGACAGTTAATATTTACCCTTGACATAGTTGTTTACTGATAAATTTTGCCAACATGTAATCCTAAACAAGACTCGAATTAAACGACGACAATGTTAGAAAGTACTTGAAAGCACATCAACAATCTTTCCACTAGCTTTATATAGCAGCCGGACACGAGTACCAATGTAGACGACAGTGAAATCAACAAATACAGAGAACATCACGAGTATTACACAACTAAGACAAAAATGGACAACACGAAACTGACGACTCGCTGGCATGTACTAGACGCTGCAACACTGTCCATTTCAATTAACAAAGCAACTGACATCCGACCAATTAGACAAATGTCGACAGACACACACATGATAAAGACGAGTTTCAGGCATTCCTGAAATGACAAGGATAACAGATGAGGACATGTCTGAAATGACAAGGGTGACAGGCGAGGAAACTGCCAAATGGTGACTCATTGACAAACATTAGACAATGCTGCGATAAATACTGACCACCTCGATAAACAGAATGACTGACATCTGACATATAGATATACACACGACAAAGACAAGTTTCAGATATTTCTGAAGTAACAGGTGAGGAAACTGCCAAATGACACATATTAGAGGATGCTGCACTGAACGCTGACCACCTCGATAAACAGAGCAACTGACATCTGACTAATTAGACATGTGTCGACAGATACACACAACAAAGACGAGTTTAAGACACTTCTGAAATCAGAAGGACAACAGAAGAGGAAACTTCCAAATGACTACTCATTGACTCGAATTGACAATGCTGCAACAAAGAGTGTCCACCTTGATAAACAGAACGACCGACATCTGACCAATTACTACCCAACAGAATATTATTGCACTTGGCCTGCTGTGGTCGTCATCAGAAACACGTGATGAAGTTATAGTAAACAAGTACAGTGGGGACCAAGCAAAGTGCATCACACTGTGAATGATTTCAAGACAGTTGTAGACATACAATCAAGTGGTTTAGCATGTGCTCGTGAAGACCATAAGCCGACCGAAGGGCCTACACTCCCAGATGCAATAATATTGTGGTCAACTAATACACATGCATCGACTGACACACACATGACAAAGACGAGTTTCAGACATTTATGAGACAAGGGAAGTCTCACTGACACGTATTGTACGACACTGCAACAAACAATGTCCACCTCCATAAACAGAGCGCCTGATGTCAGACCAATTAGACATGTGTCGACAGACACAGACATGACAAAGATGAGTTCCAGCCGTTTCTGACGTGCAAGGATAACAGACGACGAAACTGCCCAATGACGACTCATTGACACATTTACATGATGATGCATCAAACAATATCCACCTCGATAAACAGAACGTCCAACATTGACCAATGTGACATGTGTCGAGAGACAAGCACATGACGAAGACGAGTTTCAGACATTTCTCAGTTGAGGAAACTGCCAGGTAACGACTCACTGACACGAATTAGATAATGCTGCATCAAACAATGCCCGCCTCTATAAATAGAGTAACTGACATCTGACCAATTAGACATGTGTTGACAGACATACACATGACCAAGACGAGTTTCACACACACACACACACACACACCCCACAGAGATTCGTTTCAGACATTTTTCAGACATTTCTGAATTGACAAGGATACCACATGACTAAACTACCAAATGACGCAAAAAAGTAGTAAACTTGCATATTTCAAATGTATTACTCGCATAACTGGATCATGAGGTGCCTTCGACAATGAAACAACCGTTTCATATGCCTTACGAATGCGTGAAGAGCGCGAACTGACCAGATGTTTCTCTGACGGCAAAACCGAATAAAGGGAGGATGCAGGTGTGCAGTAGCTACTGGAGGTCTGAGAACATAAAGAGGAGAAAGGAAAAACTACTGCTTTTGCTATTGGAGGAAGTGATCCAATACATTGACGACCCGTATTAAACAACTAAGAAGAATACTGACTAATAACACTTCAGAGAATCGGAAGACGAGGAAAAGACAGAGCCCTGGCAGTATATGCTTGCAGAAGCGACTGTGATCATTTCAGTCACAGCCATAAGCATTCAAGAGGGGAGGGAAGGGGTGGTGGGAGGAGGGGGGGGGGCTGTTGAGGTTGGAAAGAGGGGACACTTCACTGTCCCCCTTCCCAGAAATCTAGGGTACAGAATTTTTATCCGTTACAGGTTCTTTTTACACTTCTAGAATTCTCTGGGACAGTTTCCGGTGTTACCTATAAAACTTATTTCATCTGGCATGACACGCTCGAAACTGACCAATGCTTTTTGATGCAGCAGACACTCCTCGATTCATAGTTACTTACAAAAAGGCACCTGATCTGTATGTCATATAACAATTCTATCACAGGTCTGTTATTGTTAGATGCCATTATCGTTTACAAAAGTGTTAGCATTCTAAATTGAAAATTTTCTTTTGCATTCTATTTTATTTTCACTTTCACTATGTCTACTAGCAGAATCTGGGAGGAAAAAAAGCCAAATAATACTACATCAATTTGTCATCACTAGCTGACTTTCATCTTATTTGTGCTGAATATTATTTGTTTTTAAAAATTTGTCCCCTACAGTTAATTGTACAAGTAACTTGAATCTTATGTACAGGTACTGTTATCAGACATTGATTTTCATCTCATTTCCAGATGATAACTGTAGCAAGCTCCTTTGAGGATTTCTTGCTGTAAATAGTCATGTATCTCAGTGGAAAGATGAATGCAATAAATAAATAAATAAAAATAAACAGCAAGATATATAGGTGGCTGGGTGGATGTACGAAATAGGAAGTTAGCTGTATAGGCCGAGTAAACTTTGATTTGAAAATTATATAGTAAAATACAGGAGGACTGGAATCACTAAATGCAAGTTTTCTTAAACATAATTCTAGAAGTGATGTGGAGAAACCTCTCTCCTCAGCCCTACAATGCTTCATCCTCATCCATTTTAAGAGTTTGCTGAACCTTTAGTCACGTGTCCTGAGTTTTGGACAAATTGCTACCTAACAGACCAAAACCTGACCCCATCTTCCTACTTTGAGTCTAAAGACTGTATTTATACATGCAGTCTACATTGTTAACAGCTAACACACTGTGAGACCAACTTCTTTATAAACTTATCAGCTTGTTTTCTATTCAGGAAGTAATGTTGAGGCTGAGGATATATCAGTTTTCATTTATTTGTTAAGTGTGAATGAACTGTTAATAACTCCAGAAAAGACTCAAATAAAACAGATGGTAGTCACTGCAGAAGTAACAATGGAAATTTGTAAATGTGTTATTTCATCTGAGTGTGGACACAGTTAATGCAGTGGGACAATTAGACAGCTGATGTGTTGATAAATACTGTTGTGAGTGTATCATACCAGTTGTGTCATCTCATATGAGGAACTCCTGGAGAAGAGGACTTGCTGTTTTGCTGATCTGCTCTCACCAGGTTAGTTAAAATACAATTATAATGGTGTAAAATTGACTTCCAAATATTGAATATGATATGTACATCAGTCAGAAAGTTATGTCACCAATTTTTTGTTTCTATTATTCATTTATGAAAGAAACTACTTCCTCTTATATAGTCCTACATTCTTAAGAAATTTCAAAATGAGATAATTGAAAGCATAAGTGCAATGAGCATTTTAATTGAGGCTGACTTCAGCATAATAGTGCATCTGTTTCTCTTTGTGAAAGCAACATAAAAATTTTTGTTAAGAGGTATCTGCTGATAAGAATAATTTTCTATGTTTGATATATTTGTAATCCTTTTGTCCTGTACACAACAATATGGCCGAATGTAGAGCAAGGGGATTCAACAAATGATAGAAAGCACATCAAGTTTACAGAGGTAAAAGATGGAGAAATATGATTATTACAAAATTCCCTAGCACTTTAAAATTTAACTTCTGTAAAACTGAATTTTGTAGACGTAGTATGAGGTATGAACAGATAACTCAGTTCAAATCTTGGTCTAGAACAAAGTTTTAATCTGTCAAGGAGTTTCATTATTGAATAGAGACCTACTTTGCTGAAAAAGGAACCCAGAGACTTTGTCTAAGGCAGCCCCTGTCATATCTTTTGTCTTGGATATGCTAGTATAGTAAGGTCTGTGGGGAACCTCTGTGGAATTTGGAAAGCTTTGAGCCAACTGTGGAGATTGTTCTGATCATTAAGATGGTGAGAGCACTGCACACAAGAAGAAGATGGTCCAGGTTCAAGTTCCATAACTTACACACCACTGAAAAGTTTATTCTGGAAATGGACAAAACGTGTTCATTGACAGTCTTACTGTCAGTACCTGAGAGAGACACTAAACTACCCTCTAGTCAGCAATAAACCTAAACATTTGGAGAAACAATTATGTTACTTTCCCCACAGAGACTTGTACAATACCACATTTCATATGTGTAGTTTTCCACAAGATGGTTTTCACTAACAATATTATCTGGAGGATTCAAGCTATCATTACACTAGGATTTATTTCAATGCAATAATGAGTGAAACTGTTCGAAAAGACATGTTGGAAGCATAATCTTTACCTATTTAATTTATCTTTTGTTAGAATATGTGACAAAATTAGGAGATATTACTTTTTAACTGACTCTCGTGTTATTTGTTTCTAAAAGATAATATTTTGTTGAACATAAATTGCATTTTTCTCACTTTTGGTTTCCGGTTATATCTGTGAATTATCTGGGGTGTTTTATTTGGTTTGAATAGTTTCTTTATTTATTTCTTGGTACACTATTTGTAAACTTTACATGTAAAGCCAATTTAACAGAAACAAACAACAATGACAAAACAGGAGTATCTTTTCTCCAAGCAGTTGTGCAAAAATATTTCCAATGACAAATAAATAATGTATAAAATTACTGTATTCAAACTTTTAGATCTAAAGAGTAAAGAAGTGGCAGTAGGAAGAAACACCTGTTTTTATCGAAATTAGTTAAAAATATGAAGACAGCCAAGAAATACACAATGCAGGGAGTATGATGTTTGTTAAAAATGATAATATGAATTACTTTTATGATTAGATGTGAACAGCCTAGCTATAAAAAGATTTAATTTCATATTTTATATGCATGTCATTACTATTTTCAGTTTATTACAATTTTCTTGGCTTTTTTCAAACACATTACATTAAACTATTGCTACAAACAAATTGATTACTAGTATGGGATAAAATAATGTTAACAACAGGACTGAATAATGGAATAGACTAATACTGCAATTCTGACAGTTATTAATAAGGAACTTCTCTGTACATAGCTAACTGAAAAATAATTGTTCAAACTTTTCTGAATCACAGCTATGAATGTGGTATCTAAATGAAAGTTATTTATCTACTTAGCACTCATTAAGTGGATGGGAGAATTTGTTCCAAACATAAACAGCATTAATAACAACTCTCATGATGAACAGTATTCTTATGTTACTTTGGTTACATGTAGTCCATCAAACAGAGGAGTGCAAAGAATGAAACTCTCAAATGCAGCAGCCATGTACTGTTAGCAGCAGTCCACAATATGGACTATGGGCTTCATAGAAACTCATTAATTACAAATAATGAATCATTTTAATGTGTAACATCACATTTTTGCCATGAATGTCTTACAAAAATGATGAAAGTTGCACTGAGAGAGTTCAGATGTTGAATGAAATAAAATCTGGATTACAGACCTTGAAGTACTGGTTTTTTTCTGAAAATGAAGACAGCAGAACTACAGAGAAGAGCACATATTTCACAGAACACCTAGACTATAAGCCTATGCATTTCAGTCCAATGGAACCCATGGCCTGTACATCACTTTGGGAAATGAACCAGTTCCCCTGCCTTTTGCAACCAGTGTGTCACCAATTCTATCACCTGACTGTGTCTTTTGAACTTATTCTGAACTTCAACTTATCTTATGCATCTCACCATTCCCTCCACATCTCCCACTTTATGAGGCCTGTTTTTTAAGTACAAGTACCGTTTTGAAATTAAAAAAAGACGTGCTACGATATCTCAATAATTTTATTTTTACATGAAAGCCTGTACCTTAATCTACGCACTGACGCCATTACAGTCTGATTCTTCCTTATTTACGTTGTGTACTGAGTGTTTAAGATGCCTCCGATAATCGTGAGTCCCGCCGACTGTGAAGTACAGGCTGTTATAAGATTTCTTAGTGCTAAAGGCCTAAAAGCGATCGATATTCATCATGAGATCTGTGCAGTTTACGGAGAAGACATTATGATGATGGAATGGTAAGAAAGTGGGGGAGAGCATTTAAAGATGGCCACACAAATGTGCATGATGAACAATGGAGTGGGCGTCCTTCGGTCATTAATGAAAGTTTGGTGCAGGAAGTGGATAATAAGGTGAGAGAAAACAGACGCTTTACGATTTCCTCCTTGCAGAATGACTTTCCTAATGTTTCTCGTAGTGTTTTGTATGGCATTGTGACCGAGCACTTGAATTACTGAAAATTGTGCGCACGTTGGGTACCGAAAATGTTGACAGATGTGCACAAAACCAAACTTTTAGACAGTGCATTGACTTTCCTTGAGCGGTACCACAATGACGGTGATGATTTCTTAAGCCAAATTGTTATAGGCAATGAAACATGGGTGGCCTACGTCACACCAGAATCAAAGCAACAGTCCATGGAAGTTGAGCAAGGGCATCATTTTGCTGCAAGACAATGCCCATCCGCATATGCCGAATGAGACCACAGATCTCATTACATCTTATCGATGGGAAACTCTAGATCATCCTCTGTACAGCCCTGATCTTGCGCCCAGTGACTTGAAGAAACACCTGGGTGGTGAGCATGTTCAAGACCATGACGAAATCAAAACAGTCAGGCGGCAGACTTCTATGAGAAGGGTATTCAAAAACTGGTACAACGTTATGACAAGTGCCTCAATATTGATGGAAATTATGTAGAAAAGTAGATTAAGGTACAGGCTTTCATGTAAAAATAAAATTATTGAGATATCTTAGCAAATCTTTTTTTAATTTCAAAATGGTACTTACTTAAAAAACACACCTTGTATCGGCCATGATATCTAACTATCATGTGGAACATGAACAATGAACACTGAACAGGAAAAATTACATTTGTGAGGGGTGACCAGAAGCCAAGGCATGTTGATTTCAATGGCTGCAATATTGCAATGATCATATACATGTAACTTTGTAACCAAAGCTCTAAACTTCTTTACCCCTCTCTGGAAATATTTTGTTTCATCCTTAGATGGAAGAAATGTGGAGTTTGAGAATATAATTCACTTTGTCATCTGTATTTGATAACAGGCTGTAACAGAATTCTTGAATAATGGCCCACAATAATGAAAAGATGAGGAATATTTTTGGGGTTGCTACAGTATATATCACAATTAAGTTTTGTGTCTGTTGTTGCTTCAAAGCTACAGGACAAATGTCCCTTGAAAAATTCCAGTGCTTCTGCCTTACAATGCAGAACCACACAAAAATGCACAAACTGCTACATAAAAAGAATTAGCTGAGTGGCCTTGCCTTATCTCTCAAGCAGCGTGGACCCAGCACCATCAGACTACCACATGTTTTGAACATTAAAAATTGTCCAAGGTGGTCGTCACTTTGAAGAAGCATAAGCTCTGCAGTGTTTTGTGTGTCATTGGCTGAGGGAGAGAAGACATGGATAAAACTGTTGAAAAAGACGGAGACCATACTTAAATGTGAACAATCATTTACAAAGGTTATGACTCAGTGATTTATCCTCATGTCAACTGAAAGAGAAATAAATTAGTGGGCATAATTTTCTGATTGACCCTTGTATGGTTTCTTGCCAGCAAGCACGTGAGTTAAATATAAGAATGATGTATCTGCCCATCAGAGAAAGTAAAGCATGTATTGTGTGGCGTGTGTCAGAGGATCACGTGGCTGGAGCCGGCCGCCACAGCTATGGCTGGTGTCTCTGCGCGGCACGGCGCTTCACGACGGCTGCCCCGCAGCTCGACCCCCACCCTGTCCAGCTCGCGCACACCTCGTCCGCACAGTCGATGGCCGCTGCAACAACCCTGCCCACCCCACATGGGGCAGTGCACTACAGCCACTGCGCAGACTTCTGCCACCTGCATATGCAGATGGTCAGTATCTGCTCACACATACCATCAAGTCACCAATTGTAGCTATTTTGGACAACTTGCTCAACTAAATAATCAGAAGTATTTGTGAGTCCAATAAGAACTGTAATCAAAGTTGATCACAGGTTCACTACTTCAAGTTCACAGTTTTGACGAAGTTTTATTAACATCCTGGTGTAAAATATCTCATTAGTAGAGTTTGATTTCTGAATTAACTGTAATGCAATGACATTGAAATGCAATAGCATTGATTTTTGTCACCTTTCTAGAAGTGTGTTGGTTGCTTATGCATCTTTGATCAATGTGGTGTTGTACTCACCTACCATCATATTTAATACTAGAGATTTTCATTGAGATCAAATTATATGTGCCCACTTAGTTTATCTATTTGTGAATTGTGTATCCTCTGTTATGACAGCATATAGAGAATTAAAGAAATGCACATTAATTATCAAAAAACTGAACTTACTTATCAAAACTGACAGACAGTAAAGAGTATTGTTAGTCCTAATACCTCAGTTGAAAGAGTGATTTCTGAGCTTAATATGTGTTTTGACACAATGTTAATGGAAGAAGAGCAACATGATCTGTATAAAAGAAGTAAATAATTAAAAACTTTTCACCACAGAGTTGACGTTGTCAAACAAGTTGCAAACAAAGCATATACATGCCTTCAGTAGTGCAAGGAGCACAAATCATGGTCTGATGACCAATGGGTAAATGAAGCATAGTCAAACCCAATAAGTCTGTGTTACCTATCTCAGGATGTCTTTACTGGCACCAATGGAGACCACTACATGATCCATACACAGTACATGACCTTTTTCTATGATGGAGGTTTTATGTAATTTGGGTATTCAAGTCAATGGTAGCAGTGAATTCTATGATCAGACTGGAGACATTTTAAGACTCCATCTTCATTCACTACTGCATACATTGTTTTCAGCAGGTATTAGTAGAGTGTAGGATATGCCAAAATAATAATACTACACCTATGTACCTGTACTTTTCCAATACTGGTTTGACACACATGGCTTCTAGAATTGTTACATTTTAATGCTATCAAACCACTGTTGTTTGTATTGGACAAAAATTAAGGATTCATTGCCCCCCCCCCCTCCACCCCCCTCCCCCACCCTCCATCATGTCTACAGAAATTGGAATAGTTTTCTGCAAGGATTGGAATAAATTTCAATGGCCAGTGACCAATACCCAGGATGATTTTGGTTGGTTGGAATATTAAAGGAAGGGAGATTTGTAGTTAACATTCCACTGACAACTCGATCATTGTAGTAAAATGCTAAAATGGATTCTGACTACTTAAAGCAACTACAGACAACACACAGCTGCAGTGTTAATGACTGTGAGCTTCAGAGAAGGCGAATGACACTCTTCCTACAAAGCTGATGTCAGTGAACAAGGATGTGTTTGCAACTGGACTGTGAACAGTAACACACTTCCTATCAGTGTCCAGAATATACTCCATGCCCAGGATCTGGGCAGAGGTATTGAGCAGGTCGCACCTTGTACTGAACCGTTTGCCAGTGAAGATACATGTTTATGAGTCACTCCGTTGGTTTAGAGTGGTCATCTATTACCACAATGCATGAAACTACATAAGCACCTCCATCGCAGTTCCAGAACTGGAGACCTGTCTGTCCACATAAATATTTATCAAACCACAAACAGATACTGTCTCTATGTATAGAACCCCACCATATTGTAAAGTAACTGCCATGGAATAACACCTTTAGTTCAATGTGTACAAAGAACTAGTTACTAATACAACATTGCAATTTATTTTCTTAGTTCATCTCATGCTATTTTAAAAGCAACATTTCCAATAATAACAGCTCCCTTTACATAGGATAAAAGCTGTCTTTTACAGCTCACTATGTATTAACACACAATAGTCTTAATTAATGTTACTCAGAACTCTATAAGTGAAAATGATTACTGTAATTTATTTTTAACCTGCGCAGGGCTGGAGAAAATTCGGCAGTCAGTGAGTGGAGGTCCACTTCCAAGTGCAAGGCTGGTCAGCACTGCAGTCCATTCAGACAGACATGTCAACCTCTCATCTATTACACACATGCTTATGCAGTGGGGACAGTTTCTTGATCATGACCTCACAGGTTAGTACAAAGCTTTATAACTATGTTCTGGATGTGGATCAGCCCTTTTGTGTGCACTGAATATTTCAGAATTTTGTATTACAGGAAATTCAAGTCCATTTAAGATGGTAAAGGCAGTTTCCCTGAATGTCATTGGTACAAGAGACATGTAATAGTATTCTTTATTCAAGACACACTACTGTTTTTTTTTCTTTTTTTGGGGGGGGGGGGGGGCGTTCAACAGTCTTCTCATTGGTTTGAGGCAGCCTGCCACAAATTCCTCTCCTGTGCCAACCTCTTCATCCCAGAGTATCACTTGTAGTTTACATCCTGAATTATTTCCTGGATGTATTCCAATCTCTGTCTTCCTCTACAGTTTTTGCCTTCTACAGCTCCCTCTAGTACCATGGAAGTCATTCCCTGGTGTCTTATCAGATGTCCTATCATCTTGTCCCTTCTCCTTGTCACTGTTTCTCACATATTCCTTTCCTCTCCACATCTGCGCTGAACCACCTCTTCCTCACCTTATCAGTCCACCTAATTTTCAAGATTTATATATAGCACCACATCTCAAATGTTTGAATTCTCTTCTGTTCCATCCGGTTTTCCCATAGTCAGTGTTTCACTACCGTACAATGTTATGCTCAGAACATACATTTTCAGAAATTTCTTCCTCAAATTAGGGCCTATGTTTGATATTAGTAGACTTCTCTTGGCCAGGAATGCCCTTTTTGCCAGTGCTAGTCTGCCCTTGATGTCCCCCTTGCTCTGTCTACTGCTGGTTATTTTGCTGCCTAGGTAGTAGAATTCCTTAACTTTGTCTACTTCATGACCATCAATCCTGATGTTAAGTTTCTCACTGTTCTCATTTCTGGTATTTCTCATTACTTTCATCTTTCTTCAATTTACTCTCAGCCCATATTCTGATTCATTAGACTGCTCATTCCATTCAGCAGATCATGTAATTCTTCTTCACTTTCCCTCAGAATAGCAACATCACTGGCAAATGGTATCATTGATATCCTTTCCCCTTGAATTTTAATTCCACTCCTGAACCTTTCTTTTATTTCCTCATTGCTTCTTTGATATAGAGAATGAACAGCAGGGGCAAAAGACTAATCCTTTTCTTACACTCTTTTTAATTCAAGCCTTTCATTCTTGGTCATCCACTCTTGTTATTTTCTATTGGCTCTTGTACATATTGTATATCACCCATCTCTCTCTAAAGCTTACCCATAATTTTCTCACAATTTTACATTGTTGAATGCTTTTTCAAGGTGTCTTGCTTTTTCTTTAGTTTTACTTCCATTATCAATCACAACATCAGAATTGCCTCTCGGGCACCTTCACCTTTCCTACAGCCAAACTGATTATCATCTAACACATCCTCAGTTTTCTTTTCCATTTTTCTATATATTATTCTTGAAATCAATATGGATGCATGAGTTGTAAAGTTGACTGTGTGATAATTCTCACACTTGTCAGCTCTTGCTATCTTCAGAATTGTGCGGATGATATTTTTCTGAAAGTCAGATGGTGTGTCACCAGACTCATACATTCTGCACACCAACGTAAATAGTCATTTTGTTGCCATTTCGATTTTAGAAATTCTGATGGAATGTTATGTATCCTTATTGACTTATTTGGTCTTAAGTCCTTCAATTTCCCCAAACATTTTTGTACTTTCTTCTTTCATCAATCAATTGAAGTACTTCTTCTTTTACACATGGCTTCTTCACAGTTGCCTTCTTTGTACCTATGTTTTTCTTTCCAACTTCTATCCATTCCTCTTCAACTGTACTACCCGCTGGGCTGTTCTTGATTGCTGTATCTACAGCTTTAGAGAACTCCAGCATATCTTGTCATCCCTTAGTACTTCCGTATCCCACTTCTTTGCATATTGATTCTTCCTGACTAATCTCTTGAACTTCAGCCTACTCTTCATCACTACTACATTGTGATCTGAGTCTATATCTGCTCCTGAGTATGCCTTACAATCCATTATCTGATTTTGGAATCTCTGTTTGACAATTATGTGATCTAAATGAAATCTTCCTCCATCATGCAGCCTTTTCCAAGTATACCTCCTCCTCTTGTGATTCTTGGACAGAGTATTCACTATTACTAGCTGAAATTTGTTACAGAACTCAGACTTTCTCCTCTCTCATTCCTTTTCAAAAGCCCATATTCTCCTGTAACCTTTTCTTCTACTCCATCACCTACAACTGCATTCCAGCCCCCCAAGGCAATTAGATTTTCATCTCACTTTACATGCTGTATTACCCTTTAATTATCCTCATATACTTTCTCTATTTCTTCATCTTCAGCTTGCAATGTCAGCATGTGTCCTGAACTATTGTTGTTGACGTTGGCTTGCTATCGATTATGACAAGAACAAACCTGCCGTTGAACTGTTCACAGTAACATACTCTCTGCCCTACCTTCCTATTCATAATGAATCCTATTCCCATTATTTGATTTTCCGCTACTGTTCATATTACCCTATACTCATCTGACCAGAAATCCTAGTCTTCTTTCCATTTCACTTCACTGACCCCCTACTATATCTAGATTAAGCCTTTGCAGTTCTGTTTTCAGATTTTCTAGCTTCCCTATCATGTTCAGGCTTCTGAAATTTCATGCCCCGATTTGTAGAACATTATCCTTTCGTTGTTTATTCATGCTTTTCTTCATAGCCACCGTCCACTCAGCAATGCCCTCCCAGAGAACCGAATGGGGGACTGTTCTGGAATATTTTGCCAATGGAGAGATAATCATGATCCTTTTACAATTGCAGGCCACATGTCCTGTGGATATACGTTATGTGTCTTTACTGCATCCATACCCATTGCCTTCTGCTTCCTCATGTCATTGATCATTGCTGATTCTTCCGCCTTTAGTGGCACTTTCCCATCCCAAAGACAAGAGAGTGCCCTGAACATCTGTCTGCTGCTCCACCCTTTTCGACAAGGTCATTGGCAGAGTGAGGGTGACCCCTTATGCTGGAAGTCTTCGGCCGCCAATGCTTATTATTAATCAAAATTTAAGCAGTGACAGGTTTCAAACCTGGGACCGAGGATGCTTTGATTACTAATCAAAGATGCTACTCCTTTATTTTTATGATTTTGAATAAGCTCTTCATTTATGCTTCCTAATGTTGTGTGAACTTAATTATAAAATACAGAAGGCAGTATGAAAACTGCAGATAAAAGACATTTCCGTCTTTCGATTGATATAGGTTTGTTGGTTGATTTGGGGGAGGGGACCAAACAGCGAGGTCATTGGTCCCATCGGATTAGGCAGTGATGGGTAAGGAAGGTGGCCTTGCCCTTGCTCACATCACAGAAAATCTAAATCAGGATGGCCAGATGTGGATTTGAACTGTCGCCCTCCCAAATGTGAGTCCAGTGTGCTAACCATTGCACCACCACACTCAGTCATTGATTTAGGATGTTAAGAGATATATAGTAAAAAAGCTAGATCTACAGTTTATCATCATTTTTTCTTATTAGTAGCCCCACTATTTAGTTATTTAAATAATTTCAGAAGTAAAGATAATAACTCACTGAATAGTAAAAATGTTGATCCATCAAAAGGCAGATAGACAAGACTGAGAACTTTGCTAGTTTTTACGCGCCTGTGCAGCTATATTGTTCCCATTGACTACACTGTGCTGGTACTGCAGCTTAACTGGAGTGAGGGATTGAGTTAGGTGGGTGGGCAATGGAAGAGAGGAGGCAGAGTGTGGAAGGAAGGGATGGGGAAGGATAACTGATGGCAAAGATGAGCTCCTTCTGACTGCACACAGGCACATGAGTGAAAGGCTGAGATTGTAGACTCAGCAACATGAACTCAGCAAGAAGAAAAGAGCTCATTATTCTAACAGCACAGCTTGATTTCATAAGAGAGAGTAAAAGTTTCACAAGCAAGATAGATTGGTGAAGAAGATCACTGATGAGCCCAGAAAAGTAGGTCACTTTTGGTCATCGCTGGCCACAAATAATGTCATTGCCTCAGACAAGCAGAAATAAATTTAGCAGTTGCAGTACACCAGTTACAAGGCCAAGACTGTGATGTACTGCTACCATTCACCAAGATGACTTCCACCTTCAAGACTGCTATTTATTTGGTCTGCTGTACTCACAGTATTCGGGAGGTGCACTAACGGCTGCTGCATGTGACAAGTACCTGTAAGCAGTAATCAAATTCCCCAGTTTCCTTGATGGAAGGACTGTGCTGTTGTTCATCTCCACACTCAGCAGAGCTGTTGAGTGATTACCCAAGCACAATCCTTCATTGTCTATGTGAGTGCTCCGTCCTGGGCAGCAACACCTATTGCATGGGCTACATCCGCTGCCAACACAGCCTGCCACCCACCCGACACCATGATTACGTGAGCTGGATATCGCAATGCATCGATATCTGCAGACTGTTGAAATAGTATCAGCACTTACTGAGGCCATGTACTGCAATTCCATGGGCTTGAGCCCTAATGCGGTCATTAGCACCCAGCACAGCAACCGGCCTGCTCCATCGTACTCCACTCTACATCAACCTGACAAAAGTAGCGGTCTCAACCCAGGAGGCTGCAGAACAGAGAGTAGGAAGACTGCAGGGTAGAGAGAGTGGGTGCATGACAAGAGAAGTTAGGGTCTGGCATAGGGATGGAGGACAACATTCCATAATCCTCCTGGAGTCAATACCTGCTGGTCCAGTCCCTACACCCACCTCCACACCTGCCCCTGGACCTTACCTTCACTCATCCTGCACCCATAACATCTCCTCAGTCCCCCATTCCTATTCCCCTGTTCTATTTCTCCCTCCAGACCCTACATTTCTCTGTTACACCTTCTCCTCTCTAAACCCTCCCAATCCACTTCTCCATATTGCCACACACTGTGTGCTATTGCCCCTACCATTGGTTGGAATGAGCTCCCAGGTGCCATTTTCCTATCCTGTGCACCCACTGCCTCTCCCTCCCAGCCTTCACCTGCCCTTCCTCAGTCATCTCTCCCTCCCTCTTGTTCCTCACCTCTTTTCTCATACATATACTTTATAGCTCTGAAAAATAGTTTGTCCAAAATGTTGTAAAACTCTTGATATTGTTTATGTGGCATTTGACAATCCAGTATCTCTACTGTTTGGTGAGGTATTACCTTTACTCGTTATTACATTCCACCAGTTACCATATTTAAATGGGACTTGGATTAAGGAGAAATGGGTTCAACATTTACATTGTCAAAGAATTGAATTTACAACTGCTATGTGAAACTGATATTTAAGTTCACATGTCTTAAAATGAATTTTTTTTTAATTTATTACATGTTTCTTTCTGGAATCTAACTTTATTTTTTTCTACTTTCAGCTTCTTCACAAACAAGAGGATTCAATGGATCAGTTCCTAAATGCTGTTCAGATAGAGGGCACAGTTTTCTGCCTGAAAACCTTACAGTGAGTCTGAATGTTAAAATGAGAAAGTGCCTGAAAATGAGGAATATACTCCCAACAATCCTTCTCACCCATCCCAAAGTGGTATACCACTACCCACCCAGTCTAAAATAAAGGGGGTGTATCTTTGTGGAAAAGCTGGATGCGAGACCTGTCCTATGCATCCATCCACCAAAATCTCTTCCATTTCCTCCAACAGGTATATCCTAAGCTATCAGAGGCAGGAACATCTGTAAATGCAGCTCTACTGCATTTTCTCCAAGGTCTTTTATATGTTCATTATTGTCTTTCAGCCTTCCATTCAAACAAATGGCCACTATTAAACAGTGACCATGATCAAAATTGGTCACCCAGTCAGAACATACAGCTGAACACAACATGCTTGACTTCAATGGCTGCCTCATGACCCATCCCATCTGGATTCTTCCCTCAATATGAGTGTCTCTGGAATACATAGAGGGTTATTGTCCCTACAACACATCCTTCAAACCCCAGTCCTTTGGGTCACAATCTCTGCCAGGCCCTGTTCCACATCCACTTCCATCCCTGTTCCCATGCCTCACACTTCACTCCGCTGATCTACAGACAGACTTTTCTCTTTGTGGCCTCTCTCTCTTCACCTGCTTTGTTTCTGGTCGTTTCCCCTCCCAACTCATTCTTCCATTCTGTGTGCCACATGCAGTTTCACCTACCTGCACCAGGGAAGACTCACTGCATTCGTATTCCAACCCCATCCCTTCATTGTCTCATCCTCTCAGTAGTTAGACTTCCTTCCCTCCATCCTTCCCTTTATCTACCTGCTTCCCTTTCCCTGTGTACCTCCTTACTCTTCCCACCGCCTCCACCCAACACAACCCCTCTACCCAATTTGGCTGCAGTGCCAGGCTACTGCAATCAACTGTGATATTACATCTATGACTTTACATTATGGTTTTAAAGCTTTAAATTTTTATCATTTATATAAAGTTTTCTTCGCATTTGAAACAGATAACATATTATGTCTTCATAAGAATCATTGGCCTATATATTTTGCTGTGCTACCACAATAATCAGTTGAATATTCCCTACTTTCATTAAATTCTTGCTAATGTTTTCTGTTTGTTGATAATCATGCTTAGGGTGTTAGGGGCACATAGCTATTTAGGAAAGGCATTTTACCTACATGACAGAAATGAAAAATTCACAATCAAAAGTACTGGAAATGTATGCTTTAGCAGGCAACATAAAGTGAAAAAGAACACCAAAATCTCATAATCATGCTCCCAACTTTGAAACATGAAAAGATTTCGAAAAAGTGGCAGATTTTTTAACTTGCTCTAATCCCTTCTTCCCCCTGCCTCACATGATAGTGGCAAAATTAACTCTCTCTTCTCTTATCAGGCTTGACTGAAAGTGGGTTGGAAGTTCTGAAGTGTATGTTTTCATTTGGATTATTCACTTTCATTAACACTATCAATCATTGTACTATCTTCTGCAATTAATGAAAAAGATATTGTCATAAAAAAGATAAAAACAGTACTTAGAACATATGTTATTATATAGTAACAAATGTTGTATTTTTTTCCTTTTCATGCTTAGCATCCAGACTGTCTCCCAATTGAAGTGCCACAAACAGATTACTTCTACCAACGCTATCATGTGCGTTGTCTGGAATTTGTGCGCAGCAGTGCTGTCCCTAAGGTAGACTGCTCACTGGGGGCTAGAGATCAAATAAATCAAGTCACATCATTCCTTGATGCTTCTAATGTCTATGGAAGTTCTGAAGATGCTGCATCAGCACTTAGACTTTATCGTAATGGTGAGTCCTTCAGTAATGCAATAAGCATGACATTACCTTTATAATATTCAAAATGGTTTAAATATAATGAAGTGATATTCTCTAAGTCTGTTAATTTCTGGGTAACTATGACTGTTTCATGTTGTCCAGAGGGCTTACTGGATTTTTACTTTTTCCATCAGGCTTTGAACTAGGATACATAATTTTTTTGCTAAGTTTGATAACATGAGTAATAAATCACGACTGAAGTCAGTTATGGGTATTTCAAAAATATCTTTGAGTAACAAAGCTCCAGGGTATTAAGTGGATGGATGTCCTATGTGATTTCAGTACTACTGACACACAGTTTTATGCTTAAATTGCAGTTGTATCAAGTAATAAAAATAATTATTTGAGGTGCAATATCTTAAAAAAAATTTTAAAGCAGGAAATATGACATTATTTATGTATACTTAGCTTGAAAAGAATTACTGCTGATTATAGTTGTTGATTGTGATTATTGATCATTATTTGTGCTATGAAAGTACGATACTCAATTTTCTTTTTATCAATTTTATATACCTTTTTATTCTTTTTGAATAAATTTCAACATTCCAAGTTTTATAACCTAATTTATTAACACTTGTCACTTACAAGATGCCAACAAACTGCCACTTCCAACAACTGAGTCACAAATTGGCTAAGCTACTGAACTGCTTTGGCCTAACATCGGAAGTTATATAGAATACCTTGAAGTTTTATATTACAATTAATGTTTTATTTGAATTACAATAAAGAAGGTTAACATAAATAGTTTCACATGTGACATCAATGTAAAGCATATTTTTTAAATAAAACTCAATTACAAGGTTTTTCCACGCTAAATTTCATAAGATTTATTATTTATTTAATTTATTTGTTTATTTTCATATTCTTTAGATTCTTTAACATGTGTGAGATGCTATGATGTGGAATGACTTAAAGAATTTACAAAAACAGACATATGACATAATAGTTATTGTACAAAAACATTTTCAGGGGAAGTACATAATGTAAAAGTACAACAGAAAAAATAAGTAAATCCCTTTAACAATTAATATTACAATATGCAAGTTTTCATCTAAAACAAGTTGATATTCTAAATGCCTACAATAATGCTAACTTCAATGCCAAACCTTTATCATTTTATATAAACAAAAGTGCTCCAATGCATAATCAACACTATACATGTCAAGTTTCTTCACCTAATGATCATATTGTTCAGTCACATTATAAGATTCTGTCAACGTACTTTATTCTTAGGTCAGTTATTATTCTCAACACCTTTACACAATTATTAATGTAAAAAGAAAATCAAGACATGCAACAAAATCAGTGTATTGGGATGTTTACTGAAGAAACTTACTGTATACTTCGACTGGTGGATCTCAGCTTGTTACACTCCGAAGAGAAGTGGCTGACAGCTATGCTGCAGGCAGGACAGGGGGAAGGTTCATTGCCCATAGTCAGCGAAAGAGATTGAGAAAGGTAGGTACAGATGGAACAGGGTTGGTTATTTAAATGCCACTTTGTACATGAAACTGAAGTGGGGGCAGGAGGATGGAATGCCAAGAAGATAGGAGTGGGCACAAAGGACCGGGCAATTCAGAAATGCTGGTATTAAGTGGGGAAAAGCAAATGGCATGTATTTTGACAGGTGTTAAGGTTAACTACAACATGCAGAGTAGCATTCTCCAAAACCTGGTGGTTCATTTGACCCTCAAGAACAGTTTTACAGAGAATATCTGCTTTCTGGTCAGTCCTAGTTAGAATGCTATACATTAAATGTTGTGAGTGCTTTCACAAGTGGCTCTGGATCTTATAGGTGGGAAATGACAATGACAGGTCTAGAGTAGGATGTTGTGGGCAGATATATGAGACAGATGTTGCACTTGGTTCTTCAATAAAATTATGGCAGGGGAAGGATGAAAGAAAGAGTTGGATAAGAGCAGAAAAGGATGTCATGTAGGTTGGGTGAGCAGCAGAATACCAGTTTCAGGGTGTAAAAAGCGGTAGTTGAAGCCCTGGCAAAGGATACAGAAAATGGCATTGCAGTTTCTGGAAAAGGTATCAGTCCTTTTGTGACTGGTCAGGATGTTGGGTTTTTGTGAATATAGCATATGTTAGATGTTCCTGTACAACATGGGGAGGGTAGGATCAATATGTGAATCACTGTAAGACCTCTGGCATACTGAGAGAGGAATTGCTTGTCACTGCAAGTGCAGCACCCATGGGTAGTCAGGCTTTATGACAGGGATTTTTTATGTGAAACTATTGGCATTTGTTGAAATGGAGGTATTGTTAGTGACTCATGGGTTTAACTCAAACAGAAGTTCTCATGAGACCATCAGTGAAATGAGGGTCAGCAGCCAAGAAAATTGTTTCCTAAGCTGGTAGTGATATGATGAAATAGATTAGAGAGAAAATGTGCTCCTCTAGTAATTAAAATAAGAATCCAGATCATAAAGATACTATCAATGAATATGGTGGGGTTTCATATTCAGAATGGCTAGGAGAGATTCGTATATGTGGTCCATAAACAGGTAGGCATTGACAGGTGTTATTCGAGTGCCCATGGCAGTGTTTTTGTGGGTTCTATGTTCAAAGGAAGATAACCAAGTGAGAGGGTAATCAGCCATAACTATGAAAAAGAGGTGGTGGGTTTGGAGTCAGCCAGGTGTGGGGAGAGGTGCTGCTTGATGTTCTGGTAAGACCACAGGCATTAGGAATTTAGTGTAGAGAGAGGTGACATCGATAGTAATAAACAAAGTGACAGGTGACAAATGGAGAGACAGCAGGATGGTAGGCTGTGAGCAATGAGTTGAGGTTGCTAGCTCACAATATCAGAGATTCTTTCAGTAGCAGCACAGTAACCAGCCAGATAGACTCATAGAGGAGATTCCTGATTCTTCCCATATCTCTGAAGATTCACCTTTTTTATGGGATCTGTAGAACATAGTAAATGAAATACTGAATGAATGTACTCACCTACAAATTTTCTATGAGTGTGTTGTAAAAAGACTACGAGAGATACACAGGTTTGATCATGTAACACACTGTTGTAACCTCCAAAAACCTAACAGACACAGCTCTGGAATATTCATTCAGTATTTCATTCATGACATACGGTATAATTTTCTGTGATAACTTTTCCTATTCACAAAGAGTATTTTAGGCTCATAACTGGGGAGTTTGAGCAATATGTGGTCTGTGTTCACAAACCTGTTGTTGATCCCTTCTCAGGAGTCTGAGAATTCTAACACTGAACTCTCAGAATATGTTATTTGTTGTTAACAGTATGAGCTTATTCCCAAGAATTAGTGGCTTTCACTCAGTTATACTAGGCAGAAATCTAGTCTGCATTTGGATTGCACCCCTTGACTCTTGTGCAAAAAGGCATGCAATATTCTGCTGCATCCATTTTCAATAAACTACCGCAAGAGTTAAAGAATATTTGCAGTAATTCTCATACACTAAAGTCTAAACTATTTTGTTGGGGAGTCCCTGGGAAAAAATTAACCTAATTCTTGTGTTAAACTTTTGATTATGCTAATATATATTCACAGATTATCACCTGCACATGATTTGTCTACATTTTATTTTATCTGTGGTAATACCATGTACTGACTCATTCCATAACCATGGAGATTTTCTCCTCAGTTTGGTCCTACAAAACTAGACGTGTAAAATAAAGTAAAAAATGTTAAATGAAGACAGTGAATATGGTAGAAAAAGGGTGTATTGAGGCAATAGTTACAGGAATGAGTCTAGATTACCTGGTGTGAAGGAACAGGCAATGCTTCACATAATTGAAGATCAGGAGATTTGTAGATCACTCCCTATCTTTGCTGAAAATAGGCTCCAAATACTCTACTTCTGGTTGGAATAATAGGCATTTTTGTATGTTGAAATGCTAAACTACATGCTGTAGTAGCAAAAAAATCTGCTGGAAGTTGCACAAGAGGTCAATTTAATCAGTGCAATTGGGTACATGACGTAGAAGTTGTTCTAGAAACCACTGAAAAACAGCCAACACACTAGTGAAATGTTAATGATAATGAACTTCCCTGAGTTTTCATCAAGGGTTGGCTGAAAATATGATTATAACAAACTGATTTCTGAGAAGCATTGACCACCCACCAAACAGGAAACTGACTATTCCAGGCATGACACAGTATATATATCCATAAATTTTTGTGTATCAGAAGTCACACTAGAATCAGCACAGTCACAGGGACTCTTCTAATTTGTAAATGACAATGGCAGGTAACATCCAAATAGTGGATGGAGTGCATCACAGAGCTCCTACTTATACCATCTGATTATGCTATTCACAAATCCTGTCTTGAAGGGACTATACTGTAGTGTATTTTTTAGAAAAATCATGGATGACTCCCACCTATAGCAGATTTGGGCTCTGACATTATTTATGCCTAAAATATCCTGCTAGAATAAAGAACAAAATGTTGTGTTTTGGCCACTAATTAAAAGTAAATGGTGTGATATGTTGCTCAACTTGTACCAAACTGATGCAGTGTGCTGACCCATGGTGTGAATATTACATTCTGTAACAATATCAAAAGTTTGGCAACATGCCGATGTATGGACACTTGTGAAAAGCTAGGGCATGCTATCAGGGGATTACCATGCAGCAGTCAGTGTCTTGCATTCCATGGAGGGCAATCATATTACATCTGTGTCTACATCTATATTCCACAAGCCACATAGTGGTATGTGGTGGAGTGTATTTTGTGTATGTGTGTCACTTTCCCCCTTTTCTATTCCAATTGCGAATGGTTTGCGGGAAGAACAACTGCTGGTAAGCCTTCATGAGGGTCAAAGCTCTCTTATTTTATCTTCATGGTCTTTTTGCAAGATATATGTAGGAGGAAGCAATACATTAGTTGTCTCTTCTAGGAATGTAGGTTTATACTCTTGGAACTTTAACAGTTAACCACACTATGGTGCTGAATGCTTCTCTTGCAGCGTTTGCCTCTGGAGTTGGTTGACCATCTCTGTGATGCTTTCTGGCTTACTAAATGATTCTGTAATGAAACACACTGTTCTTCTCACAATCTTCTCTATTTACTCTATCAGTCCTACCTGGTACAGATCCCATACTGACAAGCATGATTCAAATATTTGTTGAACTAGGGCTTTGTGAGCTATGGTATCTGACTTCGCTTCAATTATTTTTATGTGGTTGTCCCACTTTAAATCACTCCATACACATAGTCCTGCTCATAGTGACTCTTCTGCAATTATTTTATCTTGCAATAATAAGTCTTTCTGTCTATGTACGTGCAACACATTACATTTATGAATGCTGAGGGTCAAGTGTCATTCCTTGCATCAAGTGTTAATCCTCTGCAGTTCTTCATGCATTTTGCTACAGTTTTCCTGCACTGCAACTTCTCTGTATACAACACATCATCCATTTTAAAGCTTCATGAAACTTTTACTGTTGTTAAATGACAAATAACACTCCCTTTTGGCTCATTCAAAGCTACTTTTATATCTGGACACTTCTCTCCATGAATGATGACATTGAGGAGGATTACCGGGTTGGTTGCACCAATAATCACACCCATTTAGCCATAGTTCATTTATTAACCTTAACACATACAAGGATCACAGAGAACTGAACTGAACATGGCAGATAATGCTTAGAGTCCAAAAATGAATGCATATCGATGTTGGTGTCAATTTCATCGGCGCCACAACCTGCTGCATTCTGTTTGCTAGAAACTCTTCAGTCAAATCCCACAGCTGGTTTGATATTCTGTACACTCATATTTTCTTCATCATGCAGCTGTGTGGAACTGTATTGAATCGCTTATGGAAATCAGGGAATACAGCAGTTACCTGGGCATCAGTGCCTGCTGCTTACTGGGTCTCATGGATGAACAGCAAGAGCTGGGTTTCACTAGTTCACTGTTTTTAGAAACCATGTTGATTCCTAGAGAGGTGACTTTTGGTTTCCAAATATGTCACAATACATTCTACAACAGACATATGTAAGAGTTTTGTAGTTTTGCGCATCTGTTTTATGACCTTTCTTGAAAACAGGAATGACCTGTGCTTTTTTTTCCAATCATGTGTAACACCTCACTCCTCTGGACTGTCAGTCATTTTCATTAGCTGGTTAAAATCACATGTGCATTACTGCCACAGCAGCTCAGTTAGGTAGTTAACCTTCTTGGCCATTATTGAGTAACAAGAAGATATTGCATTAGGACTAAATAATTAGCTCCCAATCATTACTGTGGTGATTTTTTATATAATATATGTTCACCTTTTTATGTTCCAGGAACTCATATTCTACATATAAAAATATATTTAAAATTGAAAAAGTAATTGCATTATTACAACAGTATAAGAAAAAAGATAGATTGCTACTCACCATATAAAAATGACATGTTGAATTGTAGACAGGCACAAAGAAAAGACTATTAAACATTTAGCTTTTTGCCAAAGACTTCTCTATAAAAAGAAATACACACATTCAAACAATGGAAAATCCAGGATGGAATGTAACAATACCAGAGAAGGAAAGTTTCGCTACTCACCATATAGCGGAGATGCTGAGTCACGATAGGCACAACAAAAAGATTCACACAATTATAGATTTCAGCCATTAAGGCCTTTGTCAGCGCACACACACACACACACACACACACACACACACACACACACACACACACGTATTTATTTATTTATGCAGTCTAAGTGTGGTTTCAGCTCTTTGAGACTGCAGACGTGTGTGCAAGTTGCATTTGCGTGTGTGTGTGTGTGTGTGTGTGTGTGTGTGTGTGTGTGTGTGTGTGTCTACTGCCAACTTTGCGTGTGTGTGTGTGTGTGTGTGTGTGTGTGTGTGTGTGTGTGTGTGTGTGTGTGTGTGTGTGTGTGTCTACTGCTGACAAAGGCCTTAAGGGCTGAAAGCTATAACTGTGTGAATCTTTTCATTGTGCATATCGCGACTCAGCATCTCCACTATATGGTGTGAGTAGCAACTTTCCTTCTCTAATATACACATTCATTCACACAAGCAAACACACCTAACACGCACGTGATCACCATCTCTGGCAACAGCAGAAAGTCATGGGTGACATACAAAACAAGGTATGACTAGAGACAATCACTCACCAGATAGAGAAAAGGGTTGGGCAGTAGCTTGGTAACATGAATGTTGTTCAAAATGGCATTTTTAAAGCCTATATATACGAGACATTCTTGACACAAGTTTTCCCTTTTATGTGCTTCTCATACAAACTGATTTACCAGCTAATCAGGAACACAGTTTTGCTTAATTTTCTTCATAGTATGTGCAAGAAATGAAGACCATGTAAATGCCATTTAAAGATGTGAATGTCTCATGAAATTTGAATCAGAGATTATCCTCAATCATGCAGCCTTATGTAATTAAGGTGCACAGTCTCTATAGTTTCATTTTAATAACCTCTATGCATGGGATGTAAATAATCATATGCAGCAGATTTAGTCAACTAATGTTTAACCCCAATGTTTGTGTGTTTCAATAGCCTTTATCCCCATCTCATTACATAAGTTACTACATACACTGAAGAATATAAGTGCACCAAGGTATTCAGTTCCAAGTACAGGCAACAGTGTCTCATTTCATCTATGAAAGTTTTTGTTCTTGATGAAACTAGAACATGTGCCATCACATAATCTCCTTAGTATTTATACAATGTGTAATGTGAAATCAACACAAAGTGACCAACATATATTCACTATTAAGATGAGGATCTTGTTGTAACCCTCATTTTGGACCACAACAATTACTGAACATAAATAATTTCTGTAACATCAGTGCACTTAACATAGTCAATTAGTCTATGAACCAAATAGATACAGTTCTTGGCAAAATAGTTGTCTGAACCACTATAGAAATTATTTGGAGAGTGTCTTAGAGTAAGAGAGCTAAGTCCAAGCACGACTTAGTTGGAAACACAAATTTTGTAATCAGATTTCCATGTAGGCATGAGATGGCAAAACTCCCAAGTTCATTACCTGCTGCAGTAAACACATAGCAAACAGCTGGTGCTGCATGATCCACTTGTATAGGTGAGTTGGATACCTGTAACTGAGAGACACAGCTGCTTAAATGGACTTATATATGGGTCACGAAAAAAGATTATGAAAGTGACTGATATTGTTCCCACCAAAGGTGCCCTTGCTGGATGTGTGTGACATTACAAATATCGATATGTCTGGATCATCTATCTGCATGTCCAACAGGGTTACTGAATATCTCCTAAATGTAACTGTAATCTGTAAAAAAAAAAAAAAAAAAAAAAAAAAGATAATTTGCTAGTTGTCAGATGACACTGGAAACATACACAAACAAAGAAGTGGTGATAATGCTATCTATCTTTTGGAAATAGAAGTTCTTTCATCCTGTAAGGGTGAGTAATCAAAAATATTCAGTAACTATTTAGGAAAGGCACACAGTGCTTTAGGTTATACACTGAACTAGAGGGAAAACTGCTAACGTTGCCATCTATCAATGACTACGTCTACTTTGATCAGCAAACTCAAGGTTTACTTTAGATTTATTTGACTATAATAATGTGTCCATACTTCTACTTTTTCTATTCTTTGAAAAGCTTTGACTACAACAGCACCAAAATGTTTAAAAATAAACTTTGTCATCATATCCTTGCATTACAGGATTTCTGCGTTACACACGGATGCAGTCACGTTTACCACTTCCACCACCTGCCACAGGGCACACATCCCCTGAACTGTGTCGTTACAATTCTAGTGTTCGCTGCTTCAGTGCAGGAGATCATCGTGTTAATGAGCAGCCAGGACTTATTGCTATGCATACTCTATGGCTGCGTGCACACAATAATCTGGCTACAAAGCTCATTGGTATAAATCCACATTGGGATGATGAGAGGATTTATCAAGAAGCACGAAAGATTATCGGTTCTATGATGCAGCATATAACATATAGAGAATTTCTGCCTATTGTGTTGGGTAAGTATACATTTAAAGTCAAACTAAGACTGTCAAGTATGTTAACCCAATGATGAAAGTCATCTTAAAAGTTGTTTGACAACCATCTTATGATTTAGCTTATACCAACTGACAACAGATTTGCTGTTTAGACTGCAGTGTGCCTTATTTGTGTGCCAAACTCCTGCTTAGTATGAAAATATGGAGTATAGACTAATGTATGATCTCTCACAATTCCTTTACATCAGCTAACTAATCATATGGGAGACTATCACTGTTTTACCCTATGGCCCAATATTATAAATGCTGACAATGCTAAATTAATACTGAAGGGTGAGGAGACTAGTGCACTTGCAAATAAAATTGATTATAGGTACTATGCCAATAGGTCATCAAAACAGTACTTCACATTACATGTTTACAAGAATGAAATATAACTGTTTATCATTCAGCCTCACATTGAAAAATTATTGCCTTAAAAATGGCAGTTGAGAAAGCATATGATCACATTCCATTACACTCTTTTAAATACTTCACTCAGTCCTAATAATCACAAAAAAGTGCTAGCCAGTCCCACAAATCCAATCGTCACATGTGAAGCTGAGTCCCATTGCTGCATCAAAGCAGTCATTCACAAAAAGTTGAAGTGTTGCAACAGTGATAATCCGTTGTCAAAGTGATGTAAACTATTTCTAAGTCCCCACTGCAACAACAAAACAGTCACAATTTCAAGTGCTGCAAAACACTTGCACTGAAAAACTACCAAGCCACTGCTCACTTACCAAGTTCATGACTACAAGCAAAAGACAAATGACAATGAGCAAAACATCCTGAGAGCATCCGTGCCAATCTTTAAAAACTCATCAGAAGTACTGCCTACCCTTTCCAACCTCTTCTCTTTTCACTTTAAACTGAAATAAATGGCCCAGCATTTAAAATGTTACATAATTCACAACTAAATTATGAAAATAAGCACCTTTTTGTGCCACCATTTGGAACTTTACAAACTAACTTTGGTTGAGTAGTTTAGTTACTGCAATTAAAACATGTATTTGATAACCATGAGATTGTGGCATTAAACAATAAAAAATTAATGTACAGATTATTACGATATACTCATATATTCCATTTTTAGGAGCCCTTTTAAATGGTATGTGTAAACTTTACATGTGCCATGCCTGTTTAGAGTAACTGGTGGTTTTATTAATGACCACTTTAATTAATTAGTGAAATTTCAACTAAAACATCTTACACTAAGTATCTGATATGTAGGATGATAGGGATCTTGTGGGATAACATGAGTGTCTGTGTTTATTATTGAGATCCAACACCATTACCAAATCAAGAGGTATAAAAATTTGTCATTACATCAAATGAGAAACTTACCTACCTTTCATTTGATGTATCACTTATTAACATAGCCTTCTGCATTTGTAAATACTCATCAACTAGATAGACATTGATTCATCACTGAGTCGTCAATAGGCTCATGAACAAGATGGAGAACATTGCTAGCTTTAAGATAAATACTTCTTCAGAGCTATAGAGTACACATACGCTGTACGCATACATTATCTCAGCTGACTAGATTGTGTCAGCACTGCAGCTCAACTTGGATGATACAAATGTGGCATCAATGGGCTCATTCTGGTCAGAGGTGGAAGGTGTAGAGCACAGAGCACATTGACATGGAAGAGTGGAGTATGAAAGGGAAATAAGATGAAGAAGTGGGTGACTGTGGAGAGTAGAGTTTGAGTGCCAGGTGAGTGAAGTTAGGGACTTGGGACAGGGACGGAGGCAGGCGAGGAGCAGGGAAAAGTGAATATTGAGGCCAGGAGGATTACAGGATTGAAGGATGTATTGTAAGGGCAGTTCCCAGGTATGTAATTCACGGAAGTTGGTCTTTTTGGGAAGGATCCAGATGACATGGGCTGTGAAGCAGCCATTGAAGCAACATGTAGTTCCATTGTGTTGTCAAATCTGCTCTTGCAACACTGCTTGACAATGACTGTTCACTCAGCTGGATAACTGATTGGTGGGCATCCCTACATAAATTTATATTCACCAAGGACTTTCCATTATCATATCTATATTCATTTGTGTATTGTAAGCTTCTTAATTATAACTGTGAAAGAAAAAAAAAACTTTCAGAGCTTTTGGTACAGGAACAGTCACAAGGTGTCAACGAGTTTGTTGACAAAATAGTTTGTGAGTGAAGAGCCAGATGTCAGTATCCAGTGAGTACAATTTTCTGCAAGTGACCACATTGCCATCGTCAAATGCATCTGATGATGGCAATTTGGTCACTTGTATCCACTGGACACTGACATCCAGCTGTTCGCCCTTGAAGTATTTCATGATGAATTACACTGGAGGAAGTCAAAGAATCAAAATGAGTTTCTTCACAAATGCAGCAGTTTAGGGGACTCAGATTTTCTGTAACTTTACTAAACCAAGTGCAAGCTGAATCACACTGAAAACAATACTTTCACAGCTCACTGAGTGGAAATGATGACCTGAGTCTGCTACCCTCATTTCACCTGAGACAGTACTGTACTGTCAAAATATTCTTGCCCATCTCCAGTGGCCTTACATCTTCCTGTCGAATTGTCCTGAGGCTTACCAATTGATGACAGAAAGATGGCATTAACTTACAATGTACATGTACTATATATCCATCAAATGACAGAACTGTCTTCATTCTGATAGTTGCCACGCACTCTGCATTGAATATAGTCTACTCATATGCCTAGGAAACTCAGAAGAATTCCATTGTAAAGGCTCTTATTAAATGAGCAATTTAATTATCATTGTCAGAATGTACACACAAATATTATGACTTATTTTTCTAAAGCTATTACCTCTTGTTATATATTTATATAAAAACAAAGATGAGGTGACTTACCGAACGAAAGCGCTGGCAGGTCGATAGACACACAAACAAACACAAACATACACACAAAATTCAAGCTTTCGCAACAAACTGTTGCCTCATCAGGAAAGAGGGAAGGAGAGGGGAAGACGAAAGGAAGTGGGTTTTAAGGGAGAGGGTAAGGAGTCATTCCAATCCCGGGAGCGGAAAGACTTACCTTAGGGGGAAAAAAGGACAGGTATACACTTGCACACACGCACATATCCATCCACACATACAGACACAAGCAGACTCCACTCAGTGAGCTGTGAAAGTATTGTTTTCAGTGTGATTCAGCTTGCACTTGGTTTAGTAAAGTTACAGAAAATCTGAGTCCCCTAAACTGCTGCATTTGTGAAGAAACTCATTTTGATTCTTTGACTTCCTCCAGTGTAATTCATCATGAAATATGTCTGCTTGTGTCTGTATGTGTGGATGGATATGTGCGTGTGTGCAAGTGTATACCTGTCCTTTTTTCCCCCTAAGGTAAGTCTTTCCGTTCCCGGGATTGGAATGACTCCTTACCCTCTCCCTTAAAACCCACTTCCTTTCGTCTTCCCCTCTCCTTCCCTCTTTCTGATGAGGCAACAGTTTGTTGCGAAAGCTTGAATTTTGTGTGTATGTTTGTGTTTGTTTGTGTGTCTATCGACCTGCCAGCGCTTTCGTTCGGTAAGTCACCTCATCTTTGTTTTTATATAAAATTTTTCCCACGTGGAATGTTTCCTTCTATTATATTGTTATATATTTATATTGATAAAAATGACCAAGTGGACATAAAATACTGATTATCTGCAACAATTAAAAGCTACTGCCTCACTGAAATATGTTGTTTTCCTTTTCTTACTGTAGGACAAGATGTGATCAAACTTTTTGAGCTGAATCTGACCCAGAAGGGGTACTACAAGGGTTACCATATAAAAGTGAACCCAACAGCACTGAATGCATTTGCCACAGCAGCTTTTCGTTTTGGTCACAGCCTGGTGCAGCCAAGTCTTCTTCGTTGTGACAGTAGACATAGATTATTGCCTTTCAGTAAGTATTCCTTTTATTTTGTTTTATCGAAATAAGTAATACTAACAATTTTTAACTATTAATTAATTACAAAATTGATCTGGTAATTAAAAATCATTAGTTCCTCTGGCTATGAGGGCGCTTCTAGGTGAGTATTAAAATGTTGTACTGGTATGATAAGATTACCGATAAGAAATTTGTATGTCTGTAAAAAGATAAATGAGCAAAGCATATAACAACTTCCACCCTCATACCTTAGCAAAAGAGAGCAAAAGATCTTGCTGAGAACCTGAGACAATTCTGGTCCTACATAAAATTGCTAAGTAGGCTGAAGGTTTCTATCCAGTCACTTGTTGACCAGTTTTGCATGACAATAGAAGATAGAAAAAGGAAAGCTGAAGTTTTAAATTTCGTGTTCTGAAACCATTTGTGCACGAGGACTGTACAAACATACTGTTGTTTGCCTGTCTCACACAGAACCCCATATGGAGGACATAGTAATAGGTTCCTTGGCATAGAGGACCAACTAAAATAGTTGAAAACAAATAAATCACCAAGTCTGAATGCGATGCCAATTTGGTTTTACAGAGAGTACACTATGGCATTGGCCCCTTATTAGCTTGCATTTATCATGAACCTTCTGCTCAGCACAGATTCCCTAGCAAGTGGAGCAAAAGCACAGGTGATTCCTGTGTATAAGAAGGATAAAACAATGGACAAACAAAATTTCAGGACAGTTTCCTTAACATTGTTTTGCTGCAGAATCCTTGAACACAGTCCGAGTTTGAATATAATAAATTTCTTTGAGATGGAAAAGCTTCTGCCCATAAATCAGGATGGATTTAGAATGAATCACTCACGTGAAACTCAGGTTGCCCTTTTCTTACATGATACCCTGTGAACCATGGAAGAAGGGGAATAGGAAGACCTTTTTTTTTCTTTTTTTTTAGGGCGCACAACTTCAACGGTCATTAGCGCCCAGACTACGTGAGGAATGCACCGCGAGTCACAAGTTTAAAACAGCAACAAAACAGAAAACACGATAAAAGACAGACTGACAGGCATAGGATTAAAAAAGGAAAACAGCAGAATCAAATGTCCTTTGAGAGGGTTGTCAAATTGATAAAATGAAGAACGCGAGCAGCTGCTCGTGGGTCATCCGCTAAAATGGCTTCTACAGTACATGGCAGGCCAAGATCAAGACGCAGGGTGTTAAAATCCGGACAGACCGTTAAAATATGGCAGACCGTCAGCAATTGCCCACAGGGGCAGAACGGCGCCGGCGCAGCCGTCAGCAGATGGCGATGGCTGAACCGGCAGTGGCCAATTCGTAACCGGGCCAAAACGACCTCCTCCCGCCGAGAAGGGCGTGAGGAGGACGTCCAAGCCACGGGAAGAGGTTTCAGGGCCCGAAGTTTGTTGTCTGTGAGTGCAGCCCAATCGGCATGCCACTGCGATAAAATGCGCCGACAAATTTCCCTGCTACAATCGGACGAAGGGACACAACAAGATGCTGTCCGAGGCTGGAGGACCGCAGCCTTGGCCGCGGCATCTGCAGCTTCGTTCCCAGGGATACCGACATGGCCAGGAACCCACATAAAGCTAACCGGAGAACCGACGTCCACCAGCTGCCGAAGAGAGCGTTGGATCCGGTGCACGAAAGGGTGAACCGGGTACGGATCACTGAGGCTCTGGATAGCGCTCAGGGAATCTGAGCAGATGACATATGCAGAATGTCGGTGGCGGCAGATGTAAAGGACAGCCTGGTAGAGGGCAAAGAGCTCAGCTGTGAAGACCGAACAAAGGCCATGGAGCCGATATTTGAAACTTTGTGCCCCAACAATAAAGGAACATCCAACCCCGTCATTGGTCTTAGAGCCATCTGTATAAATGAAGGTCATATTAATGAACTTCGAACGAAGTTCGATAAAACGGGAGTGGTAGACTGAACCGGGGGTAACCTCCTTCGGGAGCGAGCAGAGGTCAAGGTGGACACAAACCTGAGCCTGGAGCCAAGGCGGCGTGTGGCTCTCGCCCACTCGAAAGGTTGCAGGGAGTGAAAAATTAAGGTGTTGAAGGAGGCGACGAAAGCGAATTCCAGGGGGTAGCAGGGCAGAGACATACAACCCGTATTGACTGTCGAGAGAGTCATCAAAAAAGGATCGATAAGACGGGTGGTCAGGCATTGCCAGTAGCCGACAGGCATACCGACAAAGCAGTACATCGCGCCAGTAGGTGAGTGGCAACTCACCAGCGTCAGCATGAAGACTCTCGACGGGACTAGTATAAAACGCTCCGATCGCAAGTCGTAAACCCCGATGTTGTATGGAGTTGAGGCGGCGTAAGATGGATGGCCGTGCAGAGGAGTATACGAAGCTCCCATAATCCAGCTTGGAGCGGACGATCGACCGATATAGACGAAGCAGGACGGTTCGATCCGCTCCCCACGACATACCACTGAGAACACGGAGGACATTTAAAGAACGGGTACAACGGGCAGCCAAATATGACACATGTGGAGACCAACTAAGTTTCCTGACAAATGTAAGACCTAAAAATTTTGTTGTCTCCACGAATGGGAGAGCAACGGGACCGAGTCGTAAGGACGGTGGGAGAAACTCTTTGTAGCGCCAGAAGTTAATACAGACCGTCTTCTCGGCAGAAAAACGGAAGCCATTGGCGACACTCCAGGAGTAAAGACGGTCAAGAGAACGCTGAAGACAGCGCTCCAGGAAACACGTACGCTGCGCGCTGCAATAGATGGTAAAATCGTCTACGAAAAGGGAGCCTGATACATCAGCTGGGAGGCAATCCATTATTGGATTGATCGCTATGGCGAAGAGAGCGACGCTCAAAACTGAGCCCTGTGGCACCCCATTCTCCTGGTGAAAGGTGTCTGACAGGACAGAACCCACACATACCCTGAACTGTCGATCCATTAAAAAGGAACGAATAAAAAGAGGGAGGCGACCGCGAAGGCCCCATGTATGCATGGTGCGGAGAATGTCCGCCCTCCAACAGGTGTCGTAAGCCTTCTCCAAATCAAAGAAAACAGCCGCGGTCGGGCGCTTCCGCAAGAAGTTATTCATAATGATGGTCGACAAGGTAACCAGATGGTCAACAGCAGAGCGGCGCCTACGAAATCCACATTGTACATTGGTAAGTAGGCGTCGAGACTCGAGCAGCCAAACCAACCGAGAGTTAACCATTCGCTCCATCACTTTACAGACACAGCTGGTAAGCGAGATGGGTCGATAACTGGAAGGCAAGTGCTTGTCCTTCCCCGGCTTAGGAATCGGGACAACAATAGACTCGCGCCAGCATGCGGGAACATGTCCCTCAATCCAGATGCGATTGTAAGTACGAAGAAGAAAACCTTTACCCGCAGGAGAAAGGTTCTTCAGCATCTGAATATGAATAGAATCAGGCCCTGGAGCGGAGGACCGTGATCGGCCAAGTGCGTTTTCGAGTTCCTGCATGGTGAATGGGGCATTATAACTTTCACGATTCGAGGAGCGGAAGTTAGGTGGCCTAGCCTCCTCTGCCTGTTTGCGGGGGAGGAAGGCAGGGTGGTGATGAGCGGAGCTCGAAACCTCGGCGAAAAAGCGGCCGAAGGCATTGGAGACATCCTCAGGGGCCACAAGGACGTCATTCGCGACCGTCAAGCCAGAAACTGGTGAGTGGACCTTAGTGCCAGATAGCCGGCGCAGGCTACCCCAGACAACAGAAGAAGGAGTAAAATTGTTGAAGGTGCTTGTGAAAGCAGCCCAGCTGGCCTTCTTGCTGTCTTTGATAACAAGACGACACTGAGCACGTAATCGTTTATAATTGATACAATTCGCCACTGTAGGGTGGCGTTTAAAGGTGCGTAAAGCACGTCGACGAGCACGTAAAGCGTCTCTACATGCTGCGGTCCACCAGGGGACCGGTACGCGACGTGGAGAAGAAGTAGGGTGAGGGATGGAATATTCAGCAGCAGCGAGAATGACTTCCGTGAGGTGTGCAACCTAACGATCACAGCTTGTGAAGGTTTGATCCTGAAAGGTCGCCCTGGAAGAGAAGAGCCCCCAGTCTGCCTTGGAGATGGTCCAACTAGAGGAGCACGGAGAGGGGGTATGCTGCAGGAGATGGATAACACACGGGAAGTGGTCGCTCGAATATGTATCAGAAAGTGCATACCACTCAAACCGGCGTGCAAGTTGGGGAGTACATATAGAGAGGTCTAAATGGGAATAGGTGTGAGATGTGTCCGAAAGAAAGGTAGGGGCACCAGTATTGAGGCAGACAAGATTGAGCTGGTTGAAAAGGTCTGCTAACAGGGAGCCCCTCGGGCAGGATGCTGGAGAGCCCCAAAGGGGATGGTGGGCATTGAAGTCTCCAGTTAACAAAAATGGTGCAGGTAGCTGAGCAATAAGTTGCATCATGTCTGCCCTGGTAACGGCAGATGACGATGGAGTGTAAACGGTACAAGTGGAAAATGTAAAAGTGGGGAGAGTAATGCAGATGGCTACTGCCTGCAGGCCGGTGTGCAACGTGATGGGATCGTAGTAAATATCATCCTGGACCAGCAACATAACCCCTCCATGGGCCGGGATACCTACCACAGGGGGTAGGTCAAAACGCACAGAGGTGTAGTGTGCCAAGGCAATTTGATCGCATGGGCGTAGCTTCGTTTCCTGGAGGGCTACGACGAGCGGACGGTGCAAGCAGAGTAGCAACGTCAAGTCCTCTCGGTTGGAGCGAATGCTGCGAATATTCCAGTGAATATGTGCCATCGTAAGAAGAAAAGGAAGACGAAAGAAGGGGTCACCTCGAAGGCCGCTGAGGGCCTGGCTTCGAGCGAGCACTGCCGCCGCTATCAGTAGGTGGACAGTCATCGTCCATTGGGTCTATAGGTTCATCGGCCATCTTGGGAAGATGGCCGGGAGGGGGAGCTTCCTCCACCGGTGAACGGCCAGATGTTCGGCTACCAGCGGTGCGGCCAGGCAAAACGGATGACGGCCTGGGGCGGCAACCGCTGGGTGACGCAGGAGAAGAAATGCGCCGTGGCGGAGAAGGAGAACTGTGCTTCCTATGCGCCTTCTTGGAAGGACGTTTGGTGGAAGTACCGGTCGAAGGCTGGGAGGTCGAGGTACGTAGGAAGTCTGCACGGGACGGTTCCTTCTTGAAGGCCCGTGCATCTGACTTCTGGGTCTTCGTCTTGGCAGAAGCTGATGAAGGTGCTTGCGTCTGAGGGGTGACGGGAGGAAGAGGAGACGTCGACCGGGTGATCTTAGCACTGGCCGAACGGACGACCGTGGTGCTGAAGGTCAGATCGCATGTCTGGGTTGCCACCTCCCTGGTAGTCCGAGGAGAGGCGAGGACAGTACTGTATTTCCCCGCTGGGAGCAGCGTGGGCTTCCTACTAGCCAATAGCTTGCGAGCAGCCGAGGTGGACACTTTCTCTTTGACCCGAATTTCTTGGATACAGCGTTCTTCCTTATAGACAGGACAGTCGCGCAAGGATGCGGCATGGTCACCCTGACAGTTCACACAATGAGGAGACGGAGGTGGACAGTCGCCCTCATGGGCATCCCTGCCACAAGTGACACATTTAGCTGCATTGGAACAAGACTGTCGAGTGTGATTGAAACGCTGACACTGGTAACAGCGAGTAGGTGTCGGGACATAGGGGCGAACAGAAATAACCTCATAGCCCGCCTTGATGCGCGATGGCAGCTTGACACTATCAAAGGTCAAGAAAAGAGTCCGCTCGGTACAAGGTCATTGTTGACCTTTTTCATGACCCTATGGACAGCCGTCACGCCCTGCTCAGCGAGGAATGATTGAATCTCCTCGTCTGTCAATCCGTCGAGGGAGCGAGTATAGACCACACCACGAGACGAATTCAAAGTTCGGTGAGCCTCCACCCGCACAGGGAACGTGTACAGGAGTGTGGCCCGAAGCAGTTTTTGTGCCTGAAAGGCGCTCTCAGTTTCTAGTAATAAGGTACCGTTACGCCACCTGGTACAAGATTTGACAGATCCGGCTATGGCATCTACACCCTTCTGGATAACGAAAGGGTTGACAGAGGAAAAATCCTTTCCATCCTCAGATCGAGAAACGACGAGGACCTGTGGGACAGGCGGTAGTACTTTTGTCACTGGTGGCTGGTCACGTTTCCGTTTTTGGGCAGAAGTCGAGACAGATGGAGTGAAATCCATTGCGGAGGAATCCCCCATGATTGCCAGCGTCTCCGATGGCGCACTCCTTCCTTGTGGGGACCCTCTCAGAGGGCACTCCCGCCTTAGGTGAATGTTTACACCTCAGGTCACACCTCCCGAGAAACAGACGGAGGGACCAATCGGCATGGTCAGAAGGTATCAGCTCAGGCAATCACCCCTCCCCGGGCCTGGCCTTTACCAGGGGGTACACACGTACCTTACATGTCTACCCAGGGCGGGGAATTACGCGTTACCCCGTCACCGGCTACGCGTGCGAATGCGTGGGTCGGCCTTCAGGCGCGCACAGGGAGGAAGGAAGAAGAGGAAAAAGGAGAGAGAGGGGGGGGGAGAGAGAGAGAGAGAGAGAGAGAGAGAGAGAGAGAGAGAGAGAGAGAGAGGACAGACTGTCTCAAACGCCGAGGCGGAGACCAGAGAAGGCAAGGAGAAGAAGGCAATGAGAAGGCAAGGAGAAGAAGGCAATGAGAAGGCAAGGAGAAGAAGGCAATGAGAAGGCAAGGAGAAGAAGCAATGAGAAGGCAAGGAGAAGAAGGCAATAAGAAGGCAAGGAGATTTTGCGGGGGAAAGAGTAAGGAAGACAGTGAGGTGGAGAAGAGCAAAGAAAGGAACCAACCAAAGGTAGGAAGAAACGAGAAGTGAAAAAGCAAGATGACCACAAATAGAGGTCGTGGAACCGTCTGTCTCCGGACGCAGGCGCTAACTACCCCCGTGAGGGGGAGGGACTCCTTTTAGTCGCCTCTTACGACAGGCAGGAATACCTCGGGCCTATTCTAATCCCCGGACCCGCAGGGTAGGGGGGGGGGAATAGGAAGAGTCCATAGTCTCACCTTTCCAGGAAACATTTGATACTGTGGCCCAGTGCAGACTGTTGATGAAGTTATGAGCATATGGAATAAGTTTCCAGATATGCAAGTGGCTCAAAGACATCTTAAGTAATAGAACCCAGTTCGTTATCCTCAAAGATGACTGTTCATCAGAGTCAAGGGTATCATCAGGAGTGCCCCAGGGAAGTGTGATAGAATTTCTCTTATTCTCTAGATATACGAATGATCTGATGGATGGGGCAAGCAGAATCTGCAACTGTTTTCTGATGGTGCTATGGTGTATGGAGAGGTGTTGTGGGTGACTGTAGGAAGATAAAAGATAATTTCTAGTTAGTAGTAGTAGTAGTAGTAGTAGTAGAGTAGTAGGTATGATGAATGAAAGCTTGCTCTAAATGTAGAAAAATGTAAGATAGTGCAGGTGAATAGGAAAAAGAATCTCATAATGTACAAATACAACATTAGCTGAGTGCTGTTTGAAACAGTCACACTGATTCAGTACTTAGGCATAATGTTTCAAAGCAATATGAAATGAAATACTACAGCATTCGCCACAGAGATAACTTCAAACTTCCAACACATAATTTAAAACTTTATGCCCAAACACCAGAGTATATGGTGTTAAAAATGTTCAGTAAAATAAAAGTCAGTAATATATTTAAAATGGAGATTAGTTCACAGAAAAGATTGCTCTACTCTTCTGGTGGAAATGTCTTGTTTTTCTGTTGATGAATTCATTGAGGACCGCTTCACAGTCTGAACACAGGGATTGTATTACATGTATTATTTTATGTATGTGTGTAACTTAGAAATGTAAAATATAATGTAAACTTTTGTATTTATCTCAAAAAAGTGAAAAAAGTTTCTTTTGTAAACCTTGATATGTCACCTGTACATCAAATCAAATGATTTGAAAATTGTACGTAATGAGATGAATAAACCACATATCACATTACACAAATGAGAACATGTGGATGATAGCAGGGAAAGTGATGGTCAACTTTGGTTTATTGGGTGAATGTTAGGAAAGTGTAGCTCATCTATAGAGGAGACCAGAGAAGGTGAATGGTTCACTCTGGTTCACTGGGAGAATGTTAGGAAAGTGTAGCTCATCTATAAAGGAGACTGCATATAGAACACTAGTGCAACCTGCTCTTGTGTACTGCTTGAGTGTTTGGGATCCCTATCAGATCAAATTCAAGGAAGGAATTGAAGCAATTCAGAGGCAGACTGACAGATTTGTAACCAGTAGGTTCCATAAAAAAAAATGGCTCAAATGGCTCTGAGCACTATGGGACTCAACTGCTGAGGTCATTAGTCCCCTAGAACTTAGAACTAGTTAAACCTAACTAACCTAAGGACATCACAAACATCCATGCCCGAGGCAGGATTTGAACCTGCGACCGTAGCGGTCTTGCGGTTCCAGACTGCAGCGCCTTTAACCGCACAGCCACTTCAGCCGGCTTAGGTTCCATCAACACGTGGGTATTATGGAGATGTTTCAAGGACTCAAATGGGGACCCCTGGAGGGAAAATGACTTTTTGTGAAACACAGTGGAAGAAATTTAATGAACCAATATTTGAAGCTGACTGCACAAGAATTGCGTGCCACCAGTGCACATTTCATGTAAGGACCATGAAGATAAGAGAAATTGGAGCTTATATGGAGGCACACAGACAGTCGTTTTATCCCCACTCTGTTTGCATGTGGAGCAGAAAAGAAAATGACTAGTATTGGTACAAGGAACCCTCCATCATGCACCATATAATGGCATGTGGAATATGTATGTATGTAGCTGCAGAAGCTATCTTTGTAAACAGTCATGATTTTAAGGTGTATTTACTGACAGGTTTCAATATTTTGTAACAACACTCAACCATAAAACTGGAGATAAGCAAACCATTTATTTTTACAGACATATTTTAAGAGATTTTTGAGAAACTGGACTATATCTAGTATTGACCCACTGTTGTGAGCAGAACATGTTAACTGCCTCTGGTTTGACTTTAGTATAGGGTTCTTCACTTATAGACACATACAAGGTGTGAGAAAAGACTTCCATGGAGAGCTAAACAGAACAGTTTGATCCTAGTGATATATTCTATGACCTTATCAAAGCCTTAGATTGTACAGACTGTGAAATTCTACTTGATAAACTAAAATGTTATGGCTTTAGTGGCATCTATGTCCGCCCCTGGTAGCTGAGTGGTCAGCGTGACAGAATGTCAATCCTAAGAGCCCAGGTTCAATTCCCAGCTGGGTCGGAGATTTTCTCCACTCAGGGACTGGGTGTTTTGTTGTCCTACTCATCATCATTTCATCACAATTGATGAGCAAGTCACTGAAGTGGCATCAAATCGAAAGACTTGCACCCGGCGAACAGTCTACCTGACGGGGAGACCCTAGTCACATGACATTTACATTTTTAGTGGACTCCATCTAGGATGGATGAAATCTCACATTCATAGCAGAAAGCAGTGTTCCACAACGACAGACTGTGCCACAGGTATGAAAATAACATCAAAATTAAGGAACATAGCACTGGCATCCCACAAGAATCTGTATTAGATCCACTCTTGTTCTTAATACAAGTAAGGTATCTTCCAGTGACTTAGGATGACTATTCAAAAACAGTAATGCTTGCTGATGACACAGGTGAATTAACCCATTGACTTACCAATATTTTTCCCCATAGTCAACCCTACATTTACTATTTGAATTTACAAAAATCAGCATTTTTGTCTTATTCCCCATAGTCAACCCTATATTTACTATTTGAATTTACAAAAATCAGCATTTTTGTCTTACACACCTTTGTCAAAATAATATAATTTTTTGACAGAAATTCTTTATCAATCTATCCTTGGCATTTATCAAACCAATGACGAGTGAAGATAATACTGTTTTAGAAGTTTTTGTTGGTGTGGTATACCCAAAAAAATACAGTTTTATGCAGTGCCACTTAACATTTCTCACACTCATACCTTGTTTATTTTTCTCCTTCCATGCTTTGCAAACTACACAAGTTCTGGAGGGCATTTTCTTGATGGAATTGACCTAACAAAAACAGAAAAATATTGCTTGTAACTCACAAAATGTCAGAAGAAATTGAACGTGTTGTACACCACTGAACAGACTGATTTTTCAGTTTTCCAATGATATATAACATGTCATGCCATGTCTGTTAATGGAGAAAAAGAAACACTAAGAAAGAGCTATAGCTGCTCAGCCTGTCTCACAGCTGGCAATGTAACAATGGACTTGAAACCTGTGACCAGCTGTGAGCTGGCTGTATAAGCCAGTGGGTTAATCAAGGACCCAAATTCAGTCTTATCAGACACCAGATACAGAACATACCTAGCATTGGTTCATGGCAAAAATTTGAAGACCTGAACCTTCCTGGCAGATTAAATCTTTGTGCCAGCCTAGAACTCAAAGCTGGGACCTTTGCCTTTTATGGGCAAGGTCTCTACCAACTAAGCAGTCCCACAGATATTCAGGAGAACTTCTGTGAAATTTGCGAGATAGAAGATGAGGTACTGGGAGCAGCAGGACTGTGATGGTGGGTCAAGAGTCTCCTTGGATAGCTTAGTTGGTAGAGCACCTATCACGAGAGGCAAAGGTCCAAGTTTGAGTCCTAGTCTGCCACACACTTTTAATCTGCCAGGAAGTTCTACAAAAGAGTGTGTTAAAAACAGTACAATGTGTGAGGGTAAGTGATACATGCAGGAGCCCCAATGGTGTTATCCTTACAATATCTCAGACTTAGACTTCATTCCTCTAGTGGTAAGTAGCAAATCAGGCTACAAGTTTCAACCAGCAAACTAGATCAGGTGCCAGGTTTCCAGCTTCCTCTCAGTTCATAACCATGCACTGAAGTTTCTTTGCAAAAGTTTGTTTCCAGTTATTATGAGGTCTTCCTCTACTTCTGTGTGCATCTGTTGGTTTCCACAACAGTGCACAGCACAAGCTCCACTGCAGAGCAAAAATTCATTCTGTAGTTTAAAACTTAACCTCACAAAGATTTATATTATGCAGTTTTAAACAAGTAAGAAACACTTACTAGCACCAGAAGCAGTCATTAATGGTAATACACTAAAAGAAACACACTATGTAAAATTCTGTGGACTCCAACAGGATAACGTGTTAAAATGGCCTCAACACATATATAAACTAATCAAAAAGACCAGATCAGCACATTTTGCTTTTAGAAATATCTTTTGTTAGATTACTGGATTATTTTACATACTTTTACTCCCAGTTATGTTTTGAAATTAGCTTCTGGGGCAAAGCATGTAAAGCAAATTAAGTTTCCAGCTCATTAAAGGAGTTTTCTGAAAACTAGCAAGATTTTTTGTGGATCTGTCAATGACTCTACTATTTGGTGATGTCTCCTTTACCCCTAAATTATTTATATTCTATTTCAAATTTCCTTACCATACATAAAAAAGTATATTATAATTTCACAGTACAGTCTGTTGTTGCACAGATTACAGATAAAGTAGAAACAGATCAGTAATATATTATACTACAATTTATGCTGTTAAGTAAATAACCTCACATCTTGCAGAGGTGTATTTAAGGTTCTTGGAATTTCTACAGTCAGATCTCAGTACACTATCTCATTACTGTTCTGTGTAGCTGCCAGTAAAACTCAGTTTCAGCTGAACTGTGAGCCACACAATCTCAATACAAGATGAAAATGATATTCATGCAGATAATGTCTTCTAGTCCAGGGTTTAGAGTGAAGATAATTCTATACTCTCATGCAAAGGTATTCAACAAGCTCTCACCTAACAAAAAGCAAGAAATTAGGAATCCTCATCAATTAAAAAGAAAATTAAAAACATTTATCATTGGCCACTTTTTATGCAAATTATCTGATTATTTAGATACAAAGATTGAAAATCCAGTTAGTTACATGGCAAGTTGCATAATAAGTAGTTATGTATTGTAAATAGGTCTCTGATGGTACAAATGTAGGTAACTGTTTTCTTTTCTGTGAAGCATCTTCAATACTAGTAAAACATTTTTGAAGTTCAAACATTTATTCACTGTGTTTACGATTTATTGCTCTTTTGCACCAGCCTCAGATGATGCTTCATTCAGTTGTTTGTTTGATTCTAGCTGATGTCTCTTTAATTAGCTCAGTGACTGCATGTCCAGACGATAGTGTTCGCAACCTCACTGCTATGGTGGGTTGCCGGCAGGCATGCAGCAGCCATGCCCGGCACAAAAGTTTACCTGCGCTGGCTGTTGAAATGCCCTTGGTCCAACTCTGAATTCTACAGTGACCCTTGATGATCTGTCAGTGATGTATCTGGTGTCAGTAGTCGTGTGGTTGGTTGATGTCCTCCCTACCAGCCTGGCAGGTTTCATCACCTGGAGATGTCCAGGTGTTGAACAGGAAAGTGGACTTCAAGAAGCCCAACTGCTGGCTTCTGTATTGAAATTCAGTGCTAATAGCACTCTGTGAGTGGTCTTGTTGGAAGACAGTCAGTTTACGTATCAGTCTATGATAGGTCATGAGCTGTGTGAAGCTCATCAGGTGAAAACTGTCACCTTGAATACATCTTTGGCTAGTTCATTGACTGTGCTGAAGAGTCTGGGATATACATTCACTACAGTGTCATAATCATACAATTCAGTGATATTGCTGTGAATGCCATGCTCCCAGTGACTCACTGATGTGAGCTGGAAAACTGAAGTATTTAAAGAGAACTAGTATGAGGCTATATTGAATGGCTTGGTTCATAATGACCACATTTCCCATCTTTATTGTGCCATATTCAGGTAGCAAGCTGTTAACTGCTGTATCAGGTCCTTGCTATGTGTTCTTGTGTAAGACACAGTTTCTCACACCATGACTTACAAGAAAATAAACATCCTTCTCTCTCTTCCCTTGGTTCTATGTCAAAGACTTCTTTTGCTGAATGCATACTTCTCACTCGGCGGAGGTGGCATAATGCATTGCAGGCATGACCCATTTGCAATGTGCTGGTATGCTTCCTGCTTCAGCCAGCGTCTTTGGCTTAACTTGATATTGCCCATAGCAATTCGAATAAGTTTTAATAAACGTTTATAATTTCCTGCTCATTATTATTCTATGCCATAACACTATTTAACATAACTGTTTTCCAAAGCATTGGATTTGTCACTAACTAACAAAATCACATGTATCTGGTGCAATCGTTATAACATTGTTATGCTACATTGTGATGGTTTATTGTTCATGCAGTGTATACATTCAGTCCACATCCCTGAAGATTCTTCTTGATGGTATCTGTAGATCACAATGAATGAATGAGTGAATGAATAAATGAATGAATAGATGGATGCAGAATTACATATTTAGAGTAATGAGAGTTAAGGAGAATGTGTGTCTCAGAGAGCATACTTACAGTTATTCATGTTGCTTCTAAGGTATTGCAAGTCATCTACTTATGCACTTTATTACTATACAAACTTTGTGATGAAATCCCAAAATATTTCCTACTATTTAACAACAATTTGCAGGAGACAGAACACACAAGTTTTTTTTCAATAAGTAGTAAATAGATGGACTTCACATTGTTCATTTTATTGAAGCCTTGCTATTTCAAGTTAAGATTTCAGTTTGCTGAATAATACAAAAGTTTTAAGTATTATCTTTGGTTAAGTTTCTTCTTTCATTCACAAGTTCTAGATCAGTTACTAAATTTCCCCAACACTTACACAGCAACCTAACACAAAACTAAATTTAATCGGTAAACAGTTTTGAACATTATCAAAGGACAATGAGCTATGGAAGAAGAAGAAAATAAAAGAATTGAATATGTCACACAGAGAAAGAAGTTTCTTAGAACGCAAGGTTAAAAAGAGGTTACAACCAGACTGTAAGTAAAGTGAAATAAGTAGGCTGCAGATAATGTTTGAAATAATGATAAATTAATGAAACACCATTGAAGAGAAGACAAAGAGCAGAGGCAAAGAAAAAACTAGTCTGGAGGAAAGACTACAAGGAAAAAGAGAGAGGCAGAAATCTGTGGTGAATAAATAAATGCAAGGGGGGGGGGGGGGGGGGGTGTAGAGAGAGCGCATTATAAAGAAGCATAAATTCAAGAATAGAAAGTACAAGAGGATTTTAACACAATTCAAAAGTGGGGTGGGGGATGGAAATAACAAGAATCAAGCATGTGATGCGAAACAGATTGCCACCTACGCAGATCTGAAAGGTCAGTGTTGAAGAGGACTTTCAGTGTATCATGAGTGTGGAGCAATTATCATATGAGAGTGGTTTGAAAAGTTCTCAGAATCACTATGAGAAGTCAGAGCTAACGCAACGAGTTGCTCATGTGATATTCATTGGACTGTTGCCTGTAAACAGGTGCCACATCAGTGCTCTTGGAAGAGAACTGTGGTGGTGACATGACTCTGTTTTTGTTCCCATGTAACGATTTGCAAATATGGAAAAAAATTGAGATTCGAGCAGTGATTAAGTACTTCGTAAAGAAAGGTATGAAAGCATAGAACATTCGTGCCAATTTCCAGAATACCCTGATGGACTCTGCTCCTTCATAGTCAACTGTTTCCAAGTGAACAAATGAATTTAAATTTGGTTGGGAGAGCTTTGATGATGATCCATGCAGTGATCGGCCAAGATGTGTCACTGCTCATTGCAATGTTGTTGTTGTTGTGGTCTTCAGTCCTGAGACTGGTTTGATGCAGCTCTCCATGCTACTCTATCCTGTGCAAGCTTCTTCATCTCCCAGTACCTACTGCAACCTACATCCTTCTGAATCTGCTTAGTGTATTGATCTCTTGGTCTCCCTCTATGATTTTTACCCTCCACACTGCCCTCCAATGCTAAATTTGTGATCCCTTGATGCCTCAAAACATGTCCTACCAACCGATCCCTTCTTCTAGTCAAGTTGTGCCACAAACTTCTCTTCTCCCCAATCCTATTCAATACCTCCTCATTAGTTACGTGATCTACCCACCTTATCTTCAGCATTCTTCTGTAGCACCACATTTCGAAAGCTTCTATTATCTTCTTGTCCAAACTGGTTATCGTCCATGTTTCACTTCCATACATGGCTACACTCCATAGAAATACTTTCAGAAACGACTTCCTGACAATTTCTCTTCTTCAGAAACGATTTCCTTGCCATTGCCAGTCTACATTTTATGTCCTCTCTACATCGACCATCATCAGTTATTTTACTCCCTAAATAGCAAAACTCCTTTACTACTTTAAGTGTCTCATTACCTAATCTAATCCCCTCAGCATCACCCGATTTCATTTGACTACATTCCATTATCCTCGTTTTGCTTTTGTTGATGTTCATCTTATATCCTCCTTTCAAGACACTGTCCATTCCGTTCAACTGCTCTTCCAAGTCCTTTGCTGTCTCTGACAGAATTACAATGTCATCGGCGAACCTCAAAGTTTTTACTTCTTCTCCATGAATTTTAATACCTACTCCGAATTTTTCTTTTGTTTCCTTTACTGCTTGCTCAATATACAGATTGAATAACATCGGGGAGAGGCTACAACCCTGTCTCACTCCTTTCCCAACCACTGCTTCCCTTTCATGCCCCTCGACTCTTATAACTGCCATATGGTTTCTGTACAAATTGTAAATAGCCTTTCGCTCCCTGTATTTTACCCCTGCCACCTTCAGAATTTGAAAGAGAGTATTCCAGTTAACGTTGTCAAAAGCTTTCTCTAAGTCTACAAATGCTAGAAACGTAGGTTTGCCTTTTCTTAATCTTTCTTCTAAGATAAGTCGTAAGGTTAGTATTGCCTCACGTGTTCCAACATTTCTACGGAATCCAAACTGATCTTCCCCGAGGTCCGCTTCTACTAGTTTTTCCATTCATCTGTAAAGAATTCGCGTTAGTATTTTGCAGCTGTGACTTATTAAACTGATAGTTCGGTAATTTTCACATCTGTCAACACCTGCTTTCTTTGGGATTGGAATTATTATATTTTTCTTGAAGTTTGTGGGTATTTCGCCTGTCTCATACATCTTGCTCACCAGATGGTAGAGTTTTGTCATGACTGGCTGTCCCAAGGCCATCAGTAGTTCTAATGGAATGTTGTCTACTCCCGAGGCCTTGTTTCAACTCAGGTCTTTCAGTGCTCTGTCAAACTCTTCACGCAGTATCTTATCTCCCATTTCAACTTCATCTACATCCTCTTCCATTTCCATAATATTGTCCTCAAGTACATCGCCCTTGTATAAACCCTCTATATACTCCTTCCACCTTTCTGCCTTCCCTTCTTTGCTTAGAACTGAGTTGCCATCTAAGCTCTTGATATTCATACAAGTGGTTCTCTTCTCTCCAAAGGTCTCTTTAATTTTCCTGTAGGCAGTATCTATCTTACCTCTAGTGAGACAAGCCTCTACATCCTTACATTTGTCCTCTAGCCATCCCTGCTTAGCCATTTTGCACTTCCTGTCGATCTCATTTTTGAGACGTTTGTATTCCTTTTTGCCTGTTTCATTTACTGCATTTTTATATTTTCTCCTTTCATCAATTAAATTCAATATTTCTTCTGTTACCCAAGGATTTCTATTAGCCCTCGTCTTTTTACCTACTTGATCCTCTGCTGCCTTCACTACTTCATCCCTCAGACCTACCCATTCTTCTTCTACTGTGTTTCTTTCCCCCATCCCTGTCAATTGTTCCCTTATGCTCTCCCTGAAACTCTCTACAACCTCTGGTTCTTTCAGTTTATCCAGGTCCCATCTCCTTAAATTCCCACCTTTTTGCAGTTTCTTCAGTTTCAATCTGCAGTTCATAACCAATATATTGTGGTCAGAATCCACATCTGCCCCTGGAACTGTCTTACAGTTTAAAACCTGGTTCCTAAATCTCTGTCTTACCATTACATAATCTATCTGATACCTTTTACTATCTCCAGGATTCTTCCAGGTATACAACCTTCTTTTATGATTCTTGAACCAAGTGTTAGCTATGATTAAGTTATGCTCTGTGCAAAATTCTACAAGGCGGCTTCCTCTTTCATTTCTTCCCCCCCATCCATATTCACCTCCTATGTTTCCTTCTCTCCCTTTTCCTACTGACGAATTCCAGTCACCCATGACTATTAAATTTTCGTCTCCTCTCACTACCTGAATAATTTCTTTTATCTCGTCATACATTTCATCAATTTCTTCATCATATGCAGAGCTAGTTGGCATATAAACTTGTACTACTGTAGTAGGCATGGGCTTTGTGTCTATCTTGGCCACAATAATGCGTTCACTATGCTGTTTGTAGTAGCTAACCCGCACTCCTATTTTTTTATTCATTATTAAACCTACTCCTGCATTACCCCTATTTGATTTTGTATTTATAACCCTGTAATCACCTGACCAAAAGTCTTGTTCCTCCTGCCACCGAACTTCACTAATTCCCACTATATCTAACTTTAACCTATCCATTTCCCTTTTTAAATTTTCTAACCTACCTGCCCGATTAAGGGATCTGACATTCCACGCTCCGATCCGTAGAACGCCAGTTTTCTTTCTCCTGATAATGACGTCCTCTTGAGTAGTCCCCACCCGGAGATCCGAATGGGGGACTATTTTACCTCCGGAATATTTTACCCAAGAGGACGCCATCATCATTTAATCATACAGTAAAGCTGCATGTCCTCAGGAAAAATTACGGCTGTAGTTTCCCCTTGCTTTCAGCCGTTCGCAGTACCAGCACAGCAAGGCCGTTTTGGTTAATGTTACAAGGCCAGATCAGTCAATCATCCAGACTCTTGCCCCTGCAACTACTGAAAAGGCTGCTGCCCCTCTTCAGGAACCACATGTTTGTCTGGCCTCTCAACAGATACCCCTCCGTTGTGGTTGCACCTACGGTACGGCCATCAGTATCGCTGAGGCACGCAAGCCTCCCCACCAACGGCAAGGTCCATGGTTCATGGGGGGGGGTGCTCATTGCAAAAGTACACAAAATTGATGATCACCGATTGGAAGTGTGTGAAATTATGCATGCTTGTCACCTGAAAGGATATTTCACATTTTAACTGAAGAATTAGAAATGAAAAAATTATCTGCAAGATGGGTGCCACGACTCTTGATGCTGGATCAAAAACGCATGAGAATGGACATGTCGGAACAATGTTTGGCCTGTTTTACGAGAAACAAACAAGATTTTTAGCACCAGTTTGTGACCACAGATGGAACTTGGGTGCACTACTATGCCCCAGAGACTAAACAACAGTCAAAGCAGTGGAAACATGCTGATTCTCCGTTGCCAAAGAAAGCAAATAAAATTCCTTTGGCATGAACGGTCATGGCATCAATGTTCTTGGATGCAAAAGAGATTTTGCCTCCTGGGCAAATTGCAATAAAAGATATGTGAAAAAAGGCCAGGTTTAGCAAGGAAGAAAGTCATCTTCCATCAAGACAATGCTAGCCCACACACGTGCCATCACCATTGCAAAATTACGCGAACTAAGATATGAATTGTTGGCACACCCGCCTTTTTCACCTGATATGGCTCCATCAGACTTCCACCTCTTCCCAAAACTTAAAATTTTTCTTGGTAGACGAAGATTCACGTCAAATGAAGAACTGATAGCCAGAGTTGACAACTATTTTGCAGGCCTAGAGATGGGATTAAGGTACTGGAACATCATTGGACCAAGTGCATTAATCTACAAGAAGACTACATTGAAAATTTTTTTAAAAATTCAGTGATGTAAGTACTTTTTTTTTCTATTCTGTTCTGAGAACTTTTCAAACCACCCTCGTAGTTGTTACTATTGCTTTCTAGAACATATATTTCAGAGGAGTAATTTGTGTTACTAATGTGTATTATCTGCCTATAACTATGCATTCTCAGATAAGGTTTCTGGTCATACCAGAAAGTTGATTGAGCTTGTCCAAGATATGATTGCTTTCATGGTAAAAAGATGAAGTTGAAGCACTGGTATTAGGAATGTGCATGAGACATATTTAACTCTGACAGTATTTGGAACAAGAGCCAGAGATCACTGAACAACCATTCCCCAACTAAGACTCACAATAGTGGTCATAAATTGAGTGGACAACAAAAAGCTACATTGACAATAGAAGGAAAAGGGTAGATTGCTGTTCACCATAACAATGATACACTGAGTTGCAGACAGGCACAACAAAGAGGCTGTTACACATTCAGATTTCAGTCAAGGGCCTTATTCAGACCTGTCTGAGCTGCCAGTGATGGCAATCGTGTATGTGTGAGGTGCGCTTGCTTGTGTAAATGAGTGTGTGGGTGTTTCCTTTTCTGAAGAAGACTTGGGCTGAAAGCTAAATGTGTAACAGTCTTTTCGTTGTGCCTATCTGCAACTCAACATGTCATCTTTTTCCTTATATTGTCAGTAGTCCAACCTGGAGTTTCCAATGTTTGAAAAAGCTACAATGGTTGATACTGAAAGCATCTTCGAAGAGAATTCATATCTGGGTACGACAGCACAACATTATCTGTCATCACTAGTTTTTATTTTCATTTTTAGTTGGTTGTTCTATTGGCTATCATGTAAACTGAGTTTGTCTTCTTTGAAGTATTACAAATATCTTCTTTCCAATCCATTCATCTCTCTTTTTTTTTTTCTTTCAAAGATTGCATACATTTTTGATATTGTGCTCTTCTACATGTTATATTTACATTTCAAAATGAATAAAGTTGGATGTATGCTATTAGCAAATGTGCTTGAAGTCAGGCAACACTGGCAGGCTCCTAGAAAAATGCTGAGTTATCTCAGACTTTCTGAAGAAACGAAGGAAGGCTACAGCAGAGAATGTGAGCAAGTCTGTCAAAGTCCAGATTAAGAAAGACCTCTGTTTACCATGGAGATTCATCTTAAACTTATACAGACATTATCTGCCATAATATTTGTCTGTCTTCTAAGACATTTTTACTGTGTACCTATTGAAAGAGGAATGTCAGTGCCAACTGCTCAAACTGATTAATTCATATCTAATTATTATTTTGTTATTAGGTAAACCATGATGTGCATTCTCTGTGTAGTGTTAATAGCACCCCTAGAGGTGTTTTGTAAAAGTGATATGTTTATCTAATTAAATTACTCAAATGGAGATGAAAGAAAATATCTTCTTACATAATGCAAATTTATAGTATTTTAAATTCTGAACCTGTTCCTCCAAATAAGGATAGCTTTCCTGTAATTTTTATGAAAAATAAAAATGATAGTTTGAGCTTTACAAATCTTTACAGATGCATCACTACATGAAGAACTTACGGTTCCAACAGATATTTATAACACAGGATCAGTGGATCAATTATTACTTGGTATGTGTGTTCAACCTGCTCAGAAGAGGGATGAATACATCACAGAACAACTTACAAATCATCTTTTCCAGACACCATGTATGTATAACACATTATGAAAAGTTTACATATCTTGGTAATTTTTAATTTATTTTTGTCTCACCCAAAAAAATAAATGTTGGCCTAAATAAAGGACAACAAACAGTGATCATGAAGAAAACTACGCTTGCTGAAGTAACAGGCTAAAAGTATTAGTTTTCAGAATCAGATTTTTTTTTTTTTCCATTTTTTTTTTTTTTTTTTTTTTTTTTTCCATGTGGCAAAGAAAGGGAAGGGATTCCACTACTTTTCCTTTACTATCTTGAAGCTATATCTTATTTCTTGACCCCTTTTTATGTCTGCCTGTTTTTGTGATGGGGACCTGCTCATAAACAGGTAGCGTCTTCCTACCATTCTTTGAGAGTGCATTAGTCCTCATCTATAACACTTAGGATATTGCTGTTTTATGTCAATGCTGAATGGCATTAGATTAAGCAGTAGTATAAACTATATTTATTTATCTACAACAGTTTAATTACTACAGTGATATGATTACATGATAAATTTTGAAGACATGTTTAATTTTCAGCACCATTATCTGGGATGTGTGCCTAAAATCACTCAAACTGTCTCCAACTTCTACAAACATCAATAGAATTATGTTACACCTAATATGATATGGTTTAGAGTATAATGCACGCAATTATTGATGGTCATTCTTAAAGAAAATAATAATTATATGAAATAGTTTCTATAATTCCTCAGACATACTCCAAACTATAAAATGTGGAGCATAAAATAGTGCTATGAATGTTGGGAGAGGCCTGACACACTTTGAGTCATATTAAATATATGATGTCACAGATAATGGTACCGAAAACTTAACATGTCTTCAGATTTCATCAATAAACAAACTGTTGTAGTAATTAAATTATTACAGACAAATAAATACAATTTATACTACTGCTTGATATAGCACCATTCAATGTTGGCGTAAAACAGCGACACCCAAAGTGTTATAGAACAAGAGTAATGCATGCTGAAAGTATTGGATGAAAACGATACCTGTTCACTGGCAGGTTTCTGGCGTTACTACTTACTACTAGTGTATGTCTTCATTAATACAGTTACTAGGCTTGTTGTTTAGGACTTTTCCCATTTGCAATGTATATGTCTCTGCTAAATGCTAGACCAGTAAATTCAACATACAGAAATATTCAGTCTAACATCTCATTATCAGTTTCTTCAGATATGAACTTCAATTTTCTGTTGCTTACTGTCTTAGCTGATCTAGATTGTTCTTCACTTTGTTGAATATGACAGCATATGCCCCTGTATTTGATTTTATTGTTCAGTTGATTGACACAAACACTAAATCTCATCATTAATTGCAGTTTTTTCATCTTCATATCACCAAATTACAAGGTTATTTCAGGACAGCTATTCTCATGACATGAAATTTGGGTTGCATTTTTATAGCTTATCATTATGGAATGGATCTGGCAGCACTCAACATACAAAGAGGTCGTGACCATGGCCTTCCACCATACAACAGCTGGAGAACTCGTTGTGGATTACAGTCATTCTCTGACTGGGACCAGCTTCTCAAAGTCATGTCTCCTGAAACAGTGGTGAAACTTAGAAAGGTTTACAGGTAATGTTTCTTATTTCAAGTAGTTTTAAAATTTAATATAAAGTGTCTTTTTGTCTCTGCCTCATCGAACACTGAGGAACTGCACATATGACCAGTATTATAATGAGTAATGCTGAAAGGAATACAAACAATTTTATAGTTCAAAACAGTCACTTTCCGTACAGTGGAGTTGTTTGTATGTAACTTCTGTGCTGTTTCATCAGAGATACAATAAAATTTGGCAGGCATTTGCACATTGACATGAAGTGCTTTTGCAAGTGTGACATTAGAGAACTGTCATTGCACAAGCAGAGAGACTGGATTCTGAAAATAGTAACATTATTGTAGCCTTAAGAAATTGGAGCATTTTCTTATAATTCCTTATCCTCAGTAACAGAATATGTTGTAGTTACAGTCTGATAATTTCAGAATAAAAACTGTATATGATGGCAGAGATTGCAATACAATATATCCAACAAATAACTGAGAACATTGGGTGCAACTTTGTATGTTGGGGGCAATTACTACTCTGAGATGAAGAGGCTGCACAGGAGCAGTATTCATTATTGGGATGCAACAAATCAGTCAGAAGATTTGACAAGTAGCCACCACCAAGCTCCAACCCCCCCCCCCCCCCCCCTCTCAAACTGACCTAGTGCTTGAACTCTAATAACCAAAATATTGATGGGCTATTAAAATTTTACCCTTTTTTCTTCTTCCCTTCCTTCAGCGCACGCTTCTTTATGAAGTGAAAATTTAAATTTTAATAAGCAGCAGCAAAAAAAATTGTTTAAGTTACAGCTTACAATTCAACTGAGATGTGTTGAGAATATTAGTTTCATTGAATGTTGCATATGAAAGACAGGGGACCAAATTCTAGTCTCAGTCTAAGATTGTTTAATTTGCCATTTTGGTTCACAAATCATTTATGATAGAATACAATTTCTGTTTTGTTTTATGATTCAGGTTGGCATTTGTTAGTGGACTACAAAGAAAATCATTCGTCTGTTAGTTTTGACAATTTACTTTCCTACATGAAAGGGAATAGTGCAACATAAAATCTGATTTGAAGTTGTCTCTCAAAATTATATAGTACCAGCAAGAGTTTGAACAACATTTTGTCACCAGAATGAAATGTTTACTCTGCAGCAGAGTGTGCACTGATATGAAACTTACTGGCAGATTAAAACTGTGTGCCGAACCGAGACTCAAACTTGGGAACTTCGCCTCTTACTGGCAACTGCTCACACACATCCCCACAGCTTCAATTCCACCAGTACCCGGTCTCCTACCTACCAAACTTCACAGAAGCTCTTCTGCAAACCAAGCAGGATTAGCACTCCTAGAAGACAGGATATTGTGGAGACATGGCTTAGCCACAGCCTGGGGGATGCTTGCAGAATGAAATTTTTCACTCTTCAGTGGAGTGTGCACTGATATGAAACTTCCAGGCAGATTAAAGTGGTGTGCCACATTGAGACTCGAACTTGGGACCTTTGCATTTCTACTAACTGAGCTACCCATGCATGACTCACAACCTGTCCCCACAGCTTTCGTTCCTCCAGTGTTTCATCTGCTACCTTCCAAACTTCACAGAATCTCTACTGCAGACCTTGCAGAACTAGCACTCCTTGAAGCAGCTCGGTGAGTAGAGCACTTGCCCACAAAAGGCAAAGGTCCTGAGTTCGAGTCTCAATCCACCACACAGTTTTAATTGGCCAGGAAATTTCATATCAGCACACACCCCAATGCAGAGTGAAAATTTCATTCCAGAAACATCCCCCAGGCTGTGGCTAAGCCATGTCTCCACAATATTCTTTCTTTCAGGAATGCTAGTTATGCAATGTTTGCAGAAGAGCTTCTGTGAAGTTTGGATGGAAGGAGACAAGGTACTGGCAGAATTGAAGCTGTGAGGACAGGTCGTGAGTCATGCTTGAGTAACTCCTTTGGTGGAGCACTTGGCCGCGAAAGCAAAGGTCCCGAGTTTGAGTCTTGGTCCAACACACAACTTTAATCAGCCACTTTTAACATTTTGTCACTTTTATAAAGTCATCTTAAAGATTTTTTAAAGTTGTTATTGCCAAATTGGTCACTGTTCAGTTCAAATTATGTTTCATGACTTTTGCCACACTTTTGCTTTGCTAGGAGGCCATACATAGGAGACCTTACAGATCTGGCCTGGAGTTCTGTAGTTGAAACTACATTTACACTTCCAACAACTCCATTTATGAAACATCACATATTTTTGGGAGTGTGCTATCAATCATTGTACAGAGTAAACGCAGAGAGGTCAATGCCATATCAGCATCAGCACTAAGAAAATGTGCTCTTTAGGACAATTCCTTACTTATCTGCCACCCAGACTTTGCATAAAGTATATATTGTTGACTATGTCAGTCTGCTGCATTTCTTTGTTAAATTAGCACTCTCTCTCTCTCTCTCTCTCTCTCTCTCTCTCTCTCTCTCTCCCTCTCCACTGAGGTGAGGTATTAAATTTCATGGGATATTGATATGCACATAGATCTACAGTGGCAGTATTGCATACACAAAGCACATTTGTGGAGCTGTCATTTGTACTCAGGTGATTCATGTGAAAAGATGTCCAATGTGATTATGGCCACATGACGGGAATTAACAGGCTTTGAATGTGGAATGGCAGTTGGAGCTAGACACATAGGACATTCCAATTCAGAAATTATTAGGGAATTGAATATTCTGAGATACCCAGTGTCAAGAGTGTGCCAAGAATACCAAATTTCAGGCATTATCTCTCACCACGGGCAATGCTGTGGCCAATGGCCTTCACTTAACAACTGAGAGCAGCTGTGTTTCTGTAGAGTTGTCAGTCATAACAGACAAGCAACACTGCATGAAACAACCACAGAAATCAATGTGTAATGTAGGACAAACATATCCATTAGGACAGTGTGGCAAAATTTGATGTTAATTGCCTGTGGCAGCAGACGATGGACGCAAGTGCCTTTGCTAACAGCACGACATCGCATGCAGTGCCTCTCCTGGGCTCGTGACCGTACTGGTTGGATCCTAGATGACTGGAAAACCGTGGCCTTGTCAGATGAGTCCCAGTTTCAGTTGGTAAGAGCTGATGATAGAGTTTGAGTATGGCACAGACCTACAAAGCCAAGGTGTCAACAAGGCACTGTGCAAGCTGGTGGTGGCTCCATAATGGTGTGGGCTGTGTTTACATGGAATGGACTGGGTCCTGGTTACGTTTGGAAACCTTCATAGACTTTGTGTTCACAAACAAAGAACATTCTGGGCAGTTTGAGTGACTGATCTGTCTACCCAGATCACCTGACATGCATCCCATCAAACATTTATGGGAAATAATTGAGAGGTCAGTTTATGCACAAAATCCTGCACCAGCAACACCTTCACAATTGCAGACAGCTATAGAAGCAGCACAGCTCAATGTTTTTGCAGGGGACTTCCAATGACTTTTTGAGTCCATGCCACATTGAGTTGCTGTAATATGCCCTGCAAAAGGAAGTCCAACACAATATTAGGAGATATCCCATGAATTCTGTGACCTCAGCACAGATCTCTTATGACAAATGAAGTATATTGTCAAAAAGCAATAACTACATAAAACATGGTAGACTAAACAGATGCTTATGTTCCAGTGATACAGATGATATAGACCTGTTTGCTGGTGGCATGGCAGAGAAACCAGTTTATGGTGGTCTAGTGGGACCAACATTTGCATGCATTATTGCTCAACAGTTCAGTAATTTGCGTAAAGGTCAGTGAAAAATATATTTTTCAGCAATTTTTTGTGACAACAGACTCTCAAAAACGTCTAAATTGGCTATTAGCACAAATATGTACAAATATTTTCAAACATTCTAAGCCAAGCAAGTAAATGTGCAATGTAAAACTACAATGCATTTTTAAATGAACAATAAGTAGATGTTCAGCAAATTCATACAATGGTGAACATCATACAAAACATTTTTAATCACAGCCAAACAGCTTATTTTAAGACTTTTTTAAACTCATATTTTTGTAGTGATATTTTAACTATTAGTGATATGTAAACCTGTGTTGGACAGGAGATTAACGAACATGTTCATAACCAAGTTACACACTTCTTTCAACAATAAAAATGAAATACTTATTTTATTCCTGTGTTTTAAGGTGAACAAATGTGTACTATAAATGCCCTTCAGTTCCTTTCATTTAACAGCAAGATAATACAAATGAAGAATCATTGTTTTGTCTGTGTTTCGCTTTTTGTAGATATGTGTTGCCAGTCAAATTTGAGTTACTACAACATTGACTGTGTTATTTTAGGTGATAGATTTTGGTATGAGAATGGAGGATTTGATTCATCACTCACACTGCCACAGCTGCAACAGATACGGCATGTAACATTAGCTCGTGTTCTCTGTGATAACCTTGATACAATTGATACAGTGCAGCCTTTTGTCTTTCTGGCAGCTGACAATGATCGGTAAGTAATACTTTGCCAATGAAACATTTGATCTAGACTCTGAGATTTCTTGTATGTCAATAAATCACAGAAAACTATTAATCATTAAATTACTTTCAAGATAAGATGACTGAAATTTTTATTTTGTATCTTCTTCTACTTCACAAATATACACCTTGACATCACTTGCATTAACAAAAGAATATTTTGTGATAACTGCTATAACTGCACCATCATTTCTGCAAATCCATAATGTTAGAGTTCAGAGTTTGATGTAATAGCTATGAATAGAATGGAAGAGGTACAAGAACTAATGGACAACTGGAATAGCGCCAATAGATGGATGAGCAAATTATGAACACATCCATGAACATATCAAAAGAAACAGAGAGCAGCAAAATATGAATAAATAAAAATAGAAAAAAATGCAATACTTCATCAACACGAAGCAAAGATTGTTGTTTTTTTCACTTATATTCATAAATGAGACGCCAAAATTAAGAAGTAATCAGCAGTTAATGTCTGCCTGAGGATGATTATCAAAGGAAAATAATTATCTGCTGCAAAGCTCAAAATATTTCTCAACACAAGTAGGTCACTACAAACTGAAACGCAGAACACAGTTTGAAAGACAACAAAATTTTATTCCACATGATAGTCTACTACAAACTGGACTGGCTGCAAATTATTTTTTCCATAACCAGCTGGCTTGGATCCATCACATTGCTGAGTTGAAAATGCAACAAACCCCTCCATTACTCCCAGTGCTTGTTTTTAAGGTGAATTATACAGTAATAATTAACTGTGTGTGTGTGTGTGTTTCCATTTTTATTTTTATCTTGTGTCCACAGTCTGCAGCTCACAAATCCAGCTATTTTTGATTCTTACAAACTGAAAGGTAGCACAGAATTCATACAGGCTGAATATGATGCCAATATGACTTCAGAGTACAATTTGGCAAAGTAACTGTAACTGCCTTCCCATGTGACATTACGTATAAAATGAATCTAAAAACAAAGATGATGTGACTTACCAAACAAAAGCGCTGGTAGGATGATAAGACACACAAATAAACACAAATATACACACAAAATTCAAGCTTTCGCAACCAATGGTTGCTTCATCAGGAAAGAGGGAAAGAAAGGGAAAGACCAAAGGATGTGGGTTTTAAGGGAGAGGGTAAGGAGTCATTCCAATCCCGGGAGCGGAAAGACTTACCTTAGGGGGGAAAAAAGGACAGGTATACACTCGCGCGCGCACACACACACATCCATCTGCACATACACAGACACAAGCAGACATTTGTAAAGGCAAAGAGTTTGGCCACACCATTTATACTGCCTGTTTTGGCTCTAAAATATCTTGTCATTTACATAATTATATAAAAAGTGATGAACATGGTACAAAATTATAAATTATGGCATATACTTTGATGGTAGTATTTTGAAAAATTGGTGAATGAAATCTGAACTTCTTATATTATGTGAAACCACTTTCCTTATGGAGGTATTGCTGGGCCATCCATCTTGAATCTTTCATTTGGTACATGTTAAAATTACAGTATTTCACATTTTCCTAAAACAGCTCTTTTTTGGCTTTGTTGAATAAATCACCCAGTGTAGAACAAAAATATTGTTATTAAACTATTTCATTAAATATGGCAAACATAAGTTTCAAATGAGTACAAAAAAGTTAAGTCATGCAAAAAAATTACATACTTGAATGCTGTTTGTTGGATAAGCGGAGTTGTTAACATTACTCAGTACTGCTACATTTCATCCATCATCTATCCATGAACTGTCTCTTGTTCTCTTCAGTCAAGGATGACTTAGAGCTTAGCAGATCTCTTGTCTAGCACTTTTTTTTTTTAAATGTGTTATGTAATGACAAATAAATTATCCATATAGCTGCAGAATAGTGCAAGGAACACCAGTGGGCCATACAGCTCTTATGACATACTAATTCCCTGTTTCAGAGCATGGTCATTGAGTATGATGGCATTATTTTGCTTACTCGCATTTCTACACAGTGGGGCAGTGCTGTAAAAAGTCTGAGGAAATGTACACTAATAATTCAGGATAGCAAATACTAATTGACAACACATAGGCCAGTCAACCACCCAAAGCCAGTTACGTATCAAGTGGCAGCATCCGATGATGCAAAAACTTAATTTAGGTCACCATGTACCATCACTTATAACTTCAACTAAGCTGACAAAATAGACCCTTATATTCACAACATATCAGTTCTTCAGATCAGTTGTTATTGATTCAGGATTTTTGTAAAGTTTGGAAATATTCCTCTAACTTGACTTTTTATCATCCATGAGATTTAAAACATTGCATATATAGATATATAGCACTGGCTGTTGATTTCTGGCTTCTGGAGGCATGCTACGAGTTAATACATCAGTGGTGAATAATTTTTCAATCACTTTAGTTTATTGTAAAAAACTACATATAGTTCATCTACATTTATACTCCGCAAGCCACCCAACGGTGTGTGGCGGAGGGCACTTTACATGCCACTGTCATTACCTCCCTTTTCTGTTCCAGTCGCGTATGGTTCGCAAGAAGAACGACTGTCTGAAAGCCTCTGCGCGCGCTCGAATATCTCTAATTTTACATTCGTGATCTCCTCGGGAGGTATAAGTAGGGGGAAGCAATATATTAGATACCTCATCCAGAAACGCACCCTCTCGAAACCTGGCGAGTAAGCTACACTGCGATGCAGAGCGCCTCTCTTGCAGAGTCTGCCACTTGAGTTTGCTAACCATCTCCGTAACGCTATCACGGACCAAATAACCCTGTGACGAAACCCGATCTGGTACGGATCCCACACTGATGAGCAATACTCAAGTATAGGTCGAAGGAGTGTTTTGTAAGCCACCTCCTTTGTTGATGGACTACATTTTCTAAGGACTCTCCCAATGACTCTCAACCTGGTACCCGCCTACCAACAATTAATTTTATATGATCATTCCACTTCAAATCGTTCCGCACGCATACTCCCAGATATTTTACAGAAGTAACTGCTAGCAGTGTTTGTTCCGCTATCATATAATCATACAATAAAGGATCCTTCTTTCTATGTATTCGCAATACATTACATTTGTCTATGTTAAGGGTCAGTTGCCACTCCTTGCACCAAGTGCCTATCCGCTGCAGATCTTCCTGCATTTCGCTACAATTATCTAATGCTGCAACTTCTCTGTATACTACAGCATCATCCGCGAAAAGCCGCATGGAACTTCCGACACTATCTACTAGGTCATTTATATATACTGTGAAAAGCAATGGTCCCATAACACTCCCCTGTGGCAGGCCAGAGGTTACGTCAGTAGACGTCTCTCCATTGATAACAACATGCTGTGTTCTGCCTGCTAAAAACTCATCAATCCAGCCACACAGCTGGTCTGATATTCCGTAGGCTCTTACTTTGTTTATCAGGCGACAGTGCGGAACTGTATCGAATGCCTTCCGGAAGTCAAGGAAAATAGCATCTACCTGGGAGCCTGTATCTAATATTTTCTGGGTCTCATGAACAAATAAAGCGAGTTGGGTCTCACACGATCACTGTTTCCGGAATCCATGTTGATTCCTACAGAGTAGATTCTGGGTTTCCAAAAAGACATGATACGCGAGAAAAAAACATGTTCTAAAATTCTACAACAGATCGACGTCAGAGATATAGGTCTATAGGTTTTCGTATCTGCTCGACGACCCTTCTTGAAGACTGGGACTACCTGTGCTCTTTTCCAATCATTTGGAACCTTCCGTTCCTCTAGAGACTTGCGGTACACGGATGTTAGAAGGAGGGCAAATTCTTTCGCGTACTCTGTGTAGAGTCGAATTAGTATCCCGTCAGGTCCAGTGGACTTTCCTCTGTTGAGTGATTCCAGTTGCTTTTCTATTCCTTGGACACTTATTTCGATGTCAGCCATTTTTTCGTTTGTGTGAGGATTTAGAGAAGGAACTGCAGTGCGTTCTTCCTCTGTGGAACAGCTTTGCAAAAAGGTGTTTAGTATTTCAGCTTTACGCGTGTCATCCTCTGTTTCGAGCCACTTACTGATTTAACGTAAGACCAGAACTTCCTAGGATTTTCTGTCAAGTCGGTACATAGAATTTTACTTTTGAATTCACTGAATGCTTCACGCATAGCCCTCCTTACACTAACTTTGACATCATTTAGCTTCTGTTTGTCTGAGAGGTTTTGGCTGCGTTTACACTTGGAGTGAAGCTCTCTTTGCTTTCGCAGTAGTTTCCTAACTTTGTTGTTGAACCACGGTGGGTTTTTCCTGTCCCTCACAGTTTTACTCGGCACGTACCTGTCTAAAATGCATTTTACGATTGCCTTGAACTTTTTCCATAAACACTCAACATTGTCAGTGTCGGAACAGAAATTTTTGTTTTGATCTGTTAGGTAGTCTGAAATCTGCCTTCTATTACTCTTGCTCAACAGATAAACCCTCCTCCCTTTTTTTATATTCCTATTAACTTCCATACTCAGGGATGCTGCAATGGCCTTATGATCACCAATTCCCTGTTCTGCACTTACAGAGTCGAAAAGTTCGGGTCTGTTTGTTATCAGTAGGTCCAAGATGTTATCTCCACAAGTTGGTTCTCTGTTTAATTGCTCGAGGTAATTTTCGGATAGTGCACTCAGTATAATGTCACTCGATGCTCTGTCCCTACCACCCGTCCTAAACATCTGAGTGTCCCAGTCTATATCTGGTAAATTGAAATCTCCACCTAAGACTATAACATGCTGAGAAAATTTATGTGAAACGTATTCCAAATTTTCTCTCAGTTGTTCTGCCACTAATGCTGCTGAGTCGGGAGGTCGGTAAAAGGAGCCAATTATTAACCTAGCTCGGTTGTTGAGTGTAACCTCCACCCATAATAATTTACAGGAACTATCCACTTCGACTTCACTACAGGATAAACTACTACTAACAGCGACAAACACGCCACAACCGTTCGCATACAATCTATCCTTTCTAAACACCGTCTGTGCCTTTGTAAAAATTTCGGCAGAATTTATCTCTGGCTTCAGCCAGCTTTCTGTACCTATAACGATTTCAGCTTCAGTGCTTTCTATCAGCGCTTGAAGTTCCGGTACTTTACCAATGCAGCTTCGACAGTTTACAATTACAATACCGATTGCTGCTTGATCCCCGCATGTCCTGACTTTGCCCCGCACCCTTGAGGCTGCTGCCCTTTCTGTACTTGCCCAAGGCCATCTAATCTAAAAAACTGCCCAGTCCATGCCACACAACCCCTGCTACCCGTGTAGCCACTTGCTGCGTGTAGTGGGCTCCTGACCTATCCAGCGGAACCCGAAACCCCACCACCCTATGGCGCAAGTCGAGGAATCTGCAGCCCACATGGTCACAGAACCGTCAGCCTCTGATTCAGACCCTCCACTCGGCTCTGTACCAAAGGTCTGCAGTCAGTCCTGTTGACGATGCCGCAGATGGTGAGCTATGCTTTCATCCCGCTAGCGAGGCTGGAAGTCTTCACCAAATCAGATAGCCGCCAGAAGCCAGAGAGGATTTCCTCCGATCCATAGCGACACACATCATTGGTGCCGACATGAGCGACCACCTGCAGATGAGTGCACCCTGTACCCTTCATGGCATCCGAAGGACCCTTTCCACATCTGGAATGACTCGTCCCCGGTATGCACTTATGAGGGAGACCTTTTTTCTTGAATCTAGTCAAGCTTGTATATGTAATCCATTCTAATAACACTGAAAAATGGTAGTCAAAGTAATTGGGCAGTAATTACACACATTATCTTTCTCTCCATCTTTCTGACAGGAACCCTGATACTTTTCATCAACATTATATGGTAAGAAAGTCAACATACACAACGGATAGGTTTCGCTCACAAAATTTATGTAGTGTTTTAAAACGGACTAGTGTAATTGAAATATTGTTTGCTATTGAAATTTATATCATTCTACTTGAAGTATGAGGAGTGATGGAATAAGAATACAAAGTTTAAACCCACTATTAAATATGTAAGAAACACAGAATTTTAAGTACAAATTTCACATTTACAACACAGACAAATTGCATGAAGAAGAAATTATTTGTTAGTAAACATATATGATAATAAACTTCAGAAAGTTTTGGGAAAATCCAATTCTGTAACTTATTTTGACGACAAAACATTAACTTTTATACTGACCTGTTCAAGTGCAATAACTATAAATGTATGGTACTTACAACTTCAGCAATTTAGTACAATTTAATGATTGTTTTATAAAATTTTCAGTTCATTGAATAACTCACTTTTTCTTCAGTTAACAAAATCATTATGTGAGCCTTTTGTAATTTCTGTTCTTTTACAGGAACAGACATGTACCTTGCCATAGTTGGCATATCCCGAAGTTGGATCTCTCACCATGGAGGGAGCATAACAAGAATGATAATTATGCAGAAGAAGAATACACTCTTGAACTTCCCATCCGTCGACCTGATGACAACTCATACCTCAAACCTCCCAAGAATGGCAATAATTACTACAGTACAGATTTGGACAAGTATAATTCACCCAATCATACAGAGACACAAGGATACACTCCTGCAAATCATTTAAAACCAGGCAGCATGCAAAGTCCAAATTATTCTACCACACAGGAAAAATATGGTTCTCCTACAGATGGAGGAGAGATCCTATCAAATTTTAACAAAAAACCTGAAGAACACTATCATCAGCCCAATATCAAGCCCAATGAAGAGCCTTCATTGCATACACAAAGTCACAGAAATCCTATACAGGTAATTCCTGTTTATCACTATACAACCACACACAGTGCTAATCCTGACGACAAAATTTCATCAGGTCACATTCACCCTTCTCATATATCCCTACTGAACACTGTAAACCATGCTGGAGATAGTAATACTGAGAGCAATGGGTTACCATTCCCTGGCAATTTCTATGTATCTTCAAAACTTGATGAAGAGCTGTTCACTACTTCTATGACATCTCAACAGAAAGAACACGTGTACAATAATACAAAACCAATTAAATATTCCGTACTGCATCACACAATTTCAGAAGGAACTTCAAAAATGGTTACTGGAAGCAATTCATTTCAAGAATCCAATTTAGAAAACTCTCAGTCAAGTCCTCTTAAATTACTCTTATCTACTACACAGACAGGCCAACGATACAGTTTTAAAAATAACAGTTTCTTACCTCTAACATCAGGTCCTGAAAAGCCATACATAGAAGATTCATCCCTTCATACGAAAGGAACTGATTGTGGCCAAAACAGTGCTGCTGATATAGAAACTGATCACAAAGAGACTAATAAGAGTGAAGTACAGAACCGCATTACACATAATTTAACTACGCAGAACATTCCATCTACAGAAAAAGAGACAGCCACACTAGGAGAAGATTCTACAAGAACCACACTTTTGAAATCTAAAGACCCCTTACTCAGCTTAGCAAGAAAGGAAACAGAACTTCCTAGCAGCAGGTTAGTACTATATTTGTCACCGTTATTCAGCTTCTTACACATATTTTAAGTAAATTTTGTGGAAAAGTTAGTTGTTGACCATATGATGTGATATCTGGTTAACAATTGAATTCTTACAGGTAATTAAAGAAAGGTTTAGATGGGTGAATAGGATATTGCCACTGTTTTTTATGACACAGAAACTATTCTTATCACAGATTATCCTGTAGTGAATAAAACAATAACTACTAAAAAATTTCACACATCATGTGGACCAGCTAGGTGAGAGAACATTATAAGCAGCAGCCTGGTTGGTGAAAAAGAGACAGAGATAGGAAACATCTTTCATCATCAGGACAAGACACAAAGGTGCTTTGGAAATGGGTAAAGCTGGGAGATTTTACATACAAATAACTGATATGTCCATTCGGTTCAACAGTTTAGCTTCTACTGATTTCACCTATTCCCACATACATGGAAATTTGTGACAGGATTACAGTAGACGGATATTTTTCAGACACATACAGTTTAAATACAATCTACTCACTGGAAAAAAGTTTTGACAACGTTCATCAAGCTAAAAGGGACCTCTTGTACATAGTATACAGTCATAGTTAACATAATTGGCTGTTGGTTCCATATGGTAGGCATCTATTACCATGTTTGAAACAGTGATGAAGTTATCTGAAACTTCATTATGAATGCTTGCCATTCAAAAGTTATCAGCTAAGTGTACAGTACAAGTGACATTGTATACTATGAACTATATCTTAATCATTTGTTGTTGTTCCATATTACTATCGCAAATGTTACCTAAAAGGGAACTTTGTTGAAAACTAAGTGTGTTCCCCTATTCTTTACACGTACAACGAAAGCTTTTGGAAGCTCAATAACCGAATCCATCTTCTTCTATACCTAAATGTGAAAGAACTAAATGCTTCTAAACAGTATGACAGAGATAGATAAGTTGTGTGCAGAGGGACAAATCTGAAATGACTTCATAACTTTTTTCTTTTATTGCATTAACACCACACCTGTTACTTGACAGGTTAATAAAATGCTCATTATGCTATCTGATTGCAGAGAGATCCTTAAAATGCCATAATCATTTAAAATTTTGTTTTTTCAATGCTGATACAGGTTGGGGGATCTTTGTCCAGAACATCTGCAGCAGGAATTTACTGGTGAGATCCCACTACCAGCCAGTGATCCACTGTCACTACAGGAGTTCCCTCAACCTTTGCAAGAAAATTATGATATGGTAGAGGAGGAGTCAAGTGCACATGGATCCTGAAAACAGTGCATTTTCCTAATTTTTACTATCATCATGAAGTGAAATTCACCACAACATATCTGTACATATCACTTGACTGATCTCACATTTTCAGAAAAATAAACTGGATCTTTGCAGATAGATGGATAGTACAGTATGTGTCAAGGCTGTGAAATTTTTTAATTTATATCAATATTTGTCCACCACAATTGTAATAGTTCATATTGTCAGCTGTTTCAACACACAGTAATCATAATTGAGACAATCAGCCATATTAAACGCATAACTTACATTGAAAAAAACTGAGGCACTGAGTAATCATACATTGTCCAATATATGTAAAAAAAATTGCAAGCTACTATTGCAATGGATCAAAGCAAAAACAAATATTATTACAGAACTGGTATCCATTATTAACTGCATAATCTGTGGCTTAAAAGACCTTCATATGACAGACACAAAATATTCAGTAATGACAGAAAAGTTTTTACTAGACATCTTGATACACTGTCTTCTCTGTACCTACTGTTTGCAGAAACAAGAGCAGGGGAAAATAATCTTATAATATCAGAAAAGGGATTTGATGACCTTGATGTTTCAGTCAGTGTTAAAAGAAAGCAAACCTGAAGAACGCAAATAAAGAAGAGAGTCAGTACATAGATAGATTAAAATAGCAGACTGGAATGTATGTACGTAAAAAAAAGTCAAATGAAGTTTTTACTGTTGTACTGTTCAGTCCAAAGAGGGATTGATGCTATGCTGTCCAAGCCTTTTCATTTCTGTTTAACTACTGCAACCAATATCCTTCCGAATTTGCTTGTTGTATTAATCTCTTGGTCTCTTTCTACAAGTTTTGGCTCCCACACATTCCTCCAGTACTAAATTGGTGATCCCTTGATGCTTCAGGATGTGTCCTACCAACCAGTCACTCTTTTAGTCATGCTGTGATACAAATTTCTTTTCTTCCCAATTCTGTTCAGTACTTCCTCATTATTTACATGATGTACCCATCTTTTTGTAGCACCACATTTCAAAAGCTTCTATTCTCTTCCTGACTGAACTGTTTGTCACTCTAGTTTCACTTCCATACAAGTCTACACTCTAGACAAATACTTCCAGAAAAGACTTCCTAACACTTAAATCTCCATTCAGTATCAACAAATTTCCCTTAATTTTATATACACTCTACTTCAACCATCATCAGTTATTCTGCTGCCCAAATAACAAAACTCATCTACTACTTTAAGTGTCTCATTTCCTAATCTAGTTCCCTCAGATTCACCTGATTTAATTCGACTACATTCCATTATCACTGTTTTGCTTTTGTTGATGTTTATCTTATATCCTCCTTTCAAGATGCTATCCATCATCTTCATTTACATCCTCTTCCCTCTCTATAATATTACCTTCAAGTTTATTTCCTTTGTATAGCCCTTCTATATATTCCTTCCATCTATCAGTTTCCTCTTCTTTGCTTAATACTTATTTCCCATCTGAACTCTTGATATTCATACAGCTGCTTCTCTTTTCTTTAAAGGCCTCTTTAATTTTCCTATAGGCAGTATTTATCTTTCAATGAATATGAGTAGCAGAGAAAAATTGTATTACACTAATCAAAGTACGAAAAACAGCATGAGTATTTAATAGTTAGTAAAAAAATGTCTTGCGCTTCGAACCACAGTTATTTGATGCACTTAATTATTGTAGGTGATGCAATAAAATGTCTGAATCAGGTAAAAGGTGTCTCCCACATGTACCTCTTTGACGTTATATCTGCATTTTTTTCACACTTATGGAACTGACTTCAAAGTTCACAGCAATTTTATTCTCAGGTCAGTGAAAACCTAGCAGCTCTTGATTCTCTATGTTTTTTGCATGGCCAACTTGAACTCCCCACTTGCCTGTTACATCTCTGGTAACTAGTCACAATGGTTTGAGCACTCCAGTTCCAATTTCTGTTTTATGTTCTAGATTTATGACTAGTTAATCAGTTGATGAATTGATCCTTTGTTGTTGTTTAATGCATTTTCCCCTACTTTCTTGTTTCTGGCCACACATATATTCAGAATACAATAATAACTATTTGCGATATGCATTTACTTAAGCTGATATTACTACAAAATATGTTATCTGTTTATACAAATACAGTGTTTCAAATCAAGTGCAACTTTGTGATCAACTTGATGGTTTTTTATTAGCCAAGTTGGCTAAAAATATGTCCGCTCTGTAAGTACTGAATTAATCTAATGGCAACAAATGGAAATCACAAGTAAATTTTCTCACAAATTCTAGTTCAAAGGTAAGAAGTTATTGCTTGTTTTGTTAATCAGCATTTGGATCACCAACAACTATAGCAACATGGGACATTCCACAACTATAAGAAGAGTCCAGTGAAAACATGAGAGACCCAATGATAAAACTACAGGTATGCAAATAGCCATAAATATTAGATCAACCAAAAACAAGGAGACTTTGTCAGATTACTCATGTAAAAATAAGATAAGTTTGTATCAACATCAGTCTTGAAATGTTTATTTCCCTCATTATGAGACTGTCACACACAGTGTATCAACTGAATAGTTCTCACATCAAAATTGAATATGGGCTGGAGTAATCAGGCATAATTAATGGCATCTCACATGCTTCCCTTATTGTGCAAGAAAGGATACCTCCCTCATCATTGACATTAGCCTACTCACAGAACACACTGAATCCCAATGAGTTTTCAATCAGGAGACCGTAGAAGTCAAGGAACTTGTTCAAGTCTGCCCATCCACTGATCAACCTACCGTGCACTAAGTCACACTTGATCACACACAAAGGAATATACAGATATGCCACCTTACATCTTCCAATACAAATCATCCACATAAACAGTTAATGTGTTGTGTGCTACACTAGGTCACAAACTTTCAAGAAGGAACTCCCCCCCCCCCCCCCCCCCCCACCAGCAGCTGTAACGGACAGTCTCACAATTTGGAAACAAAGCATTTCCGGACCCATGTTTATCTCAACTTTCTCTTGCTTTTATGTGAGGAATAAAACACCTACATATCATCCATTACATTTCATACAACTTACATGATAGTTGATCAGAAGCCACTTCATTAAGTCTACCCATTTAAATTTTTGCAGTCAACAAAATTATTTGCTGTAAAATTTTCTATGGCAGTTCTTAAAACTCACATTTTCTATCATTTCATGCAAATGGCAGGATGATTATTTTAAACAGGACCATGGTAGATTCCTCCTCCATTCTTATCTACCTCCACCTTCAAATGCCTCAGTGTTGATAGGACATTAAACCTTCCACACACTTCACTATAACCAGTAACATTATTCAGTGGCACGATAAATGAGCAACTGATAATAGTGAACTGAAATATGTGATTAACACTAGCAAAATTTCATGACCTTGGTACTGACGATATGACAAATGACATCATTATGCAAAATTATAGTGGTACACGACCTTACTGACTATCAGAAATAAATGAAATGTAACAATATAAGGAAAAGAATAGTTGCTACTCACCATATAGCGGAGATCCTGAATCGTAGAAAAGCACAAGAAGAAGACTGTCAGAAAGTTAGCTTTCGGCTAACAATGCCTTTATCAAAAGTAAACACACACACACACACACACACACACACACACACAAAAAAAAACTCTGTACAACCAACAAAATTCAGTTCGAGGCAATTGTTGAATAAAATAGGTAACATCAAAGACTTCATAATTATCAATGTTTTCAAGAAGGTGAGTGACAGTGATACAGGATATTAACTGACAATAAAGCAGACCGGCTGGGATTTCTCGATTCTTCTGTCTCAGTGCCTTATAGTTATGAAAAACCTTTTGTGGTGGGCAAATAACTAATTATTATATTTGTATCACTTTGTACAGTATATAATACTGAATGGTGTAAATAACTTTATTAGTAAGAATGGCATGGAAATAGAACTACTCAACCAATATTGTAAAAACTGTTTTAAGTTCATAGTTTATCAAATAAAATGTTAAATTATAATTAAGAGTGTCTACTTAAACCTGTATCCCCTTATTTACCTCGCATGCCCAAAGTAGTAGTACCTTTAAGTTGAAAAATTTCAAGTCTTTTCCATCTACGTGCTACTACACATTATAAATTAAAGTCATCACCCACGTTTTTCTATCTGCATGTTATGACCAATATTCATAGTTGTTATATGGATTTTGATACAATTTTCATTGATAGATAGCTTCATTTATGAGGAATTTTCGTGTGTATAGTTGATTGTTTATAGAAATGGTAAGTGTGTAATAAGTGTTTTGTTACTTGCACCATATTTAATTGGCTTTTGGAGTGATATCTCGTGGTAATGATGAGAGCTACAAGTTGGTCAGCTAGAGAGGAGGCAGTATCTGACAGGAAATCAGCAAATGACAGCTGTAGTTCCAGAGAGCACCAAAATTTGACTACAATCTCCACATATAATAAAATAAAGTCTCCCGTCGTGTTTTTGTGTCTTATGTGAAGGATAATCTCATGAACTACTGTAGGGATTTTGGTATGGTCTTCATTAATAAACTGATTCCTGAGTAGGGTTTGTGTATATCAGTTCATATTGCATACAAGTCATCCAGTCACAGATACTTAAGATACCAGAGCAAAGCTGGGACAGGTCGCTAGTACATACATATTTATGTGGATATCTTTTTTCTTTAGATGCTGTACACTGTACTTTCAAGTTAGGAACAGTTCTGGTACTTGCTGACCTTGTATAGTACACTAATGATCCAAATTTATGCTTACAAAGGTCTGTGATGGTACTCTACATGTGAGCTTTCTTTATTAGTTGTAAAGCTGTTGTTCTGATCCCAGTCTCTTGAAATTTTGTTAGCACATAACTGAGAATGTGTGTGTGTGTGTATGTGTGTGTGTGTGTGTGTGTGTGTGTGCGCGCGCGCGCGCACCACCCCATTATACAGCTATGTTATGACCTGTATCAAGACTGGCGGAACTCATCATAGAAGTCTAAATGGAAGATGGTCAATTCTGTTTAGAGACCTTTCAGTAGTCTTAGGATTTCCTATCATACTATTTGTGATCACCTTCATGAGATTTCTTCATGTGTTGATTGTTCCACCAGATGCATTCCCTTCACATAAAGGCACACTTGGTTGAGCTAAATTAGTAGTTGCTTACTGTAAGAGGACCTGCAAACAGTGAGATAGTGTCTCATTCACAAATGGCTCTTGAAGAGCAATTCTTGAGATCCATCCAACTGGTATGCCACAGGGACACATTACAACTCTGCCACCTATGTCTACATCTGTATTCTGCAAGGCACTGAATCTTAGGTCAACCATATGTGTCACAGGAAGTTGTGAGGATGAGATAAGAAGGCAGCTCACACTAAGGTGAGTAGCTATGAAGAGGCTCACCAATATAGAGCACAGCAGAGAGATTATGAACAGTACGAAGATCTAGCTTGTTGAAACACTCAAGTTTTTGGTGGTTTTTATGGTTGTGAAATATGGATCCTTAAGGCAGAGGCAAGCATGCACTGACACCCTTGAGCCTTGGTGCTGGCATATGATGCTGCACATAAAACTGCCGAAATAAAAACTGTGCCCATTGTTAAGCTAAGTAATATCTTCAGGCACCTTTCTTCTCATGTCAAACAAGAAATTCGTCAGTTTTTGACCACATCATATGAAGAGATGGAGAAAATTCAGAAAAACAACCACGGAAGGAAAGATCGAGGGCATTAGACTGAAAGGGGATAGAAGCAAGCACATGGAAGATCTCTTATTCACCTCTTAAGCAGGCACTAGGAGAAGCTGGTAACCGTTAGGGGTGGCAACGTTATGTTCATGGGTTCACGTCACACAGCAGTAAGTACGACAACTTGTTGTGGTGGTGACTATGACAATGTGACACCCGCACAAGGAGCGGTACAACCACTTTGAATATGGCCACTCATAAGAGGACATCAAATCATGTTAAGACTGGCCCTCAACAAGCCAAATGACAATCTCATTGAACAAGTGTAGACTTGGTTCATGGAAAAACGTCGTATCACAGTACAAGAACTTGTGCAGGAGGTAAGCATTAGTTCGGTACATTCAATTTGGACTGATGATTTGTGCAAGAGTAATGTGCCCATGACATTCTTACTGAAACTTCTGACAATCGAGCAGAAGCAATGCAATTCTGTAAATTGCACAAGATATGCTGGACAATGAAAACAGTAACCACTTTCGCAAAACCATGACCCCAGTCAATGAGACATGAGTTTATAGGTACAACCCAGAAACCAAGATTCAGTCATCACTGTGAAAAATCGGATGTCCCTGCAGTCAGACGAAAGCATGACAGATTCACAGTATTGTTGAGGTCACAATGGCAGTTTTCTTCGACACTCAACAGTCGATGCATCACGAGTATGCATCACAAGGAATACTACCAGGAGGTTCTTTATAGCCTTTGTTATGCTATGTGGTGCAAATTACTGGATCTGTTAGCAAAAAGAACTTGACAGCTCCATAATGATATCATACCTGCACATTCTGTGCAGCTGACTCATAGTTTCCTTACCAAACAAAGCATTTCTACCGTTCATCAGTTTTCCACCAAGATGACACTGTGTGACTTTTGAATACTTTCCAAGCTGAAATTGCCTCTGGAAGGAACATTATTTGAGTCAAGAGCAGAAATAATGTAGAATGTGACACCCCGGCTCCTCACCATTCTGAAAGATAAGTTCCAGAAGTGTTTCCAACAATGGTGAGAACACAAGGAGAAGTGTGTGCTTCACCAAAGAGACTACTTTGAAGAGGATGAGGATTCTGTACCTACAAATATTACTGACAGTCAAAGGTTCGATACTTTTTGAACACACTTCATATTTTTATATAATTCTGAGTGTTGGGTACCCCCTTGTATAGTGTGATTAAAATTGACTTATTACATTTCTGCATGGAGCAAGTGGAAGGGAGTGTTGTTGCCAGCAATGTGCCTAGGGTTCCATGCCTAGTTTCCATGTGAAGTAATTAACCAGTCCTATGGTTTCACAATTGTTGTCCAAGCGGCAGAGAAAAATTGTCACTGCCCTCTCCTTGGGACCCATAACTGGAGATGGAGCCAACATAAACAATAATCTTTTAGATCTAATCTAAATCTTTCAGGTTTCCAGCAGATAAGGTTCATCGAAATGGCATGACATTTCATTGAGTGTCACTATCATCATCCTCTGATGAAGCAATGAGATGAAGTTATCCTCATACAGGCACTGAAGGAGGAGGAGGAGGAGGCACTCACGCTTGTCCTCACTACACGATGATCCTTCTCATCCTAGAGTCTCAGTGGGCTACCCATCCTTCTCACATTCCTCAAACTATCCCTCTCCTCTCCAACGAAGAAACTGGTAGTTTTGAAAACTAGGATAGTTTTGAACTTTTATATGGGTCTATTGGCAGTACTACACACTTTGCCTCCTGGTGGTAAGTAACGGCCATGAAGAATTTCACTCAGTCCATTATGTAGATGTGCTTTTACAAGACAGGAGATAACTGAACTTTGGGTAAAAAAGATACCGAGTACATAGAAGCGATATAAAAGCACGCACACACACACACACACACACACACACACACACACACACACACACACACACAGCTTCAAGTAATAGGATGAACAACAATAAAAACTACTGATAAGATATATGAATAGACATGGGATTAATAACAGAAAAATATAAGTCAAGTGGCACATAATTCAATTTCATCAAATTATTCCACATACACTGCCTGACAAAGCCTTCTGAAAGGGAGGAGGGTATGAAATTGAACATCACAAATTTAAGTGAAGTATGTGATGTTATTTCAGTGATTACAAAATTGAGTCAAATTCACAAATAACTTGGCAGCAAAAGCCCAATTATCAGTACGATGATATGCGCCACTTGGCCTGGATGCACACACCGATTTGGGTGTTGTATCCTCTACTGAGGCAAACTGGCCCACAACTATTTGTAACTAGTCCTTGATATCCCGAATACTGACACTGAGGCAGAATTGACCTCAAACCTGGTCCCATGCACTCTATTGGGGACAGACCTGGGGTAGCTGAAAACAACGCAGACAGTTCACAGACACGTGTTGCATAGAGGAGCAGTGTCCCACAGTTCCACAATACCGCCACATAAGAAGTAATACTTGCAGAGTCTAGATGTCCATGACACATTGTTGTACCATTGGAGTTTCCTCTATCAATATCTGCCACAACCCAATGGCTCCAAACACGCTGATGACAGAAACACTGCTGTGCCTGTCCTAAACATTGGAACAATGGGACTTCTCCCAAGATTGTCACCATATTTTTCGATGAGGGTCAGCCAGGCCAGTGCAGAAACATGATTCATCACTGAACACAACATGATTCCATTCATGCTTCCCAATCACATTACCACTCCAAACATAGCTCTTTATGCTGTGATGTTAATGTCAGCTCAGGCATGAGATGGAATTCCCTAGTCCACCTGCTGTTAGTCTCTGAGTAATGGTATGGGACGACACAGAATGTTAGCATGAGTCCATTACTTCTTTTCAGACTACAAGTGCACAAGTGTGGATGTGATGGATTAAAACTTGCTTGGTGTACAATATGGCAATCACTCTTGAGCTGTTCAGATATGGTGAACTGGGATCTTAATGACAAATATGTTTACCCTCACATTCCCACGCAATCCAACATCAGGCCACTGTCCCCTCTGAATGTCCTCCAAATCTGTGTAATGCACGATTCAACCAGCCAGTCAAATGGAGATCCACAATAAGGCCACTTTGAAACTCTGGAACGTAATGATAATGCTGTCTCACAAATATGTAGCATCACTTGTCCTTCAGTGATCACTCAATGTCTAGCACTGTTCATACCTCATATATACCCTACCAGGCCTGATAACAATAGTAAACATGAACAACACTTATGTGTTTGGTGACTCTTCTGTCACACAGAACTGCAACTCTTAATCATTTACAAATGTGCCAATTGTCCATACATGTCTGAAATTACATTGATACCCAGCCATCTCATCTTGGTGCTTCACTTTTTTTTTGTCGGGCAGTATACACTTGACAGTACAGTTGTTGGAAGAAAATCAAATGTAGAACAAAGAAAAAGTTCAAAATTATATATTCAAAATTTGGAACATTCAAGTGACAATCACGAACAAAGCAGCTCACAGCAAGCAGACATTGAAACATAATTAATATATCTTTTGATGATTGTCCTGGTATTATTGATTACAATGGTGAAGTAGGTTAAGGTTTCAGTTAGAGTTGGAGATGATTTTGCATATGCACATTAGTTTCTAGTGACTTCTATTGTGGCTGTAGTTGTACATACTTCACGTAAGCAGTTTCACTGTAGCTCCCAAGACCATACAAATACACTATGAAACTTCTAAAGAAAGAAAGAAAGAAAGAAAGAAGAAGAAGAAGAAGAAAATGAAGAAGAGGAGTTGTAGGAGGAGATGAAGAACAAAAAGAAGACAGAATAGCTAAGAATTCTAAATTTGGCCTCTAATCTCTTTCCATTGATTTCTAGCATGATCAACTAGCAACCAATTTAAATTTTTTACACTCTTGTGACAGTGGGAAACTGCAGATCACCTTTTCCCTTTCATTTTGAGACAAAATGCCTCCTCCCACTGTGAGTTGTAATGGACATTCAAAATACATGCTTCTCTCTATCCTCCAATGATCAAAACATATATTAGTTAATACACGTGTATAGATAAAAAAAAATCTACTCACCAAGTGGCAGCAGGAGAAAATGCATACAGAAGATGATGAAATGTGCAAGCTTTCAGAGACAGTGGCTGTTTCTTCTGGCAGAAGCGTTGAAGGGGAAGGAAGAGGGATGAAGGAAAATATATGTTAGCTATGGTTGTGTATTAAGGTGGAAGTAATTCACACCACTCTACAAGCAGCAGTCCATATTTGAATTATCAGAAATAATCAGTTTCCTGGTGAGAGACTTGCTTGGATAATCAAGAGAAACTATTCATGTCCTGTACAATACTTTTTAATTATTTTTTCATTTAACTTATATTCTTTAACGATGAATTAACAAATATAAAGTTTGTACATATCAACACTGTGAACTGGGATGATTTCAGAATGCACAGTCATATTAGTCTACAAGAAATTTCTTGTATCCTCACACTCATCCTTGCTATTGAGTCACGTGGTCTTTACTGGCACATCAGTGTAGGCACTTAGAGTGATGCTCACCAACCAATTCAGTTCACCAAACTGTAATACAAGTTATTGCTTCTGTTCATGAAAGGGCAACTGGCCACAGACAATTTACCAGTAAAAGATTTAAATACACCATAAAATAATACTGTCGTAAAACATTTTGGCATAACGGACAACACAAATAAAGAAGATCTTTGATAATTACAAATTTAGCAATTAACACCCACAAAAAATAAATTAAAATACCAATGTCAACAGACGTCACAATTACTTCCAATTTACAAGCACGAAAACAGAATATTATTTGCAAGTAATAAAATTTCGAACAGTGCTAGGAATACTAGAGAACTCTGAGTACTATGGGATAATTTTCAATATATGAAGTATCTAGATTTAAAACATCAACAAAGCATAATAGCAAAAAGTTAATAATAGCAAAGCACAAAGATGAGTTGTAACATAAACATTTTCTGAATGTTATATGAAGAAATAAAAATTATGGAGGAAAATAAGCAGTAACTTACGAAAGTCGAGAGATAAAATATGAAGTATTAAAAAGTGCAACAAGTAGAACTCACATTTATTTTACAAATAACACCAACCAAAAGAAATCTATGGTAGTAAAACATACGAAACAAATAGTCTCTTTTGGCGAAAATGAGAAGCAAGCAGCTTGCTGCACTCTAGCTCCGAAATGAACATATTATTCTGCTGGTTTCCGAAGAAAATTTCATAAGAAAACTTGTTGTTGTTGTTGTTGTTGGTGGTGGTGGTGGTGGTGGTGGTGAGGGTCATGATTATGGTGAGGAGGAAGAGGGTGAAACAAAATGTAGACATATCGCCTATTTCTCTCAGATAGCACCAAAAAGGTCATCCTAATTTGATAAATGGTGCAACAGTGTTAAACTCTCATTTTGTGAGACACTGCAGAGATGACTGGAATCCAACCCAGAACATTGATAAAGTTCACAGATTAGGTACTTAATGCCATCACCACTCATCCTCTTGTCAGTCAAATAATGATGTAAAAATTCCATCCCTAACGATAATTCAAACCACATACCTCTGAGCTGAGTACCATCATAGAAGTGTGCAAAGTGATCTTTGCTATTTGGGAGGTTTAAGAATAAGTTTATGATGCCAAAAACACCAAAGTCAATAGGAACTCAAACAGTGTCTATTGACTCGCAGAGAGAGGTGATGAGAAAATTCTTTAACGTCAAAATTCAAACAATGAATGTATGTATTTGTTACTGTTTATGTTATTATATTAAATACAGAAATGAAAATTGGAAAATGATAATATTTAGAATATTTTCTCTCCATAAATGGCTAAAGCACACAGTTATCTATGGAACAGTAAATAAATTTTGCATGTACAATTCATACTGGATGAATATAAATGTTTTTCTAAGATAAAGCTGTGAGAGAACTGCATATCTATGTGAACATTGTCACATACAAGAAAGACAGTGCTGCAAAGTTTAATTTCAGGACTGTAGATTTATTTCGTATTTACTATGGATCAAACATTACATAGCCTCAAGCAGAATTTCAACATAATATGGTTTACTTTCAAAACTGGGATAAAGCACCATATTTGCACACTTGTCTTAACTGTCCACCAATTTCCCAATTTTGACAGCACTTTTAAAAAATAAACTCTGGCTGTGGTCAAGTGGAGTCAATAAAACCAGTGGTTGACAATCTTAAAATATCAGGCTCTTCTGAGATGGAGAAGATATCCTCAGATGTAAATTTCTTTGTAACAAATTCAGGAGTCTGGGGAAGTGAGAGTTGAGAATGTTAACTAATGTGAGTGGGCAATGATGAATCGCAGGATATACAAAAATAGTTCATTAACACAATTTAAGACTGCAGGAAATTAAAATATACCATTAATTACAACACCAACAGAGACAATTCTAGCTTGTGAACCATACTTACACACAAATTTGTGGTTATATAACTGATGCTAATAATTCATCACAAAACAAATTCACTGACAAGGTAAGTGGCAAAGAGAAAGAGTGTATAAAACATCATTTTTCTGTGGTAATACAATATGACAAAGACAGCATATAAATACAATTGAATCTAGGCATTTTGGAATGAAACTGATAAAATGACAGTATCAGATCACTATTAAAACTCAGAACAGTCTGCTGAACACACAACATCTAAATTATATACACTATACAATCACTATACAGGATAATCATCTGAGTAGAACAACTTATAAGAGCTATACATACAAAGCAAAATAAAAAATGTTAATAGTACAAAAAGGTACAAAATTATCAGCACATGAACATCTTTCTTAAAATCAAAGAAAGACCTACCACAATAATTTAAAAAATTGCAAGGTAAATGTCACCACTATACACAAATAATATGACATATCAGTTTGCATGATATAGTATGTTCATGCTTAAATTCGGCAGACACATTATCATGAAGATGAGTCATCAGATTCTTCTCGTGTGGTCACAGTTTTGACCATATGCTTAGCCACAGAAACCATGTCCTCATGCATGAGAGCTGAATAAAGTTCACCAAAGGTACAACTGCGAGGTTTTCGACCCTTCCACTCAAGTAACATCTGATACGCACATTCCCGGAAGCCTATGGAGTGATGAGCATGTTCCAGATTTAGTAATACCTGCTCCTCAATGCCCAATGTACGGCCAAGATTGCGCCAGTCCTTCCGAACAATTTTTGATGAAATCTGCCAGAGATCCTTATCACTCAGCTTACGTGGATTTTTTCTATCCAACAGAAAAACATCAGAAACATTAGGTTTAAAGCATTAGAAATAAAACAACACATTACAAATGTAAGAAACAATCATTATAAGTCAATATACATCATATATATTTTTCCCCTTGCAAAAGCACAGTAAAAACATAAATATTCTTTTCAGTCACCCAGCAAAGTCTTCAACCTTAAAGGTTGGACCTGTTGTCACCTGTAACACACATTACACAATAACATCAAACACACACAATGACATCATGAAAGTCAAGGAAGAAGAATAAGAAATATATCCCCTGGGTGAGCAAAAGCCTTTGGTGAGTCGAACATTGCAGTTGGTTGCTCTTACAATCGGGGGGGAGGCCAAATGATTTTTGACAAAGAAAAGATGGATGTGAGTGTAATGAGAGTGATTCAAGAAGTGTTGAATGAATAAGAATTGGCAAATATCTTATCCAGCAAGTTGAGCTTTAAGAAGATTTTGTCTTAAACAATATTACCTAATACATCAGTCATCAGTGCTTAACTATTGGGCCTACTGGCACAGTGACTGACAGGACAAAATACTGAACACTATGTTTAAAATGTTTACTGAGGAGGACTTTACCATGGTTCGCCCTTTTGAGCACCAAATAAAACATGCTGATACAACATGTAAAAAGATAACTGATCACAAACTAAAACGCAGCTAAACTTGTTCACTAGAAGGCAAGCCATTGGATTTGACAGTATACCCATCTGGTTCAACAGAGATGATGCAAAATAATTTGCTACTCTTCTTGCAACAAATAAATGTATACTTCTAGAGCAACTGGATATTCCTCAATTCATTCTCATTTTCAAGAAGTGTCATTGTACAGATGCATTGTCTGCAATGTCAATCTGTTGCCAAATAATGAACAATGTTTTATTTTTGCGTATTATGAATCTTCTAGAGAACATTTATCTCTACTGTAGGAACTGACATACCGTCTTCAACCAATGATTGGGAGAAAGTCAGTTCTTTCTGTCTGACTGTGAGATGCATTAGGCTGTAAATGGCAGCAGCAAAGTCAATGTCGTCTTCCTTGATTTCTGGAAGTCTACAATGTCACCTGCTGACTAAAATGTTATTACAGAATCTAGGACCAGGTCGGTGACTTGACTTAAGACTTCCAACAAAACGGTACTCATTTGGTCCTTCCCAACAGTAAATCATCATCAGACATTACAGTAGCATCAGGCATGTGCCCGAGCTTCATACGACCATTTGTGGGCAGTGCATTACATTTGCAGAAAGACCTGCAAAAGTTTGGCTCTGGATGTAAGGGCTGTCAATGGATTCTAAATGCAAACAACTGCAACATATTGCAAAGAACGACTAGGATAAGCAGAAAGAAGAAGAAATAGGTGAAATGACCAATTACTATTTGATCACATAATTGGCAACTGTAAATTATGTAAAACATCTAAATGTATGCATATGGGCTAATTTAAGGTGTGAAAAGGATTGAAATCATCAAGATATTCAATATCATTAATTAAAATTAACTTTAATATGAACAATTATATTTAAAAAATTGATCTTCATGCCACTGCAAAAATCAGTATTTCTATTTTAAAAATAGTATCCAGTGACTAAAGGCAAAATTGTTTGTTAAGCAAATGTAAGAAAAAGACGACGAAAATGTAATTGTAAATCGTGGTTTATTTGTCTCATAATGTACACAAACTAAATCATTTGATTCAGGGACATGAGACATGTCAAATTGTGGTAAAATTTCACCATAAACAAAGAACAGGTGATGTTAATAAACAGCATCAAAATCATAATACACCTTGCTCTAATTTCCATTTCATCCTCTATGAATTCTTCCATTGAATAGTAGTATTTCTCCCACAGAATTTGCTGTGGCCTGATTTTTAAAATTTCTGGCATCATATTAAATATGTTTTTGCCCATTAACTTGATATATATTGCCATCCCCATGTACTGAGGAGTCCATGCATATAATTTCAACTGGTGTGTGGGTAGCATAAAACTATTATTATTTCTTGTGTTAAATGTGTGGTTAAAATGGTTCTCCTCTAATAATTTTTGTCTGCTGTGTACGAAGATTATGATTTCATAAACATATGTGGAGGGAACAGTTAGGATTTGGTTTCCAAAATAATGGGCAACAAGACTCTGTTTGCTGTGCAGTACACATGTGATGGACAATTTTCTTTTGCAGTTTCAGTATCCAAAAAATTATCCCATATCTAATGGCAGATTCAAAATAACTATAATAAGCAATTTTTTGTGTACTCATGTCAGTGGAATTTCCTAGCATTTGCACTGCAAATGCAAATCAGCTTTGTTTATTTGACAAGAAGTCAATATGTGTATTCCAGCTTAAGTTCTTGTCCACATTTAGTCACAGGAATTTGACATTTTTCATAGGTTGATTTTTATGTTTTATTTTAAGTTCCACATATTCTGATTGATTGATTTTGAAATGTACCAAATGGGTTTTTGCAATATTCAGTTTCAACCCATTTGCTGAAACTAGTTTTCTAAGGTACCCAATGTGCTTATGATGGAGCTTGGATTTTTTTTCTGCATCGTCATCTTCAATTATTATAACACAAGTATCATCTGCAAACAGAACTGATGGCGAGTTAATATTAATGGATAAGTCATTTACAGAGAATAGGAACAGGATTGCCCCCAAAATGGAGCATTGAGGCACATCTTGTGATATTGTACTCCATTTAGAATAATAATTCATTGTATCTGAGGTGATAGTTACCCTTTGTTTTCTGTTGTGTAAGTATGATGGTAGATAATTTATAGCAGTGCACTTAATCCCGTACTTGTCTAATCTGTAGATAAGCAAGTCATGGTTCACGGAGTCAAATGCTTTTGTGAAACCACAGAAGATACGTGCAACTTTACTCCTCTGATCGAATGATTTGCCTATCTTTACAATAATGTTATTCACTGCTTCCAAAGCGTTTTTTTCCTGGTTGAAATCCAAACTGGTTACTTATAATAATATCATTATTTACAATAAAGTTTTTTATCTAGCTTGCAGCTACTTTCTCTAACACTTTTGACAGGAGTGGAAAAATAGAAATAGGCCGATTGTTTCCCATGTCTCCCCTTGACCCTTTCTTGAACACAGGTCTGACTTCGGCATACTTCAAAACATTGGGAAAGCATCCCTGTTCAAAAGATTGGTTGTCTGCTTTAGTTAAGGGACGTGCTACTATGCCACACTCTGTTTTAATCACTTTAATGGATCCCATCCCATCCACCAGTTTTTATTTTTTAATGATAATAATAACATTTCAGACATTTTTTATTGTGACTTTTTTAAAATCCGAAAGATACTCAGCTTCTTGGTGGATTCCAAAGGAATTTACTTTACTCTGATACTCTGTTACATCAACATCTGACTTTGCCACATTTATGAAGAAGTCATTTAAACACACCAATATTTGAGCAAGGTTTACAACAAAGCTATCATCTACTTTAATCCTACATATTAATTCATTACTACTAACTCTAACACCTAACTCTGATTTGACAACAGACCACACTGCTTTTGTTTTACTTTTATGTTGTACAATGAACTACTTATTTGTTTGGCTGCCTTCACAACTTTTTTAAATATAGCTTTATATTGACGAACATACTCAGTAAAACCTCTATTTTTATTATATTTCTGTTCATTGTGGAGTTTCCTCTTCTTGGCACTAGAAATTGTTAGGCCCTCGGTTATCCATGTAAGTTTATTAGGCTTTTGTTGCATGTGGTTCTAAGTGGAAAAGTTTCATTAAATATTTCAAGAAAGCTACTTAAAAAGTTGTTGAAGTTCCTATTACTCAACATACAGCAGTTCATGAAATTTCTTTCTTAATTCTTTTATAAGGTAACAACAAAAATTTTGCTTGTACTTAATCCAAATAATATATTTCCCGAAGCAATCAGCCTTAAAATCAGTTTCAAATAATCTTATTGGTTAATTGGTTTGTGCCTGAACTTGATACCGATGAAAGTACTTATAATGGTTTTATACATTAATTGTCTCAAAATATCACTTTCAATACTGAGCAAATGCAAAACGTTGAGGCTGTCTTCTAACACAGAGGCTAAAAGCCCGTCTTTTTATCAACTTCAATGTTGAAAATGACCTTTCTTCACTGCTGTTTGTGACTGTAATGACAGGTACATTCTTAGGGGAAAAGGAGTACTTTATTCATCTACTTCTCCTTATTAATAAGATTTTCATTTTCCTCATCACCTTTTTGAAACTCGTGGGGGAAAAAAAAAACTTGAAATAAATCATTTCATTACCTAGTTGACAGTCTAAAGCCATCATCACAAATATTAACTAAATTTTGAGGTGCAACAGTTCTCCCATTTTTGGTATTTCCAATCAGTTGATAAACCTAACACAGGAATCAACTAATTTGTTTCAGGCCTCTTGTTACAATATAGATTTTAACTGATCTATGACAGGAAGGAAACTGCTGGTTCATCATTTGTATGATAGTCTGCTTGACTCCTGGTGCTCTGACACAGCCAAGAGGTGGTAAACATACATTAACTATGTGCTTGCATTGTGTTTCAGTTTCCTATTCACTGGAAAAGACTGACCCACCCTGACAGCTGTGCACATTAGCATGCTACTTCTGGGATTCAGAGAGAGGTGCTGGTCCCTGACTGAATCTACCCAGTAGATTAATGACAAGGGCTGGTGGGCTGGCCTGCCTGAATGTGGTTTTTTTGGCAGTTTCTCAAATCTGACAAGGTAAATACCAGTCTGGTACTCATGTCTTAAATTAGTCGCACAATTCACATGCATTTTGAATATGTACTCATACTTTCACAGATGGGATAACACCAGAGGCAGAGACAGATGGGGTACAAAAATTCTATCCCAGGGTGATGTCAGAACGGACATCTTGCACACCCTCTACCATGAACACTGTCAGATCTAGAAAAATGTGCCAACCGCCGAATACATGGGATAATGCTGGAAAAAGGGAGACTTAAGGCAAACAACAAACTCATCAGCTTTCGCCTCATATTCTTCAAAGCTATCCTTTGTTTCTATGAAGCTTGTTTGGCTTGCCAGCCAGTACCAATAATTGAAGACTATCATACTTTCCACTCACTAGAAGCATTATAACACTCTTAGTTCATTCTCTTTCACAACATGTGTACAAGAGCTAACAGTAAATGAAACAGGACAACTGGCATCAGACAACCATTGAGCTCTCCTGGCATCTACATCAAGTATCACAGCATGAATTCAACAAATGGATATTCTAAGGTGACAATGGTATCGACCTAATTGCGATACAGAAGGCAAAACTGAATCAAAAGAAAACTTCGTCTCAAGGGGAAAAATAAATAGCTTTGATTTGTTGGGTTTCACACATAACTAAGCCTATGGCGTACAGATATATGTGAGATCAAATATTGACAATTTGTCTCTTGTTGCCGTATCCACTGACAATCATGATGTAATTGTGAAAATTGATGAGCTCACGATAATCAATGTCTACAAAGCTTCCTGCTTACGCCTAGCTGAAACATTGAATGCCCACATACATCCTGAAACGTATTTTGAAGACTTATACACTGATGAGCCAAAACATTATGACCACCTACTTAAAAGCATGTTGGTCCACTTCTGGAACACCATTCGGCAGTGATTCTGCATGCCTTAGATTCAACAAGTACTTGATATGTTTCCAGAGGTTTGTGGCACCAAATATCTACCTATGCACAGGTCACACACTTCCCATAATTTAAGTGAGTGTGGAGCTGGCACCCAACAGTGTCCCAGTTGAGTTTCATTGGATTCAGATAAGCCAACTTTGATGGCCAAGACGTCAATGTGAGTTCACTAACATGCTCCTCAGATCATTGCAGCATGATTCTGGCCTTGTGACACAGACAGTTATCCAGCTGGAAGATGCCATTGCTGTTGAGGAATACATCAAGCATAAGGGGTTACAGGTGGACCCCAACATTGTACACATAGTCCACAGCTGCAGGTTCCATGGAAGGCCATGTGAATGTTCCACATAACATAATACTACTACACTGATCCGCATCCACGGCGTGCTGCACGTTTTGAGCAACCATTCGCCTGGATGATGGCATACTTGGACACAACCATTGACAAACGGGATTCATCTGACCAGGCAACAAGATTCCATTGATCCGCGGTACAATTTTGGTGTTCCCATGCCCATCGTAATCATAATTGATGGGTCAAAATCGGAACACGTAGGGGTGCTCTTCTGGGGAACACTGTGTTCAACACTGTGTGCTGAACGTTGTGTTCCGAAACTATTACGGCTGCACTAATACTGTACTCTGTGTCAGACCTGCCACAAATTGCCACCTATCCTGTTATAAAGACTGGGCAAGCCTCCTTCTGTGATGAAGTATGGATGTCCAATGTCTTGCCACCTACTTTAGGTTTCAGCATTCTTCAACTACTTTCCACAGATGCTCACAACAGTAGCATGCAAGCAGGCAAAAAATTTTGCCCTTTCCAAAATGCTCACTCCCAGGCACTGGGCCACAACGACCTGGCTTTCATCAAAGTCACTTAAATCTACAGATTTCCGCATTTGTGCCACTCATCGTCCCTAGAACAATTTCCTATTCACCTCTGCTCTGCTCTATACTTCTCTGACCATGCCAGATGCCGTCAGTGCCACTAGGCAGAAGCAGGAGGTGCTAGAGGCCTTCTCAGCAGTTATCGAAACAGAAAAAAATTATTCCTAGAGGTAAATATATCCAGCAAAGTGGAGACCACAAAATAAACTATTTCACAACATTGATGTTGAGAGACACAAAATGTTATGAGACTGGTGAAGACTTTGATTCTAAAAAGTAACATGAAAAAGCTGCGTATTGTCTACACTTCAAGAGCTCCAGAAGACTGAAGGCATAAAATTAAGGTTAAAAAAGGGATAAAGACCATCAAAGCAGCCTGCAACACAGAAACCAACTACTCACTCCACTTCAGCATGACAGAAATTGCAGTAATTCTTCTGGACATGAAATTAGGAAAAGTCCCTGATTTCAATGTCATTCAAATCAAATTACTCCTACATTTTGGAAACAATACATAGAAAGTGACTTCCCAGATTTTTCACCATTATTCTGCAGACAGGCAATATTCACCATCAACTCCAAAGAGCTAATATCATTGTCATCTTAAAAAAAGAAAGACAAATGACCTACATTGTTCAGCATGATTTACAAACTTCTGGTAAGATTACATTATAACAATATCAGCCCTAAAATAGTTAAACATATCCCTTCCAAACAGGCAGGATTTTACCCTCATCAAAGCCGGTCAGATCAAGTTCTCTTATTTACGATGTTCATTTGAACAGGAGATCAAAAACAATTGGAAACCCCAGCCACATTTACATCTACATCCACTCCTCTTACCATTATGAAGTGCATGACAGGGGACAGGGGGGAAATCTCATCATATCAATTATTAAGGCATTTTCCTGTTCCATTCACATGTGGAACATGACAGGAATGATTGCTGAAATGCCACTGTGTGAGGTGTAATTAGCCTAATCTTGTTTCGTGATACCCATGAGAGTTATACGTAGGGGTTGGAATATATTCCTCGATTCATCACTTAATGCTGCTTCTAGAAACTTCTAAGTAATTTTTCATGGGATAGTTTGCTTCTATCTTCAACCTTTTGCCAAGGCAGTTCTTTCCTCATCATCATAGCTCTTCCATAAACCTGTAACCATTTGTGCTGCCCTTCTTTGGATCCATTCAATATCCCCTGTTAGTCCTATTTGGTAATGGTCCCATAAGTGGTGTTGTTGTTTTGACTGATTACATTTCCTTAGTAAGCATATGAACTGCAGTCTGCAACCTGTTTTACCTAGACTGAGACTATGTGATGGTTCCGTTTCATATACCTGCAAATTGTTACCAGAGGTATTTGTATGAGTTAACCGATTCCTATGGTAACTCACCAATATTTCATTCATTTCTTTTTCTTTAGTGAAGTGCACATTTTTATGTTTCGGAACATTTAAAGCAAGCTGCCAATCTTTGCACCACTTTGAAATTTTATCAAAATATGGCTGAATAATTGTGCAGCTTCTTTCAGTCACTACTTCATTATAGATAACTTCATAATCCGCAAAAAGTTTGAGGTTACTGTTAATATTCTCTGCAAGGTCATTAACAAACAACATGAACAGGACACACCTAAAATCGATGAGTCAACATCCAAGATAAATTACTGCTCCTCCCTGCACAAAAAACTCCCAGTCCTGTCACAAATTTTCCTTGATACCCCAGATGATAATACTTTTGATAGCTAGCATAGATGTGGTGTGTGTTTAGAGTAGGTGAACTCCTAAGGGACCAAACTGCTGAGGTCATCGGTCCCTAGACTTACACACTACTTAAACTAACTTACGCTAAGGACAACACACACCCATGCCCAAAGGAGAAAGGTTGGGTTGTGTGGGTGAGGAGACCAAACAGCGAGGTCATAGGTCTCATTGGATTAGGGAAGGAAGGGGAAGGAAGTCGGCCGCATACTTTCAAAGGAACCATCCCGGCATTTGCCTGGAGTGATTTAGGAAAACCATGGAAAACCTAAATCAGGATGGCCGGATACAGGATTGAACCACTGTCCTCCCAAATGTGAGTCCAGCGTGCTAACCACTGCACCACCTCGCTCGGTCCCAAGGGAAGACTCGAACCTCCAGCGGGAAGGGCCCGTGCAATCTGTGACGTGGCACCTCAAACCGTGCAGCCACTCTGCGCAGCATAGATGTGGTACTGAGTAAAATACTTTTTGGGAATTAAGAAATTTTCCATCTCTCTGACTCCCTCTCGGTATGTCATGTGAGAAAAGTGCAAGTTGGGTTTCACTTGATCAATGTTTTCAGTATCCAAGCTGGTTGGCATGGGGATGTCATTTTGTTCAAGACATCTCATTAAATTTCAGCTCAGAATATGTTCTAAGATTCTACAAGAATTGAATGTCAAAGATATTGCTTGGAAGTCTCATGAATCACTTCTGCTACACTTTTTGTAGACGGGTGAGGCCTGTGCTTTCTTCCAACTACTGGGCACAGTTTTTTGTTCAAAGGATCTATGGTGGGTTACAGTTAAAAAGGGGGTTAACTCTGCCACAAATTCAGTATAGAATCTGATAGGGATTCTGTTGAACTCTGGAGCTTTGTTCAGTGTTACTTATTTCAATAATTTCTCAACACCACTTTAATATCTATTTTACTCATCTTTTCAGTGGGGAAATACTCATGGGTTTTCCTTTGTAAAGGAATATTTGAAAATGGAGTTTAGCATTCCCACCTTTGCTTTGCTACCCACAATTTCACTTCCTGTCACATTCAATGGAGACCGGACACTAACTCTGGTGGCACTAACAGCCTTTACATATGACCAGAATTTCTTTGGATTTTGTGAAAGATTTTTTGATATTCTTCACACATTGATCTTTATGTGTTTCTTTTAGTATCTGCCTATTTACAGCCGTATGCTTTGTTTTACATCTATTATAAAAAAACTAAACTCCTCCTGGACAGGCCATGAAGGTCCAACAGTATCGACCAGCCACCATGTCATCCTCAGCCCACAGGTGTCACTGGATGCAGATAGTGAGGGGCAAGAGGTCAGCACACCACTCTCCTGGCTGTATATGTTTCCGAGACCATTACATCTATTATGCAGTATTATATTTCTTTATGAGTTTCTTTGCTGTGACTGTATCCCTCCCATCACAGACTGTTCTACTGGGTACATATTAATCATGGTCAACTAATCTTTAAACCGTAGTTCCTCTCCACACTCTTCTCCTAGACTAAAAGTTTCAAGTTCCTGATTGAGATATGCTTCTTTATACACTTTACTGAACTTATAAATTCTTCTAATTGCTTTAGTTGCCATTTGTACTTTGGTAATCATTGTTGTTACAATTGCCTCATGGTCACCGACACCAGTTTCAATGTGGATGTCCTCAGAGAGGTCAGCTCTATTTGTTATCATTAGATCTAACATATTTCCTGCTTGGGGGGGGGGGGGGGGGGGGGTTGTCCCGAATTATCTGTTCTAAGTAGTTTCAGAGAAGGCATTTCAAAATGTTTCACAGTATGTCTTGTCATGTCTACCACTAACAAAACTGTTATTTCCCCAATTGGCTGCTGAATGATTAAAGTCTCCACCAACGATTAATGTATGACTGTGGAACTTCTACACAAGTGAACTAATGTTTACTCTGAAGTTTCTGATTACATCAAGAGTTGAGTCTGGTGGTCAATAGAAGGACCCGATTACAATCGTATCCCTAGCCCCGGTACGGATCTTGCCGAAACAATCTCGCATGCAGGTCCAATTTCTATCTTGTTGGATTTAAGTTTCTTGTACATGAAATGTATATGCAGTTGCAAATATGAACATCTGTCATCTTTACAAGGGAATGACAACAATGAAACTTTGTGCCAGACCATAACTCGAGCCCGGATTTCCTGCTTTATGTGAGGAGCTCCCTTAACTCCCTTGGCTATTCATGCACAACCAATTTGTAATTTCCTTCCAAGAGAGGGCATTTTAACTGAAAACTGCTGCCTGGTATCTGTGGATAACTGTGATATTGCAGTGCCTGCATTGTTAAGAAGAACAATGCAATGTTCATTTGGACATGCATACTTAGAATGTATTCGCAGTTGCAAATGCGAACAACCATCGGCTGTGTAAGCTGTATTTCATGACAGCTGTAGTTGCTGCAGTGCCTTCTCCTTTGGACATGTGTGCATGTCAGAAGGAACTCTGCATCATTCTTCTTAACAAGGCAGGCACTGCAACAACATAAGTTTCTTGTCTTCTGCGACAAATACATTAGCTCCATTTCCCATTAGTCTATCTTTTGAATTGCACTTTAATTTTCACCAGAAATCTCACTGTTGTCAACTTTTGGTCTTAACCACCTTTCTGAACCAAATATTATTGCATGATTCACAGCTTTTTATGAGCACTTTAAACTCTGGCACACTACTGTGAATGCTTCAAAAGTTAACCAGGATTCTAATACTCTCACCTGGGAGACAGGGGGCATTTCTTTGGATCTTACATGGATACTTCCAGATCTCCTCCAGCTATCATTATCTGGACCGGATGGAGAGTCGCCTAAAACAGTCAGCTGCCTGGTAGCAGCCTCTGACATATAGTGCACACCTGAACCATTAGGGGGCCGTACCGATCTCACCCCTTTGACATAGTCTAGGAAGGAATTCACAGCCATGCTTGTCACAGAACTTTTGCAGTCTCTTGTTAAAGCCTTCCACTCGACTCAGAACCAGGGGGCTACACTTCAGAGATGAAATAATAAATACAGCTGCACAAGTGAGACAATACTTCAGAGGCACACAATTTGATTAGAAGTTACTTGTGACGACTGGTGTCAAAAAGCCTTCTGGGAATCTATAAAAATGGAATCAATCTGAGATACGCTGTTGACAGCAGTCATTACTTCATGCGAATAAAGAGCCAGTTGTGTTTCACAAGAACGATAATTTCATGTCAGCGATTGGATATATCATTCAGCAGATTACTACTGCTATTTCCTTTCTCAGAATTGGGTGTCACCGGTGCAACTTTCCAGTCTTTAGGTACAGATATTTCGTCTAGTAGCCAGTTGTACATGAGGCGTTTGAAAAGTCCATGCAAAGTCCGAGAGATGGCACCACCAGCGTGTATCGAGGTCATGTTTGGTTAGTAGCATCTTTGGAAAGAACACACACCAAGTTTCAGCCATACTTGTCTAATTCTTTGTGTTTGGCATTCGTGTGAATCAAGGAAGTCGGGTGATTGTCAAAAAATGGATGAAAAAGAATTTCGTGAGGTGATTAAACATTACTTTACAAAAAGCAAAACGCCTCAGGAGAACAGTTTATAAGTGGTTTCATAATTTTCAGAGTGGTCATATGGGCACAAGTGTTGCTGAACGCTCTGGATGCCCTGTGGAGGTTACGACTCCAGAAATCATTGATAAAATCCATGATATGGTGATGGATGACAGAAGAGTTAATGTGAGGGTGATTGCCAGTGTTGTGGGCATCTTGAATGAATGGGTATATAATATTTTGCATAAACATTTGAACATAAGAAAGCTATCCACAAGATGGGGTCCACGACCACTCACACTTGACCAAAACGGAATCGTTTGCAGCTGTTCAGGAAGAATCTGCAGGACTTAAAGCGTCGTTTTGTCACTTTGAATGAAACATGGATACATTACTACACCCCTGAGACCAAACAACAATCTAAACAATGGGTTACTAAGGGAGATTCTGCACCAAAAAAAGGTGAAGACCATTCCGTCAGTCGGAAAGGTTATGGCGACTGTCTTTTGGGATTCGCAAGGGATAATCCTCATTGTCTATCAGGAAAAGGGTAAAACTATTACAGGTGCATATTCATCGTTATTGGAACATTTGAAAACTAAGCTGCAAGAAAAATGCTGGTGATTGGACCACAAAAAAGTCCTTTCCATCACGACAACGCACCAGCACACACCTCAGAAATTGTGGTCGCAAAATTAATGGAAATAGGATTCCAACTCATTTCACATCCCCCCTATTCTCCAGACTTGGTTACCTTGGGTTACCGCTTGTTTCCCAATTTGAAGAAATGGCTGGCAGGACAAAGATTTTATTCAAATGAGATGGTGATTGCAGCAACTAATAGCTATTTTGCAGACTTGGACAATTCCTATTATTCAGAAGGGATCAACAAATTAGAACAGTGCCGGATGAAGTGCATAAGTTTAAAAGGAGACTATGTCGAAAAATAAAAAAGGTTTACCCCAAACACAAAAGTAGTTTTTATTTTTGCATGAACTTTTCAAATGCCCCTTGTATATGACTGCTAAGTATGGAGCTATTGTATCAGCATAATCTGAAAGGAACTTAACTGATATACAATCTGGATCAGAGGCATTGCCTTTAGTAATTTAACTGCTACACTAAACCGAGGATATCTATGTCTAAGATACTCGTGTTGGCAGTCATTCTTGATTTGAATTCTGGAGTATTTACTTTGTTTTCTTTGGTGAAGGGGTTTTGAAAAACTCCACTTTAATGGCACTATCACTGGTAACAAAACCATTATTACCATCCAGTGGATGTATTGATTGTGTCTTGCTGGTAGTGTAGTTCACATAAGAATCAAATCTCTTTGGATTTTCTGCCCAATTTCAAGACAGACTTTCACTGTGGAAACTATTACAAGCATCTCACATTGAAGTACATGCTAAATTTTGAGCTTCAGTAAAACATGGGCATTCTTGGAGGTTTTGCATTCTTTTAAAATTGGCATGCCTTTTTCGTTGCTTCTGCGACAGTCTTGAATACCATGGGTATGGTGTCTGTTCTTTTGGACATGCAATGGTTAATGCATCTCCCAAGTAAGCAGGAGATCACGAGTTCCAATCCTGGTCTGGTACACATTTTCAATTGTCACTGTTGACTCAGTGTAATGTCCCTATGCAGCTGACATCCGTAATCCCTTCCCTTTTCTTTCCTTTCTCCCCCTGCAGCTTCAATTTAGATATAATCTTATTAATTCATTTGGTATGTATGTCTCAATTGCTGTCAATACTATTTCTTTCTATTTATGCCACACAATCTATGCTTACATAGTTGGCTTGGAAGGGGTGGAGACTCTCTCTTATGAAAGCGTCAAGCAAATATTTATCTGCTTTTTAAAAATAGATATATTTTCCATTTTTTGTGGATTTGGACATTATGATATTCTGTCTCACTACAACTTCCTTGTGGTCACTAACCCCTGTATTCATCATGATGCTCCCTGTTTGCTCAGCATTATTCATCTCTGAGGGGTCAAGTGTGTTTACGCAAACATTTCCACTTCGAGTGGGCTCCTGAACTAATTGTTCAAAATAATTTTTGGAGAAAGCTAAGATTCCACTTTATGCTACTACTGACTTTAAAAACATATTTTTTACAACACAGTGAGAGTAGATTGAAGTCCCTACCAACTATAATTGTATGAGTGGGGCACCTATTTGATGATGATGATGATGATGATGTTTGGTTTGTGGGGCACTCAACTGCAGCGTTATTGGCGCCGGTACAAAGTCCCAATCTTTACACAATCCAGTTTCATCACTTCCACAAATAATGATGAAATGATGAGGACAACACAAACACCCAGTCCCCGGGTGGATAAAATCCCCAACCCGCCAGGAATCGAACCCAGGACCCTGTGATCCAGAGGCAGCAACAATAGCCACTAGACCACAAGCTGCAGTACCTACCTGAAATGAGACTCAAGTTTTCTTTGAATTGTTCAGCGCTCAGAACCTGTGTCATGTTGAGTCAGAAGGGGAGGGGGAGGGGCCTCAGAAGGTGGTGGTGGTTAGTAAAAGGAACCAATTACTAACTGATTCCAGTTGTCAACTATAATCTCCACCCATACTAAACAATAGAACCCATCTACTTCAATTTCAATAAAAGATAAACTACTTCTAATAGCACTAAACACTCCACCATCAACTGTATTTAATCTATCATTTATGAACACAGCAAGAGCCTTTTTAAAAATTTTAGCTGAACTTATCTCCAGCTATAGCCAGCTTTCAATACCTACATAATGATTTGAGGTTCAGTGCCTTCTGTTAGTGCTTGCACTGGTTCTTTCCCAACACAGTTATGACTATTTACCCCTACGTCTACCCTCGTCATGTGTTTGCCCTGCACCCTTTGATACTGAAGCCCTTTCTGTGCTTTTCTGAGATACTCTAACCTAAAATACACCCAATCCCCTCCACACTGTGTCTGCTACAAATATAGCCGCCTCCTGTGTGTAATGGACCCCTGTCCTATTAAGTGTAACTCAAAAGCCCACAACCCTATGGTGCAGGTCATGGAATCTACAGCCTACATGGTCACATAACTATCTGAGCCTCTGACTGAGACCCTCCACTCAGCTCTGTATCAAAGGTTTCATCCCCAAGCAAGACTGGGAGTCTTTACCATTTCAAATAGCAGTCCAAAAATAGAATCTTTTCTGATCCAAAGCAGAACATATTGTTAGTAACAACATGAGCCACCCCCTACAGCTGGCTGCAACCCTTTGCTCTTCATGGCATGAGGAAACACCCGTTCTACATCTGGCATTACTCCCTCTGATATGTACACAGCCATATCCCAAAAGGGCCTTGTGAGTGAAGGGTCATCAACTCAGCTTTCATTTGAGCACAGCTGTCACAGACTCTATCCATACTAAAGGAGGTGGAATAAAATGCTATCCAGTTATTGAAAGTAGGACTGTGGTTAGTAAACACACAAACATGCAAGAAGTTTAACAACTGAAACTTAAAATACCACAGGAAAATCAAAATAAGTCACTTCTAGCAGGAAGCTCGTAACAACTCTCAAATGAAATGATATGCTCTGCTGAGGTGATGCAGGAAAGAAAGCTGCCACCTCATATCCTCCCCCCCCCCCCCTCGCCCCCCCCCCCCAAAAAAATGTGATGAAATTAGAGAACAATTGGTTTTGAGTGAGGATACTGTGGTCAAAAGTTTCTTACAAGGACAAGTTTGCAACTGATGATACAATACTAGCTTTTTGCAGCACTCACAAATACTTGAAAAAACATATTGCATCACCATACACAAGAGCACTGACACAAAAATATAGCAAAAATTGGATCTATCTGGCAAACGTGGTTTCACACAAATGAAAATTTGGAAGTCAGCTTCTACACTGGCATGCCATAGAACTCTGCAGTATCAGTTTATCAACCTTATGGCAGGATACAAAATAATTTGGAGACAGGGCATGATATTAAATGCAATAAAAGCAATCTACTGCTAAAAGGCATCAACCTTATCAATGTTGGACTTCCTAACAGATGCTTCCAAGTGGTTATGGGTAATAAATGAAGCAAAACAATGAACTTCCGCCGAGATACATAGCTGATATGCCTGAACCACCTCATGGAAGTTTGAATATGATTTTTTTTTTTTTTTGGGGGGGGGGGGGGGGGGTGCTAGCCAAGAGGGAACACAGTATTCACTTTGAGTACAAGTACAAGCTACTGTCCCTCAATAAACCTCAGAAGAAAACTGAGCTTCAAGAATCATCTCTCAAACACAGCTGCCAAATTTAGAAACAACAGTAACATATTGCAGAAATTTGCCGGCACTTCATGGGGTGTGAGGGTCTTCAGATGCGATGCGATGCTATGCTATGGACTTCACCTTTACATCTAATCTATCCGCTAACAGCATATTGTGCAGCGGTTTGGGTAGTTGCATCAATGTCCACCTAAACTGAACTATGCACATTACAATAGCACAATAAAGGGGATCCTAACCTATTGGCTGCCTGTATTAAGAAATATATCCCCACCTGAAATGAGAGAAACCACTTGGAATAAGCCCCAAGAACAACTTTCCTGTAGTTCCATTTTGTATAAATGGAATGGGACTGCAGCGGGAGAAAGACTTGAAGAAAATAAATACTGACAGCAGTAATTTTATTATTTTTATTGGTTTACTAGTTTCGGTGCCTACTGGCACCGTCTTCAGGCCCTATACATGTAGCTAGATAAGTCATCTGAATGTCCATGCTGTTATAAGGATCACTTAATTTCAACTGGCTTCCATAGATGTCTGAAATTCTCTGTAGTCATGGACTCTTTACATCTCTAATGAGTTGTTGTTTGAAGTGTGGAAAGTCCACGTTTGCAGAGGAGTTTCAGAAATCTACAGAAGCCAGCTGAAATTAGTGATCCCTATAATAGCATGGATGTTTAGATGACTTATCTATCTACGCGTATAGGGGGCTGAAGATGGTGCCAATGGGGCACTGAAACTGGTAGTCCAATAAAAATAATTAATAAAATTACTGCTGTCTGTATTTATTTTCTTCAAGTCTGAGAGCAACCTTATTTTACAAATCCAATAAGATATCCCCCAACTGTGAGAGAGTCAGACAGCTTTCTAAATACCTACCCCTAAAAAGCACAATAATTTTGGATTAAAATTGATTCAGCCTAACTGATTGCTGGAAAGAGGAATGGACCACACAGTCACACCCCACTTTTCACAATATGCCTCACCTACCAACCATATCATACGGATTTGACTGGCCTCACAAAATCTGCTCCACCCTGAATGGAATTCGAACAAACTATGGTAGACAGGCTGACTCATACAGATGGGAGAAAATGGCTTCTCCCAAGTGCAGTTGTGGAACTGCCAGGCAAACACACAGTTGAAGATTGCCCTTTGACAGTCTTCATGGGTGACCACTCTGAATTCCTGCTTCCAATAAAAAAAAATCAGCAAAATGTACACTCAGGTGTAATAGTGTTTCTGTAAATTTTCTGGTTTTCTATTCTTTTCTCGCTATCTTCTTATTTTCATATGATCTGCATGATTTATATGCATACTTAATATTTGTATTGCACACCTTTTAAATTTAATTCAAGTGATGCAGTACACCATACACTACATAATAAATAAAAACAAAGCTCTTTTAAAATTTTTCTCAAGGCTTGAAAATTGTCTTAGTTTTTTGGCCCCAGTTTGGTACGAATGTATGAATGATACAAATCTTTCAGTTTTGTGCGCCTCTAAATACTTGAAACACTGAAGTGAGCTGATCAATGGCCTTCATCTGCATCCAAGTCTAATGATACAGAATTGTCTCCAGGGGACACCACATGGTAGGAGTACTGTTCCTGCAGGCAGAATGATTTGCGTGTTCACAAGAAGCTTAGGGCTATGCTGCCAGCTGCTGGCAGGGTCTCCCAAGCCAGATAGGCCTCAGTGGACAAACCAGATGAAGAATGTCCCATAACATCCCATTTCACTCCTACCCACTCCCACAGTCCTTTCGCAATTCCCAAACATCCAACACAAAGTGAGAGGCAATCTGTGCCGCAGCGTCAGAGGCACATGCAAAGATGTATCATTAATGGAGCCTCAAGAAAGATCCTAAATTCTCATAGGGCAAAAAAAAAAAAAAAAAAAAAAAAACTGAGGGACTTGATGAGCCGTCAATCACCCAAGAATAAGGGCTGAACCAATGGAAGCTGTTTCCGCAACTGGATCGGGCAACAGACCAGTCCACCGAGTGGAAACTGTTACTGAGAAGTTGGACCAGATCAAGATCAAATCCTTGCTTGGGGCTCAGAGGAGGAAATGCCTCAAAGAAAAACAGAAAATGAAAGTAAAGAATGGCTTCCTAAACACATGTTGTGGTCCTCAGTGCGAAGACTGGTTTAATGCAGCTCTCCATGCTATCCTGTGCAAGCGTCTTTGTCACCGAGTAGCTAATGCAACCAACACCCTTCTGCATCTGCTTACTGTATTCAACTCTTGGTCTCCCTCTATGACTTTTACCCCCCACACTTCCCTCCAGCACTAAATTGGTGATCGCTTGATGCCTCAGAATGTGTCCTACCAATCGATCCGCTTTTATAGTCACATTGTGCCACAAATTTCTTTTCTCTCCAGTTCTATTCAGTACCTTCTCATTATTTATGTGATCCTTAACATAAATGAATGGAACTAAAAGGTCTTGAATCAAAGACCTACAAAAAAGACCCCCTTCTACCGCTGCAAGAGAATAAGGGAGAAGTCTACTACTCCCATTTTTCAGGATACATGGATCCAGAAAAAGCCTAGGCAGGAAATAGGGAAACAGATCTATAGCACTGCAGTCTTGTTTTTCAGGACAGCAGCTAGCCAACAAGTACAGCTATCAGTCAGCATCACCTTGCAGTAAAGGAACTTGTTCAGTTGGTTCTCTTCGAAAAGATTTTGGGGGGGGGGGTAGCCTAATTCAGGAGGGTCTATCTGCTCTTCACTTCGTCTCTGTGTGGAGGGGAACAGTGGAATGGTTAAGGAGGTGGTGCACAAGATATCTCTGTGGGGGAAGGCAAAGCTACTGGTGAAGATAGCAGCTTAGTTCTTTGAGACCCAATTTGGGCACCAAAACTTCTTAAGGATACTTCTCCAAAACTCTGTTCTAAAAAATAAGAATGCAGAACCAGAAGGTCTTGACAGAGAAGTCGGCGAGAAACGCCTGGCAGCAATGCGAGAACAGGGCCTGAAATTGTACTTAGGGTACTCGCAGGTTGCTGTCAGCATAACCAAAGACATCAGAAGCAACCACGGCAGCGAATTGGAGACAGCAGGTTTTGCAGCTAAACCTGCAACACAGTAAAGGGCAACTGCCTCCCTCAGTCTTTTCCTGGGAAGACATTGGATGGATGTGGCCCTGATCCAGCAACCCTATCTATGTAAAGGAGGTATTTTAGACCTCGGAGGAATTGGAGGCAAGTTGATGTATGCTGGAAATCTAAAGAACTCCAGAACGTGCATTTATGTTAAGAATGGAATTTCATTCATACTGATGCCGGACATTTGCTTGGGAACTTAGTGACGAACAGGATGAACCAACATGAGGAAAAAGCACAAGGGAAATTGCATTGGTCTCAGCTTACCTTCCTCATGAGGACAGTACTCTTCCTTCCCATGAAGTGAGGAGACTGGCAAATTGTTGCACACAGCAGAATGAACACCTGCTGCAAGTTTGATGCCAATCCTCACAACCTGGTGTGGGGGAACAGTGACATGAGCAGTAAAGGTGAGCACCTGCTTGAATTTTTGCTAGAAAATAATCTGGAAATCTTGAACAGGGGTAGGGAATCTACTTTCAGGTACAGAAGTAGGGAAGAGGTAACCAAAGTAACTTTTGAGTACACGCTAACGGGTAGTTAGTTACGTCAACCAATGGTACATGGTGGTGGAGCCATCGTTATCTGACCAGATGTACATTAAGTATATACATTGATCAGCCAGAACATTATGACCACCTACCCAATAGCCAGTACGCCACCTTTGGCACAGATAAAATTAGTGATGCGTCGTGGCATAGAAACAGGAAACAATGAGGCCTTGGTAGGTCACTGGAGAGAGAGTTGCCACCACATTTGCACACACAAGTCACCTAACTTCCTGTAAATTCCAGGAAGGGGGACAATGAGCTCTGATCCCACATTCAATCATGTCTCAGATGTGTTCAATAGAGTTCAGATCTGGCGAGTTGGGTGGGTTGGTGGAGGGGGTAGCACATCATCTGGAACTCGCCGCTGTGTTCCCCAAACCACTCCATCACACTCCTTGCATCATGACGCATTATGTTGTTGAAAAATGCCACTGCCACCAGGAAATATCATCATCGTGAAAGGATGCACATAGTCTGCAACCAGTGTACAATATTCCTTGACCATCATGGTGCCTTGTATGAGCTCTACTAGACCCATGGATGCCCATGCAAATGTTCCCCAGAGCACAATAGAGCTGCCGTCAGCTTGTCTCCGTCCCACAGTCAAGAAACTGTTGCCCTGGAAAACAACAGATTCACACTCTTCCATCAGAAGATGAAGAAGGTATCGGGATTCATCAGACAATATACTGCTCTGCCACTGCGCCAATTTATAGTGCTGATGCTCACGTGCCCATTTCAGTCGTAGTTGCCAATGTCGTGGTGTTAACATTGGCACATGCATGGGTCATCGGCTACAGAGGCCTATAAGTGTTCAGTGCACTGTGTGTTCAGACATACTTTTACTCTGCCCAGTATTCAAACCTGATGTTAGTTCCACCACAGTTCACTGTCTGTCCTGTTTTACCAGCCTGCCCAGCCTACAACATCCAATATCTGTAATGAGGGGTAGCCACCCAACCGCATCACATCTGGACACGGTTTCACCTTAGTTTCGCCATGTGTTGAAGGCCCTCAACACAGCACTCCTCGACCACCCATCAAGTCATACAGCTTGTGAAATGCTCGTGCTGAGCCTCTGGGCCATCACAATCTGCCCCCGGTCAAACCCAGATCGATTGCGCACCTTCCCCATTCTACACTGATACTACATGTACTGTGCGTACGGATGGCTAGCAGTCATTCCTCGACAGTTGGCACTGCTATCGGCTGGCTGGGTTTATATCGATAGTAGGTCGGTGGTTCTGCCTGATCAGTGTACGAAATTGAAATGAGTGTTAAACAGATCATAGCCTATAGAAATATCAGGAAAACAGACTGGGTCTCATATGAGATAGACCTAAACTCATGCTTATCTGAAGTCAGAACTTCAATAAGGAACAAAATAGAGACTTGAGGAAATGGTAGCTGCAGTGACATCTGCCACTACGACTGCATATTTAGAAGGCTGCACAATCATCAAGAAGATCACAAACAGAAATGTACCATGGTGGAACAATGTAAACCGTTTAGTGTCGCCTAGCAGCAAGAATCATTCCTAATGGTTGGAGCACACTCAGGATTGTTTTCATTCTGAAGCCAGGGAGAACTGGTCATATCAAGGCAAGGGTATGAGACTTAACAGTCTGACCTCCATTCGTCAAATGAAATTAGAAAAGCTGGTCATTGCGCATGTGAGGGAGAAGAAGCCGACTGAGGTTACTTTGCAAATAAACCAACATTCATATCAACCACGTAAATCATGACAAGCTGCACCACCAATTTGTTGGAAAGGTCGAAAAAGCTCTACACTTTCAGGAAACAGCTCTCTGCATCTTACTGCACATCAAGAGGTTGTTTACCAATATGACCTCTGAATCCATGTTTAGAGCTGCAGAAGAGCACGGCGCTGAGACTGCCATATGCAGGTGGCTTAAGACCATGCTAAGTAGATGAAAGGTAGCATCTACCATGATGAATGAGGAAATGGTGATCAATACCACTAGGGAGTGTCCAAAACGAGGGGTCTTGTGCCTACTACCTAGTGACAAATTAACTCACTGAAGATTTAGATACTAGATGCTACTATTGCCATGGATGCATTTGATGTGAGATTCTGGATGCCCAAAAGGAATCCTGTTATTTCCAATTTTTAACCTGTATGCTCCTGCCGCTGCCTCCATTGTAAACCAAAGGCATAATACGGGCACGTTGAGCATAGTCTCCATCCCAGCCAAGTGGCTCTGAAATCTCTTATCAGCTCTTGCTATGAGATCAAAAATCATTACAGAATGCCATTTATTCATAGTAATACTTGGCAAATTTGCTAGTACCATTAGCACACTGGCACAATGTGCACTAGACAATGTGAAAAACTGGTGCAGAAAACAGGATCTAGGGCCAAGTCCCAAGAAAAATGTTGTAGTACCATTTACAAGGAAGCAAATCCAACACACACACTGGAATCTCAAGCTCCTCAATGAAACTCTACAACAGGAGGGGGTAGTGAAGAATCTAAGTATATCCTTGGATGCAAAACTATCACAGACCCCTCATATAAAGAATATAGGTTCCAACACAAAAAGTACTCTTATGAACACTAGAAGGGCCTGCAGTAAAAACTGGCATCTGAACTCATGAGTACATACTGAATATACCACTGTGATAGGATTTATGGTAATTTATGGGGCAGCATTTTGGCGGAATGAAATAGAACAGAAGATGGGAAGGTGCAGAGATTGGCCTGCTTAGTGGTATCAACAGCACACCCACTGCTGGGATGGAGACCATGCTCAACATGCCCATATTATGCCTTTGGTTTGCAATGGAGGCAGCGGCAGGAGCATACAGGTTAAAAACCAGAAACAACAGGATTCCTTTTGGGCATCCAAATCTCACATCAACGTAGTGAGTGGGGTAAATATAAGAATGGTCAGGCACATGTCGGCAGACCACACAGACCACACATTAACTTCCCACTGCTTCAATAAACCCTTCACTTAACAATAGGAAGAACAGTGTACACAACCATAACACTGTTCAGGAGACATGGGGCCATAGTATTTAGTGTACAACCTGGGCCAAAGGGAGGGAGAGAAGACTCTATAGGAAAGCTGGCCACAGTATCCCAGTTGGAAGTATCCACTATCAGTGTGTGGCAGGAGGAGAATTTGAGTAGGTGATATAAGGATCATAGCATCTACATGTATTCAGACAGCCAAGTGGCTCTGAAGTCTCTTATCAGCTCTTGCTACGAGATCAAATATCGTTACAGAATGCCATGAAGTCCTTGGAAGACCATGGGAAAGCAACAAGATAAACCTGCTGTGGGTACCTGGTCACTCAGGAATTAATGCCAATGAACAAGCTGATGGACAGGCCATGACAGGGGCAACGAATCCACTTATTGGACAGACCATGTCCCGTCCATCACCAAGGTGCTGATAAAATCAAAACTATGTAGCTGGATCAGGAGGCAGCATGTAGAAAATTGGACTACAATCCAAAACCAAAAACATGGTAAGCTAATGATGTCGAAGTCATGTTTCAAGAAAAGTTCTGTAATCTTGAACTTGAACAGGAAAAAAATTAAACTCCATGGCCACGAGAACTTTAAGAAACATCTACACTTGATAAGTATAGGAAGAGGAGGAGAAGAAGAAGAAGAAGAAGAAGAAGAAGCCCCTAAGCATAGACTACGCGATGAGGATGATAAAGCCACACAAATCTTATCTTACAGTGTGAAGCTCTGGAGGGCAACATACACAGAATATTCATATTGGTATAAACTGAAGAAATCGCGTCTAATAAGGAATTAATACAGGGTCTCCAACTACTTCTTATGGGTACCAGTTTGCTCTATTAGAAGCACACGGAGGAAAACTGCAAATAAACTCTGTTTTGATGTGGGCAACACTGGGCTTGGACTACTGGTATTTTTGTCTTCCTGCATTAATCAAATGAATGATGTGGAGTAGTATTTTAACTGCTTGATTCAAGTGACATCTTCGCTGAAAACTCATTTGCCAATTATAAGGAGTGTTCAAAAGATGTCATAGGAGCCAAACGGATTTAAATTAGCATATGCTGCATTGGGATAACATAGTGGGACATCGGGGAATGCAAAGTGTGCATTATCATCTCCCACTAAAGAATTCAAAGCTGTGGCCTCAGCAGGCAAGGTGATTCCCGCCACCTTCTCAACATCTGACATCTGATACTCCTCGAATTCCTTGGGCATGGAAAAACCATGAACAGTGACGTGTAATGTGAGACACTCCGTAGCAAAGTCCATCAAGAGCACGTGGCCTTGGGTGCTCACTGAGGGAGTGATTCTGCTCCACGATAACACATATCCACAAGTCTCCAAGGTCACACAAAGTGTAACGGCCAAGTTCAAGTGGGAGCAGCTTGAAGATCTGCCCTACAGCCCGGTCATATCATCCTGTGACTTCCATGTGTTTTGTCTGCTAAAAAAGACCTCTCAAAGGGAAGCACTTCAACTTGGAGGATAAACTGAAGGACACAATGGAGGACTGGCTCCTGTCACAGCAACAGGAATTCTGGGAACAGGGAATCCTTTGGCTCATGAGATAGTAGTTGTGCTCAGGCCCCTGGTGATTACTTTTGAATAAAGACTTTAATTATACGCACAGTGTTGTTTTGCTCCTTTACTTTTGAGTATCACTCGAGGTTTCAAAACTTCCATGGAAACAGTTGGTGAAATATGATAAAAGCTCTAATAGTCCAACTTAGCTTCAATTTCTCAGTGACTAAAGTGTTGGGTTTTCAGGTGTCACTGAGACTTTGATTAAAGTAATAGAAAGTTTGCTCAGCTGCCCACTGAAACATTCAGCTGAAGGAGCCCACGCAAAATAATTATGTCTACATATTTTATGATTATAAATGAGTCCTTACCACAGTATTAGGGCTATACCCTCGACAGTGACCCTAAATGTGGCCCTGGAGTATGACAATAAAATCAGGGAAATTCAAGAACGCACAGAAAGAAGTTCTCTGAGGCTGTAGCTACTGCAATAACGAATACCATGTAGGCAGTACAGTTGAAGAGAATAGACATATCCAAAAAGGGCAATTACAGAAGTTGGACAGACAAACATAGGTATACGAAAAGAAACCGCATGGAACAGTTGATAGCAGAAGAGATACTTCAATTATTATAAATGTATGGAAAGTTCTGGTTGAGAATAACAAATTATTTACAAATAAAGGAGATGATTCACTGAAAGGCAGAAGCACTACGCTGCTGATAGGTACAAAAGCAAAAGGTACAGGGCTTTACTTTGAAGTGTATAGCAGCTCATGGGAGAGTGGGGAGCCGTCTGAGGGCACCACTTTGGGAGGGGATGGAAGTATCTTGGGTACAATGTCCCTCATTTCAGGGCATAATAATAGATAATCAAAGCCCTGACAAAGGACATGATTCAGTCGTTCCAGTCTTAGGTGGTAGTGGGTGACAAGGGGGGACGGGGGACCAGTTTTTTTGTTGTTGGTTCTTGGGATGGTTGTGAGGATCAGGTGAGTGAGGCGATATGGCATGGGAGATCTGTTTGTGTATTAGGGAAGGGAGAGCTGTAATGCCCACACAGCACCCTCCTATGCCAACCTCCTCATGGGCCACCTACAGGAAACATTCATAGCTTCCCAAAACCCCAAACCCTGGTCTGGTTCAGGTTTGTTGATGACATGTTTATAATCTCGATCCAAGACTCGGACACCTTATCTTCATTCCTCCACATTCTCAACAACTCCATATCAAATCCATATCAATCTCCATACCAAACCGACCAATCATCAGCAGTACCTGCACTTTGACAGCTGCCACCCCTTCCACACTAAAAAATCCCTCCCATACCACCTGGCCACCCATCACAGACATATCTGCAGTGATGACAACTCCTTCATCCTATAGGATGAAGGCCTCACAACGGCCTTCACAGACAAGAAATACACCCCCCCCTCCACCCCCGCAGACCTAATGCATGAACAGATTTCCCATGCCATATCCCCATATACATCTGATCCTCACATCCATCCCAAGAACCAAACACCTCCCTCCCCTTGTCACCCAATAGCACCAACGAATGAACCACGTCCTTCGTCAGGACTTTGATTATCTATAATCATGCCCTGAAATGAGGGGCATCCTACCCAAGATATTCCCATCTCTTCTAAAAGTGGTGTTCCGCCGCCCATCCAACCTCCACAACATCCTAGTCCATCCCTATGGCACTCTCATCCCCAATCCCCCCTGGTTTGGTTGGCAGGAGAGCCAACACCGTGTTACTAGAGGAAGCCGAAAGGCACGCGTTTTAGCTCACGCAGGCTGGCGTGAGGTCTGGAACAGGACAAGGAAATTAGACTTTAGAAAAAACGGACGTAGCTGGTGGAATACTTAACTTTAATCCATTAATGGTGAACATCGCTCTGGACAGTACATTATTCACAGTATCAATAGTAACTGGTAATGGCGCCTTGCTAGGTCGTAGCAAATGACGTAGCTGAAGGCGATGCTAACTATCATCTCGGCAAATGAGAGCGTATTTTGTCAGTGAACCATCGCTAGCAAAGTCGGTTGTACAACTGGGGCGAGTGCTAGGACGTCTCTCTAGACCTGCCGTGTGACGGTGCTCAGTCTGCAATCACTGATAGCGGCGACACGCGGGTCCGACGTATACTAACGGACCGCGGCCGATTTTTTCTAAAGTCTAATTTCCTTGTCCTGTTCCAGACCTCATGCCAGCCTGCGTGAGCTAAAACGCGTGCCTTTCGGCTTCCTCTAGTAACACGGTGTTGGCTCTCCTGCCAACCAAAACAGGGGGGGACTGGGGATGAGAGTGCCATAGGGATGGACTAGGATGTTGTGGAGGTTGGATGGGTGGCGGAACACCACTTTTAGAAGAGATGGGAATATCTTGGGTAGGATGCCCCTCATTTCAACCTAGCAAGTGTGGTGTCTGGCAGTGACACCACACCCTCCCATAGGAATTGTACACTTGTGGAATACCCAGATGCAAAACCCTGCCTATCAACCCATGCAGCACCTCCTACTCCAGTCCTGTCACAGGCTTATCCTACCCCATCAGAAGCCACTGTGAAAGCACCCATGTCAATTAACAGCTCTGCTGCAATCACTGCACAGCATTTCACATTGGTATGACAACCAACCAGCTGTCAACCAGAATGAATGGCCACAACCAGATTGCTGCCAAAAACAAGGTTGACCACCCAGTGGCGCAACATGCAGCAGGGCACAACATGCAAGATTTCAAAGGCTGCTTCACAATCTGTGCCATCTGCATCCTCTCCACCACCACCACCACCACCACCACCAGCAGCAGCTTTTCTGAGCTGGGCAGATGGGAGCTATCTTTATAGCACATCCTTCGCTCCTGTAACCTCACTGGCCTAAAACTAAGGTAATTCGCTGTCCTCCCAACCCCCTGCCCAATAGTGTGTGTGTGTGAGTGTGTGTGTGTGTGTGTGTGTGTCTCCAACATGCTTAAGAAAGGAATTTCATTCCAAATGCTACCAAAGCAAAGCTCTGTACCTTTTGTTTTGGTACCTGTTGACGATGCAGTGCAGAGTCATCTCCTTTATTACTAAATAATTCAAAATACTTCAACTGACTGACGAAAGAAGGGAGTACAAAATTGTTGTTCACAATACAAGAATACAGAAATATACATCAACCTGGAACGAAATAAACAGGAAATGCAGAGAAGCAAAGGTGAACTGGTGGCAGGAAAAATGTGGAGAAACCAAAAAAGAAATGGTCATCAAAAGGACTAATTCAGCATACAGAAAAGCCAAAACAACTTTCAATGAAATTAAAAGGAAGGGTGTCAGTACAATGGGAATACCATTGTTAAATACAGATGAGATAATGGATAGATGGAAAGAATACTCTGAAGGCATCAGTGAGGGAGAGAAATTGTCTGATGATACAATAAAAGAATAAACTGGAATTGATATGGAAGAGATAGGGGATCTGGCATTATAGTCAGAATTTAAAAGAGCTTTGGAAGATTTAAGATAAAATAAGGCAGAAAGAATAGCTAACATTCCATCAGAATTTTTAAAATCACTGGGGAAGTGGCAATCAAATGACTATTCATGTTGGTGTGTAGAATCTGTGAGTCTAGCAACACAGCATCAGATTTTTGGGAAAAACATTATCATTATAATTCTGAAGCAATCAAGAGCAGATATGTGCAAGAACTATAGCACAATCGGCTCAACAACTCATGCATACAACCTGTTAGCAAGAATAATATGCAGAAGAAGAATGGAAAAGAAAATTACTGATCTGACAGATAACAAATTAGTTTGACTTTTGCAAAGGTGTAGGCACCAGAGAGGCAGTTGTGACGTCCAACTGATAATGGGAGGAAGACGTTAAATAAATCAAGAAACTTCCATTAGATTTATTGACTTGGAAAAAGCATTCAACAATGTGAAATGGTGCAAGGCATTCAAAATTATAAGAAAAATATGAGTAAGCTATAGGAAAATATGGGTAATATATAATATGCACAAGATCCAAGAGGATAAAATAAGAATGAAGTGCTGGAATTAAAAATCCCAACTGTTCAATCTGTAGCTGAAGAAACAATGATGGAAATAAAAGTGAGGTTCAAGATGTGGAATTAAAATTCAGGATGAAAAGTTATCAACGATAAGATTTGTTATGACACTGCTATCTTCAATGAAAGTGAAGAAAAACTACAGGACATTTTTAAAGGAATGATCCGTCTAATGAGTACAGAATATGGATTGAGAGTAAACTGAAGATAAACAGAAGCAATGAGAGTAGTAGAAATGAGATTAGCAACGAACATCAAAATCAAGGACCACAAAGTAGACAAAGATAAGGAATTCTGCTACCTTAGAAGGAAAACAACATGTGATGGACAAAACAAGAATATAAAAAGCAAAGTAGCACAGACAAACAGAACATTTCTACCCAACAGAAATCTACTACTATCAAAAATTCTATGAATGTAATTTCGGAGGACATCATTGTATGATAGTGAATCATGGACAGAGGGAAAACAAGAAAAGGAGAGAATTGAAGAATTTGAGATGATGTTGACATTGAAAATTTGTGCACTTATAAGTAACAAGGCAGACTCAGCGAGAGAAGAAACATGGAAAACACTGACCGCGGACAAGAAGAAGGGACAAGATGATAGGACATGTGTTAAGGCATCAGGAAATAACTTCAGTTGTATCAGAGGGAGCTGCAGAGGGTAAAAACTGTGGGAGTGAAAGAAAAGGATGAGGAAGGGAGGGAGGGAGGGAGGGAGGGAGGGAGGGAGGGAGGGAGGGAGGGAGGGAGGGAGAGGGAGAGAGAGAGAGAGAGAGAGAGAGAGAGAGAGACTTATCAATACTTGTTCTCTCTTTTATTAAGAAAGTAATTGTTTATGGTTATGCCTTAAATCATCCTTACACACTTCACATGCAAGCCTGTTGCTATTCTTCATTATCATTGTAGAGAACATCTTTTTCAAAATCACAATGGATTATATTCTCTTTTACTGAGCAAGTACAATGGATTACCAACCTGTGATCAACAGTAGATGAAGATTTTATATCCTTGGCATCATCACCTGAGGATGAAATTGTTTCCGAGATATCTGAGAATTTTCTTCGTTTAGAGTCACTGACTCCAGGACTCTTCTTGTCACTGCTGTTAAGAGGTCGTTTTTGGCCCTTTGTAGGAGTATCTTCATCTGAAAATATATCCTCAGTATAAATGAGATTCAAATTACCCAATAACATCAAATTCATGATTCACAATATTAAAGTGCAGTTGAACATGTTTTACATAATTGCTCCAAGTACAAGACTATGTGACAATAAGTTAGCTCTGTTTACAGTACATATCATGCTTGACACAAAGCAATTTTAGATGGATTAAGCAGTTACAGAAGACACTGGGTGATTGCAGTGAATGATGGGGACTAAGTTACAAAACACATTGCATGGGGTGATTTACAAATGCACTGGTTGATGTGTGACAACAAGGACAAATGGAAACATTATGACCACTGCACACCACGAAACTGGATCCCACCTGGTGGCACTGCGGACATATGATGCTGTAAGGAAAGTATATAAGTGGAACAGAGAGGAATGACAAAACATTCTAGCAACTATATGGGCCATAGTTGTGGAAATCCAGTGACATAAAACATTTTGCTAAAGAGCAGTTTATTATGACCCATGGGATCAACCAGCTCGAAAGCAGCAAAGCTGTTTGGTTGTTCACATTCTACTGTTGTCAGTGTCTGTGGAAAGTGGTTGATAGACAATCAAACCACGAGTATGTGGCATCATGTTGGACATCTACACCCCATCACAAAACATGAACGTCTGAGGCCTGCACACTTTGTAAAACTGAATATGCAGTGATATGTGGCTGATCTGCTGGTATAGGTACAGGTGTTTCAGAGCACACTGTTTTAGTGCACATTATTGAACATCAAGCCCTGCAGCAGAAGAACCCTGTGTGTTCCCATGCTGACTCTTTGATATCATCTATTACAACTGCAGTGAGCACGGGATCAAGGTTGGGTAACAATCACAAAACTGGGGAGATGGAGCATACGAAAAGAGATGCAGGCTGGAGGCGTGGGGGTGGGGGAGTACAATGTCAGGATTGGAGAAAAATGTAGGAGATAATGACAAGGGAGGAAAGGATGAGAGGAAAAGATGGAAAGGGGGTAATTGAGGATCAGAACTAGAGAATACTGTCAATATGGTTGCGGGTATGACATATATGTTTAGCAAATGATTAGTCAAGTTTCCAGATAAGCAAAGTGTGGTAGTGAGCATTCAACCTGTTTAAACAGAAGGCTAGCATCACTTCACATAGAATCCTCCACAATTATTGCACCTTAAGTAGCATAAGGTATGGCTACTTGTGCATCTCAGCAGATCTTTGAAGTAATTAGAAATGTTTGTAATTTACCTGCATTAGGTCCTAGTTTGTGTGTGAATTGGAAAGGTCCTGCACCTGGAATGCCATCAGTGGAATAAGCCTTAGGACGCAGGACAGGGAGAGGAAGTGGCATAGAAGTGGTCTATGATATTGCTCAGGTTGGGTGGGTGATGAAATACCAATTTGGGAAATGACTGCACGATTTTTGTTAGGTATCCCTCATCCCAAGGAATGATGAGAGGTAGCTGAAGCCCCGGTAAAGGATAACAATGCATTTTCCACAGACTGAGTGATATAGAGTGATAAGGGAAACATTGGTTAATGGCTTGCTTGCAGTGATGACAAGTTTGTTTGTGTCAAAATAATAAATGGCAGGAGAAAATTGTTTCTTGACTAACTGGATGGGGCTCTGTCTGCAAGGTTATCAGTTTATTTAAGTAACTCTTGCTTCCTACTGCAGATGGCACATCTATGAATTCCAAGGCTTTTTGTGAAGCACTTTTTCATACAGTATGGGTGACAGTTGTCCAAATGGAGGTACTGTTGTTGATGAGTGAATCTTATGTGCACAGAGGTTTTTATGGTGCCATCAGAGAGATGTAGATCAACACCCAAAGTATCTCATGGAACTGCAATGGAATAGATGAAGAAAACTTGGTAATAGATGTTAAGGTTCAGAGGAAAGAGCAGGCTATCTTTGACATGTTCCTCATTACGAAGATGGTACCATGGGTCCTGAACAAGAAACAAGGTTTAAGATGTCAGAAGATTTTTCAATCCCTTTAAGTCCCTCTTAAATGGAGTGGCAAAGGAAAGTAGTAGGCAAGTACTGTGAGGATACATACCATTCCATAGGAGTGATGTCAATCCCTATTACATCTTCTTACTGACAAATGGTACTTGCAAATGAAAGCTATAAAACCAGGGATCATAGGTAAGAGCACAGATACTGTGCAAGGCTGTTGTTTTATTTGCATCCGATGAGTCATATAGACAGACAACATGCATCTTCAAGATGGGACAGCGATCGCAGCCACTTCCCAAAAGGAAATACCTGCTTGAGCACAAATATGAGAATCTGTGTAGGGATGTTGTAGAATCTCATTCCATCCTCAGAAATGCAAGTATAAAGTGGTGTATAAACTTCTCATGTGACTAGTATTTGTCATTATAGTAATTCTTTGATGTTAAGAGATACAAAGCATTCCACACTGCACTTTACAGTAATTGTTACGCCTTCCAGGCTTGCAAGCTATCTTGTATATAGACATGTTTCATGTGGAAATAAATGTTAATTCTATTAGATACCACATATTTGGTGACCCTGATAACACAACAACATAACCACATCGGCTTCAGCGCTATACACTGCATTGTAATGTGAACATTCATAACTTCCGAATCAGCAGTGCCACACTTGTTCTCGTACGAAAATGGACAATCCGCCAGTCATTACTGAGCCAGCTGTGAGCAGCATTCTGGCAACACAATCTGTTGTTGTGATCTGTGCAGCTTAAAAGCCAATTCATCCTCGTACAGATATCAGCAGACGAAACGAAGTGTAGATATGTAGTTGTAGCACTAACAGAAGACTTAGCCGCTTAGGTACAAGACGTCCTTGCTGCATCGGCCGCCCAACGCTAAACGGTATGCGTCAATTAAGAAAGCACTAGCAACGTGCCTGCTGCAGTCGGAAGTGAAGTGACTAGAGAAGCTTTTATGGCTGAGGAGCTTGGCGATCAAACCCAATCACAACTTTTATGCCATTTGCATACACAGGCAAGAAACACAGTGAGCAATGACATGCTGTGCAATATTTTGTTGTCCCGATTAGCACCGGACACTCAAAAAATTCTGACAGTGTGCACGGATGATTTAAATGTACTAGCACAAACAGTGGACAGGATTGTCAAGCTGTGTCCCGCAACGAACATATCATTACTGAGATCACAGCAAGATGATACATCTGCAGCGACATTAGCATCACTCCAGTTGCAATTAGCAGAGTTTACCATGCAAGTAGTTGAATTACAAGTGACACACACACACACACACACACACACACACACACACACACACACACCAGTGACCACGCCTCCAGTGGTCAAGAAGTCTTAATTGCCCGCCATCAGCACAAAATTTGTGCTGGTACCACAAGAAATTCGGCAACAATGCATGAAAGTGTACACAACCACGCAAGTGCAAACTTGAAGTGGAAACCGTAGAGCAACAACTACTCACACCAGTAATGACTGTCAACTTTTCGTCACAGACTGCAGCACGAAAGTACAATAGCTGGCAGACACAGGAGCAGAAGTGTCTGTGTACCCGGTAACTCTTGTACCATGCTGGAGCTGCGACGATTCCTGTATGTTTCCCACTAACAACTCTGGGGTGTAAGTTTAAAACACACGGCCAGATCACATTGTTGCTCAACCTTGAACTACGCTGTACATTTGAGTGGCGCTTCACAGTAGCAGATATGTGAAAGCATAAGATCTGGTTTCTTATCCTTTTATGATTTGATACCTGACCTCCAATGCAAGCAGCTGATTGATTACACTACAAACCTGCATACTCCAGGGAAGGTGTGTTGCACCACTCCGATGGCGGGACATACAGTCGCAAGAGATAAGCTGTCCACACGATTCACGATTACTAAAAAGAATTTCCTGAAACCATGCAGCAGTCACCTTCTCTCCCATCGGTTAAACACACAATGGTGTATCACATTTTGACCATGCCATGCCTGCCATCTCATATTAGGTGTAGACGTCTGACACCAGGGAAATAGTCAGTGGTGAAGCAGGAATTCCACAGTATGCTGTCAAGCTGGGCTGTCGCAATCCATCTGCCCATGTGGCGATTACTGGCAGCTCAATCCAGGGACCATGCCAGATCAGAACCCAGTGCCACATATAGAAGACTTTACTGCCAACGTTCATGGTAAGACTATATTTTTCACTACTGATCTAGTCCAGGTGTATTATCAGATCCCGTTGCCAAAGAAGATATCCCAAAGACAGCAGTGACAACACTTTTTGGTCTATTCGAGTTTACTAGGATGCCTTTTGGTCTGTGCAACACACCACAGATGTTTCAACATTTCATGAATGAGATCACTAGGGACTTATGACTTGTGTCATGTTTACATAGATGACATTCTGGTGATACCTGCGATGAAAGAAGAACATTTACATCATCTGGCTCCAATATTTAATCGTTTATGCACACAAGGCTCAGTAATTAATCCTTCAAACTGTACTTCTGGAGTGAGGGAAGTGCAATTTTTGGGTTACACAGTGGACGCACATGGCACTCGACTGCTGCAATACAAAGTGAAAGCCATAACCAAGTACCCTTGCCCCATCACAATCAGAGACTAGCTGGTTTTTAGGGGTCATAAATTTTTAGCAAAGATTTGTATACAATTATGCACTGATAATGGCACACCTGAATGAATTTCTTCTGAGCACACCACAGTCAAACGACAAGTTGCATTGGACAAGCGACGCAGATGACACTTTTCAAGGCTAAAAACAGCAATCGCAGAGGCTGCACAATTAGCACACCCAGTGACATAGGTTTCATTTGATGCCTTGTCTATAGCCATTGGTGTTATACTGCAACAACTGTCAAGCATTGTTGACGGCCCATAGCATTCTTCAGCCACAAGTTGTCGCCTTTGCTACTATGTTGGGCAACCTACGGCTGTGAACTGTATGCAGCTTACCCCACAGTCAATAAATTCACACATTTACTAGAGCACAGACAGTTCGCTATTTATAAAGACAACAAACCGTTAACATATGCCTTCACCGTAAAACCAGAGGAAGCATTGCCAAGGCAACTACACCATTTAGATTACATTAGACAGTTCACCAACTGCATGGTTTATATACAAAGGAAGCTGAACATACCAGCAGATGCACTATCATGTGTAGAGGTTGTGAACATGACAGCACATACATGCTCACATGTTGAAGTGGTAGCAGCTACCATTGATTTTGATGTCCCCGCACAGGCTGATGAGTTACAAGATTTGTTGAAACAAGCAGCTCGACTGAAGTTACAACATGCCACAATGCCTGAAGCAAACGTTGAATTGTATTGTGACCTATCTGGACTGAAAGCAGCTCTATTTGTGCCGCAACACTTTTGAGTATAAGCAATTGCATCAGTACACAATCTGGCACATCACATCCAAGAATACAGGCCACTATTAGATTGCTCAAACAAAGTTTCGTCTGGCCTGGAATGCACGCAGATTGCACAACATTTGTCAAGCAATGCATTGCGTGTTAGAGGAACAAGATCACATAGCATGTTTGAACATGTGCATGTCGATATTATAGGATCACTCACAGTCTAAGAAGACTACAGTTATTGCCTTACAGTTGTGGACCAATTTACCATGTCGCCTAAAGGATGTCACAGCTAAAATCTTGGCGCAGACATTTTCTCGCGGTTGGAGTGCCCGATTCGGCATACCACTACGGATTACCACAGTCAAAGGACGACAGTTTGAAGCTTAATTTCCTTAGAGCATTAGCTACATTATTAAGCATGAAATGTATATGCACCACAGCCTATCATCCTGCATCAAATGGTATAGTTGAACGCCTGGATTCCAATGTCACACAATGCAGAATTGGACGGAGACACTACCTATTGCACTCCTTGGACTATGGATGTAATTCAAAAGCAATCTAACGGCTATGGCAGCAGAGCCATGTACGGACAAACGTTATGTCTGCCAGGAGAATTCTTGCATGGCATGGCAGACAATGCAGTTGATGCATCTTTGCTAGATTATGAGAGCACATATGCCAGCTTAGACCAACAGCACCCATAAGACAGACTGGGAGACACTCATTTGTGTGTGCAGATCTTAAGAACTGCACAAACATTTTCCTACACAATGATGCAGTACACAAGCCGTTGCAGCCACTATATGATGAACCACATCCAGTGATTAACAGAGGTGGCCACACATTTCAGATTAGAATAAATGGTATACCTACCACCGTTGCACTGGGCCGACTCAACCCATGTTTTTCAATGCATTTGACACAGCCAAGGACTGCAGGAGGCAAACGAGAAAAAAGGAAATATAGCACCAGAAAACATCCCCACAGCCACTACGAGACACCACATATGCCAGGTGTCTCAGATAAGAAAAAGACACCAAAGACATACCTCACATTCCTCTGGAAACATTAACTCCAGTGGCACAATGCCAGGTTTCACAAAAGCCATGGTAACACATGCAAGGTAATGTGTGAAGTTTAAACTACGGTATAATTAACAGTAGTGAGACAGCCATGTAGCATCTCATTCTGTGCCTGCCAGCACGAGTGTATAGTGGTGTACAAACATTCCATGTGACTAGTATTTGTTATTATAGTTACTCTTTGACATTACAGATACAGGCCATTCCATGCTGCTCTTTGCAGTAATTGTTAAACCTTCCACACTTGTAAGCTATCTTGTATAGATGTGTTTTATGTGGAAATAAATGTTAAATTCTATCAGATACCACAAGATTAATGAAGTACATATTTAATACCAATATACAGTTTGTTAATACAAATAGAAATTTTTTGTTATTTAAAAAAAGTTAGAATTGTCACGCCAAGTTTCTTAACAGCAGTAACAATGCTATTGGAGGAAGAGTCCAGCACCGCATTTCTAGAGATCAACAACAAGAATATACAAAGATAATGAAGAAACTCCAATAAATCACTCCACCTCTAACAGAATACTTTGCTTCTGGTGAGTATGAAAATGAAAACTGATCTTGGAAGAAGCTACAAAATCCAAACTACATGGTTGCACCTGGAAGTGCTACAGAACAGTGCTTAATGCCAAGCAATTATACAAAATTAACATTTTGATGACAGACTTCAATTGTGGTAGCCTAGCATATTACACAGTTTGAATTATTGCTAAAAATGTTATGGGAACTCGAAGTGCGTAAGAAACTAATGGATATCACACAGAGTAATAAAAGGAAGAAGCATCAGAATGTGGTAAGAACAATTACTGAATGAAAATGTTCAAGGAGAATGAACTATTTTATGCGAATAATGATTGTGAAATATTGTGCCATTGCTCTTGGCAAGCAAGTAAAAAAAACGGACTGGAAAAAGGAAGTGTGCAAATTTAATACAGACACTGAAAAGCTAACGTTAAGAAGACGTGTTGCTGATGAAATATGCTTACTGTCTTGAAGTACAGAACTGCTTTTCAGGTATTACTATTTAAATTGTATTCCAATATTAACCAGAAAAATGGAAGAAATGTTAAAAGTTATTTCTGACTTGCATGTTGACCTGAAAGCAATGTTGTTCTAGAACCACAAATACACAAATTAACATTTACTTAAATGTTCAAAGAGTTAGGTTAGAAAAAAGTTCTTCCTGAGACAGTTACCAAATTATGTACTGAATTCGATAAACTAATACTAAAGACTAACAAGCTATTAAACTAGATTAACATACTGCTGAATCACAGTAGGAAAAAATAGAGATAAACAGAAATTTGTTACAACTGACATCCACAATATTAAGTTTAAAAGGGGAATTACATTCTGATATAATTAAGCAGTATGATTTGGTTATGAAGGGGGTAAATCAACATTCTGGTAAATTAAATACCGATATAAAACAAATTTCTGAACTATTATGATATTACATGTTTCAGAACAGAGTAGGGACTCAGATGAAGTACCATAGTCACCCAAATGCAAGTTGACCTTTTCTTACCCAATTTTCATGGTTCAAAAATGTGCCTACAGCTTACATTCAGGGGCTAAGCCTAAGGAAGTTCTGAAAAATGCTGCTAGAAGCCACCATAAGTACTGGTAGCTATTCTGCCACAGAGGCTCTTGTGTTAGTAACAATCTATCTCCTCTTACATTGTCGATACACCATCAAAACACACATTTTTAAGAAACTTGCAGAAGTTCACTAGCATGGTAAGTACAGTTTTACACTTTGAGAGCTCCAGCTCTGTTTGTAAGCTGTCAGCACATGCTGATGTACATCATCCTATTTCTCAATGCTGCCAATATTTGCATTGTTAACAATAAATTCTGACCGCATTCAAGTATGCAGTGAAGCCTGTGACATCACCACTCACAGTCTACCTGCATGTAGTTCGTAATTATGGCCGCCTGTATTCTAGGTGGCCGTCCCCAAACTTTGTCAAACAACACCGACAGACAGAAGATGCTGCAGGAAAAAGATTTTCTGCAGTGATGACTATATTTACAGTTCACATTTTGTGTGGATCACTTGTGCTGGAAACAATTCTGTGTAGACAAATTATACTGTTTACAATGTCAAAAAAATAATCTAATAAAGTACCCTGCCCAACATGTACTACAGACGATAAAAATCAGTGTCTTGAACCGTGAATTACTCTTCACTCAGTTTATATCCTTTAAACCAAGCCTGATACTCTGCCAAGCCAAAATGTAACTTTCTTGGATGGAAAACTATATTACACTGAAAGGAAAAAATGCTTTGGATGACATCATGAGTTATGGAAAGACAGACATATGGCTCAAACACATGTCGTGGTAAAGACTATAAAAGTGTTAGTGGCCTTTGCTGCCCTTGTTCCACTCTGAAAATTTTTCTAAATATCATGATAGTGTTTGTGATGTAGCAGTAATTTTAAGTGCCCAACAAATTTAATTCCAAATGAATCACTACAAATAAGTACTACTGCCTGCAAATGCCTGAGAGCTGGGACTTCTTTATACTTTAGCCATCAAATGATGAGCCATATTTTATTTAATTTTTAAGAGAGGCTTGAGGATGGTAATCAAGTCTCATTTCTGTGGCGCAGCTTGCATTCGAGGTCAGTTTACATTTGGGTAAATGCGGTAGATGTTTCAGTCTGTTCTTTCACAATGTTGGAGGAACATGTTAATAATTTAATCAAACAAAAGGTTTAAAAAAAGACAGAATCATCTCCCAGTATATCTTATTTATAAGATAAAAAAAAAAGAAAGAAAGAAAGAAAACTGAAGTAGAAACTTTAAAATTATGAGGGGAAAGTAGCTTTAAATCTATTGTTTATGCTGAATCTCTATGGAAAAAAACTCTGTAAATTCAGCACACAACTACTGCTGAATTGGTGAGAGCAATATACAAAGAAGTTTTGTGGAGAGTTCAACACTAACTGGAACAACCATGGTGATCAAATAGGACTTGATGTTGATTTATCTGAATGTACATTTAAGTTTAGACTGTATGGCAAACATAAATAAATATTTTGGGAAAACAAATAAAAAGAAAAGAAAATGGGCATTTAAAATATAAGGTGGGAGGCCTCAAGCCTATATTCAGTAAACTTAGGTCTATATTATGTGAAATAAGAGAGGTTGGTCAATAGGAGCATCCTGAGAAGGGTTTGGGATACACTTTTCGATGCTACTGGCACTAAGTGATTATAGTGATGTGCCAAAAAGCTTAGTTCACCTCAATACTGGGAACAATCAACAAAATACCTTTAACACGATGAAGACAAAAAAAAATTATGACACAATAAAATAAATGATGTCCTAAAAGAAAAATTTTATTGGGAGAGAATTACGTCTGTAGATTTAAATCATTTTACATGTGAGGGGCATTACATATTGATTTATGCTTTAGTTTGTGTACACTAACTAAAAGTCTCCATGCCTCAGCGGATACGTTCACTTTTTCACGGTAGTCTGCAATCATGTTGCACATGCTTGCATCACTGATGTGGTGGCTTCTGTAGGCCCTCCTCCAATCACATTTTTGGTGCCTGTTACACACACTGCAGAACAGATGCTCTCAATTCCTGGATGTGTGTGAAATGATGTCCACACCAAGGATTCTTCACAGCTCTGAAACATCATAACCAGAAGGAGAATACTGTTCTGTGGCAATACCTGTAATCGACCGTCAGTGATGGCAGACGTTGTTGTCAGACACTTATGGGAATAAGCATGTTGTATTATAAGAACATGCCTTTCAGCCAGTTTCTTACAAATTACATGGCAGAAACCCTGAATAGTCTCACTACACAATTCAACAGAAATGAGCATGAAAATGGCAGAACAAGTGCTTATAAAACATGACAATGCTTGTTCCTCAAGACAACCATGGCTGCCGCACTGATGTAAAGTTCCAGGTACTGTCACAGCAACAGTATCCTACTGGCTTGGTCCCTTCTGGTTACCACATATTCAGGGCTACGAGGAAACATCTGCGCAACCACCATTTCATGTGTGTCCAGGAACTGGGAGTAGCTGTACTGCAGAGGGCATGACACACACAAAAAATGTGGTTGGTGGAGGGCATACAGAAGTTACCACATCAGTAGTACAAATGTGTGAAGCTTAATGCAGGCTACACTAGGGTGGAAAGAGTCATGGGATACCTCCTAATATCATGTTGGACATCTTTTTGCCCAGAGTTGTGCAGCAATTCAATGTGGCCTGGACTCAACAAGTCCTAGAAAGTCTCCCGCAGAAATATTGAGCCATGTTGCCTCTACAGCTGTCAATAACTGCGAAAGTGTTGCTAGTGCAGGATTTTATACATCAACTGACCTCTCAATTATGTCCCATAAATGTTCGGTGGGGTTCATGTTGAGCAATCTGGGTGGCCAAATCATTCACCTGAACTGTTCAAAATGTTCTTCAAACCAATTGCGAACAACTGTGGCACAAGACATGCCCCATTGTCATCCATAAAAATTTCATCAGTGTTTGGGAACATGAAATCCACAAATGGCTGAAAATGGTCTCCAAGTAACAGACCATAAGCATTTTCGGTCAATGATTGGCTCAGTTGGACCAGAAGACTGAGTCCATTCCATGTAAACACAGCCCACACTATTATCGAGCCCCCACCTGTTTGCACAGTGCCTTGTTAACAACTTGGGTACATGGCTTTGTGGGATCTGCACCAGACTCGAAACCTACTATCAGCTCTTACCAACTGAAGTTGGGACTCATATGATCAGGCCACAGATTTCCAGTCATCTACGGTCCAACCGAAATGGTCACAAGTCCAGGAGAGGCACTGGAGGCAATGTTGTGCTGTTTGCAAGGGCACTCGGATCGGTCATCTGCTGCCATAGCCATTAATGCCAAATTTTGTTGCACTGTCCTAATGGATATGTTTGTCATATGTCCCACATTTATTTCTGTAGTCATTTCATGAAGTGTTGTTTGTCTGTTAGCACTGACAACTCTATGTAAATGCCTCTGCTTTCGGTTGGTAAGTGAAGGCCATCACCCACTGTGTTGTCCTTGGTGAGAGATAATGCTTAAAATTTTGTATTCTCGGCACACTTTTGATGCAGTGGATCTTGAATACAGGACTCCCTGAAAATTTCCGAAATAGATTGTTCCATGTGTCTAGCACCAACTACCATTCCACATTCAAATGTCTGTTAATTCCCATGGTGTGACAATAATCAAATAGGAAACCTTTTCACATGAAGAATCTGAGTACCGATGACAGCTCCACCAACGCACTGACCTCTTGTACGTTGTGTAGGTGGTACTACAGCCATCTGCATATGTGCACATCACTATCAAATGACTGCTGTCAGCTCAATGTATGTTGAGAGAGAAAGTGCACATATCTGCTGAGCCATAAAGATTCTTCGTGAGATAAAAAAAAAGTGTAAATCCATATGGAACGCCCCTTGTATATTGACAGTAAATTAACTGTTTAGAAAAGAAACACACATGTAAGCATTATGCATTCACTGTAAGAAATACTTATTACAAATACGCTCTTACTACCGCACTTTTTTTGTTCTCCCCCCCCCCTTTTGCAATGTTTTACAGCTACTGGCAAGAGGATATTACTTTTTCCCACTTTGCATTGCTTTACAATGTACGTGTGTGTGTGTGTGTGTGTGTGTGTGTGTGTGTGTGAGAGAGAGAGAGAGAGAGAGAGAGAGCAATGTCGCATTGAGAGGTGAGGAACTGGCAAGATAGTTGACTATAAAAGTAAATTATCACATGCTAACATAGACACTAAAATAACAATTACAAGACAGTCACATATTTCTAATGATAAGGAACACTTGCTAGAATGATGCAGATGAGTACTTAGAAGAAGCGTATCCAGGGTGTAAACGTGGACAAGAAAAAAAAATTCCCCGATTTTTCACAGATTTTCCGGTTAAAAATACACTTTCTCCCGGATGAAAATACACTTTTTCCGTGTTAAGTGACAGTATACTCTTCCTCGGCACTGTAAAAGTCATCAATCCTTAGAATGTTTATGGTTTTATATACCGACATAGAATTTCCCGACACTTTAGAGAACTAAACTCAAAACACGTTTTGAAATACCTTTAATGTGCAGCAACATGTACGCTGCATATTTTCATATTATAAAGGTATAAATTTGAATTCCACCAAATAACGCATGTCACTTTCCGAAGCATTGAAATTGAGATTGCGATGCGCTTTTGTAAGCGTCATAGCTCATTCACGTGATCTCGCCAGCTGATAACAGCAATAGGACACGTGATATAGTCAGCCAACAGCAAGATCACTCTTAAGTAACGCGAATACACAAATAAAAAAAGTTAATGGCTTAAATTAATATACATAGCATTGACATATAATATTGGTCTCAAAGATTAATAAGTTGGAAGAGAAGCTAAGCTTCCACATATAATGTTGATAATGCTCGTCCTCAAAGAATTGATTTTTAAATGAGAGTCAAACGCTTTGTAATTTAAGAAAATCATCGTACATTCTCGCGCACAATTCATCTTGCTTAAAAGGGAATCTTCTTTGAATGTAACGCTTTTCAAACCACCATTCGCAATATTTTTCCACGGCATGTTAGAAATAGGTTCGTTTCAGCAGTTGCAAGATAGCGCCAGATAACTGGCGTCAGCGCGCTTGTGCAGCTATGATGACGCAGGAAGCCCATATGTTCGTACATGTAAAACATTAAAAGATCTTACATTATGTCATAAAAGAAACAAGACATCAAAGGATACTTCAAGAGCGTCGGAACCATACTGAAGTGCATAATTCGACTTAAAATGCACATCCGTACGTAAATTTTCTTGAAGTACCAGTACACATGTTTGGTTCTTTATTACAGCCTAATGCCATACGTGCACTTGAAATGCAGCGAACAGTTGAAACTAGCCAATAGTGTGAAATTAAACACTTTGTTTCAAATAAATTGACTGCCTCAGTAGAAAGGATTAATAAAAGCCAAATCTCTTTAGCAAACCACCAAAAATAACTTTATTGTTCTGTAAGGCGATTAATGCTTGACTGTAAAAGGTGGAAATAAAATCTGAAACTATTAACATATTTTAGCCTGCCATAATTATGCGAACGTATTTTTATTCATTTCCTAGCTCCCAGCCATAAAAATCCGTTTTGTTATCATTTAATGTGAGAGCAATAAACGAAGAGGAGACAACAAAATCACTGAACATAAACACAGGTCACGTGGAGACGACGCACCTCCCCACAAGAACTCGGACTGCTCTGTGCGTAAGCCCCAGATCTATGACATTTCCGAACCGGGGAAATATTAAGTCGTGGCACTCAGCCACACTTCCATAACCAGAAGCGGGAGAAGGTACTACTCATACGCGACTCAACTGCGCATGCGCAAGAGCCCGCCCGCAACTGCTCAAACACATCTAATTTAAACAGTTGTCACGTCATGCTCATCGGAGGCAATTTGTTGTTATAAAGCATTGCATAGTGTTCCTAAAGCCTTTGACACACTTTACTGTTGGCAGAAGCTTGTATGAGCACTGTTTCATTGTTGTATATGGCGCATTTCCTTTGCAACTTAAGTTGTTCCCACACTAAATTATCTCCACAAACAGAAACATAATGATAAGAATGTAAATAATTAGCAACTTACTAGAAATATTACAACAGTATAAGACCATGCCATTTGGGTGAAAATGGCAGTGTGTCTAAATGGGGGTGTTTTATTCTTTTTAGTTTACATATTTGCTACCCTGTTGATTTCACAGCTTGACATTTTAATAAGGCACGAAATTTACAAAGATATTAACTGACCAAAGAATAAAGCTAAGCATGGACTATTGATTTCAGATAATGTGACCATTTATTTACACGTGTATTTGAGGAAAGTTAATAAATAGTAAGGAAAAAGAATACAGAAAATAAAAAATATAAGAATATATGTTGAGATAAGACTAAATCTGCGACTTACGTTGTCAAGAAACTTTATGTCTTGTAGATCCACCTTTCCATTAAGAAGTGAATCTGACTGGCTTTTTAAATAGCTGAAAATTTCGATTTCTTGTAAGGTATTAATTTTTTTCCCTTTTTTGGCATGACGCATAATTTGGGACTTTTAATTAATGTTTGTTATTAATGAGATACAGTGCAAAGGCATCATTAGATTTTAAGTGCTCTTTAAAATATATCCACAGGTTTCTTCCAGTTTGCCCAATGCAAATATAGAAGTTCTGGGGATTGCTGGCCTGCTTTGAAGAGGCGCAGGAATTCTCATATGGTATACAGATAATTTGGCAATGGTTATTACATGTTGTAAAGAGACAAATGAAATGTTATACACTACAGGCCATCAAAATTGCTACACCACGAAGATGATGTGCTACAGAGGCGAAATTTAACCGACAGGAAGAAGATGCTGTGATATGCAAATCATTAGCTTTTCAGAGCACTCACACAAAGTTGGAGCTGGTGGCGACACCTACAACGTGCTGACATGAGGAATTTCCAACCGATTTCTCACACACTAACAGCAGTTGACCGGTGTTGCCTGGTGAAGCGTTGTTGTGATGCCTCGTGTAAGGAGCAGAAATGCGTACCATCACATTTCCGTCTTTGATAAAGGTCGGATTGTAGCCTATCGCGATTGCACTTCATCATATCGCAACATTGCTGCTTGCATTGGTTGAGATTCAATGACTGTTAGCAGAATGTGGAATCGATGGGTTCAGGAGGGTAATACGGAATGCCGTGCTGGATCCCAACAGCCTCGTATCGCTAGCAGTCGAGATGACAGGCATCTTATCCGCATGGCTGTAACAGATCGTGCAGCCACGTCTCGATCCCTGTATCACTAGCAGTCGAGATGACAGGCATCTTATCCGCATGGCTGTAACAGATCGTGCAGCCACGTCTCGATCCCTGAGTCAACAGATGCGAACGTTTGAAAGACAACAACCATCTGCATGAACAGTCCGATGACGTTTGCAGTAGCATGGACTATCAGCTCGGAGACCATTGCTGCGGTTACCTTTGATGCTGCATCACAGACAGGAGCGCCTGCGATGGTGTACTCAACAACGAACCGAGGTGCACAAAAGCCAAAACGTCATTTTTTCGAATGAATCCAGGTTCTGTTTATAGCATCATGATGGTGAACGCACATTGGAACCGTGTATTCATCATCGCCATACTGGCGTATCACCCGGCGTGATGGTATAGGGTGCCATTGGTTACACGTCTCGGTCACCTCTTGTTTGTACTGACGGCACTTTGAACAGTGGACGTAACATTTCAGAAGTGTTACGACTCATGGCTCTACCCTTCATTCGATCCCTGCGAAATCCTACATTTCAGCAGGATAATGCACGACCGCATGTTGCAGGTCCTGTACGGGCCTTTATGGATACAAAAAAATGTTCGACTGCTGCCCTGGCCAGCACATTCTCCAGATCTCTCACCAATTGAAAACGTCTGGTCAATGGTGGCCGAGCAACTGGCTCGTCACAATACGCCAGTCACTACTCTTGATGAACTGTGGTATCGTGTCGAAGCTGCATGGGCAGCTGTACCTGTACGTGCCATCCAAGCTCTGTTTGACTCAATGCCCAGGCGTATCAAGGCCATTATTATGGCCAGAGGTGGTTGTTCTGGGTACTGATTTCTCAGGATCTATGCACCCAAAATTGTGTGAAAATGTAATAACATGTCAGTTCTAGTATAATGTATTTGTCAAACAAATACCCATTTATCATCTGCATTTCTTCTTGGTGTAGCAATTTTAATGGCCAGTAGTGTATTAACATTCATTCTGTGTTGAGAATCCATGTTCGGATACTATGTTTAGCAAAAGTTACCAATGTGACTGGTTCAAAGATGTACATGTTTAATGTCAATATACGGTTTATTAATACCAATGGACATTTAATGTTATTTAAAAGAAGATATGTTCCTTATCAGGAGTAACAATTCAGCTGAAAGGGGAGTTTTCCACAGCCTTTCAAGAGGTCCTGGTCAAGAATATATAAAGGAAACTCTGTTAAATCATACAACGTATAACAGAACACCTCAGTACCCGAGGAAGTTGTTTGGATTCATTAGATATTGTTTAGTTTGGTGGCTGTTCCCCTTATCATGTCAAAAATATCTCCCCCTATAGCACTTGGATGGAAAATCTTTAATGGGAAGAAGATGTAGTAGTGCTAAGACTTTTACAAATAGCAATATCCTACACAGTTATTACAGAAACTATTTGTTTAAACCATTCCTACTCTTAACAAAAACCTGTTGTCACTGCAAATCAGCCACAGATCAGTATTCAGTGTATCACCCAATACTGCCCTGGCCTTGAAGAACTCAACCCCCCTCTCCCCAAAGCTTCTTCTCCATTCATACGCATCTGCCTAGGCTACTGCCCATACATATTCACTGTCACTGCAATGTGTGTGTGTGTGTGTGTGTGTGTGTGTGTGTGTGTGTGTGGGATGGGGGGGAGTGGGGAAAGGGGAGTGGGAAACAAAATGTGGAACAACAATACTGCATAAAGTTTTGTTTCAAGCTTGGTTATTCTCAAGGTGAAAAAAGCCACACAATTCAATAAGCGTTTGGGGATGAAGCAATACACACCACGCAAATAAAGGAGTGTTATAAATGCTTCAAAGATTGCCACTCATCAGTGAAGAGTGAAGCACATTCAGGTAGGCCCTGAACATCTGCAAATAAGGTTGCTATTAAACATGTAAGGACTTTGGTGATGCAGGATAGACAAATCACAATCATAGAACCTGCAGACAAGGTTAAAATTAGTAATGGGTCCATTCATTCCATTTTAAAGGAATATTTTGACCTCAGGAGGATCTCAGAAAAGTTTTTGCCAGAGCCATTAACAACTAAGCAGAAGCAATTTCATTCAGTTACCACACAGGACTTGCTGGATACTGTGAACAGTAATCCCAACTTTCTTAAGTCAGTAAGTTCCAGTCACTGCAATGGACACATCCACCACTACCGAGACCCAAAAACGTGGGGCATGCCCACAGTAATGTGAAAGTCATGCTGACCATCTTTTCCGACTCCAATGGCGTGGTCCATCACAGGTATGCCCAGAAGGTGCTAATGTCAATAAGGAGTCCTACCAAGTGGTTCTGCGTCACCTTTGTGAAGCAGTGAGGCGTAAATAGCTGGACTCACGGGCAGTGAGCAGTGGGCAGCTGGGACCTTCACCATGAAAATGCACTTGCTCACTGTTCTCGATTAATTGTTTTTTGGCCAAACACCATACATATGTGGTTTGTCAGCTTCCCTATTCCCGTGAACTAGCACTGAGTGAGTTCTGGCACTTTCCCACACTGAAAACAGGCTCTGAAAGGGAACAGATTTCAGAGCAGAGAAGACATAACACAGAATTCGTCGGAGCAGCTGCACACCATACCAAAACAGGCTTACAGCTGTGGTAGCAGCATTGGGAGAGATGCGTAAAAACTAAAGGGGACTACTTTGAAGGTGACTAGTGTCACACAACTGTATCTGAATAAATATTGATTTTAGAAATAATAGTCGGCTATTTTTTGAACAGCCCTCATATTGTGTTCCAATTGCAAGACACATAACTATCCTCCCCCCCCTTTTTTTTTTTCTTTCTTTCGTCAACAAGACACTAAACATAAATACAGTGGTAGTACAAACTATACAAAAATCCATACCTGAATCAGAATCTAGTGCTTTAGCAAAAGGTCTGAAGTTCCAAAGCCTGCGTTTCACACCTCCACCAGAATCTTGGGAAGATGAGGCATGGCCATCAGAATTCTTTGACCCACTTGAACGATTGCTCCCACTTCCTTCACTTCCTGTATTACCGCCATTGATACGGAGGTCTCGACTCACTGCATAAAGAGCTTGAACAAACTCTTCTGGCGTACCACCACGTCCATTGTACATATTCATCATCATAAGAAAGGGGTCATCTGCATACTGAAAAATATCATAAGCACCAATCAGCTGTTTGAAAAAGCAGACAAATTAAGAGTTAAAAGTTTGCAAAAGAAACAAGACTACTCACATTATTAAGGAATAATTGGAGGTAACATATTAACTTACAACTGATCTTTTTTTAATCTTTGACTGTCATTATGCTATGACAAGTTTAATTAGAACTGATCAACTTGGTAACAGTGAACAAGCGGTTTGTTCCAGGCGTGTTCTTGTGTTCGAACAGAAAATTTTATTATGATATCTGATATCATTAAAAAAGAGAGAATAACAACACAAAATTGTGAACTTTTCATATCAGCTCAATTAATCACCTTTAAACTAACACTCCATAGATTTGAACGATTAAGAACAATTTTATTGTGTGTTCCTTATTCTGTGTAACTTACACAAAGAAATCATATGTTTTGTGTAACATTGCATTATTATAATCGCCTTATCATAACCACCATCACCACTACAACGACGATTACCACCACTACCACCAATCTCATATTGCGCCTCCCATCTCATTATCATAAGTTGTGACAGTAATTTTCGTAACTTTCATAATGGACTCCCATGCCCCACAAGGGATTGCATCAAGTTTCAAAAAATTCAGTTCTTACTCTTCTTCTTTATTTAATAAAAAATGAAGTGCCTGTCACAAGAATGACAATCACCATACACATGGAAGAAATTGTGCTGGGAACTATAGGATGGTTTTGTGGCATGAGGATATTTGATTGTACCCAAGTTTTCACCATGTGCAGGAAAGAGGAAGGAAAGATCTAAAGTTCCGACAGGACACACATGTGAGGAAGGACGGATGGATTCGGAGGTTAAATGTAAAGGTTAGTTGCTGGAAGGTGTTATAAATGTGATCTGGTGGACGGATAGTATGTAGAACAGTGTGTGGTGTAGTAACAGCAGCCATGGCCTGTAGTATACAATGTCACAAAAGTCAGGACCAACCACATTCGTCAGTATGAGCAAAGCATATACACAATAAAGGTGAGTGGGGAACTGTAGGAAAAGATGTGCAAGCTGACTCGGGGGTGGGGATTAGGTGGGAAGGTGAGAGGGAGGGGTGTCACGGTTGGATGGTGGTATGAACTGGGAGAGGCAAGATTCAATGTTCTAGATCTACATCTACAGAGATACTCTGCAAGCCACCATACGGTGCATGGTGTACCACTACAAGTCATTTCCTCTCTCATACAACTCACAAATAGAGCGAGGGACAAAAGACTGTCTCTGTGCCTCCATATGAGCCCTAATTTCTCGTATATTATTTTCGTGGTCCCTACGCGCAATGTAGGTCGGCGGCAGCAGGATTGTTCGGCAGTCTGGTTCAAATTACGGCTCTCTAAATTTTCTTGAAAAGAACACCACCTTCCATCCAGGGATTCCCATTTGAGTTCTCAAAGCATCTGTATAACAATTACATGTTGTTCGGACCTACCTGAAGCAAATCTAGCAGCCTGCCTCTGAACTGCTTCAATGTCTTCCTTCAATCCGACCTGGTATGGATCACAAACACTCGAGCACCAGCATTCTATATGCTGGCCTCCTTTACTGGTGAACCACTCCTTCCTAAAATTCTCTCAATAAACTGAAGTCAATCATTCGCCTTCCCTACCACAGTTCTCGAATGCTCGTTCAATTTCACATCAATTTGCAATACTATGTTTGACTGTGTGAAGTAGGACACTAATAGTACTGAATCCAAACATTACAGGTTTGTTCTTCCTACTCATCTGCATTAACTTACATTTTTCCACATTTAGAGTTAGCTGTCTGTAACTCATCACACTAGCTAGAAATTTAGTCTAAATCTTCTTGTATCTTCCTACAGTCACTCAACTTTGACACCTTACCATACACCACAGTACCATCAGCAAACAACTGCAGATTGTTGCCCACTCTGTTCCCCAAATCATTTGTGTATATAAACAACAGAGGTCCTATCACACTCCCCCGTGGCACTTCTGACAATGTTGGGATTAGGGTGGCTTTGGTCAGTGGCAAAGAAGTGTTTCCACTGTAGGGATATGGAGAAAGAGAGTAGGTTTTTGATAAGTCCAGCATGGGTAAAATTGGGTGTAGGGCTGAAGATTACATCTGTGGATAGGACAGAAACTTCTGTGGGACTAAGGTTTTTGGTGGGAGGTTAACAACGGTCTTTTGGGTTTGCTTGGGTTCTGGGTTTGTGGGGTGTTGGGAGGGAGTTTTGGAGCATTTGGTAAGCTGAAGAGGTCAGCTGGGCAGGGTGTGGGTGCTATAAGGAGTTGATGGAGGTTCACCGTGAGTAGGATGGGTGCTGATGGACAGTTGTGCCACAAAGCTGGGAGAAAGACTTCTAACAGTTTGCACATTTTATAGAGTGGTGTCTGGAATGCTCCTCCAGGTGTAGGAGTGCAAGATTTTCTGTTTCCGAGATGACATGTATGTGGTGACGATTGCACAGCAACAGTATCTTGTGGAGGGAGTAGAGGTGATTCTGGGACGCCTGCAAAATGGAGAGGTCAATTTTCAGTACCAGGTTCATGAGCGACAGGGACTGGCGGAATCTGAAAAGCTAAAGGTCATTGTGAAAGGAGGGGTGGGATCCTGAGAAAGGTATTTTTATGGTTAGGCCAGGGAGGGGGGAGTTCCACGGTTGAGACTGTAGTGGATTAGGGGCGTCCACTTTGATGAAAATCTCGCTGCCACTGGAAAAGACTGATTAAGGTGCCCTGGTAGGACGGATGCTTCAGCTCTAGGGAAGCACACACAAAATAAAAGTAAAACAGAATAGTAAATAATAAAATATATAACTCTACTTTGGTAACACTGGTTACAGAAATTGTAGAATGCAGGTTTAGCCTATCTGTCCTGTGTTAACTAGTTTTCCATGAACACAAACTAAATAATGCTCTCTGAATTAAAGTCGCAAGAAAACTATTCATCTGTCTTGATGTACTATTCGGAGGACGGTCCCAAACTAACAGTACTCAACTGAATCTCTAGGCAGGTGGATTCTGTCCATGCATGATAATCCTATTCACTGTTCTGTTTCTACTGAAGACTAACCACAGTCTACCAATCGGCCATTGTTTCTGTCTCACTCGATGACTAGAAGACTTGAAGATACTATGAACGTTCTGCAGGAACTCCAAAGCAAGACTCAAACTAACTGACAACTTGCAACTCAAGACTTCTGTTTGTGTACAGTTATTTAAACTCGCGTCCCTCCTTTGGTAACACTGCCACTCCAGGGGGCGTGATTCCTGCAGTTATCGTGAATGGTTTGCACGCAGCGATGTTCCTGCTGCATAGAGACATCAATGGTACTTCTGGTACTAACTGCCGCAAATTATTCTTGTGTGTCATTTCAGTACAGTGGATAGACAGCACTTAAGGAACAAGATGTGGGACTTGGTTTTAGACGGGGAAAGGTATACTTCTCTGAATTTGTGCAGAAAGATAGATCAGGAGTCCACTGCGGTAAGGATGATGTTAGGAAACAGGAATTGGGTAAGTGAAACGGTTAGATGCTTATCAGGAGAAGTGGGCAACATAGTGTGAGTTCATGGAGTGAATAGGACAGAAGAAATTAGGTTGGGAGCAATAGGATTGTTTTGTTGTGTGAGGATATTTGATCACGTGTAAATTTGCATCAAGCACGAGAAAGGAGGAGGGTTCACAGGTAGATGCCGTGTTTCCTGACTTCCGCAAGGCGTTCAATACAGTTCCCCACAGTTGTTCAATGAACAAAGTAAGAGCATATGGACTATCAGACCAATTGTGTGATTGGATTAAAGAGTTCCTAAATAACAGAACGCAGCATGTCATTCTCAATGGAGAGAAGTCTTCCGAAGTAAGAGTGATTTCAGGTGTGCCGCATGGGAGTGTCGTATTCACAATACACAGAAATGACCTTGTGGATGACATCGGAAGTTCACTGAACTTTTTGCAGATGATGCTGTGGTATATCGAGAGGTTGTAACAATGGAAAATTGTACTGAAATGCAGGAGGATCTGCAACAAATTGATGCATGGTGCAAGAAATGGCAACTGAATCTCAATGTAGACAAGTGTAAAGTGCTGCGAATACATAGAAAGATAGATCCCTTATCATTTAGCTACAAAATAGCAGGTCAGCAACTGGAAGCAGTTAATTCCATAAATTATCTGGGAGTACGCATTAGGAGTGATTTAAAAAGGAATGACCATATAAAGTTGATCGTTGGTAAAGCAGATGCCAGACTGAGATTCATTGGAAGAATCCTAAGGAAATGCAATCCGAAAACAAAGGAAGTAGGTTACAGTACGTTTGCCCAGTGCTTGAATACTGCTTAGGAGTGTGGGATCCGTACCAGATAGGGTTGATAGAAGAGATAGAGAAGATCCAACGGAGAGCATCGCGCTACATTACAGGATCATTTAGTAATCGCGAAAGCGTTACGGAGATGATAGATAAACTCCAGTGGAAGACCCTGCAGGAGAGACACTCAGTAGCTCGGTACGGGCTTTTGTTGAAGTTTCGAGAACATACCTTCACCGAAGAGTCAAGCAGTATATTGCTCCCTTCTACGTATATATCGCGAAGAGACCATGAGGATAAAATCAGAGAGATTAGAGCCCACACAGAAGCATACCGACAATCCTTCTTTCCACAAACAATATGAGACTGGAATAGAAGGGAGAACTGATAGAGGTACTCAAGGTACCCTCCGCCACACACCGTCAGGTGGCTTGCGGGGTATGGATGTAAATGTAGATGTGGAGGCTGTAAAGTTATGATGGAACAAATGTGTGACAATGGATGGGTGGATTTGGTGGTTGAATGTAGCAGGGAGTGTGGTTAGCTGCTGGAACATTTCATAACTGTGATCTGGATTACATATGGCACGCAGAATGGTGCGTGGCACCCCATGCTATAGGGTGTCACAAATATCATGCGCGACCATGTTGGCTAGCATGGGCAAGCGTATGCGTCACAAAGGTGAGTAGGAAAACATAGGAAAAGTACAATATCCAAGCAATATTGGAGAGATTTAGGCACAATTTAAATAAACAAGGTTGAGTGGAGAAAAAAAAAAAAAACAGAAGAAGGGTATAGTACTAGTGCAAGTGAGAAGTTACGTGACGTAGGTAACAGAAGAAGCATCTCAAAAAATTAACCAAATGAAAATTATAGTTTAATCTCTTATTCAAATAAACAGCAACTTTAATAATTAAAGAGGTAATAATAATAATAATAATAATAATAATAATAATATAACTATTTTCTTTCATGTAATCAACAGTACCTGCAGCTTGTTCTTAATTTCATTTTTGGTAAATCCTATATGTTGAGCAAATTTCTTCCAGTTATTGCCATCTGTTATTTGCAATGATCCAGCAAGCTCTTTCATAGCAAAAACTGTCCAACGTTCACAGCCCACTGGAGGTACAGTTTCAGCCTCAAGACCAGTCTGGAAACAAAAAACATTAACAGTAATGTACAAAAATACCAAAATTTGAGTATACAATCACAATGTTATTAATACATAACACTTTGTAGATATTCAGTTCTGTCAGTACTATACTTATGCCAAAATAATGGGGCGGCCATTAAAGATAGATACAGTGTAGTAGTAGTAATTTTTTTTTAAGGAATAAAGAACAATACCTGTAGTTTCATATGTTCTCTTACTTTCTTAATAAGTTTTCCAATGAATGATGATGATGATGATGATGATGATGACGACAGTCATACTTACACTGTTAAAAAAAAAATTAGGGGAACATGTGTATCAACATCCAGCATGTTAAATCTTTTTTGACCATGGCGGTACCTGTGGTCTTACTGCATGGCCTGAGATCTTCACTTTCAATGTAGGCAACGATTAAAATCATTCACTATATTTTGGCTGTGTTATGCATTACAGGTGACCCCTCACGAGGTGAGTGCCAGTGTCTCACTGTTTTCTACTGAGGTACACAGATAGCAGTTGTTATTTGTGGACACTGCATTCAACCAGGAACACATAATGCGACAACTTAATGCACTGCAAGTTGCAAGTGCAGCCTGTTTGATCCAAAATGGATGGACTTTTGGTCACGTTGCTGCAGATGCCAATGCCTCTCCATGTGTCTTCCATAGGTTGTGGTCACACTAATGGAAGACAGGTCAGTACAAAGGTGAGAAAGGCGAGTTAAATGAGGTTACCAATGCATTGCAAACCTATGTAAAGACCAACATCTGGCCATCTCTGCAAGACAATACTGGAAGGGCCACTAGAGCTGCTGTGCCTGATCAGACTGTAATGAACAGGTTACAGGAAAGGACCATACAATTCACACATCCTGTTCGAGTACCTCACTTGATATCATCATCTTGCAGCTCACCGTCAGTTATGCAATCGCATGTCAATTACCAATTCATCATCAGTGAAACATGTTATTCACAAATGAGTCCAGATATCCTGTGATGCAAGATGACGGCTGTGTTTAAGTGCAAAGTGTGAATAGTACCTGCCAAACATTGTCCATCAAATTGAAAGATTTCCAAGGTTGTGTAAGGGGGCTTGAGTGTTGACAATCATATATATCTTGTTATTGTCCATGGCCACCTTACCGTGAGGCAGTACATTGTACAGATCCTGTTGGATCATATGGTGGCTACTGTATACAGTGGTGGCCACAAATTGCATTTAATGCCAGGGCCTATGTGGCAGCCATCAGCAGGGATGTCTTCTGAAGCCTGGACATTGAACTAATGGAATGGCAGTTAGTCCCGACCTAAATCCTATCATGCATATGCGGGACATGCTTGACAGACATGATCATAGTCTTCCTGTTCTACCACGGATTCTTCAAGAACTCTCATGAGCTCTCATTAAAGAATGGGGATGGATACCACAGGGTGATCTATGTTGACTCATACAGAACATGCCACACAGGTATCAGGCAGAGATAAACACACACACAGAGAGGGCATACTTGTTATTGAAGCTCTCAAAGTCCAATGAAAAGCACCCAGGATAGTGGGATAAATGACACCTGTCATTGTCATTGTTTTTGACACCTGGCAGATATTTGTTTTTTTATGTAAATGATCGACGACATAATAATGTTTTTCTGTGTACTTAATTTGTGCAAGATAAAGATATAATTTGGTAACATACCCAGTCCTCAATTATTGCTCAGTGCAGTATGGTAGATGCCCACAGTCATGTTCCTGTAATTCTTTTAATCAGTGTATTTTTGATGCTCAAAGTTACGTATCATGCAGTAGCGGATACTAACAACATACAGAAAGGGAAAATGAATTAAGTAGTAGGATCCACAAGTGAAATAATGTTTCTGTAAGCAGGGATCTCTTTTAGGTTCTTGCATGTCTAATATCAGTACCAAGCAACACTACCAGAGGTGTAGTAGATCCATTATCACAACAGTCTCAAAAAGACAAGTGTACATCACCATCATCCACCTCATTTGTACTACTACAAAAACAATTACCATGTGAAGAGACAGTTGCACATTTACCTGCCATTATATTCATTTTTAATGGTGTGGTTTTCTTTTGCTGTAAATCTACACAAGAACTGAAAAGCAAGGTTTTTTATTCTTTTTTTTCACATGTTAGTATACTTTTAGGCCTACTTCTTTCAATACGAACTTTATTAGGGTTCTTTCTTCTTCCCTCTTCGATGAATATTTCTCTGTTTTGGATAACCCCTTAGCCTCACTTTTTACCTGTTCTGTTTTGCTTCCCTTCTGTTTTGCTTCTTAGAATCAAGTTCAGTTGGCTGCTTTTTAACATGCCACATTTTCTGCCTTTCACCTAGGTATACTGCCTTTCTATGTTATCATTACAATATTGCTTTACAGAAATAGACAGTAGTGATTACTTCTGCCTGTCAATGAAAAATTTGAATTTATCCCCATCTCTGAAGGCTCTCACTCATGTTGGGATTTTTGAAGCACAATGTCTAAATTAATGAATGAAAAATCATGTGGAGGTTGTTCCAGTTTCAATCAATACTAAGTAAGCATTTTCCTTCTGTCATCTTAGGTACTGTGATTGTGGAGTCCTTCACTATTAACTTCACCAATGGCCAGGTCATTCACAGAGACTGTCAGCCTAAGCTACGTCAGTTGCCATCAATCTGCATCCTCTGGCGGGGAGAGCTTCTGCAGGTAGGGACTGCACCGCCCTGTCAGAAGGGTTGGAAAGTGCGGACAGGCCAGCTCACTGGCAGTCTTGGTTAGGTCCTGGGGATGCTCACTTGCAGTTAATGTGGCCTGCTAATCAGTTGTCACTGTTTGTCTCATTGCTCTTTTGGCTTCAAGTGCCACCTCATCCTCATCACTTACCACTGGGATGCCACAACGCTGACAGCTTGTCATCTTTGGTATCATAATAGCACAGGCAATGATAATGTACACCAAACATTGCAAAGATTGTGGTTGATACTAGTGCCATACATTCATTCCTAGTTTAAACACACAGTGTGTGTTTCAGTTGCCTGAGACTGCAGTCGTGTGTGTGTGTGTGTGTGTGTGTGTGTGTGTGTCTGTTGTCTATTGCTGACAAAGGTCTTAATAGCTGAAAGCTCTAATTGTGAGAGTCTTTTTGTTGCGCCTATCTGCGACTCAGCATCTCTGCTATATGGTGGGTAGCAACTTTCTTTTTAGGAATCACCACTCGACAACACAACAACTCCTCTGTGTAGTCGAACATATAACACATGGCAACATCATGAACAAAGCCACAGGGGCCATGTTCCTGAACATCGAAAAAGCTTTCAACCATCTCTTGCACAACAGCCTTATACGCAAACTAAGCGAAGCTGGTTTCCCAGACGGACTCGTGCGTCTCATAGTCATATCTCATGAACAGATGTTTCAACACTGACGTGCAGGGCAAACAATCAACTCGACATGGTAGCCAGGCTGGAGTACCCCAGGGAAGCATCCTAGGGCCCATCTTGTTCAACCTGTACATTAACGACTTCCCAGCAACACAAAACACAACGCTAGCCATCTACGCGGATGACACAGCCATCCTTGCACAAGATTGGAAACCATCGAACATTAATTCACGAATACAGACAGCACTCAGAACTGCCAAGCCTTGGCTGGAGCGATGGCGTATTAAAGTAAATGTCGACAAGTGCGAAGCAGTACTGTTTACATGCAGAGTGAAACTACTGCGCAAACATCAACACAATAGACAGATAACGTTACATACACACCCAATATGTTTCCAAGAGAAAGTCAGATATCTTGGTGTCTGGCTGGACCAGAAACTTACATGGGGGGACCACATCGAATACATTGCCAACAGAGCACACGCAAGGCTCAAACAACTCTACCCAATGTTCAACAGGGAAAGCACAATGAATAGGAGGATGTCGAGGTCCATATACATGACACTGATTAGACCTCTGATGACATACGCAGCTCCCGTCTGGGGATATGCAGCTCCTACATGACTGCACCGCATGCAGATCATACAGAACAAAGTGCTATGAATCATTAGCAATCATTAGCAACGCACCGTGGACCTTCACGAAGAATACGGCCTTGAAACCCTCAAGGAAGTATTCAAAAAACACGCCACACAACTACACAGGAACTCAAGACACTCGAACAATCCTTTCATCCTTACTCTGGGAAACTACGATCACAACCATAGGTGGAAGCACAAGTGGCCAAAGACACTACTAGCTAGGGCATAGCCACCTATGGCAAACTAACATACACCAACAAGCGACAAACATCAGCAAGCCCCTGCATATAAGCAATGCTGACTGGAAATTACCAGCTGCTATTAGAGCCGACCAACAGGCCACAGCAGGAAAACCGACGAGCTCGCCCACTGATGCAAAAACAATTCGCCAACATCACCCTACACTGTGCATCCGATATATGACCTATCGGACACAAAAACGATGATAAACCTAACTGTTGCAGGTTACTGACACTGATCGAGAGTTCAACACCGGCACACAGCAACAGCCACCGAGCAATAGCACCGCACAATGTCAAAGGTATCGACATGCATGATACCCTCTACTAACAAAGCCTACCCTTGCACGACCTATCGCAGACAGCAAGACATCCACTACTGTTCTTACCACCTGACCTATCGCAGAGGTATTTTTCCCCTTGGCTCTTGCCTTGGCACTTTTTTTCCTCTGCCCTTCAAAATGCTACCCTTCGTTCGACTTCAACCCAATCTACCTCCAGATGAGCAAGTATTAATGGTTAACCTTAACCAGACGTACGCAAACATTGCAGTACCCACATCCTACGACACCTCACTTTAGTGAAAACTAACCCTTATGCAGAGATGGCAGTAGACCTTTTGAGTTGGCCATCATGCCAGTGTGGGCATGGAGGGGATCCACCTCTATTTAAAAAAAAATCTTTTTCATAATAATGTTACATTCCATCCTGGATTTTGCACTGTTTGATTAACTTGCACATTTTGCCAAACAAAAGCAACCCTGGCTCCTGGAGGGTGGCTAATGGCACAACAACTGGTGAATCTGAGGAGAAATTCCAGAAAGTAACAAAGCCTTACACATGATTATATCAGTGACACCAAAAGTGATAAAGTGTTGCTGAAGCTGCCTCTTGCAAGCCTCCCAGCCTTTGGACACATCGTCGTGAGGGGGAAAATTGGCTGGTGCACCAACGGCATGGAAGCCTGTATAGTCAACGTGGCTGACAATTTCTTGATAGCAACCATCACAGAAGTGAACACCACACTCATCGCCAACTGTGTCATCATGTTAGACACAATCAATAATGGTGCCATTTAGAACAAAAGTTTTTCCATCCACATTCAAGTAAATGACAAACTTAGAAATGGTACAATAAACAGCAGAAAACAAAATAGAGGAGCATCAGCTGCACTGTCTTTATATAGAGAAGGGCTCCGGTAGGTGGCGTGGTAGATGTTGGTAGGTGTCGTGCCATGTGCACTGGTCTTGTGACCCACTTCAAAGCGGCCTCTGGTGGCCAGCCCATATAGCTGCCACTGACAACCATTTGAATTGTAGCACAACTGCAGCCTGATGCCACAGTACATATCCTGGTGTTGCATACAGAGTTATAGCAAAATACAACAGTTTATATTCAAGCAATGGAAAGTCCAGAATGGAACAACAATACAGAAAGTATAGATTGCTACTCAGTACATAGAGGTGGGGTTAAGTCACAGACAAGCAGAAAAAAAGGTTGCTAAAGATTTGAGCTTCTGGACAAAAAAGTGCTTCTTCCAAAATAGAAAACACACACACACATTCACACAATCAAAACTCAAATATATAGTAATCATGTATGTATGCGTTATGTTTTTGTGAATGTCTGTGTCCCCCCCCCCCCCCCCCAAAAAAAAATATACATGTTTAGCACCCTTTTTCTTTGTGGTTGTCTGTGAATGAACACCTCATCTATGAAGCAAATAGTTACTATTCAGAAAAAGAGAGGGTACACGAGGGAAGCATCTGTCACCCCGTCCAATTATTTATTCACTAGCAGATACGAGATTCTCCCCCCCCCCCCCCCCAAATCCCCCTTCTCATAAGCAAGTAGATCTATCCACTGCAGAAAACACAGAGAGCAAGACACATATGGTCAAAAATGGCTTACATTGGACAGTGGGATAATGCCACTTAGCTAACGTAAGACACACAGAAATTTCAGCCACCAGCAGTGGCCACTTCACCAAACGCTGAGGTAATTACTACCATTTATAGGAAATAAACCTGTAATTACCAACATGGTCATTAACCACAGTGCAGGTGGAGGCTCCTAATATGATTGCATTGCCTTTGGTACTACTCATTACAAACCATGTCAGTGTGTGGCATACCACTGCTAAACAGAAGTTACAGATTTCACATAATCAAAACTTAAAAAAACCGTAAGTTGCAGTCTTTGTGACTTGTGTACATGCGTCATTGTTTCCACACAGGTTCATTAAAACCTTTTAAAATCATTTCAGTACTCTCCAAATTATGCATGAGAGCATACTGTGAAAAAGGTATATATGAATGTACATTCTAAAATTAACGAAAAAAAAAAATTTGTTTTCCTATGACCTACAGCATGTGGCAGAAAGGAGCACATATATAATGTTGTGAGAAAAGCAAACCAAAGACTGTGGCAGCAAGTCTACCCCACCCCTAAAGACACTGGTCTGCCTACACTATACTTGTCTGTCCTCTTGTGGAGTACTGCTGTGCAGTGTGGGATCTGCATCAGATAGGATTGATGGAGGACATTGCAAAAGTTCAAAGAAGGGCAGCTTGTTTTGAATTATCACAAAATAGTGGAGAATGTCTCATGGATATGATACATGACTTGGGGTGGTAATCATTAAAAACAAAGGTTTTTTTTCTTTTCTTTTTTTTCTTTTTTGTTGCAGCGCGGTCTTCTCATGAAATTTCAATTACCAACTTGATCTTTTGAATACAAAAATATTTTGTTGGTGCCCCCCTACATAAGGATAAATAGTCACTGTACTAAAATAAGAGAAATCGAAGCGCACATAGAAAGATTTAAGTGTTCATTTTTCCTGCATGCTGTTCGGGAGTGGGATTGTAGAGAAGTATAGCTGGAAAGTGGTTCAATGAACTCTCTGCCAGGCACTTAAGTGTGGATTGCAGAGCAGTTGTGTAGATGTAGATGTAAAAAGGTAAGAAGAAATAAATAAAACACTGTAGTACTTAGATTAGATTACATGTACTTTGATTCACTTCAGTTGATCCACAGTGAGGAGATCCTCCAGGATGTAGAACAAGTTAGGAAACAAGAATACACAATAAACATTTATAATGTAAAACAAATATGTTAATGTACCTCCCACAGATCCCAAGTGAAATGACTGTCATGCATGTGGAATGAGTCAAACAATTTTTAAGCACATTTTCATTTTAAAAGGTAAGAAATTTTAAATTGAAAAATCATTTTACAACACTTAGTTACAAAGATCACTCTACTACAATGAATTGGTACAGAACACATATTGTACTAATACTTGCATTATTTGATATTATTAGTAACACACACACACATCAGTCAGTTCTACTAGGAAATTCGTCAATGGACTAGGAGATAGCCAGGAATAAATCCTTTAGGTCCCTCTGAAACTGAAATTTATTAGTACTTGAACTTTTTATGGCTGCTGGAAACTTATTGAAAATGTGTGTCCCTGAATAAAGGACACATTTTTGGACCAAAGTAAGTGTCTTTTGTGTAGATTATTCATATTTCTAGTGTGACAAATTGCATTAAGGAATAAACATATTGGAAAGCGGTAGCTAATATCTCCAATCCTTAAACAGGTCTCTGGGATATTCTTGAGTTCACATCACAAATAATTTTTATCACACTTTTTGGACCCAGAAAACTTTAGCTTGGCTTGATGAGTTACCCCAAAAAATAATCATGACATTGTGGAATGAAAGTAAACAAAATATGTCAGTTTCCCTATGTCTGACAACATTCGCCTTGCAAGTAGAGATTTGTTTAGATGATTCAGCAGTTCTATGGTGTCTCCTTCCATTTGAATTTATCATCAACCAGTAACCTCAAGAATCTAGGACTGTCCACTTCTTCTATCTGTTCGTCATCAGATTTTACGCATATACTGGTGAGAAACCTCTTACAAGTTCTAAACAGCATGTAGTGTGTTTTTTTCAACGTTTTATGACATAGAATTCCAGAATGAGATTTTCACTCTGCAATAGAGTGTGCACTGATATGAAAATTCCTGGCAGATTAAAACTGTGTGCTGGACCGAGACTCGGTCGAACACAGACTTGGCTAGGAAACATTTATTAATATCCATGACAATTTTCATTAACTGGTCTTTCTAAGAGTACACTTGATTAGCTATTTATTGCAATGTTTGTAACATCTGCAAATAAAACAAATTTGGCATCTAGTAATATTACTGATGAAAGGTCATTGATATACACACACAAGAAAAGTAAAGGCTCTAACTGGAACCTTGTAGGATGTGATGCGGCATCACAGTTGGATGATGCCTCACAGCTTCATACATGTGTCTTTCCTAGTGTCATCCTTTGTTTCATGTCAGAGGTATAGAATTTGAACTGTTTTGCAGCATTTCCTGTTACACTATAATATTCTAACATGAGTAAAAGGATATTGTGATTTACACAGTCAAATGCCTCTGCCAGACCACGAAATATAATACTAGTCTGTAATCCAGGCTGTTCCAACTGAGCTCCAGGGAGCCGGAGAGCTCCGGAGCACTCACTGCGGCAGCTCGGAGCCCACGTGGAGGGGGAAAGCGAACTCACTGCCCCCTGGCCACATGCAGCCGCAACTGACGCAATAATCTGTGTTCATTGACAGCTATGACTAGCCGCGGGAGCCCTGTACCTCTATTGGAGGATACCTTCCTATTCATTGAGAGGGATGGTCGTCCGCAGTGTCTTGTATGTCAAAGTATTTAATTCTGCGAAGAGGTACAATATACAACAACATTATACACGTCTTCACACAGCGCACTACAATCAGGCTGAAGGCGCTGCACGCAGAGAACTGGTAGCCAGCCTTAAGAACGACGTACCAGGAGATATAAGTTTAAAAACGGTTTTGTAATACAGAGGGTATCAAAACATGCAACATAGTTCGTGTCCTGTAACGCATTTCTAATTTTCAGGTGAATGAGAGTGGAGAAAACACTACTGAATCTGCAATTCGAGCAAGCTACAGGGTCGCTCAAATCATTGCGACGAGTGGCAAGCCGTTTTTGGTGGGACCACTCGTAAAATCGTGCACGGTAGCAGTTGCAGAATGTTGCCAATCTAATCCTGGACATGGCAGCAGATTTAGAGACACTGCTCAGGAAAAAGGTGGAGAGCTTTGTTGCATTTTCGCTAGCGCTTAACGAAAGCACCAACATATCGGACTGTGCTCAGCTTGCAGTCTTTGTGGGTGGTGTCGACATGGAGCTGCAAGTAACTAAAGAACTCCTGGATGTGGTACCACTCGATTACACCGTAACAGGACGTGACATTTTTGAAGCTGTTTGTGAATCAGTGGACAATATCAATTTGCCGTGGGATAAGCTCCATTCTGTAGCGACAGACAGTGCACCACAAATGATCGGGCGTCACCAAGGATTTGCTTCTCGTTTGAAAAATAAACTCAGGGACGAATTGGGGAAAGACATTTTGACTCTTCATTGTTTTATTCACCAAGAGGCACTGTGTGCTGAAACAGTAGAGCTAGGTGGCGTAATGAAAGATATCGTGAAGTGTGTGTATTTTGTGCGGCGCCACGGTATGAATCATCGCCAATTCAAAGGATTCCTGAAAGATACGGAAGCGGAGTATGGGGATATACCTTGCCACAGTACAGTTCGTTGGCTGAGTGGGGGAAAAGTTCTTGATGTTTTCTTTGCCATTCGTGAGGAAATATCCTTTTTCTCGAAATGAAAGGGGAAGAAATGCGTTGTCTGAAAGATATGAAACCTGGCGTTCCTAGCTGACATAACTATGCATCTGAATAATTTAAATCTGTCATTGCAGGGCAAAGGGCAGCTAATCGCTGACATGCGCGACCAGATCAAAGCGTTCGTGGATAAGTTACGTTTATTTGAGAGACAGATGAGTAATGGACATTTAACATTCTTCAATCGTCTTGCTTCTTTAAAACTACCTGAAGGTACTACTTTCGGCGATTACCAATCATAAAGTTCAAGCAGCTCATCACATCGTTTGAAACACGATTCCGAGACCTCACTAGTTTGGAAATGGAACTTCAGGTGTTCAGCAATCCTTTTTCGGTTCCCCCCGATGCCTTGTCATCGTCACTTCAATTGGAGATTATTGATTTGCAAAATTCAACTTTGTTGAAAGAGAGGTACTACAACATGTTGGATTTGTCACGATGGTATCTTTCATTACAGCAAAAAACACTTCCCAAGCTTCACAACAATGCCGCTCAGATCATGTGCATGTTTGAATCTACGTATTGTTGTGAGCAGCTTTTCTCAGCAATGAAAAGAGTAAAAAGTAAGGAATGATCATTTCTTTAGGATGCAACAATGAAGACCATCGTCCGCATTAATGCTGCGAACACTTTGACGCCTGATATTTCTGATCTTGCAATGAAAAGAAAATATCAAGCTACAGCAATTTCTTGTAAAACAGTTGTTTCTTATTTATTTCCCGAACATCGTATTTCCTGGTGTAGCCTGTCACCACATCTTAGCAGCTAAGAGTATGAGGTTGTCGATCTTGTAAGACGCAGCTGGCACATAAAAACACTTGCCTTGCCGCCTGCCTCAGTCAACCGTGCCACGTGCCGGCCCACTTGAATGGTCACAGCGAACGACACGGCTCCCTGGAGCAGGGAGCACTCCGCGGTTCACAACGGAGCCGACGAGCTGGAACAGCCTGCTGTAATCTATTGTCTACTGAATTTAGTACAGTTTCACTGCATGTATGGATGGCCTTCTCAATATCAGAACAGTTTAGAAATCCAAACTGTGAAATTGACAATACCGGTATACTATTTGATGTCAGATAGTTAAGAAACTGGTTGCATTTTAGTTTTACTAAATTTTTTGAAAAATGTTGGCAAAAGTGAATTTGGACAGAAATTTGACAATATTTTTTATCCCCTTTCTTAAACAAAGGCTTAACCCTTGCATATTTCAACCATCCAGGAATTGTTCCATTGAAAACAATTGTTTACATAGACACACTAGGTAAGTTCTTGTAGAACATAAATACTTTTGGATTAAAGAAGACCATCCACTGAAAAGCTTGCACCATGCAGGAGCATAAGCGTGTGTGTGTGTGTGTGTGTGTGTGTGTGTGTGTGTGTGTGTGTGTGTGTGTGTGGATTGGGGGAGGGCACCTCCCCCCCCCCCCCCCCAGCTTGTCAAAGGATAACCCCAAAAGCTAGCACATTTTCTTTCCTTTGTGTGTGCCAATTAATAACTCAATACTTCTGCTTTTCGGTGAGTGGTCTCCCTGAATCCAAAACTGGTTACATTGATAGTGTAATATGTTACTGAGCTCAAAATCACACTATTTAATTAACTTTGATGACTTTTATCATACTAGAGTTTTTTATTTTAAAGATTTTATGGTGGACATTACTTCTACTAGGTTAGGGATGGTCAGTGACGTTACTACATATAACCTGTATGAGGTACTGTCTGGCAGCGTCTACAGGGCCTGACAACCCCATCTTTTCAGTCACAGTATTGAAATGCTTGTCAAAAAGTTTTGTAACACTGCAAACATCTGTTACAAATGTTATCATTTGCTATTAATGCTATGTGCCCCTCTTCATACCAGGTTCTAACAGTCTCCTACTTCACTATATTCCGTATCACCTTTATTTTGTTATCTGCTGTGATTACCTTTTTCTCATAATGTATTTTCTTTGATGTCCATGTTACTAATGTTTATATTTTGCAGTATGTCTTGTAATATGCTACAGCATCAACATCAGAGCTGTTTCTGAATGGTAGATACAGTTGCCTTTTTCTTTTACAATATTCCTCTCATCCTTGAGTCGTCCATGGCTTCTTTCCAGACTTTGGTATAACCTGGGTTAGTTTTGGGGCCAAACATTATTGAAATAAGATAAGCAGTTTATTAACAAAAGTTTTTTATTTTTCATCCATGCCATAAGCACTGTATACATCACTCCATTCATGTCTTTAAGGAGTGTCCTAAAATAATCAATTTTTGACTTACTAGCTAAGCCGTGGCGTGGCTCTTGGGCGCAAGACGCTATCGATTACTCCTCCGGTTGAGGTTGGCACTATGTGCTATTGCGAGCGCCTCCTGTCGGAGCGGGTCCTAACGGGGGAGTGAGTATGAGTAACGAGAGTCTGGGGCGGACAGCAGGGGAGAAGGGACATTGCGGCCGCACTCTGAGGCGACAAGAGAAGAGTTGTTGTGCACGGCCGAGAAGGGAGGGTTGAGCAAGGCGGCAGTCAGCATCGCTTTCCGAGGAACAGAGAGTTGCAGCAGTCCAGCGAGCAGACACCAGCTCCGGGAGCTGTGGACGTGACGTGGGTCATATTATGGCGCAGTATAGTTTGCTTGGTATGCATCTGCTGCTCCCTTTATGCCCACGTGTGTTGTTCTGTCCGTATGTGCATTGAAAAGGTTGCGCTCCAGCTGGAACAATGACTTGTGCTTTACGTTCATGCACCCTGACTCATTTGTTTTGCTGCAGGCAGTTGTAATTCAGAGATTTTTTTTTCGTCACGATTGCCTTAGCACGGTGGTGCCTAGCATCCGAGAACAAGACAGCTAACGTGTGACCTGTTTTGGGTTTTGGAGTCCTGTTTGGGCAACCTAGTTATCATGCACACAAATGTATTGCTGCCGAGTGAGGTTAGCCCTAATCTTGTGAAACTGAACTTTCAGTGACTGGCTCGTCTGCAAATTAATTAATTTAACCTTTGTGGTGTATTTTTTGCTTTCAATGGTGAATTTCTTGTCATTCATTTGTGTATGTTTCGCCGTTAATGATAACTGTAAGATAGCAAGGTCTTGAAGGGCTCGCGTATCGTGACTGTTTAATTTGATTTCTTGTTTATCGGTCTGGTGAAAACTTATGCCAAGTTTACTAATTTCCGCCTGTGGTCCGGAAGTTGGTTTGAAGGTAAATCCGTGGGTAAATCTTCACTGGACCTAACTGTTAACTGATCTTGGGTTGAACTAATGCCATTATTAAATCGTTTCTTGTGTGCTATAAATTGTATTACCATAGACAAGGAGACAGGGCGCATTCTGTGGTCGAGGGGTAGGCACGGTTGCTGCTTTGCGCGTGGCGTCTTGTCGCTCGCTATCATTTCCCGCATTAGTACGGGCAGCGTGAGATTTGTTTGCTCGCAGTTGTATGGGCGCTAGTCAGCTGTGCCTGCTCCCGCTTCAGGGTGTGCCGTGTTTCGTAAGGCATACGCCGACTTTCAGTCACTGTTACTCCTGTGTTGTTGTCGGTCGCTTACAGAAACATTAGTCTGTTTTAGCACGGTGGCCGCTGGGCCGTGACGATGTCGGTTGATGACCAGCGTTGGGGCGGTCGTCCGTTCTGAGTGGCTTCAGTCGCTTGGACTTGGCAGTTACCTTCTGATTAAACAGATCAATTTGTTTATTTGCAGTAAATTCCTAAGTAGTTCGTGAGAAAGGTTGTAACTGAGCTTTTCATGAATTTACACAACTCAAGCATTTTGGTAAAGCATTTTCCTATCTATGTTTTATTTAAATGAGAATTCTTTATTGGGGTTATTCACCTGTTGATGCTTAACATAAAATTTGTAACTTAGCTTTCATGATTTTATTTAATAAGCATTCTTGTAAAGCAGTCCTTTATCTACGTTTTATTGATTGGTAATTCTTTATTGGTGTTATTCACTGGTTGAAGGTTAACATATGTTTGTAACCAAGTTTATGTCCTTGCTTAATTGAAATTTGTTAAGAGCCTTTATTGCCGGAAGATCATTAAAGCTTGAGTGCTTGTAATTGTGAATAATGTTGTCTATGTTGTGGGCTACCCTTCCATTTCCACAGCCAAGCTGTCCTATCTACCAGTACACTAGCTATCCTCTTGAAGTCAGATGCAAAAGATTTTATATCCTGTTCAGTGTTAACATTTAACAAAAGGAATTGCATGTCATGGTCTGAGAGGTCATTGACTATTGGTTTTGTAATATAATTTTGCTCATTAGACATTTCTATAAAGATATTATCAACAGCTTTTTGTGAGTAATTAACTAACCTACTTAGAAATATTATGATAGGAATTAAGTTAAATGATACTATTACTGACTAATAACTTCTTACTGGGGCAGTTCTTAAGAAAAATTGTATTGTAGCCGGTTGAGCATTAATTACTGTGGACAATTTAATTCATCATGCTCTGCTGCTCCCCAAGTGCTGAGAAAGTGTTTAAACAGGGACCTGGCTGTTCCTACAGTGCTACTGACATGTTAGTGCATCCCGTTCAACTGACTTCTCACAGCTATGGACAACATACTTCCACATTTCAACGAATAAACAAATTTCAAGTTTTTCTTTGTGTGCTATCATTTGCAAAAAAACATTTCAATATCTCGAAACATTTACAAATACGACAATTGTTATGACCACATGATTCCCGACGCGAGGGACAGAAATGGATACACTGTGTGACACCATCAGGTATAAATACCAATAACTCGAGAACCAAATGAGTTGTCACGGCAGAACACAACTTCAAAAACATTGAAACAAGCAGGTTTTGCAGTGATCACCACAAACAAGTGTGTATTTTTGTATTAATACTGAAAAACTGTTTAAATTTAATTGTAACTGTACATAGAAAATTTGGAAAATTTTGAGCTGTTTATGAGACATTCAGATTCCTTACTGTGCTGTCTATCAGACAGCAACATGCAGTTAACAATCTGTGGCCATTTCAATGAAGATTTTGTACTGGATTCTGATAGGATAAATGATCTAGAAATCTTATTTGTATTCTACAATTGGATCTCTTTAATTAATTTTCCAACATTGGTGAATGAAGATAGTAAGACTCTAATTGATAATGTATTCACTGATGAGGCTCGCAGCAAGAAAATAACTGTATGTCCAGTTATATATATCTCTGATGAGTTAGTTACTATAAATAATATAGTGCCTCATAGTATATGTACCCCTCAGTGGAACTCAGAATAATTAATAGCTGTAGGACAAACTTTTTAAGAACAGTTTACAAGAGATGACATGGGATAAAATTTATAATGGCCCAAAGACTGATATAAAATTTAATATATTCCATGATAAATTCATATCATCATTTGGAAATAGCTTTCTTTATAAGCTAATCTAAAGGACATTAAACAACCACGTAAAAAAAATCATGAATCACTAGAAAGATTAAAGCATCTTGTGAAAGTAACAGGGAAATGTGTCTGCTGGCAAGAACAAGTAAAGATCTTGCACTATAAAAACTACTCAAAACTACTAAGAAACGACATTAAAAACCAAGAAACATGCACATTATGTCAGAAAACAGTGATTCCAATAACAAAGTGAAAATGGAATGTAGTGAAACAAGAGGCAGGACAACCGGCCAGTAATAGGATAAAATTACAATTGTTTTAAACAGAAGGGCTATAAAAGTGAGTCACAGGTAGCAAATGCTTTTAATGAACATTTCTTAAACATGGTAGAAAACTTAGGGGCAAACAGTTCAAGAGAAAAAACACAGCAGTATGCTGCAAAAACAAACCTCATAACACTCAATCATATGGATGTCTCACCCAGTTCTCCATCACAAATTACATTAATTACATATTCTCTCAAAAGTAAAAGCTCATCTGGATTTGATAGTTTTTCGAACATAGTATTACAAACTTGCTACCATATCATAAGCACTGTCTTTCCAGAAATATGTGATGTATCACTAACTTGGGACATTTTTCCAGAGGGACTATAAGAAAGGTGATAGGGGAGCTTTCAGTAACTACCAATCTGTTTCATTAATGGCATCATTTTCCAAAATTTCTGAAGTGACATATTCTAGAATAGTATTCCACCAGAGCAACAACAATATCCTTTTATAAATAACAGTTTGAATTTCAAAAGAGTTGTTCAACTGAGAATGCCATCTACACACTCACTCACCAAATTTTACGAGTGTTAAATTACAAAATAGCACCAGTTAGTTTTCTGTGACCTACCTGAGGCATTTGAACTGTGCACATCACAATATTCTCCTAGGTAAACTGAGGTTTTATGCAACTGATAGTACAGACAACCAATTCATATCATATCTAACCGAAAGAATGCAGAAATTTATGCTTAACAAGTCAACTAGTGCAAGTTGTGAAGATTGTTCTGATTGGGGAGAAATCACTTGTGGTGTTTCAGTCTTAGGTTGACTATTGTTTCTCATATACATGAATTATCTACCATCTAATTTATAATATGCAGAATTAGTTCTTTTGCATAGACAGTGAAACTTCAATTTTATGTTTTTCGCAATTCTATCAATTTATAACCCTTGCGTAAAACCCATAAGATAAATGCTAAAAATTCCCCGATTTTATTCCTCTTTCTAGTAAGGTTTATCTCAATTTTATGTTCTTACTCAGCGCCTCGCTTGACTTCCTCCTGTTTTCTTCCTAACTATTGACATCTGATGTGACTGAATTTGTTATAAGGGGCACAAAAGGCAGACAGGTCACACTGTGGGTAGCGGCGGAGTTAAGGGAATATTTTAGGCTGTTGCATAGAGATGTGACATGAGAGAGGAAACAGTGACGCAATCCACAACTGGCACTGCCAACACACATTGCAACGTTTTGCTTCACCATGCAATTATGATACAACTACTGCTGGATTACAGCGTCATACACACCAGGTCAATATGTGATGAAGAAGCCCAGCCGCCACCTCCTCTTGTGTAACTAATAACTCAGTCTCATCTCTTTGCATGTATTTCTGGTGTACTGTATTCAGCAACAATATTACCTGTCAACCTTTTAAATTCAAACACTGAGTCTCGAGGGATATGCTCAGTCAGAATCGAGGAAATGACGGACATTTCCGGCTAGTGAGCTCTTATTGGCTGGAGACTTGCTATGTCACCCAACAGCCAGTGCAGCCACAACACCACACTAACACGCTTTCTTTAGCTCACTCCGTCTAAGTTTACAGACCTTAGTCTACGAAACATTCAAAATTACTAAAGTACTGAATTAAAAAGTATAAACAGGCACAGAAGCTACGAATCGAAGTCGGTGCGAGAATTTCATTTTTACCCTCCTAGATTGCAATTTTACCAACACATAACTTATAAACAAATCGCACAGCCATAAACGAACAACAAAGAAATTTCAAAATTTTACGTCATATAACAAATGTATTAGGGAAAAAAAGTGGATGTTGCCACTAATAATACCACAATGTACGTAAAAGAAGAGGCTAGCACTTTTGCTAATGATGTACGAGGTAACTGAGCCATTTCCCAACACATTACGGCTACAAATTATACTTCAAAACAGTCACTTCGAAGATCCTTTCATTTTAATTTCACCTCGAAAATAGCAAAAAATTATAGTTTACATGGTGAAATAAACTGAAAATTGTAAAACACGGTGAAAACTGTCGAATTACAACATCTCAGATGTTTGTTTTCCACTTGCAGCCAATAGCTGTATAGCATGGTCATGTCAAGCGAATGCTATAGATAAACAGCAAGCTTGCTTGACAGCTTGTTACAAATTATGGCTGATGTGATCACTGTATGGCAAACGGAGTGATCATGGCTTCCACTTATGTTTATCTGCTTACAGTAGTTCTGCTTAGAGCCTGTCGGCAGAATCTGGAACGTGTTGTTCCTCTACCGACTGCAGCCCATGTAGGCTACTCCATCTGCTATGTGTGGTGCCATAATTAACAGGATGTGTTCAATGAAGAGTCGTGCGATGGCTTGTTTGTCTTTGCTCCAGCCCTCAATTATGTTTAATATGTTGTGATGGCAGGCAGATTGTTATAAATGTAACAGATTACTGGGACAGAGAAACACTAAAATCACAACAGCCTTAACTATATTTTATGTTCATTGGTATGAGAACCATGTGTGAGGGAAAACTTGTGTGTCTATAGTGCATTCATGAAACCTGCTGTGTTTACACTACAGCAAGCAATGAGTTCGAAGTGCAAATAGATTGCACTGGCAATAATGCAAAACACTCTCCTTCAACCACTCAGCACAATGAACAAGGAAAAGTTTACAAGCAATACATTAGAGGTCACAGCACTCACATCACCGGAGTATGCTGCTCTGCCATTGATTATAGAAGGAAAACCCACACATGTTGAATTCCGACACTTTTCATCGTACTTCACAGTTTTCTGTTTCATTCACCACATTCAACAATTTTTACTTTTTTCTGGGTGAGCAAAAAGGAAAGATCTCTGAAAAATGAGTGTTTCTTCAAAACTGATGAACTTCATTATCACAAATTACTGTATAAACATTGTATTGTACATTTAATTCCCTTCACTTGTACAGATTCTATACTATGTATTGGATACGATTATGATTTTTAACCATAAATGCCAATTACATATGTTTTTGCTCATGTTTTGAGGGTTTTGATATTTTCCTTGATTCTGCATTTTCGTTAATTTTGTGATTCTTATGTCTAGATCACATGAAAACGTAAAATAGCAGTTACACAGTAACATGAGTATTGTAATCAATCCAAACATACATACAGTATCAGAAGTAAATTCTTAAAAGTATCATTGAGTGGTTTTCTGCGAGTGGTCTCACTTTAATTTCAAGATGAGACAGCATCTCAGTTCAGCATATCTAAAAGTACTACAACAATTACAGCACATGGAGAATAAATACAACATAGGGTGGAAACTTCAACATTTTCAGGCAGCAAACATGTGGGGTGTTATTTGCCATAATTGTCACAGGCTGTTGGTCCGGAAATAAATTTGTAAAACAATGTTTCCCTTTCTAATTGTCAACATCCTGCAAGTTTTTACAACTGAATACAGTGGAAAAAATTGCAGTTGGTTGGATATGGATTCTATCCCTCTGTGGAAACATATGCTACAGGTTTGTACCTTAATTTTCTAAATATTCTTTTCCTCAAGGAAATGTCTGAGTTCCCTGTCCAAAGGTCCAAGACTACTCTAAAAACAATCCCATTATCTTCATAATTTTTTATTGCTTTCCAGCACAAAATTTTCTCACAGTTGAAAATTTCTTTAAGTTACCATTCGCTTGGATTATTTTGTTTTTAAAACATAGTAAGAGAGTAACACCCTGCACAGAGTCCTAATTGCATGGAGAGACTTTGCATCTTTTATTTATCTTACAATTGCAGTATTCATCTTCAAACTGTGATTATTTCATAAAGGTTTTACTAGCCTCTCAATGCAATTAATCAAATTCAAAACCTCTCTTATCTGTAACACTTACTGCTCAACAACTCGCGTAACAGTGCTTGCCGAAGTTTGCACAGCCAGCACAGCATCTGGAGCTGACAGAGCTTAACAGATTTTCATTTAAGTCTCAAAGTTTGTGGCCAACAGTGGCCAAATTACAGAAGTACAAAATACAGAATTGTAATTCTTAGCATCTTAGTAATTCTTAGTATCTTCTTTCACAGTTTACAGAAGACATAGCACCTCTGTTTATATTTATGAGAGATCACCTGTGCATCATATTTCCAATACATATCCTTACAATTCCCTACTTATCCTTACAATGTGATGGTTTTAAAACAACACTTTATGGCCTTTTCAAATGTGAGAACTGTGAGTCACTGGACCAGTCATTTAAAACGGCAATACTGGAATCATGCAGCACAACCTCTAATATTTACCTCACATTAAGTGCTACAAAGGCAATTCTCAGCAATGACCTTTCTCAGGTTACCGCAAGTTTTATGTGTAACTACTGCGTTTGCCAAATATTGCAACCTCTAAATGGAAATGTTTGTTCTTTGACCATAATGCAGAAAATGTTGAATGAAGCAATGTAAACAGAATAAGTTCAGTATTAGTACAAAAATACATATTCCTTGACATGCTCTCTACTCATTCATGTTGTTTGTTAGTGTGCATATGCTCTTATCCCTCCCCCCCACCACTCCCTCCCCAAATTTGCCCTTCCCTAGCACCCCTCCCCACAAAACACATTTAAATGAATAACTGTCATTGGCAAGCGCAAGACATCATTCCATACCTTATTTAGGTTGAACTCGAACAATGGATCTTTTGCAGCTGCACTGACAAATCTTTCTACAATGACCTTTCCAAAAGGACCTCGTTCGACATTAGCATCTGGCTTGAACCTGAAACATTTTAATAAAACTCTCTCCATTTTTAGTGAAATTTTAAGTGTTCTAATAAATAAATCACAATCAGAAGAATGTCACAGTATGAGAATTAATGAAAAGATTTCATCATAATACAAATAAGGCAATTCAAATTATACTTACTTGCTTGTCTGAAAGAACAGACATCACTAACAATCGACAGCCGTATGAAATTAGCTCGAAATAAATTCACTGAGTGTGAATACCTTGGCACCCATTGTGTTAGATATAAATATACTACCTATTACTGGCGTATGAAAATTTGTGATAGTCCAGATGTATTAACAGATAGCCGAAGTGGTTAAGGCAATTGCTCAGGATAAGCAGGAAATTCAGATTCAAAACCAGATCCAGCACAAATTTTCATATGTCTTTAATAGGTAGTATCGCTATACCTAATACAGCCATTACCAAGATATTAACACTCAGCAAATTTATTTTGAACTAATTCAAATCATGTTTACCAAAAAATGATTTTTAATGCCCTGTGCCAGAGAAAAATAAATGCAAGGAAGGAAGGTACCATATTTTATACCACCCAGCTTCATCAATACCAATTACCACAGACAGACTGTCTTTCATAAATAAACTGTACAATGTTATGGAAGGAAATGGAAGATGAGGAATCGTATACTAAATTTTCACAAAAAGTTAGGTGTCATTGGTGAGTACTATAGATGTCATATATGTGACGTTAATATGAGTTGTTGAACGTTTGATCTCAGTCGTCTTCCAATGGTTACATGCCGAGGTCCCATTGACGTGAAGTGTGGCACTCGATCAATCTGAGAGATTGAGAGATATTTTCTGAAATTATAAAATGTAGGGGACCTACAGGGGGGCATGGTGTCCTAATGGAAATCAATAAGTCATGTTTTCGTATGACGAGTGGAGGGTGAAGGTATGATGTTGTGGGACGTTGGGTTTGGGGTGCTGTTATTTCACGCGGGGAATCTTCTGACGTAGTAATTTGGGTGGTTGAAAATCATACTAAGCAAGTTTTATTTTCTCTTATACAAAAATATGTGCTAGAGGCTTTATGATAATGTTTGGTGTGTTCGCTGTCATAAAGGGTTGGGCAGGAAAGATTTACAACCACCTTGTCATGAACTATATCTTCGAAATTAAAGACTTTGAGACTAGGACATGTGCAAACACTTTTGAGAGATATTGGAGGGTTGTGAAATCTGTTGTAGGGAGGGACAAAAGGTGCTATTCTGTCCTGCAGGCTCACCTTGATGAGTACCGCTAGCAGAAGTGTGTTCCTCGGGGTTACTGTAGTTTCCAGGGGTCCACAAAAATACAGAAAATGTGTAGGTCCTTGTTTGTAAGTTAAATAGGAGTGGGTGACAGTAGGTATAGTTTTCTTTTTTTTGGGCGGGGGGGGGGGGGTGTTTTCGATTGGATTTGTTTCATGTGTGGCATTGATTTCTTTTACTTTGTTTTTTTTTTTTTTTTTTTTTTTTTAATACTTCAGTTTTTTAATGTGATAGTTACATTGTTTCATTTTCACGTGTTTGACAGTTCTTCATTTTTTGGTTTTATTTCTGTTAATGAGTTACAATCTATTTCGCAGCAAAATCTGCATCTAGTAAGATGAATTTTTTTCTTCTTCCATTTTCTCGTTTTTCATTCAAGCAGCTACTGATACATGATGTATGACTTGTATGTTTTGTAATGGAAAGTTTTAAGTGTTCGTAATTTTTTTTTAATATTGTGGTTCATCTTTCTGTTTTGTTTACCTAGTTTGTGACATTGTCACCAAAGTGATATCAAGTGTAATTATTTCATAGATTTTGGTTCTCTGCATTGGTAATGACCTTTTCAGTTGTGCTATATGTCAAGTGATGTTTTCATAACCACATTTTGTCAATCACAGTGATTTTTTACTTTCTGCATTGATATCATCATTTTTAAGTTGAGCTATATAGCTCAAATGGTATTTTCGATATCGACTTTTGTTACTTTTCATGATTTTTGTGTTACCTGTTGGCTTTTTGTATTGATATCAGTCTTTCAAGCTGAACTATACAGGGTAGCCAGAAACAGTCTAGAAAGCTTGTCATGGTGTTACAGGGTAGATTGTGCAGAGAAATAATTGTTAAGTAAAAATTCCATTCATTCTAGTATTTCTGATTTAATTAGCACTGAAGTTCGACATTCATGTTTTTGTATGTACAAATTCAAGCAGCCTGCCAGAGACAGTGTCGCCAAACATATTCTTCAAACTGAACAAACATAGCTTTTGCAATCCTAGCTTCAATGATAATGAGCATTTGAACAAATGTTAACTCCCAGACCTGCAGATGTCTGTGCATTAGCATGTATTAGCGCATCCGTGCTTGAATTTGCATGCGCAACGACCTGCTAATTAAATCAGAAATGACACAACATATCAAATTTTATTCATAACAATTACTTTTCACCACATACTACACTGTTACACCCTTACAAGTTTTTCAGGCTGTTTCTAACCACCCTTTATAGCTCAACGACTGTTTTTGACATCGCCTTTCGTCTGTTTTCGCTAAGTGTACTGGTATCGGCTTTTGGCTTTCTGTACTGGTATTTGTTTTTGGCTTTCTGCATTGGTACCGATCTTTCAAGTTGAGCCATACATCTTAACAGTTGGTTTTGATACCGCCCTTCATCAGTTTTCGCAATCTTTCATTATGTATATTGGTATTACAGTTGTTTTGCACCTTTTTTTTAGACTAGTGCTGCATTGTTTTTCTGTGGGTGTTTCAATTAGTATATTTTACTATTACTGTGGTTTTGTGTATGAAATGTTAGTTTCTGCTCCCCCAAACATTTCCCCCTTTCTGGAGGTTGTCCCATAAGCTTCAATATTTATTATTAATAATTTGTACATTTCTGTATTTCATGTTTATATTTTCACTCCACGGTAACGTGTATAATGCTTTTGCCCACCAATTTGAAATCATGTTTGTGTAACATTTTGAGGTTTCATGTGATGTTACAGATCAAAGCTGACAGGCATTACTGTGTCCTCATGAATATTTTTGTACTTCCTCCTTTGCCCAATGTTTAATCATAGTTACCTTCCTTGTATGTATATTTGTCTGTCCTACTTTTCTTACTGCCATTTTTTGAGACCTCCATTCCTCTTCTCCTCTTCTCTAAGGCCATAAATACTAAAGTAGTGAATACTACTGTAATGCACATCAGCATTCCTCAGTATTTGAGTAACTCACATCTTTCCACATTGATTCTTCTGGATGATTCTCTTAAACTTCAGTCAGTTCCTCATCAATAACACAATGTGGCAAAAGTCAGCTGCTCCCGGGTACACCTTATAATCCAATACATGATTTTGGAATTTGTGTGTAACAATGATGTAATCAAGCTGGAATCTTTGTGTGTCTCCAAGTCTTATCCGTCTCCTCTTACGGTATTAGTTATTTGTCCTCTCTCTGCCCTACATTCCACCTTCCTATTTAGAATGAATCTTACTCTTGGTATACAATTTTTGCTGCTGTTGATAGTACTCTGTTTTTGTCCAATCAGATACTTTTATCTTCTTTCTGTGACAGTAAACTGACACCATTATTTTTATATTGAGTCACTCCCCTTTTCAGATTTTCTTGCTTTCCTAGCACATTCAGACTTCCAAAATTGCACACACCATTGCGTACTCTGACTTCTAAAATGTTACCCTATGGTTTATCATACTACTCTCTCTCTCTCTCTCTCTCTCTCTCTCTCTCTCTCTCTCTCTCTCTCTCTCTCTGTCCCTCCTCCCTCCCTACCTCTGCCTCCCCCCAAGGCTTTGTTTTGGACCTACCATTTGGCAGTCACATCTCAGATGTCAGAATGAGGGACTAGTCCCATGAATGCCAATGAAGGGATCATCATACCAAGTTTTCACTTACAGGCCACATGTCCTATGGATACAAAATATGTGTCTGTAATGCAGTGGTTTCCATTGTCTTCTGATCCTCAAGCCTTAGGTTGGGTGACTCTTTGCACAAAAAGTCTTCAGTTGTGATTGCTGATGACCTTTACCAAAATTTATCCAGTGGCTGGGATTGAACCCGCAACTCAACTCAGGTAATTTTAATAGCAGTTGAAATGTTAATCCCATACCAAGGTGATTATCTGCTGTTTAAATACAGCAAATAACCTCATTCCTACAGGAAGAAAACTTACACACCACCACAACTTCTTCTTCTTCTTCTTCTTCTTCTTCTACTACTACTACTAATACTAATACTATAAAAATATCAGTATATACTTTTACTGTAATTTTCAAATATAAACTGGCATCTTCTGTATAATTTAATATACCTGCAAGCATACTGTTTCTCAAAATCTCGGCCTCTGAAGTCTGGTTCCTCTTTCACCATATCGGCATCCTCACCTGCCTCTACATCAGCTTCAAACATTTGTGAACGAAGCCTTACAAGAATGCGACCTGGTCTGACCATCTTTGGTTTCAAACTGGAACCGACCCTGTGCCTAAAGAAATGAAAGGATCACAAAATAATTTCACCAATAACATAAAATACAATTTTTAAGATATCACTAATTATAAAGTATAAACACTAGTGTAAAATGTTATAAGCAAGCAAAGACATTAACAACCCAAATGCTGGTTTGTATGAAACATTGCTTTATTGGAAATGGTCCAAGTGGAGGTGGTACACTCTAACCTTCCTCTGACCTTTGAATTGACTACCCCAGCCATTTACAGGGGGACCTTCACCTAACATGGAATTCGAACCATGGTGCAAGCTGATATTTAACAGACATTATCAGGGTCAATTGATAAGAATCCTATCATTGTCCGGGATCGGACCTCAAGCCTCTGGAATCACAGTCTGACACTTAACTGTAGAGCCAATGAGCCGCACCTCAAAATGGTGACTACAGCATACTTAGTAGCTATTGTTTACACGGAAAATTTCAGAAGTTGAAAAACAATAGAAAAACTCAAATTTAGTCTCCAGAACTTTAATGGGTAAAATATGTAATTAAAAACTGATGAAAGTGATTTACTTGAAAATATTTCACAGGTAAATTAGTGATCAAAAACTTCTGCAGTGACACAATTCTAGTTTAAAATTCATTTACAGGAGGAAATTCAATAGGGGTAATTACCACACAACAGGCTACACAATACTGACATTAACTGGGTCAACAAACTAGCAGCGACTAATCTTATCAACAGCCCACGTAGCACTCAAAAATGCCTTTGCTAATGAAAGAAAGGAGAACTTGACAGAACTATGTATTCATAAATTCATTTTATCTAACTGAGCGTATCCCTCATCAAACGCATCTGTAAACATATTTGAGTTTATACAGCTTAATTATCTACTTACAGGTGGCATGTTTATTACCGGCCTGCTTGTATAGCACAACGCCCAGTGCACAAGTTTACAAGACAGGGAGGTGAATCAGACAGGGTTACATTCAAGAACAACAACTGTTGGTACAATTCCACATGAGTTTGAATGCTTCTGCTTTTCCCATCATTTTGAGGGATACATTTGGGAGGACATAACACACAGAATGAATTTTCGCACTGGAGCAAAGTGTGCATTGATTTGAAATTTCCTGTCAGTTTAACACTGTTTGTCAGACTGGGACTCAAACTGAATCTGAGACTTTTGCCTTCTGCAAGCAAGTGCTCTACCAACTACACTATCCCAGCACGACTCATGATTCAAACACACAGCTTTATTTCCACAAGCAGCCCAGCCCCTACCTTTCAACAGATCTCAAAGTATGAGGGTGGGTCTTGAGTTGTGCTTGGACAGCTCAGTCAGTAGAGCACTTGCCCGTGAAAGGCAAAGGCCTCAGGTTTGAGTCCCAGTCCTGCGCACAGCTTTCATCTGCCAGTAATGTGAAATCAATGCACACACCACTACATTCTGGAAGCAATCCCCCAGGCTGCAGCTAAGCCATGTCTCCACAATGTCCTTTCTTGCATGAGTGATAGTCCCACAAGGGATGCAGGAGAACTTTTTTGAAGTTTAGAAGAAGGAAGGAAGATCAAAGTTTAATGTCCTGTCAACAGCTAAGATATTAGAGATGGAGCACAAGCTCGGATAGTGTGAAGGATGGGGAAGGAAACTGCCCAATCCATCAATTGCCAGACTGATTTAAGGAAATCATGGAAAACCTAACTCTGGATGGTTGGATGCAGATTTCAACCATTGTCCTCAAGAACGTGAGTCCAATGCACTAACCACTGCGCCGCCTCGCTTGGTGTGAAATCTGGAAAGTAGGTGATGAGAAAACGCTGAAACTAAATCTGTGGGGTAGATCATGAGTTGTGCTTGGACAGCTCAGTTGGTACGGCACTTGCCCAGAGAAGGCAGGTCCTTGGTTCAAGTTCTGGTGCAGCATGCAGTTTTAACTTGCCAGAAGTTTCACGATGTAAAATGTTGCCAGACACTTCTTGGAATGTAGGTCCTCAGAATTTTAATGACTTGCATCTCTGTGCTGCATAATGATTTGCATAATGGTTCTCTTGTAGTGTCTGCCACTGAAGTTTGATGAGCATCTACATGCCAGTCCCCGAACTAATTAAACGCATGACGAAACACGTAACTCTTCTTTGTATCTTCCTATTAATCCAGCCTGGTAACATCCCCAGCCCTATGAGCAATACTCAAAAAATGACCAAATGAAGGGTTTGTAAGTGATTTTTTGAACAAGTGAATTAAATTTTTGTAGAAATCTTCCAATGAAGAGATTGTGTTGGCATTTGATTTTACTACAAGTAGTTTTATGTAAGCATTAAACAATGCAAACTCCACCTGGTTGGAACATAAACAATTTAAGGAAAAGATAAACAGTTACTTACTATAAACATGACACATTACGTTGCAGACAGGCACAATTAAAAGACACTTACACATCTGCTTTCAGCCACAGCCTTCACCAGAAAAAAAAAGTGAAAGAGAAATACATGCACATTCACACAAGCAGACACACCTCACACACACGACTGCCATCTCCAGCAGCGCTTAACTTCGGTGATCTGACAGGAACCGGTGTTACCACTGCAGCAAAGCCGTTGGCTTACAGAAACCATGGGAGACCTAAATCTGGGTGGATGGACAGATGTGTAAACTATCACCCTCTGTGAACATGAGATCAGTTTTACCTCACTCAGTAATTTAAGTGGGGTAGGGAAAATAAATTAAGTTAAGACTGCAACTTAGCACCACCACTGTTTAAAATATATACCAATGGAGTAACTAAAGAATTTCGAACCCAAAATCCATATAGTATCAAATTACACAGAAAAATTTACAACAGTCAGATCTGCAGACTGCATGGCATTACTGGCAGTAAATAAAATGAATGACTTCCTAGCTGAAAAATAATATGAGCATAATTACGACAATCATCAACATAATGAAATGTATACGGAAAATGGAGCAGAATGGTAACATCTGGTTAGGTGGAAAGAAACTAGGACACATGAACAAGTTCTGATACTTGGAAGCCTTATGTTTTCTGATGAAATACGTACAAGAAGCCTCTGGGATAGAATTGCTCAGGATAAAGGAGCATTCAGTATGAAGTGTTATCTGCTGACATCTAGGGCTCTCTTATCAAAATAGTTATATAGTTTGTAAAAAGTTTTCTTGGAAGTGTAGCAACATATTAATCACAAATATGAATCTTCCTGACAGAAGATAAGAGCCTTGAAGCTTTGAGGTGTGGTGCCGGTGTCAAATGCTGCACGTATATTGGCCAAGTAAAAGAACAAATGAAGAGGTATTAAGAAACACAGAAGAGGAACATAATTTAATGACAAAAATTGCAGAGAGATGCAATAGTTACATAAAACGTTTATTATGTCGCATCTCAGTACACTATTTTAAGCCTCCCACTAACTGTAGGGTTGCGGAGGAGAAGTGACAATTGACTGAAGCCTTCAGGTGCATCAGAGCAATCTATGAAATAGTTATAAAGATGTAAGAGAACCCAATTATTTTAAGCCATTAAATTCCCATTACAGCCACTACCTAGTTGAGATCCAATTGGGCACAACAATCAAAATATACACCTGGAAATGTGGCACAGATGTTGGATAAGATGCTTACTCCTTGATCCTCTAAGAATTAGTAAAATCTTACAAGAATATAATATTCACATAGGCTACCTACAGCTAACCAACAGATCATTTCTGGGAAACCCTGCAATAAAATGTTCATTGGTACATTCTATGATGAATGAAATACCAGCAAGGTTATTGGAACAAACATTAAACTGGGAAATGTATTTAATGTTGTAGCTGGTGGTGGAGCTGCTGTTGCTGTTCTGGTCTTCAGTATGAAGGAAGACTGGTTTGATGCAAATCTCCATACTAGTCTATCACAAGCAAGCTTCTTCATCTCTAAATAACTGCTGCAACCTAAATCCATTCACAACTTCATTTTTACCCCCCTATCACACAGACTATTTTTTATTAATATAATGGAAGGAAACATTCCACGTGGGAAAAATTATATATAAAAACAAAGATGAGGTGACTTACCGAACAAAAGCGCTGGCAGGTCGATAGATACACAAACAAACACAAACATACACACAAAATTCAAGCTTTCGCAACAAACTGTTGCCTCATCAGGAAAGAGGGAAGGAGAGGGGAAGACGAAAGGAAGTGGGTTTTAAGGGAGAGGGTAAGGAGTCATTCCAATCCCGGGAGCGGAAAGACTTACCTTAGGGGGAAAAAAGGACAGGTATACACTAGCACACACGCACATATCCATCCACACATACAGACACAAGCAGACATATTTAAAGACAAAGAGTTTGGGCAGAGATGTCAGTCGAGGCAGAAGTGTAGAGGCAAAGAAGTTGTTGAAATACAGGTGAGGTATAAGTGGCGGCAACTTGAAATTAGCGGAGATTGAGGCCACGAAGACCTAGGCTGTAGGGAAGGGACCGTTTGATGTGACAGCTGCCACCCATTCCACATCAAACGGTCCCTTCCCTACAGCCTAGGTCTTCGTGGCAAACGAATCTGCTCCAGTCCGGAATCCCTGAATCATTAAACCAACAACCTGAAAACAGCTTTCGCATCCCGCAACTACCCTCCCGACCTGGTACAGAAGCAAATAACCAGAGCCACTTCCTCATCCCCTCAAACCCAGAATCCCCCACAGAAGAACCACAAAAGTGCCCCACTTGTGACAGGATACTTTCCGGGACTGGCCCAGACTCTGAATGTGGCTCTCCAGCAGGGATACGACTTCCTCAAATCCTGCCCTGAAATGAGATCCATCCTTCATGAAATCCTCCCCACTCCACCAAGAGTGTCTTTCCGCCGTCCACCTAACCTTCGTAACCTGTTATTTCATCCCTATGAAATCCCCAAACCACCTTCCCTACCCTCTGGCTCCTATCCTTGTAACCGCCCCGATGCAAAACCTGTCCCATGCACCCTCCCACCACCACCTACTCCAGTCCTGTAACCCGGAAGGTGTACACGATCAGAGGCAGAGCCACGTGTGAAAGCACCCACGTGATTTACCAACTGACCTGCCTACACTGTGATGCATTCTATGTGGGAATGACCAGCAACAAACTGTCCATTCGCATGAATGGACACAGGCAGACAGTGTTTGTTGGTAATGAGGATCACCCTGTGGCTAAACATGCCTTGGTGCACAGCCAGCACATCTTGGCACAGTGTTACACCGTCCGGGTTATCTGGATACTTCCCACCAACACCAACCTATCCGAACTCCGGAGATGGGAACTTGCCCTTCAGTATATCCTCTCTTCTCGTCATCCGCCAGGCCTCAATCTCCGCTAATTTCAAGTTGCCGCCACTCATACCTCACCTGTATTTCAACAACTTCTTTGCCTCTACACTTCTGCCTCGACTGACATCTCTGCCCAAACTCTTTGTCTTTAAATATGTCTGCTTGTGTCTGTATGTGTGGATGGATATGTGCGTGTGTGCTAGTGTATACCTGTCCTTTTTTCCCCCTAAGGTAAGTCTTTCCGCTCCCGGGATTGGAATGACTCCTTACCCTCTCCCTTAAAACCCACTTCCTTTCGTCTTCCCCTCTCCTTCCCTCTTTCCTGATGAGGCAACAGTTTGTTGCGAAAGCTTGAATTTTGTGTGTATGTTTGTGTTTGTTTGTGTATCTATCGACCTGCCAGCGCTTTTGTTCGGTAAGTCACCTCATCTTTGTTTTTATATATAAAGACTATTTTTTATGGTTTAAGATGTGTGTATCAACCAATCCCTTCTTTTAGTCAAGCTGGGACATACATGTCTTTTTTTCCCAGTTCAATTCAGTAGCACCTCATTAGTTACTCAATCTACCCACCTTATTTTCAGCATCTCTGTAGCATCATATTTCAAAAGCTCCTATTCTCATCTTGTTTGAACCGATTATCATCCACATTTCACTTCCATAAATGACCACACTCTATGCAAGTACCTTAGAAAAGATTTCCCAACACATTTTAATAATAGCTTTTTTTCATAAAACTTTACTTACTAATGCCAGTCTGTATATTATATCTTCCCTACTTCAGCCATCGTCAATTATTTTGCTGCTCAAATAGCAAAACTCACCTACTACTATTAGTCTCTCACTTCCTTATCTAATTTCCTCTGCATCGTCTGATTTAATTTGACTAAATTATATTACCCTCGTTTTACTTTAGTTGATGCTTGTCTTATAAACTCCTTTCAAGACACTACCTATTCCATTCCAATGTTCTTCCCAGTCCTTTGCTGTCTTTGACAGAATTAAAATGCCACTGGCAAACCTCAAACTTTTTATTTCTTCTTCCTGAACTTTAATTCTCTTTCAAGCTTTCTCCTTGGTTTCCTTTATTGTTTGCACTACATACAGACTGAATAACACTCCAGATAAACTATAACCCTGTCTCAGTCCCTTCTCCACCTCTGCTTCCCTTTTACATCCTTTAGACTCTTATAGCAGCAGCTTCTTTTCTGTACAAGTTGTGAATAACTTCTTGCTCCTTCTATTTTATTATAGCTATGTTCCAAATTTCAAAGAGTGCCATCCAGCTATGTGATGTATGAGCAATAAAATATGAGTAGCAATGGAAAATCACTATCAATAAATATAACTCTGACCTGATGACCATGTCAGGTACTATGGAATTCAAAAAACATACTACAGACATCTTGTGTTTTCTGCTTCTGATGGTGTTTTATCTTACAGTTACGGTTTGTGAAAAGTTCCACAGAATCAAACACTAGTTCACTGCCAATATTATTAAATTGCTCTTACACAGAACCCTGAAGCACTCATCTTTGATCAATACCACACCAATTCAATCTTTTCCTACCCAAGTCTCAAACCCTCCAGTGTTGCTTTACTGCCTCAGTCTTTGAGCTTTTAGTTTTCTTACTGCTGCCCACATTTTCCAGAATTTATAAATTCTGTGTCTGGCTTCATAATCCCTCTAGCTCTACCGTTCTGGCCTCAGACTGGCCAATCGTGAGCGATCGATGGTCCTGTCATCCTCAGCCAATAGAGTCATCTGAACACACTATGGAGAGACAGACATGGGGTCAGTACACCACTCTCCCAGCCATCGTCAGGTCTGCCACTACTTCTCATTCAAGTAGCTCGTCAACTGGTATCACAAGGCTCAGTGGACCCCAATCCAATCACCTACGAGAAATCCCTCGCAGGACACCTGAACCAGAGTCCTTCGCATGGCAGTCCGCCAAGCTCACCACTATTACAGTACCACTATTAAAAAACAATTTTGTTTTATTCCAGTCCATTGCATCCATGTTCTTGTTCAGAGCTACATCCCTAACAACAGGCAAGTTTCCACTTTTCCACATACTCTGGTATTTCTCTTCACTTAGAAGAAAGGATCTACTGTTTCTGAGTCCGAGGTATTACAGCTTTTAATGATGTTATCTACCCATCATACCATTACTTCCACTTCACTTCCACTGTTGAATGCAACATTAGTTAGGAGAAGTGTAGTTGCATATAATCATAGATGACAAATGATGTCCAAAAGACAATAAAATCATTACACATCAATACAAGTAAATGTAATCCAGAATACAAGAAATTAAGTGCACAAGATTTTTACCTGTAATTTGTTGTTTCCGGTAAGCGATGATCTGATCGGTAACATATTACTTCGAGCCCAAAGCGATTGTTGGTTCCACTTTCTTCCATGAAAGCTTGGCACATCATTGAAAAAGATATATATGGGTAAAAGTATGACATTCCCATTTTTGCCTCATATAACGTAGTTGATAAAACATCCCATAATATCTTGAAGAAAGAAAAATGATGAACCGGGAAGGAAACAACAGGCATGTTCATGCCACGCACTGAAACATTATATGGGCCTTTCAAAGGAACATCAAGTCTATTCCACACCATTGGTTCACCCTCACGAGTTGAACTCTGCCAAACACTCAGTCGTACATGTGGCCCAAAATGCTGCACAATTTCATGATAATCTGGTACTGGAAGCCGAATGTACACCTAATGAAAATAAGGAAATGATGTAAAAACATGAGTTTAATTTGCTAAAAATAAACACATTCTCTCTTTCAGATAAACAGAATTAAAGAATTTATGACACAGTTTTAAAACAATGGCTTGCATTGTTAGCTTTAATAGTTGGAAATAATCATTCTACATCTACAGTTGCCAATTCTTAGTAGTAATATAATATTTTTCTTTCAAGTTTATCTGTGAGTGAAATGGAAACTTTTAACTTTCAGATCTATGACTTATCATCCTGAATATTAGACAGTGTACAAGACTAGAAATAAAAGAAAGAATATATGACGTAATGGATAGGAAGAAATTACAGTGGTACGGGCATGTACAACAAATGGAGAAAACCAGAATACCAAAATTGATACTGGAGTTGGAACCGGAGGGGAGAAGAAGAAGAGGACGACCTATGACCACCTGGCTCCAAAACGTACAGCACACAATGAGGAGAATGGGTGCAGAGGAAGAAGACACACAAATATTTTGAGAATATAGTTTAAGTACGTTTATTGTTTGTATTATAATTTCCAAGTAAATTATTATGTTGGAGAAAAGCCTCTGTAATGAGGAAAAGCTCAAAATAATAATAATAAACAAGACTAGAAACTGAAATTTTATAGTAATGATAGTGGAGATTAAGAGCCCAAAAGTTAAATCAGCGATTACGAAAAAACCCTTTTATACGAAGAGACTGGGTGGAATGGCCCCTTGGTTAAAACACCAGGCTTGCTTCAGGAGGAATGTGGTTCAAATTCCTATCAGTCGTTCAAGATATATCTTTTCACACATTCTTTCCTTCAACCTTTGACAACTGAAATAGTGTTTCTAATATCCTTTATTTTTGAAGTATGTTAAATTCTAAGCTTTCCTTACAATAGCGAGAAAACGAGTATTGCCTATTTCTAAAACATGAGAAACTTCATAATTCACATGCCTTTTATTCCATCTGATTTACCACCAATTTATGCAGGACTTCATCCATTTACCTTATTGCTACAAAGCTCTTTGTTATGGGTTTGATTTCAAATATCTTTGCAATGACACATGAATGTCATTTTTGGATCACATTTTTTCTTATTTAAACGCCTTCATCAACAAACAACAAATCTCTTAAGATGCACTTTTCACTTTCTCAGTCTTAAAGTGCTTCAATGGAGAAAAGTACGGAAGATTACGCTTTTACAGTTCATACGAGACAGAATGCAAGTATCTTCGAGGGAAAAAGCCCACAGGTTTAGGAAACGCATGAAAATCAAAATCTGGATTTTAATCATGCTCCTCCTGAATGCAAATCCAATGCATTAAGCACTGTGCCACCCTCACACAGCACTTAAACTGAGTCTCGTTTGAAATTTTCAGTTTCTTTTTTACACAATAGTTACAACATTTGGTACTGGAGAGTGTTTTATTGTCTCTTGCTTGATTGTGCAACTCTCTACAAACCAAAGCACACACTTGAAATCAGCATCACTCCTTACTTGGAGAAAGCAGCACTGGAATTTTACACAAGGTGTTAAGAAAAATCCCTCTGCCTCTAATGGAGTCGTATGTTGTTAGGTACAACATACATCGATAAACCAAATGTTATCATACAGGCGCATGAGTAACAACATGGTACATTTTATTAGTTAATGACAACTTACTTACCGGCTGTCTATTCTGATCAAACTGATGACCATGAGGACCCAACATGATGACGGGGGAAGCTAGAGCGTATGCATGGTGTTCTCCTGTTGTAAGCATATGAGGCTCGCTATCAAACAATATGCGCAAGTACGCATCAAGATCATGCTCCAAACATCCCTGAGGAAAAACTACTTCAACACCAGGAACTTCTTCCAGGTAAAGACGTCCTCCACGGCGACTACGAATGTGTCGCATAACTTCTGGGTATGGCTCTTCCATGATTACAGTAAAGAGACTGAAATGGCCTGCTGTTATCACAAGATACCCATTGCTGTGGTGGAGCAAGAAATACACAAACATTTAAAGTTATCTTCTGATGGATGGTAACAAAGTGGATGCTAATAGATCACACAACAGGTACACAGGATCGAATGTGCATGCACACAAAGGAAAAAACAATTAAAAAAATAATAATGATAACAACAACAACAACAACAATAATAATAATAATAATAATAATAATACCTTTCTGATAGAGGAAACAGACTTACTTCTGCTCACTATGGCTACAATAAAATCTTGTTCATTCTTGTGGTAGTCGTGAGAATGAATTATTTAACTGCACCACAGGTGCAATTGGTTTACAATTGTTATACTTATTACTCATACAAACAAAAAATTAAGGATAAATTATGCGATATCATATAAGAACACTGGCATTCACCCTACCTGTATGAATAATCCTTCTGGGGTAGTCTTTTCCAGCAAGGAAGTTCGCCATCTGGCGTATTGCTGCATAGACAAACAAGCCATTTTTCATCCTGAGGTTCAATGCTAAGTGGAATGGAAAGAAGTGCTGGATAACTCTCATGAAAATGAACACCATGAGGTTCCACAGACACCACAGGACTAACATGGTGAACACGCATACTTCGTGACAATCCATGCCTGAAAAATGGAGTCAAGAATACTAAGTAACCAAATCAGACATGGTACTTCATTGGCAGCCAAAATGGTTAGCTGAAAACAGTGGAATATTATACAGTACACACATTATTTCAGTCTAATGTATAGAAGCAAATGCCGTTGCAACAAATAATATTAAAGTTCAGTGCTACCTAAAGATACATATAAAAGTAACAGTATATAATACCATCCTAGCTTTCAGAAGTATTAACTCCTTCTTTGGGGAGGAGTAGGGGGGATGGGTTTGCCACAGTTAAAGAGGAAACATAGGTCACTCAGGCCCACAGATGACAGGGACTACCCTGTAGTGAGGATGTAGGGCTACCATGCTACACTGTATCCAGTTGAGATACATTTGAGTGAATATTAAGTACATCCCCGACACCTCAAACCAGAAAAATCATATATACTAATCTAATGATGTCAAAATTCCAAAGCTGTAGTTTGTTGTTAACAGAGCAACCATCAGATGATGGCTTATTATATCCGTTACACAGTCATGTAACTGCAACTGTCCATATTATGGAAGAAGTGACAAGTTTGAAAATTATATGTACCAGAAATTATTGCTAACAAGAGATAATTATTCAAAACTGGTTGTTATAAAAAAAAAATTATTTGCTCTTAACTGTGAATAATTATCTTTCCTTTTATGCAATGCTGTATACCCCAAATTCACCTAAAACGTGGAATGTGACATTACAGCACCTATTATGCAGATAATTTGGCATTTAGGTAGGAAGCGTTTTATATATTCCAGGTGTTTGAAAATGCCACAAATGCTGAAACTGGCAGCCAGAGTTAAGAATATATAAAACATTTTACAATTAGACCAGTTTGGAATAACGATCTTTTTTGAAAAATTTCCGGTGGCTGAGGAACCAGCTGCAGCAAAGTTCACTGTTAGCAAGAGTGTCACAGACATAGAGTTATCACAAATAACTGTTGCTGTAACAGCTTCAAATTTAGACCTACATGATGTGATTGGAGTACCTTCAACAAGCAAGAAGTGCACGCTGAATATCACTGTCCAACTGGTAACAGTGTGCAAAAATCAACAGGTGAAGCACTTGATTTGAATCATCAAATTGAATTACTTACTGATTGAGAAAAAAAAAAGAGAGTTCCGAGTACTACTGAGTTTATACATTTTCTATGAATGGAACAACATCTTGGCAATTCCACAAATTCTGCACTGGATACCTCCTGGAAAATAGGACCCATAGCACAATAAACTTACAGTATCCCACATAGTTGCAGTCAAAGCAATGATAGATGAAGAACCACAAGCAGTTTCATTAAACCCAGGGAACCTCGGGCAAAGTAATCCTCACATTTACAAAAAAATCACCTCGGCTCCATAGGATGACCCTACTAAAGCTCCAGTACTCACTACTAGAACCAGAATGTTCCAACACTACCAGGAATTTTTCGTTTAACAAATTTGTCATTTTTAGAGAGATACCCCCAATACAGTGTCTGTTCAACTCAGTCGCGCCATCACTTTCAGCTGAGAGATGCTACAATCAACTGAAATATTATAGATAAAATTTGAGAGAAGACACACCATGAAAATTCTCTATCCATATCATCATTTTAATGTACATTAAGTTAAGTGACTTACTGCAGACAAACTCAAGCAAAATCTTGTACTAGTAGAAATTATAAAGATTTAAGCAAACCTGACAAATTTGAAGGAATAGTTGATCTTGGACAAAACTAATTATAACTGAACATTTACCAGAGTGTGTCCTGATATGGTGCATACAATGATGTGTAGTTGGGGGATGGAAGTAGGGGACAGTGAGGCAAATTGTATGATGAGACTGTCTCAAATATAGCAAGGAGGTTAAAAATGGATGTTATGCAGGTATGAACAGATGTCAGCACAAGACAGACTAGCACAGAAAGCTGCACTGAATGTGTCTATAGAGTGATAACAACATGCAACAATTACCAATATATGAATTATTACTGATAAAACAGTTAAGCAGTTCATTATTCATTACAATCAAATCTACAACATCACTCTAATGACCATGATTTTTTTTAAAGGGAACTGAGTACCTTGATTCCCATGTACAACTAAACACTATACTGTTTCGGAGCTATGGGCAGTTTATATAATGTGGCAACTTCTGCTTCTAGTACGTGCTAATGATCATTTGAATGATCTACTGTTACCTTCTAGGGATTTTTAATGAGAGATATTGATGAAAATGATACACACCAGTGACACTATCAACCCATACTGACAGCTATGAAGTCATAAGCCACAAGGAACAAGAGATCCTTGAATCCCTACAAATATAGGGAACAACTCTGAATGTGAAGCTGGAACAGACATTTACCTACACTATGAAATGCAGAAGGAGGGGGGGGGGGAGGAGGAAGATATAAAACATAAAGAATGTGTATGTTGTTGTTGATGTGGTCTTCAGTCCTGAGACTGGTTTGATGCAGCTCGCCATGCTACTCTATCCTGTGCAAGCTTTTTCATCTCCAGTACTTACTGCAATCTACATCCTTCTGAATCTGTTTATTGTATTCATCTCTTGGTCTCCCTCTACGATTTTTACCCGCCACGCTGCCCTCCAATACTAAATTGGTGATCCCTTAATGCCTCAGAATATGTCCTACCAACCAATCCCTTCTTCTAGTCAAGTTGTACCACAAACTTCTCCCCAATCCTATTCAATAACTCCTCATTGGTTATGTGATATACCCATCTAATCTTCAGCATTCTTCTGTAACACCACATTTTGAAAGCTTCTATTCTCTTCTTGTCCAAACTATTTATTGTCCATGTTTCACTTCCATACATGGCTACACTCCATACAAATACTTTCAGAAAGGACTTCCTGACACTTAAGTCTATACTCGATGTTAACAAATTTCTCTTCTTCAGAAACCCTTTCCTTGCCATTTCCAGTCTACATTTTATATCCTCTCTACTTCGACCATCATCAATTATTTTGGTTCCCAAATAGCAAAACTCCTTTACTACTTTAAGTGTCTCGTTTCCTAACTAATTCCCTCAGCATCACCCGACCTCATTCGACTACATTCCATTATCCTCGTTTTGCTTTCGTTGATGTTCATCTTATATCCTCCTTTCAAGACATTATCCATTCCGTTCAACTGCTCTTCCAAGTCCTTTGTTGTCTCTGACAGAATTACAATGTCATCGGCGAACCTCAAAGTTTTTATTTCTTCTCCATGGATTTTAACACCTACTCCGAATTTTTCTTTTGTTTCCTTAACTGCTTGCTCAATATAGAGATTGAATAACATCGGGGAGAGGTTACAGCCCTGTCTCACTCCCTTCCCAACCACTGCTTCCCTTTCATGCCCCTCGACTATTATAACTGCCATCTGGTTTCTGTACAAATTGTAAATAGCCTTTCGCTCCATGTATTTTACCCCTGCCACCTTCAAAATTTGAAAGAGAGTATTCAAGTCAACATTGTCAAAAGCTTTCTCTAAGTCTACAAATGCTAGAAACGTAGGTTTGCCTTTCCTTAATCTAGCTTCTAAGATAAGTCGTAGGGTCAGTATTGCCTCACATGTTATGATATTTCTACGGAATCCAAACTGATCTTCCCCAAGGTCGGCTTCTACTAGTTTTTCCATTTGTCTGTAAAGAATTCGTGTTAGGAATTTGCAGCCGTTACTTATTAAACTGATAGTTCGGTAATTTTCACATCCGTCAACACCTGATTTCTTTGGGATTGGAATTATTATATTCTTCTTGAAGTCTGAGGGTATTTCGCCTGTCTCATACATCTTGCTCACCAGGTGGTAGAGTTTTGTCAGGACTGACTCTCCCAAGGCCGTCAGTAGTTCTAATGGAATGTTGTCTACTCCCGGGGCCTTGTTTCGACTCAGGTCTTTCAGTGCTCTGTCAAACTCTTCACGCAGTATCATATCTCCCATTTCATCTTCATCTACATCCTCTTCCATTTCCATAATATTGTCCTCAAGTACGTCGCCCTTGTATAGATCCTCTATATACTCCTTCCACCTTTCTGCTTAGAACTGGGTTTTCATCTGAGCTCTTGATATTGATACAAATAATTCTCTTTTCTCCGAAGGTCTATTTAATTTTCCTGTACGCAGTATCTATCTTACCCCTAGTGAGATAAGCCTCTACATCCTTATATTTGTCCTCTAGCCATTCCTGCTTAGCCACTTTGCACTTCCTGTCGATCTCATTTTTGAGATGTTTGTATTCATGTTTGCCTGCTTCATTTACTGCATTTTTGTATTTTCTCCTTTCATCAATTAAATTCAATATCTCTTCTGTTACCCAAGGATTTCTACTAGCCCTCGTCTTTTTACCTACTTGATCCTCTGCTGCCTTCACTATTTCATCCCTCAAAGCTACCCATTCTCCTTCTACTGTATTTCTTTCCCCCATTCCTGTCAATTTTTCCCTTATCCTCTCCCTGAAACTCTGTACCACCTCTGGTCTAGTCAGTTTATCCAGGTCCCATCTCCTTAAATTCCCACCTTTTTGCAGTTTCTTCAGTTTTAATCTATAGTTCATAACCAATAGATTGTGGTCAGAGTCCACATCTGCCCCTGGAAATGTCTTACAATTTAAAACCTAGTTCCTAAATCTCTGTCTTACCATTATGTAATCTATCTGAAACCTGTCAGTATCTCCAGGCTTCTTCCATGTATACAACCTTCTTTTATGATTCTTGAACCAAGTCTTAGCTATGATTACGTTGTGCTCTGTGCAAAATTCTACCAGGCGGCTTCCTCTTTCGTTTCTTACCCCCAATCCATATTCACCTACTACATTTCCTTCTCTCCCTTTTCCTACTACCGAATTCCAGTCACCCATGACCATAAAATTTTCGTCTCCCTTCACTACCTGAATAATTTATTTTATTTCATCATACATTTCTTCAATTTCTTCATCATCTGCAGAGCTAGTTGGCATATAAACTTGTACTACTGTAGTAGGTGTGGGCTTCGTGTCTATCTTGGCCACAATAATGCGTTCACTATGCTGTTTGTAGCAGCTTACCCGCACTCCTATTTTTTTATTCATTATTAAACCTACTCCTGCATTACCCCTATTTGATTTTGTATTTATAACGCTGTATTCACCTGACCAAAAGTATTTTTCCTCCTGCCACCGAACTTCACTAATTCCCACTATATCTAACTTTAACTTACCCATTTCCCTTTTTAAATTTTCTAGCCTACCTGCCCGATTAAGGGATCTGACATTCCACACTCTGATCCGTAGAACGCCAGTTTTCTTTCTCCTGATAACGACGTCCTCTTGAGTAGTCCCCGCTCGGAGATCCGAATGGGGGACTATTTTACCTGCGGAATATTTTACCCAAGAGGGCGCCATCATCATTTAACCATACAGTAAAGCTGCATGCCCTCGGGAAAAATTACGGCTGTAGTTTCCCTTTCCTTTCAGCCATTCGCAGTACCATCACAGAAAGGCCATTTTGGTTAGTGTTGCAAGGCCAGATCAGTCAATTATCCAGACTGTTGCCCCTGCAACTACTGAAAAGGCTGCTGCCCCTCTTCAGGAACCACACATTTGTCTGGTCTCTCAACAGATACCCCTCTGTTGTGGTTGCACCTGCGATACGGCTATCTGTATCGCTGAGGCACGCAAGCCTCCCCACCAACAGCAAGGTCCATGGTTCATGGGGAGGAAGAATGTGTATACTATGTAGGAAAGGGTCTCCATTATGAATTCAAAATGTTAATACCAATATGACTGACGATGAATTAGCTTTAATCATCACTATCCTCTTATCAGATTATAAACATTATTTACAATTTTATCACAATTACATTTGTTTGGTATTTTGGGTGCTGTTCAATACCTTTGTTCAGTAGCTCAAAATGATTAATTTTAGCAATTCAAGACACAAGATATAGGTTACTCTTACAGTAGAATTTTCTAGATGAATGTTGAGATACAAGGACGCTTATCTGTCCAAACACACTGTTTATGATAGCCTAGAATACGGTTATGTAAGAGATTTAATCAAGTGTTCAACCCCTCAGCTATTGCCCCAAAATTTGAAATTGTAAAAAATCAAACCTTCCGGGAACAGTTTGCAGACTGTGTCATACTATTTTAACCCAACACTTGATTTAACTTTTATCCAGAAAACTTCTGTGTCGCGTTTTAGCAAACAGTTACAAACTAGCAACTTTCTGACTGGTTTGAAACTCACAAATTATCTAGTGACTTTTCCCACATACCCCAGGGCACGCCGTATGATAGATAAATTTTCTCAACTCCCACTTTCTACACAATTTAATTTCAACAGCTCACATATTATCTAAGAAGACAGACATTCAAATGCTCATTTATTCCATGTGTAGAGACAGAAAAAGCCTACAACAATGTTAAATGGAATACTTTCTTTGAAATTCTGGATATAACAGGTGTAAAATACATGAAGCAAAGTTTTACAGAATTTAGACTGCAATTGTAAGAGTTTAAGGACATGAAGGGAAGTTTTAATTTTGAAGGGAGTAATCCCCAATGCTATTCAATTCGTATGTTGAGCAAGCAGTAAGATAAAGCACAGAGGAATTTGAAAAGGGGATCAAAGTTCAGAGAGAAGAAATGAAAATTTTAGGGTTTGCCAATGACACTGTAATTCTGTCAGAGATAGCAAAGGACTTGAAAGAGCAGCTGGACAGAATGGACAGTTTCTTGAAAGGAAAATATAAGATGAAAATCAACAAAAGTCAAAAGACAAGAACACAATAGAATGTAATCAAAATAAATCAAGTGATGCTGAAGACATTAGATTAAGAAATGAGACACTAAATTAGTAGGCCTACAACTAAACAGTACAGTCTGGTCAGTAAAATAATTGGTGACAGCCAAAATAAAGAGAATATAAACTGTAGACTGGCAATGGCAAGAGAAGCATCCCTAAATAAGATAAATTTATCCATCAAATATAAATTTAAGTGTTAGAAAGCCTTTTCTAAAGGTATTTGTCTGCTGTGTAGCCTTTAACAGAAATGAAACATGGATGATAAGCACTCAGGAAGAACAGAATAGAAGCTTTAGAAATATGGTGGTGCAGAAGAATGCTGAGGGGTAGATGGGTAAATTGTGTAACTAATGAAGGTGGAGATGTACTGAGTAGAACTATAGAGAAAAGAAATTTGTGACACAACTTGACTAACAGGAGAGATTGGTTGGTAGGACCCATTCTGAGATATGAAGCAATCAGCAACCCAAAGATTGTTTTGAACACCACAGTGCTTTACTAGGCATGGTCCTGTTGGAGTTGGTACAGCATTGGCCTCCTCCAACTTCTGAATTATCCAGCCAGTTACGGATGCACCCACAGTTTAATGCAAATTCCGAACCGTGGTGCAACTTGGCATTTTTCATACAAACAAACACTGCCAGAGGTGAAAGATGTGACAAATGACAGATAAAAACCTAGGATTGACCAGGAATCAAATCCAAGACCTTTAGACCAGCACCTTACCCACAGACACTGAGCCTCTCTGAGACACCAAGGAAACAAATTTAGTGTTGGAGAGAACTGGGAGGGGGGGGGGGGGGGGGGCGGGGGTAACTGTAGAGGGAAGCCCCAAGGCATGATCACAGTAAGCACGTTCTGATTTGATGTAGGCTGCATTAGTTGTTTGCGGATGAAGAGGCTTGCACCAGGTTGAGTAGCATTGAGAGCCACATCAAACCAGTCTTCAGAGTGAGAAAAACAACAACACATAAAAGGTTTTAAAGAAAACCAAGATGAAGGTTGGGAGAAAAAAAAGCAGGTAAGTTATAAAAATTTAAAGTTTTTCAATGACAAAGTAATTCCGTCAGACACAGCAAAGGACTTGAAAGACCAGCTGAACTTAATAGATACCATCTTGAAAACGAGATTGCAACAAAAACAAAACAAGAGTAATGAAGTTAGGGAATAAGACAGCAAAAGTAGTAGCACTGTCCATTCAAGTCGCGTGGCATTTTGCAGATAACGACAACGCTGCACCGCTGGCCACCAATAGCGACACCCTGGTCTAATGAGATCTATGGGCTGGCATGGCAAGACAAAAAAGTTTTACCTTCCATGGTTGCAACAGCCGACATATCTGGACCATTAGAGACAATGAATATTGGTGCGAAGAACTATGTGAGATAAATTCAATTATTATTGGTACTATACCTATGTCCCCTGCTGTTCAATCAATCCTCCGTGATCCTACAATCCAACTGACCTGATAGCAATGCAAAAAGCATCATGTGTTGGATTTTTGAGTAAATGTGCACTTATGGTGTACTGCAGCTTTTTCATTGCAAACTGTTGGTGTAATGAATGGTAAGAAGTGAACAAAACGAACTGTGAGTCATTGTCAGTGGCCAATAAGAACACTCGTTTATAATTTCCTGTGGTTCATAAATGAAGCGAGTTGGTGTTTTGCTCTATTACGTTGGAATTTAACCACATCCTCGGAATTTTCGGAAGAAAATCAAAAATAAGACATATAAGTAGGTTATTGCAATGGTGAACATATATCTCAGGCTATGATGGCAATCATATTTTCATGTTGAGATTCATTGGCTTTGCCAACTGATAACCAAATTGTCACATTCCTACCTAACTTAGGCCTTGGGCTAAGCTGCAGGTGTATCTGTCACAACATTCAGTTTTCTTGACAGTATCCATATAGAAAACAAATCAATTCCCATATTGCGCTAAAAGTAATCATTCGATTCAACGATTCTCATTGGATACAGAACACTATCAACCAACTTGCTATAATGGATGCAAACAAACTGCTAACAGTAACACACAGTGAAAGAACTTAGCACAGCCACACTGAAGCAGATTTTTGTATCACTCTGGTACTCTACTCTGAAATAACTGGTTTAAATCTCAGTACCATAAGAAACTTTTTATCAACAGCATCTGGCCAGCAAGTGGGGGCAGGGGGCGGGAGACAGCAAGAAGCAGTGATCTTCATTTGATGGTACTAAATTGGTAATCAACTTCCCAATGAGCTACTGAGTGCGTAACACACTCATTATGAGTAATCCATGTGACCTCTAGTTAAATGTTTTTCACATAATCAGATATCATCATCATCATCATCATCATCACTTTCTTTTTCAATGTCTTTACTTCTGTCTTAATTAAGAACATCTTAAATAATACAACATGTTGGGGGCAAGTGATATCATATCATTACCGTCAATAGCTCAGTGTTAACAGTCAATTTCAGTAAATTCAATCACCATGCACCATGCACATGATAAATAAAAGATAGAAAAGTAGTATCAAAATAGCAAGCACGACTTCCACAAAAGTTCAATAACTGCACATGTCAGGTCAGAAAACTAATGTCTTGAACTCACAAATGAGATTCATTAAAATTACATAACAGAACTGAAAGAAAGTGATAAATTGCCTTCAAGACCATTTAAACAAGCAACAAAACTAGGAAAAAAGTATAGCTTGAACTAAAGGAAAATCAATGGTCACTGACACATAAAAAAATGATAACACCTGCCAGTCATAGGGAAATACGGAAGCGTCCGATCCCGCCCGTCTGCTTTGACCCATGACGTCACAAATATGGCGGAAACAAAAACAAACACACACACTTTCCACAAGAAGCCTAATGACACTAACGGGACAAGTGCGGGAAATGGGGTGTTTTGGGTGGGGGGCAAACTAAATATAAACAAATTTAGACACCTTGCGTAGCTACAACGTGTAAGTGAAGACAGCCATGCATGAATACCCACCCACCTCCCCAAGGGTCGTAACCCCTGCAACCCATAGAAGATAAAGATGCTTCAGTAGGTGATTAGTGTTTTTTGTCTTTTTTAAAAAAAAATCTCACGGGATAGAACGAACAGATCAGAAAGATAAATATAATAAACTGAAACAGAAATTCGAGGACACAGATAATTAAAATAAGTAATAAGTGTTTTTAAATTAAAAAAAAAAATAATCTCACGAGATAGAACGAACAGATCAGAAAAGTAAATAAAATAACATAAAACAGAACTGGAGACAGCCACACTCAAACCAAACTCCGCGCCGTCATGACGTCACACACGACAACACCCTTACGTCACGGGTCAAAGCCGACGCGTTGGATCGGACGCTTCTGTCAACCCAATTGTATTTGGTTATCTGTGATGTAGACTCATATGTTACCCAAGTCATCCTCCACCTCAAAAATTATTATGTAAAATAAAGTAAAATCAATACACATAAATGATCCTTTGAGTATTAGCGTAACTCTGTAAAGACTCTGTGTTATAGCCACAAGTGCATTTTCTAAATTTTACTCAGTTCAGCCTGATTAGGTCTTGGAACCTCAGTGCAGATGATACTGTAACAGATCCCCAGGAATAAACTGACATTATAGCTGCTGTCATGTCTCCTTCCAGTACATATATTCAATATCCACAGTTTTGTTTTTGGCGAAGCCAACAAATGTGATACTAAAAACACTAGGCTGTGATGATAAGACTGACATGTAGATTTGCCAGAGATCTACGTTAGGCGGGTTGTGGTGACTGACTGACTGATCTGTAGCTTAGCCCACGTGAAAAAAATCAGTAACATCACATTATGGTCATCGTACTGTTTATGGCATTCATCACAAGTCTCCTATATGGCTGGTCAAAGCCGACAACGCATATTGAACATTTCTCTACATCCATCTGATGAACAGAGATAAATACTGCATGACACTGTACACACATAAGTGTAAAGATGTTTAATATTACATTTTTGTTTTGTCATCCATATGTTGAAAGGCCAGACAAATGTGTGGTTCCTGAAGAGGGGCAGCAGTATTTTCACGAGTTGCGGGGCAATAGTCTGGATGATTCACTGATCTGACCTTGCAGCAACAACCGGAACAGCCTTCCTGTGCTGATATACTGTAAACAGCTGAATGCAAGGGGAAACTATAGCCATAATTTTTCTCAATGGCATGCAGCCTTACTGAATGGTTAAATGATGATGGCTTCCCCTTGGGTAAAATATTCTGTGGGGATTACTCAGGAGGATGTCGTCATCAAGAGAAACAAAACTGGCATTCTGTGGATTGGAGTCTGGAATGTTAGATCACTTAATCGGGAAAGAAAGTTAGAAAATTTAAATAGCTAAATGGATTGGTTGAAGTTAAATACAGCGGAATTTAGTGACTTTGGTGGCAGGAGGAACAGGACTTCTGATCAGGTGAACACAGGGTTATAAGTACAAAAATCAAATACAGATAATGGAGGAGTCACTTTAATAATGAATAAGAAAATAGGAATGAAGGTAAGCAACTATAAACAGCATAGTGAATGTATTATTGTAGCCAAGAAGACACGAAGCCCATACCCTACACAGTGGTACAAGTTTATATGTTAATTAGCTCCACAGATGATGAAGAGATTGAAGAAATGTATGACGAGATAAAAGAACTTATTCAGATAGTTAAGGGAGATGAAAATTTAACAGTGTTGGGGAACTGGAATTAGATAGCAGGAAAAGGAAGAGAAGGAAAAATAGTAGGTGAATATGGACTGGGGTAAAGGAATGAAAGAGGAAGCCACCTGTCAGAATTATACTCAAAGCTTAATTTTATCTTCAGTAACATTTGGTTAAGAATCGAAAAAGAAGATTACATGGAAGGGACCTGGAGACACGGGAAGGTTTCGGACTGATTATATAATAGTTAGAGATTTAGGAAACATTTCCAGGGACACATGTGGACTCTGGCCCCAATTTATTGGTTACAAACTGTAGATTAAAACTGAAGAAAGTGGAAAAAAGGTTGGGAATTAAGGATATGAAACCTGGATAAGTTGAAAGAACCAAAAGTTCGTAAAAGTTTCAGAGGGAGCACTAGACAACATTGACTACAACAGTGAAAAGGAATACAGTAGAAGACAAATGGGTAGCTTTAAGAGATAAAATAGTGAAGGCAGGAGAGGATCAAATAGGTACAAAATCAAGGCCTAGTAGAAATTCTTGAACAACACAAGAAATATTAAATTCCGTTAGTGAAAGGAGAAAATATGAAAATGTAGCAAATCACACAGGCGAGAAGAAATACAAATGTTTAAAAATCAGGAGCTCCTATGGGAAACCAGTCCTAACCAAAGAAAGAAAGCTGAAAAGTGGAAGGAATACACATCGATCAGCCAGAACATTATGACCACCTACCTAATAGTCAATATGTCAATATTTGGCATCACATCTGGACACACAAGCCACCTAATTCCTGTTAATTCCAAGTATGGCGCGGGGAGGGGGGGGGGGGGGGGGGGAGCTCTGACACTACGTTCAATCACATCCCAGATGTGTTCAACGTGGTTCAGATCTGGTGAGCTGGGGTGCCAGCACATCAATTGGAACTTGCCACTGTGTTCCTCGAAACACTCTATCATGATCCTGGCCTTGTGTTACGGTGCATTATCCTGTTGAAAAATGCCACTGCCATCAGGAAACATGATCATCATGAAAGAGTGTACATGGTCTGCAACCAGTGTACGATACTCATTGGGTGTCAAGAGTGCCTGACACGAGCTCCACTGAAGCCACGTGAAAGTTCCCCGGAGCATAATGGAGCAGCTGCCAGCTCTCTCTGACCCACAGTATAGGTGTCAAGGAGCTGTTCCCCTGAAGATAACGGATTCATGTCCTTCCATCACCACAATCAAGAAAATATCAAGATTCATAAGATCATGCAACCGCTCTGGGACTACGCCAATGTCTAGTGCCCATTTCAGCTGTAGTTGCTGATGTCATGGTATTAACATTGGCACATGGATAGGTCGTTGGCTGCGAAAGCCCATTGTTAGGAGTGCTTGTGTGTTCAGACACACTAGCAATCTGCCGACCATTAATGCCTAATGTTAGTTCCGCCACAGTTCGGCGCCTGTCATGTTTTACAAGTCTGCCCAGCTTACAATGTCAGATATCTGTAAATGAGGGGTGGTCACCCAACCCCACAATGTCTGGACTTTGTGTCACCTTGGGTTCACCAAGTGTTGAATACACTCACCACAGCACTCCTCGAACATCCGACAAGTTGTGCAGTTTCCAATATGCTAATGCCAAGCCTCTGGGCCATGATAATCTGCCCTCAGTCAGACTCAGCTAGATCATGCACCTTCCACATTATATGCACAGTCAGTATGCTCACTGATATTACATACACCATGCGTGTGTCTGACTAGCAGCCATTCCACGACAGGTGACACTGCTATCACCTGGACAAGTTATTATCAATAGTTGCTCAGTTATTATGGCTGGTCAGTATGTAGAGGGTCTATACAAGGGATATAAACCTGAAGGCAATATCATAGAAATGGAAGTTTATGTAGATGAAGACGAGATGGGAGATATGATACTGCAAGATAAATTTGACAGAGTTGTAAAGACCTAACTCGAAACAAGGCCCTAAGAGCAAACGATATTCCGTTAGAACTACTAATAGCCTTGGGAGAACCAGCCATGATAAAACTCTTTCATCTGGTGTGCAAGATGTATAAGACAGGCGAAATACCCTCGGACTTCAGGGAGAATGTCACAATTCCAGTTCCAAAGAAAGCAGCTGCTGAAATATGTGAAAATTATCGAACTATCAGTTTAACAAGTCATGGTCACAAAATACCAACCCGAATTCTTTACATAAGAATGGAAAAACTGGTAAAAGCTGACCTCGGTGAAGGTCAAATTGGATGCTAGAGAAATGTAGGAACATGCGAGGCAATACTGACCCTATGACTTACCTTAGAAGATTTTTTACCAACATTCTAAGACAAAATTATTAGAAGAGGAAATAAAGCACTATACCAGAAAGATAGCCTCACCAGTAGCTTTTCTTTTCATACTGTGTCGGCTTTGGGCTGTGTACAACAAATGCTACAAGAAGACTTTCACTGCTTACTTCAGTATAATTAGAGAACACTGGTACATTTATATGGGAACCTCTCAATAACTGGTGGATTGTAGAGGCATGACTTGACAAGTAAATAATAGTAATAAGAGTAACAACAGAAATGATTCTTCCTGCCAGATTAAAACTGTGTGCCGGACTGAGACTCGAACTCAGGACCTTCACCTTTGGCGGGCAAGTGCTGTAACATCTGAGCTACCCGTGCACGGGTAGACCAGATGTTAGAGCACTTGCCCGTCAAAGGCGAAGGTCCTGAGTTCGAGTCTCAGTCCAGCACACAGTTTTAATCTGGCAGGAAGAATCATATCAGTGCACACTCTGCTACAGAGTTAAAATCTCATTCTGAACAAGAGAAATGAATTTTAATGAAGGCTGATAACAGAATATTTTTGGTGTGTTTAAATACATATAGTTGTACAAAAAACTTACACCAACTCCTGTATTCACAGCAAACCTCTACAAAGAATGACCTTGTCAAAATGAAGCATTCAAATCACAAGGAGTGATCTGGCCATGTATTTGATGCCACCCAGTCATATGACAGTATAGTTATCCTATGATCAGAGATATCTAAGATTTGCTCACTTACTGCACAGGCACAGTAACAAATATTAGAGGCAGGAGAATAGTGATACCTTTTTACTTAACCAATGTGAATTAATATTTTCTCCCTGTTATAAACAAGGAGGACAACATTTCAACTTTTGCTTGTACACTAATAGAGAATTTCACACAATATTGAAGGAATCCTCATCAGACTGCTTTACAGGATGATATTCTAAAAGTCACTCTTCTTCTTATGTGTGCCAAGCTTCTTCAAATTTTTATACATGAAGCAGATTTCTAGTAATTCCTACCTTCCAACATTCTCAAAATCATCACACTGTTACAGTTAAGTATAGGCAATTACCTGTAAAAATTACTGCTTTCTCCAGACTTCACATTAATTCTGAATACTCCTTTATAGCCACTACTGTTTATTTTAGGAATGATCGCTGTGACCTGACCACTCCTCAATAATGTTACTTCTACACTCTCCCGCAAATGCCTGTAGTAACGCTGTTCTGCTTCAGAATCCCACTCCACTTTGTTTTGAGTTTCGCAGTCATTGCCATCCGAATCCCATGCAGCACATGACAGATCAGTTGGTTTACTATCAAGCTCCTCAAAATCCTGCTCCTGGCCAGTCATACTACCGACACTGCTTGACCCACTATCTAGTTCAGTTATTCCAGTTATGGACTCACAGTGACAACTCTCTACAGAACTAACTGGTGAAAAATCGTTGGCTGCTGAACAGTTCCTCGATCCTTCTGACGCAGTTCCGTAGTCGCTAGTGTTGGCTAGGTTCTCTAGCGTGACACACCTCCCACCAGTAGATATTCTCAGTTCTTTAGGGGCAGTGCGCACTTCACTTTGTATACTATCTCTTCCTAGCGCTTTGCGCTGCTTTCGTGTAAGTACACCCGAGAAAATATTTCGCTGGACGTGGTAAGGTGGAGGTTTGATAGGTGGCTTCATCAGATTCTGTTCTGGCGCATCGGCACCCACTTCCCGACTCTCTTGCACATTTGACACCACGTATCCGCACGTCTTCTGCCATAATTTTGTTGCACTTCGAGTCACCCGAACATGTTTTCCGTATGACTTGTCTTCGTGTTGACCTTTCACCGTCCTCTCGCACAGTCGAGCATCCAGGACACCATTTGATCGAGTAACTCGCTTTTTACTGTGCACTGCACTTTCGTTTGAATCAGCAAAACCTGAAACTTCTGATTTTTCCGTGGGAACACAGGACCGCCTGACATCTCCCCTTAACATCGCAATCACACATAATGCTTGTTAATTTACTATTTGCTGTGCACCAGGTTTAGAGGCGGAACCGTTTTCCATGTCAAATTACTGTTTTTTAACTACACTTCTCCGACATACGATGAAGAAATCTTACAACACTCCGGAACACGCATACTACCAAACGTCTACAACACATAAAAATATAACACACTGCTCATTATCGTTAAGATTTTAAACTGAAAAACACATTTATGGAATATTGTAAACAAGACGCTTTCTCCACGGCAGCCATATTGCACTGAATATTTCATTCATGATGGCATACAATTACCAACATTGTCCAGCCATAATTCACCGTTTCCACCTCTTGCATGCTTCCACAAGAGCCGTTGCACTGTCAAAATATACGAAATAAGAGTTACGTGATCAGTTTTGACAGAATTGTCAACACAATATAATATTCACGATAAAAATTAAAATGTTTATTTTCAGAAATATTGGCATCACTGCTACTTGTTATGATGCATGATCTTTGCTTTGTAAGCAAATAGTAGGGGGTAAAATGTCACGCACTTGCAAGTTCAAACAAGTTGACGGAAGGCGGCAGTTTAAAAACTATTTAATATAATGAACATAACGCAGAAGATAGCTGACACGGAAAAAAGAGATGCTCACGTTAGTCCTGTGATACTAGCACTGTATATTCCGATCGGCTATGGCTGTATTAGAACCATTCCGGCATTTGCTTAAAATGATTTGGTTGATTGGTGCTGACCGGTGTGGCCGTGCGATCTAGGCGCTTTAGTCATCCTCTTGAATGTGAGACCAGTTTCTTAACAAGTACACATCCTCTTCCAGTTTGTCCCGAAATCGCAAAACAGGAACATTCTTTCGATTTTCACTTTTTTAACCGATGCCAAAATCTAACTGCGTGTTGTTCAACAATTACCTGAGACACGTCATATAATAATATTATAAACTGTACAAATTTATATTGAATTCACACAGTTCAAAATATTCCGTAAAATAAAATGTATAGGCCTATTACTAAACCATTATTCGAGCAAGATACCATATACATTAATTCACACCCACTGCAGATAAAAATTGCACTTTAGAGCTGTATTTCTAAATAAACCATAATAAGTAATCAGCACTATATCAAGTTGTGCGTTGGGCTCAGTCTTATCAAATACCGTCTCTTTAAATATAGAGAGCTGTAAATGTGATGTCTTCACGTTAAAGCCAAGCATTATCAGTCACCCTATGAACTTGTCCCTGAATAATTTTGCGTTACTTTGGACCCAAAATGTCTCCTCAATTCTGCGTATTCATTACTTTACCCGGGTGCACGGTAGGCAGCTACTTATTTCCTGAATTTACTATCTTCTATAAAAGTTGTTGTGCTCAGATTTTCTCGAAACTGAGAGCTGGATGAATCCCGAAATAGAAAGCTCCGAAATATCTAATGAGGTATGGTACGCATTATCGGAAAGACGGCTAGACGCTGCAGGACGGGGAGTGTTCATATTGTCTGTACTGAGGTTGGCCGGCCATTGTGGCCGAGCGGTTCTAGGCGCTTCAGTTTGGAACCGCGCGACCGTTACGGTCGCAGGTTCGAATCCTGCCTCGGGCATGGATGTGTGTGATGTCCTTAGGTTTGCTTTAAGTAGTTCTAAGTTCTAGGGGACTGATGACCTCAGCTGTTAAGCCCCATAGTGCTCAGAGCCATTTTGTACTGAGGTTGAAAGTGTGTCTGACTCTGAAATTATTTGGACACGAGTAACCGGCGTAAGTGTACCCAAGTCAATCGTCAGACGTTATTAGCGGTTACCAATTCCGCCATAACGATTGTAGAATTATTCCAAGAAAGTCTATGATCAAAAGCAGGGAAATGCTCCGATCACGCAATATTAGTTAACTGAATGGGACATATACAGATTTATTGCAGGTGCTACGAACAGTCTGGTGCAGTAGTTCTGAACACGTTTTCCGAAAACTGTCTCGGGCAGCTAATTCGAAGCCCACATGCAGTGGAAATGTATTTGACTTCGTAGCTACAAACAAGTCTAAACTTGTATGAAATATATAATAAACTTTTGTATGAAATAATTTTGGGTATTGGACCGCGCCATTGCAAACTAGTTTAGTTGTTTGCAATGACGTGACCAAATACTCAAAATTATTTTATCCAAAATGACACTGCCCTGGAAGACTACAAACTTGTATCAGAAGCCAGAACTTATCGACGGTGTCAGTTTGGAGACAGGGATTAGTTACAGTTGTGCCATCATAGCGACGATGATTACTGAGGTTAATAAATCCATCGAAAAGGCTAGGAGAATATATGTGCTGGAAATAGCAGACAGGCTAAGTAGTTTGGCTTAAATGAAAGAGAAGCAATTCGTGATTTCCGTGAATATCTTCAAGGAAATTTCCAGATTCACCACTTCATCTGAAGCACACTTTGTGCGCACTAATAATATCTTCCAGTGAATGTGGAAGGGATTTCTCTTAACTGAATAGTATAGTCACTTCGTCTAGGTCATCTATGCTGATACAAAGAACTTCTGCACTGCTGGTCATCAAGATGGTAGGGCCTCATCTCACTCAGTTCAAACCTAGCAAATGTGTAGACGTATGGCAGCTCCAAGGCCATCATATTGTAATTGACAGCACAAGCAAGAAGCTGTCTAGAAACGCTGAGAGTACATCAGAGGATATGTTAAAACTGTGTAATTTGCTGCAATAATAACTGACACCTCTCTTCGAGAAAAAAAGCAGTGGACAGACCTATGTGTAAATCGCAGTCTGGAGAAGTACGTGCCGAGTAAGTGGATTAAGGACGGAAAAGACTCACCGAGGTTTAATGACACAATTCGGAAAATGCCGGGAAAGCGGTAAATGTAGGACTCTCGGGTCAAAAAAGAACGTGGAAACGTCGACATGAAAAGTTAGCGGAAATTCGTACGTCTTTTACAGATGTGTCCTTAACGAAGGATCCTGCCGAGAACCCAAGAAAATTCTAGTCTACGTAAAATTACTAAGCAGGTCGACGGTTTCTGTCCAGGCACTCGTCGACCAGTCTTCGTGTGGCAGTAGAAGACAGCAAAACGAAAACTGGAGTTTTAAATTTCGCGTTTAGAAAATCATTCACGCAGGACAATAAAGACACAAAATCGTTTGACCGTCACTTAGAAACAGGCAGCATTGGCGTTGAGAAGCAACTTCCTGTCACAGCTCGCTTTTATTACTAATCTCTCGCCCAACGACTGGAAAAAATCGCAGTATATAAGCAGGGGAAAAGTACGGACCCTTGACATTGGTATGCTCAATATTCTTGAACTTATTCTAAGATCGAATATAATAATTTTCCTTAAGACGGAAAAGCTTCAGTCAAAAAATCAGAACGGATTTAAAAAGCATCGCTCGAGAGGAACTCAGCTTGCCCTTTTGTCGCGTAATAACCTGTGAATTATTGATGCAGGGCACTAGGCAGATTCCGTATTCCCACATTTCTGAACAGCGTTTGTCGCAGTGCCCGACAGCAGACGGTTAACGAAGGTCCAAACACACAAATAGATTCCCAGACATGTGAGTGACTTCTTCTTCTTTGGTAGCGCTACAGCCCTTGGTGAGCCTTGACTTCTTCAAGAATTTTTCTCCTCATTTCTCGGTTGTTTGCTGCTCTTTTCCACCCCCGGACTCCTATACTGGTGAGATACGCTATTACGTCGTCAGTCCATCTTCTTCTACGTCTCCCTTTTCGCTTAGCTGAATGGATCACACCTTTCACCACTTGCTTTGGAATTCTGTCCTCTGCCATTCTCTCTACGTGTCCCAGCCATCGTATTCGCTGTAATTTCACAAATTTTACTACGTGCCTATCTTGTATTAATATTTGTAATTTGGCGCTCTAGTGTATTCTCCAGCCTTCTTCCTCCCTTATTGGACCATAAATTTTGAGTAACATTTCCACTCAAAGGTTCTTAGTGAATCTTTGTCATGTTCTGTCAATGTCCATACCTCTGACCTGTATGTGATAACTAGGAGGACTAGGGAGTTATATACTAGTAGTTCTGTTTTTCCTGTAACAAGGCTATTTCAGAAAAGTTGCATATTTGCAAAGTAAGCTCTGTTTCCTGCTAGTAATCCTTCCCTTACAATCTTTCCAATTCTGTTATCGTTTGTTATTAGGCTTCCCAGGTAGTTAAAAGAGGACACTCTTTTGAAGCATTTCCCATTGAAGTTTAGGTTTTTAGGGGTTCTTCTGGCCTCAGATTGCGACATTACCATATATTTTATTTTGTTTTCATTTACTATGTGCCCAATTTTTAATGGTTCTGCTTCCATGCCAGGTATATTTCTTGGAGTGTTTGATGTTTCTTCCTGCTATAGCAATGTCATCAGCGTATGCACATATGTGGCTAATTTTCATAAATATGGTGCCTCGTTTGCCGATTTTATTTACTACACCATGTAGGGTGATGTTGAATAGGACGGCGAAGAGACTACCATCTTGCTTCATGCCTTTATTCAAGTCAAAGCATTCACTTGTTCTGCTAAGGACCTTTACTTTTGCTCTTGTCTCTGTCATTGTCATTCTAAAAAGTCTTATTAGTTTAGCGCATATGCCAACTTCTTCCAGTACTCTGTATAGTTCTTGCCGGTTTAAACTGTCAAAGGCTTGTTTGAAGTCGATGAATTGGAAATGCAGATCTATATCGTATTCATAGAACTTTTCCATTATTTGTCGTATCGCAAATATTTGATCAGTTGCTCCTCTGTCTGGGCGGAAGCCACACTGATGTTCCTCTAGTATTTCTTCAGCACACTTCTGTATCGATTCGTTTAATACATTTGTCGAGATCTTATAAATTGCGCTTAGGAATGTTATACCTCCACACTTTTCGCATGCTGTTCTATCCTCATTCTTATAAATGGAGATTATTATTCCAGTTTTACAGTTATCTGGTATTGTTTCCGTTTCCCATGTATCTGATATTAAAGTGTGCAGTTCCTGTATTAGATCCGCCCCACAAATTTTTATTAATTCAGGGACTGCGTTCCTCCGAGGCTCGATTGTTTCTTTTCTTGTGCACAGTCTGGGAGACCTCTTGTAGTGTTGGCTTTCTTGCCTCATTGGTATCATTGTTGTCTCTTCACCTTCACCTTCTAAGCTGGTATTTAGTGTATCTTTGAAATACTCTGCCCATGTTCCCACTATATGTTCTTCCTCCCGTATCATTTTCCCATCTTATTGTGCATTGAACCGGGGACCTAGAAGCGACGGAGAGGCTTCATCCCGCCGTAGCCCTCAGTGGATCACAACCCCACAACAGGCCACACCCACCTCACCGCCGCCCCGCACCGAACCCAGGATTATTGTGCGGTTCGCCACCCCCTCCCTCCCCCCACACCCCAGTGGACCCCCCACGCCCTCGGACACGTCTCATACCAGACGAGTGTAAACCCATTGTTTGCGTGGTAGAGTAATTATGGTTTATGGTGTACGAATACGAGGAGACTGTTTGCTGAGCAATCGCCGACATAGTGCAACTGAGGCAGAATAAGGGAAACCAGCCCGCATTCGCCGAGGCAGATGGGAAACCGCCTTGAAAACCATCCACAGGCTGGCCGGCACACCGGACCTCGAGATTAATCCGCCGGGCGGATGCGTACTGGGTACCGGCACGGCACGGCACGCCTTCCCGGGCGGGCTTCCCATCTTAACTCGAGCATACCACTATTTTTGGATGGAATCTGCTCATTTTTTTCCTACAGTATGATAGAAATTTCTTATTTTACTCAGTTCCTTTAACTTTTAACTCTAGTTCTTGAAATGTCTTCTTAGTCCATTGTCTTTTCTTTGTCTTGCACTGTCTGTTAGCTCTTCTTAATTCTCTATATTGTTCCACGTTGTTCCTGGTTTCTCTTTGCAGCACTTTTGTTCTTGCCCTGATCTTTTCCTCCGTTGCTGACCTGCAATCTTCGTCAAACCATTCCTGGGCTCTTCTGTTTCTTCTTATGCCTATTATTTCTTCTGCAGCATTTTAATTACTTTTTCAGTCCTGCTCCATCTTTCGTCTACTCCTACTGCGGTCTCTTCATTGCTCAACTTTCTGCTTAGTGTTACTTGGTATTTTTTTAGTTCATCAGGGATTTTCAGTTTTTGAGTACTCCAGTTCATCTTCTTTTCTATTCTGTTGCCATTTGTTAATAACAATTTCTCTCTCAAGACTGATTTTATCACAAAGTGGTCTGAGTCACAGTTCGGTCCTCTGCAGCTCTGTACATCTATAACTGACGTGGAGTGGCGTGCAATCACTAAAATAAGGTCAATCTTATTGACTTCTCCATTTACTGCAGACTTCCTAGTAGCCAGGCAGATCCTTTTGTGTGGGAAGCAGGTACTTTTAATAAGCATGTAAGTCCTTGCTGCAAACTGGCATAGTAAGTCTCCATTCTTGTTGTTTTCTTCATGTAGTGAATATTTTCAGAAATTTCATACTGATGTTCATTCCTACCTATTTTTGGATTAAAATCTCTATTACTAGCATAAGGTCATACTTAGGTACCGCGCAGCATACTTTTTCCGAGTCTTTGTAGAACTGTTCTTTAATTATATCCTCTTTTTCCTCTGTTGGTCTTGCGCATTTATTATGGATATATTCCTAAATTTCCCTCTTAGTCTGAGTCTGCACATCCATTCACTTATGTGTTCAAACTCTAATAGGCTTTTCCTAACTTCCCTATTTATTATTTTAAAAAAAAATGGTTCAAATGGCTCTGAGCACTATCGGACTTAACTTCTGAGATCATCAGTCCCCTAGAACATAGAACTACTTAAACCTAACTAAACTAAGGACATCATACACAACCATGCCCGAGGCAGGATTTGAATCTGCGACCGTAGCCGTTCCAGACTGTAGCGCCTAGAACCGCTCGGCCGGCAGTTATCATAAACCTTGTTCCGAATTGGCCTGTTCTTTTTCTGGTCCACCACAGGTTTCTCCACCTCCTCGTTTCCTTGCCATCTTATTTCCTGTAGCCCTACGACATCATATTTAAATTTTAGAATTTCATTGGCTACTGCTTTCATTTTTCCAGGTTGAAGCATTGTCCTCACATTCCATGATGCTACTTTCAGATCCTACATCTGTTTCCTTCACCGGGGTTATGGTACATGTTTTCCATCCCATTTCCGAAGCTTCATTTGAATTTCCGTAATATTCTTTTTTTTTCAATTTTGGGTTATTAGCCCCATGCCCAAACCCCAATCTGGAGGATAAGAATTTGTATCAGGTTTACTCCTCTAGGGCAGCTGGGTTCACTACGTCTCTAGAGCCCTCCCTGCCCTATGTTGTGGGACACACTTCGTCTGGCTCCTCAGTCGAGACCAATCCGGCTTGAATGACCCTGCCAGTAGCTACGCTACCGCCGGCACAGCCCTCGATTTCAGCGAAGTAGGCCTACGCAAACCCTCCCGCCAGGCGCTGAAAGCGTCTACTATAAGGCGGTGTCCCCTGGGAAGGATGTGAGTGGCTAGAAGGCTTCTTAAATAGTAGAATCTAGTAGAGTCTGTTAAGTAAGAGCGTGGTCGGCATTACACACAGATGGTAAAAGATATAGCCTTACTTCGGCCGGGCGGCGTGGCCGTGCGGTTCTAGGCACTTCAGTCTGGAACCGCGTGACCGATACGGTCGCAGGTTCGAATCCTGCCTGGGGCATGGATGTGTGTGATGTCCTTGCGTTAGTTAGGTTTAAGTAGTTCTAAGTTCTAGGGGACTGATGACCACAGATGTTAAGTGCCATAGTGCTCAGAGCCATTTGAACCATTTTTGATATAGCCTTAGTTCATTCACATACCAGCAGAGGGAACCTGTATATTTCATGCAATGTCTATAAAGAAGTAATTTACTTTGAATTCTTGACTGAGATACACAATAAGACTCACGAGTGCAGCTTATGGCCGCGTTTATCAAAGATGTTTGATGCCGACTGCGAATCGTTGATTCACCGACAAAAATGAAGATTAGATACTGCAGGAGGCCAATAATCCGAAGTACTGCAGCAGGCTTAGCACCGACTGGGAAAAGGGGAAAGGTGTGTACGTATTGGATTGGCCATCGCCTGACGTAATTTCTATTGAAAATGTATAGTCTTACATAAAAAAAAGAAGTTGCAAGAAAAAAAGAGCTTCACTGTGAAACAACTCGACACATTTGGTGGTGTCTTCCACGTGAATACACGGAAAACTTGGTTTCAACCGTGGCTCGGAGATCCCAAGTAATTATCGACGCTACGAGTGACTGGACGTGTTATTAAGTGTAATTACATTTTTTTTTTTGCTCATATATGATGTCTGTATATGTTTTAGTTTGTAGTCAAGTACTTTTTTTTTTTACTGTTTAAACCGACCACGTTCCTGCTTAATAGACTGTACGTTGCCCTCGACGGGGAGTGTTCGTCAGGAACAAGGGTTCTGGCCCATGAAATGTGGCGCGCCCGCTCTTGTTCTCTGTATTTGTAAGTAATCTGAAGGAGAGAGCTAGTAGCAATCTGAGACTGTTTGCTGATGCTGTACTATCCTGGGTCAGTGGTTGTAGTTTTAGAACACTTCAGAGAGAACTTGCAGAATATCGTCAATAACTTTCCAGATCATGCCGTTGTAATACGGGGTGACTTCAACTTGTCAGGTATAAAACTTCCTGGCAGGTTAAAACTGTGTGCCGGACCGAGACTCTAACTCGGGACCTTTGCCTTTCGCGGGCAAGGTAGGAGACGAGGTACTGGCAGAAGTAAAACTGTGAGAACGGGGCGTGAGTCGTGCGTGGGTAGCTCAGTTGGTAAAGCACTTGCCCGCGAAAGGCAAAGGTCCCGAGTTCGAGTCTCGGTCCGGCACACAGTTTTAATCTGCCAGGAAGTTTCATATCAGCGCACACTCCGCTACAGAGTGAAAATCTCATTTTGTCAGGTATAGATTAGGAGAGCTGTGCCATTAAAACTGGTGCCAAAGACAGGAATTTGTGTGACATTATTCTGTATGTCTTGTCTGAAAATTGCTTCGAGCAGATGAACAGAGAACGAAATCGTGAAGGTAGCTCCTTAAGAGCTGCTAACAACATACAGACCTGAATTTACCGAGTCAGTTAACATAGAAGAAGGTATTGGTGATTATAGGGTGGTGATAGCAACTACGAGTAGTGCACGTTTTACAGGAACTGTTAAAAAAGATAAGAAAATATTTTTGCTTAGCAAGAGTAACAGGATATAAACCGCAGAATATCTGGATAGTCAGAATCAGATATTCAGAGCTGAGGACGAAGATACGGAACTTAAGTGGGAAAAATTCAAAAGCATCGTTCAATATGTTCTGCTCTAGGTCTCAAGGGACGAGAACAGTGGTTTAATAGCCGTGTGTGAAAACTGTTACGTAAACAAACAGAACTTCATCACAGATTCAAGAGAAGCCAAAACCTAACTGACAAACAAAAGCTGAACGAAGCGAAAATGAACGTAAGGAGAGCAGTGAGTGAAACGTTCAGTGACTCTTGACAGTAAAATTTTGACAACCGATCTGACTAAAAACGCTAAGAGGTTTTTGTGTTATGCAAAATCAGTAAGCGGTTCGAAATCATCTATTCATTCACTCAGTGACCATTCGACGCGCAAGTCGCCGAAGTGGCTTCAAATCGGAAAGACTTGCAACCGGCGAACGGTCTACCCGACGGGAGGCCCTAGTCACACGACATTTACATTTTACTCAGTGACCATACTGACACCGATACGGATGGCAACAGAGAGAGCGCAGAAATACTGAATATGGTCTTCCGAAATAGCTTCACTGCGTAAGATCGTCACACGATCCCTCCTTCCAATCATCTTCGAATTTAGGAAACCGACGGCGGAATAGAAAAGAAATTGCCATCGCTTGGTAGTGGAAAAACATCAGGACCAGATGAGGTATATGTAAGATTTTGCAAAGATTATGCCAAATAACTTGCTCCCTTCATACCAGCAGTTCATCGTAAATCACTGGAGCAACGAAAGTTACCTAACGACTGGAAAAAGTCATTCACTTTTTCAAGAAGTGTCGTAGGACAGATTCACATAATTATAGGCCTATATCGTTGACGTCAATCTGTTGTAGAGCTATGGAACACGTTTTACTCTCAAGAATTGTGAAGTTTTTGGACAACGACAATCTCCGCTATAAAAATCAACATGGATTCCGCAAACAGAGATCTTGCTTCGTGTCTCCATTAGATCCATGTAGAGAATGGTGCTCAGATTGATTGCATTTGAAACCGTCCTACACTACCGTTTAGTGAAAAAGAAAGAGCTTACCGAGTATCGGACCAGATTTGTGACTGCATTTAAGACATCCTTGCAGGCAGAACCCAATACGTCACTCTTTTAAGGGGAAAAAATAGTTGGATGAAAGGTAATTTCTGGAGTACCCCCAAGGAAGTGTGATAAGACCGTTACTATTTACAACGTATATAAATGATCCAGTAAAAAGCTACGGAAGCAAGTAGCAACGCCAGGAGATAGTAACGATTTGCAGAATGACCTGCAGAGGACTGATGAGTGGTGCAGGCTCTGGCAGTTGACCCTGAACGTAAATAAATGTAACGTTTTGCGCATATATAGGAAAAGAAATCCACTACTGTACAACTACACTACTGATGACAAACTGCTAGAACTGTATATATCGTAAAATAAATGGTTCAAATGGCTCTGAGCACTATGGGACTTAACAGCTACGGTCATCAGTCCCCTAGAACTTAGAACTACTTAAACCTAACTAACCTAAGGACATCACACAACACCCAGTCATCACGAGGCAGAGAAAATCCCTGATCCCCCGCCGGGAATCGAACCCAGGAACCCGGGCGTGGGAAGCGAGAACGCTACCGCACGACCACGAGCTTCGGACTATCGTAAAATATCTAGGAGTAACTATCTAGAGCACCATTAAATGGAATGACCACATAAAACTAATAGTATGAAAACCAGATGCGAGACCAGGAAGAATTTTAATGAAACGTAGCTCATCAACGAAGAAAGTGGCCTAAAAGACACTTGTTCGACTGATCATGAGTACTGTTCATCAGTCTGGAATCCTTACCAGGTTAGGACTGATAGCAGAGATACAGAAGATCCAGCGAAGAGGGGCGCGTTTCGCCACGGCCTCTCTTAGTCGGTGCGACAGAGCTACAGAAATGGTCAACAACATCCAGTGACAGATGTTACAAGAGAGATGTTGTGCATCACCGAGAGATTCACTATTGAAATTTCGAGATAGCGCTTTCCGGGAAGAGTCGAACAACATATTACTTCCTCCCACATACATCATGCGAAATGACCACGACGAGAAAATTCGAGAAATTAGAGCTAATGCAGAGGATTTCCAAGCTCCATTCGCGAGTGGAACAGGTGCCCCAAATCCAACCAGTACTCTTCATGACCGAGATTCAAGTAACAATGAACTAACTAAGAAAGAATAGCTGGTGGTAACGTTAAAAAGCATGTAGCTACCTATTTATAAGAGATGCTGGAAGTGGCGGCCATGGGCATCCAGGCATCGCTGACTTCGTGTGGTGAAGTTACCAGACAGCGAGGTCATCGGTTTCACCGGATTAGGGAAGGACGGGGAAGGAAGTCGGCCGTGCCGTTTCAAAGATACCATCCCTGCATTTGCCTGGAGCGATTTAGGGCAATCACGGAAAACCTAAAGCAGGATGGCCGGACGCGGGATTGAACCGTCGTCCTCCCGAATGCGAGTCCAGTGTGCTAACCACTGCGGCATCTCGCTCGGTGCTACACCCTGTAATTATGCAAGCATGATGTTGTTAATATCTCCAGTAATGCTACGTGTAAGATCATCTATTGTGCAAGGATTGCCAGCATACACTTTGCTTTTTAGTTTGACCCATAAATAAAATTCACACGATGTTAAGCCCAGGGACCATGGGGGTCACACGCCTCTATTGACAAGTCTGCTTCGTTGGTGATGTAGGCCATACTTTGGTTGGATGTATGAGTTCAAGCTCCATCTTGTTGGAATACTGCATACGGCTTCTCTGGATCAGTTAATTACGCATAGAAAGGGTCAAAGATCTCTAAATACCTGTCACTGATTACGGTAATCGATATACATGGATCCAATAATACGCATACCGGACAACGCACACCAAACACTTATCTTCTCCGAGTGGAGAGGTCCTTCATGCAGAATATGTGGGTTTTCTTGGGGCCAATATCTGCAATTTTGGGAGTTAACATAACCTGACAAATGATACCAGGCCTCAACTGGTGTGAAGTAAAGCAACGGATCCAAGCAATCATTAGCAATTAATGTTAACAGACCGTTACGATAATGAACTCTTTTTTCCCTGATCCTCAAATTTCAACTGTTGCACTACACTCACACGATAGGCTTTTAATTTAATATCTTTTAGTACACGATGTACGAAATACACCAACCGGCTGCGATAACCTGTTTACCGACTTGCGGGAAGTTCTTGCAGTGTCTATAGTTTCAGGGGTCCTCACTGTCGGTCGCCTATTCCTTTGCACATTCTGAACGGATGCTACAGCCCTCCATTTCATGTACAGATCTTGGAGAGTTTCCTACCAGGACACTTCGCTTCTAACGTTTCTTTAAATTCCTTCATGGAACCTGTCTTTTTGTAACACTCCACAACATCAATTCGCTGTTCTAATGCGAACTGCCCCATTTCTGCAACAACTCAACAGTACGAGCTTGTCACAACAACGGACGCACGAACACACAGTTGCACTCAACTTTCCGATAATATGCAAAGTAGCCAACTTTTTAAAGTGTTGCCAGTTCACAAGCAATTCGACTAGAGGTGATTAACCGTTACGTGAGGTGTACCGGTTTTATGTGGTACACCCTGTAGAAATACCCTCCGCCACATACCGTTAGGTTGCTTGCGGAGTATGATGCAGGATACAGCATGACGTAGACAGAATTTCTGTTTGATGCGATGAATGGCAGCTTGCACCTAATGTAGATAAATGTAAGTCAATGCAGATGAGTAGGGAAAGCAATCCTGTAATGTTAGAATACAGTATTACTGGTGTGCTGCTTCACACAGTGACGTCGATAAAATATCTAGGTGTAACGTTGCCAAGCGATAGGCAACGGAACGAGCACGTAAGGACGGTGGAAGAGAAAACGAATGGTCGACTTCCGTTTATTGGGAGAGTTTTAGGAAATTTTAGTTTATATACGACGGAGACCGCGTAGAGAACAATTGTGCGACCCATTCTTGAGTACTGCTCAAGTGTTTGGGATCCCCACCAGTTCGGATTAAAGGAAAGGGTGGATACAATTCATAGGCGCTGCTGCTAGATTTGTTTCCGGTAGATTCGAGTGTTACGGTGATGCTTCGTGAACTCGAGGAGGAATCCCCTGAGACAAGAAGACGTTCATCTCGCGAGGCACTGCTGAGAAAATTGAGAGAAGAGGTATTTGCAGCTGACTGCAGAACGATTGTTCTGCTGACAACGAACGTTTCGCATAACGACCCAGAAGACGAGTAAGAGAGGTTGGGGCTTGTATGGAGACATATACCAGTACACATTCGTTTTTCTCTCGCTCCACTTGCGAATGGAATATGAAAGGAAAGACAAGTAGCGGTAAAAGGCAGCCTCCGCCATACACAATATGGTGGCTTGTAGAGTATGGGGCAGGAACCAGGTAAGTAAATTTTTATGAATCTGAAGAAAAAGCAATTTTAATGCCTGAACTGTGATTACATTAATATAAAATACTTTTCATTTCATAAATTAAACATCTTGGATGCATTGAGCGTGGAAATGCACTACTGGCCTTTAAAATTGCTACATCAAGAAGAAATGTAGATGATAAACGGGTATTCATTGGACAAATATATTATGCTAGAACTGTCATGTGATTACATTTTCACGCAATTTGGGTGCATAGACCCTGAGAAATCAGTACCCAGAACAACCACCTCTGGCCGTAATAACGGCCTTGATACGCCTGGGCATTGAGTCAAACAGAGCTTGGATGGCGTGTACAGGTACAGCTGCCCATGCTTCAACACGATACCACAGTTCACCAAGAGTATTGTGACGAGCCAGTTGCTCGGCCACCATTGACCAGACGTTTTCAATTGGTGAGAGATCTGGAGAATGTGCTGGCCAGGGCAGCAGTCGAACATTTTCTGTATCCAGAAAGGCCTGTACAGATCTGCAACATGCGGTCGTGCATTATCCTGCTGAAATGTAGGGTTTCGCAGGGATTGAATGAAGGGTAGAGCCACGGGTCGTAACACATCTGAAATGTAACGTTCACTGTTCAAAGTGCTGTCAATGCGAACAAGAGGTGCCCGAGACGTGTAACCAATGGCAATCCATACCATCACGCCGGGTGATAACGCCAGTATAGCGATGACGAATACACGCTTCCAATGTGCGTTCATCGCGATTTCGCCAAACACGGATGCGACCATCATGATGCTGTAAACAGAACCTGGATTCATCCGAAAAAATGACGTTTTGCCATTCGTGCACCCAGGTTCGTCGCTGAGTACACCATCGCAGGCGCTCCTGTCTGTGATGCAGCGTCAAGGGTAACCGTACCCATGGTCTCCGAGCTGATAGTCCATGCTGCTACAAATGCCGTCGAACCGTTCGTGCAAATGGTTGTTGTCTTGCAAACGTTCCCATCTGTTGACCCAGGGATCGAGACGTGGCTGCAAGATCCGTTACAGCCATGCGGATAAGATGCCTGTCATTTCGACTGCCAGTGAAACGAGGCCGTTGGGATCCAGCACGGCGTTCCGTATTACCTTCCTGAACCCACCGATTCCATGTTCTGCTAACAGTCATTGGATCTCGACCAACGCGAGCAGCAATGTCGCGATACGATAAACCGCAGTCGCGATAGGCTACAATCCGACCTTTATCAAAGTCGGAAACTTGATGGTACGCATTTCTCCTCCTTACACGAGGCATCACAACAACGTTTCACCAGATAATGCCTGTCAACTGCTGTTTGTGTATGAGAAATCGGTTGTAAACTTTCCTCACGTCAGCACGTTGTAGGTGTCGCCACCGGCGCCAACCTTGGGTGAATGCTCTGAAAAGCTAATCATTTGCATATCACAGCACCTTATTCCAGTCGGTTAAATTTCGCGTCTGTAGCACGTCATCTTCGTGGTGTAGAAATTTTAATGGCCAGTAGTGTAGTAATATTGGCATCCGGAGTGTTCATAGAATGAATTAATTTCCCAAAATGCAGTCAAACGTCGCTCTGTAAGGAGAAATAAGCAAGTAAGTCGAGGTAAACAGACGCAATAACTCCATACTAACGGCGACTAAAATAATATCTGGTTGTGATAATACAACGATATTACTCGTATCATGCATATTTAGCTGGTGGGCAGCTGACTTAAGAACTTCATAGTACCAAGACGGAAGAATCTTCATATTTTAATCTGGAAATTGGAAGCAGATCTAGAACAATAAACGGAATTATTCCAGTGGATTGGAGAATTTTTTTCCGCGACAGTGTATTTTGTTGAATCCCACCTACGCAGGGAGAAAGGAGCACTGTAATCAATTAAGAGAAATTAGAGGTCGCACAGAACGATTTAACTGTTGGTTTTGAAAAGCTTCCGGCTGTATCCGACCGACGTTTCATTTTTATTACGCACTTGATTTAATTCTGTGACGTGATACACAGATTTTCTGTTTGATAGAGTAATGCATGACTAATGTGGGATGTGATATGGGGCAGGAATGATGATTGCGAAGATTAGCCTTTCCTATTTTCTAGTGTTTCTCTCTGTACTGAGTCTGTTGTAGTTACCGGTCATAGCAGCCGAGCCGTGGCTAAGGCGAGTGCAGTAGGACGGCAGTGGGAGAGGTCAGGACTGGGCCCCGAAATTAACGGAGACCCGGGCTATTAAGTGGCAGTGGCTGGCTGCCATGCCGTCCCGTCCACTCAGCTGGGTGATTGGGAGCGCGAAGCTGGCGCGGTCCTCTTAACAGTCTAAGGTACATCTGCAAGACTATGATATTTATCATTAACACTCCTCACGATTGCAGGCTCTGAACAAAGTGGGTTGTTCAGCGTGATAAAATATGCTCATAACATGGGATCGCATAGCACCACCGTTGAGGGATAACTTTGTAATCTGCTGACGTCTTGCTGGCTTGGCTGTTTGGGAACAGTCCACGAGTAGTTTTGACGCGACAACCAGGCTGTGTTCAGTTTGGTCGGCGTCCGCGAACATCGGAAACATGAGTTCTGCCATTCGTCGGAAATAGCTACTTTCTGAGGCAGCTTATCCTAATAATAATGATACTATTGGGTATAACAGGAAGAAATATTAAAAAGGTAGACTCTCATTGGCCAAGGTTTACACTTTCCTTCAGATTGACTTCTATGTAATTTTGACGACATCGCACACGAAGGTGTAGCAGAGAACAAGATTTAGCGTCGTTGGATCTCGGAGATTGGTACTGCTTCCAAATACGACATTCGGCCTTCTGCAGATGATCGTGGGAATGGGGGCGTTTGTGTGCTATACATAACTAGAAACTTAGATCGATCACGAATCGCGACTGGATATCCTGGCCCTAGCTTTGCTGTTTGGTCTTCATGTATGCTTGTCGCCTTCAATTTTCGTAATCGACGCAATCATCATGACCAATGTGACCTAATCAGATTTGTATTTTCATGTCCTGTGTTGTTTTACTTGCGGTCAGACTGTCAATAGACCACGATTTTAATGAATTCTGCTTTGACTTCAGTCGATGAGCGTCCTCTCCTCTATACCCACAATTATTAATTTAATACTAGATCCATAGCTACAATTCATTTGTCAGGGCCACCCACCTGTTCTGTTTCCTTGTGCATATCTCATTATCGTACACCTGAAAACTAGTGGGACTATCCACACGTCAGGAGGGATGCTTGATACAGTTCACTTAGTAGATATACGTATTCCCATACTCCAAGTGGTGTATTGCAGTTTTTCCACACACTGTTAGGGAATGGAACGGTAGAGAATTCGTGCGAAAGTAGTTCGATGAAACCTCAGGCAGTCATGTAGATGTAGATGTTCCATTTTACATGTTTATCATTCAAAAACTAATCTATGGTTTTAATACATATGATGCTGCTTCTTCAGACAGATACTATTTTGTTTGATGGCTTTTTGTCAGCTGTATTTCAATAAGTAGTAGCTTTGAAAAATTTTTAGATTGCTTTCTAGAAATTTTCAATGAAATCTTTCCATTTATAACCATAAGTAAATTGCAAAAATTTCTAGTGCCGTGAAAAAGAAACTCCAAAGTGAACTAAAATATTAAAAATGGGCATTTTGTAGGGTACATTAGGTGTTACAAAACCATTTGTCAAAAAGTTATGAATACTGCCACACAGATGGCTAACAATTTCACTTCACAACACAAAACCAAGATAAAGACAATCACATTATGAGAAGCAAAACTCTGCAAACCATTACCAGCAGCTAGCTGTAGCATCAGTTCTCACAATAGCAAGAGTCAGACAATTGCTGCCATGACAAAAAGTATCGTAATTACTAATGCTACAATTAAATATACCTCCTACAAAAACACAAGGGCCATCAAGGATAGAGGTAGAGGCAATTCCAGTTTATTTTTTGCAGCGCCAGATATAATAAAAATAGGCATTCTGTAGAGTGTGTTAGATGTTAGAAAGCTGTTTGTAAAAAAGTTGTGAAGGCAAACACACAGACGGCTAACAATAATTTCATTTCACAACATAAAATTAAGATAAAGGCAGTCTGGTCAAGTGTCAATTCAAACTTAGGTGTTAGCATTAGAAGTCATGTACTATCTAGGATTAAGATAGATAGTAACCTTATTGTAAACAGTTCAAATATCGGAGTCTTTAAATGAATTCGTCATAAATGTTGCAAAGGCATATGAGGGAACACGTGGGAAATAATCGTCTTATTTTAATTATTCCAATTCTGTCAAAAGTGCTGCAGAAAGTAACTGCATCTTGATTCAAAATTTTATTGTAAAAACGTGATATTATTCTAAGTAACAAATGTGGAGTCAAACAAAGAAAAAACACTAAATCCAGTGAACAACGTTTGTGGAAAGATAAGAATACTGTTAGACAAGTGGAGTAAAATTGTAAGGATCTTCTGTGACTGTTCAAAAATCTTTGGCCCCATAAACCATCCTTTGCTTATCCACAAATTAGATAAATATTATGTCCAGGGAAATGTTCTGTAGAGGCCTACATCATACCTATAAAACAGAAAACAAAGGGTAGTTATCAATTCAGATGCAATGAATTACTGTTCTAAGTGGAATTCAGTATCACAAGACATGCATCAAGGCTCCAGTCTAGGGCCGATGCTTGACCTATTCTGTGTAAATGACTTATCCATAAATATAAATTATCCATCAGTTCTCTTTGCAGACGACACTTCTGTTTTAGTAGGAGCTTGTCATGCAGAAAGAATTTTGATCTCTATTGTGAGCACTCTAAATACCCTAGAGAAATTTGTTTCAGTTAAATGGGTTAAAAGTCATATGGTATGTTTCAAAACCAAACACTGAAAATGTGTAAAGGTTAAAATACAATGGAAAAAAACTTCAGGAGAAAGTTGTTAAATGTGGACAAGAACTTAAACTGGTTTACACGTATTGACTTCTTATCAAATAAATGAAACAATTTTGTGTTCGCAATGCAAATCCAGCAACTGCTACTGATTTGAGTAGTTTAAAAATAGATTATCATAATTTTTTAATCTGACATAGCTTTCTAGAGACATTTAAGTAGCTTATGTAGGATACTGAAGTTGCAGAAGAAAATCGTCAGACACATGTATGTGCACAGCAACACTTACAGATCCTAACTGCTCTCTCGAATTCATGCGCGAAATTATAATATTTTTACACAACAAGGCAAAAATTATTTCAAGTGAATCATTTTGGCCACATTTACAAGACATGAAACAAATAATTTTTTACTTGCCACACACTAATTGCTATTATACGCACAGTCTCCACTGCATATTTAGATGAAAATATACAATAAATTACGAAGTGAAAACATATTTAACATAAGCCAAATCATCGAAAAAGGCTGCAGAAGATTTTGGGGAGAAATGTTACTATTCAATAGAAGAATTCATGGAGCATAAACTGATAATTTGAGCGAAGTGAAAATGTGATATTAGATTTTTGTGTAACAAAACTGTATTATTATTAGGACATTATTTTACCATCAGTTCTCTGCATATGACGAAATTTTACTATAGATGTTTGATGTGAGTCTTGTACCTGAAGGGAATAATTTACATAATGTATGTTACAAGGTCGATAAATTACGATTCACTTTTCACACATGCAAGATAAGTACATTTTAATGTTTCTGTATAACACTCTTCACTAAGATTGTTATATGCATATCACAAATTGCTCAGTCCATTTAGCAACTAATATTCATGTATGTATTGGCCATCTACACAATATTTGTAACTTGTCCAATTATGCATGGAGCATTGTTTTCTGTGTAAAGCTAAATGAATGTCCAGTATGATGCAAATGAAGCCGGCCGGGCTGGCCGAGCGGTTCTAGGCTCTTCAGTCTGGAACCGCCCGACCGCCACGGTCGCAGATTCGAATCCTGCCTCGGGCATGGATGTGTGTGTTGTCCTTAGGTTAGTTAGGTTTAAGTAGTTCTAAGTTCTAGGGGACTGATGACCTCAGAAGTTAAGTCCCATAGTGCTCAGAGCCATTTGAACATGTAAATGAAAAACAACTGAGTATCATAAGAGTTGCCCTTATTGACCTGCTTAGCAGGGCAGCCTAGACATCAGGGTAACAAACATGTGTAGGCTTCCCTGTATGACAGGAATGTTGTGACTGGAGTATCAGCTTGCTTAATCGAATTGTTCAGATGAGCACAGCTAGCAGACAGCTATGATGGCTAAGGGAGTGGATGGACAAAGAGAGGGGACAGGAGGAGATGGATAGGGAGAGAGGGGGACAGAAGAGGATGGACAGGAAAGGGTGGAAGCAGAGGAGGGACAGAGAGAGGGGGAGGAGGAGATGAATAGGGAGAAATGGGGAGAAGGATATGGATAGGGAGAGGCAGGCAGAAAGAGATAGATAGGGAGGGGCAGGTAGGAGTAGATGGATAGGGAGAGGAGGTAGGAGGAGATGAATAGAGGCAGTGGGGAGGAGGTGGATGGGTAGGATGGAAATAGAGATGGGGCAGGGGCAAATGGAAAGAGAGATGGGGACAGGAGGAGATGGACAGAGAGATGGGGGTAGGAGGAGATGGTCAGCGAGAGGAGGAGGTACAGATAGACAAAGAGACAAGAGAAGATAGAAATGGAGAGAGAGAGATTGAGGAGGAGAAGGAGGGGGAGGAGATGGACAGAGTGAGGAGGTGGAGGAGGAGATGGATACAGAGAACGAGCGAGTAGGAGATAAACAGTAGTGGTTCAAATTACCCAATGCAGTGGCTTGTAGGGAATTTATGTAGATTTAGATGCTGAGGTCATGAAAGCAGCTGATAGAGTAAGTTGAGAAGACCAGCCATGCACATAGAATTTGTACAAAGCTCACAGTCTGCAGCATTGTTTCGAAAATTTGTGGGATTAGGAGGTCCTAAGTCCTAATCATGTAAATAGCATGATATGAGGAGTTCCTATTGCCTAACCACATAAATAACACATTCATTGACGTTGAAAATAAAATGTTATTTATTAACACTTGAGTGAAGCACCACTACATTGTGTGTTGTTCAAGCAAAGTACAGGCAACGACTGTCTTTAGACAGCGATAACACTCACTGCGACGTCTTTTTTTTTTTTTTTTTTTTTTTTTTTAGAACTCAAGCCCAAAAACGTGCTGAAGCTATGGCTGCAAACCTCTAAACCTCATCTTCTTCTCCTCCTATGTTGGAGGTATCCAGCTGTGTCATGGCCATCCGCGTGAGCGGAAACATCTGGGACCTTTCTCGATGTTTTTGTGGTTTAGTAACGACAGCGCACAGTGAATATGGCGTGGATGGAAAGAGAGATGGGGCAGGGGCAAATGGAAAGAGAGATGGGGACAGGAGGAGATGGACAGAGAGATGGGGGTAGGAGGAGATGGTCAGCGAGAGGAGGAGGGACAAAGAGACAAGAGAAGATAGAGATGGAGAGAGAGAGATTGAGGAGGAGAAGGAGGGGGAGGAGACCATATTGGTTGCTGTAGCCATACGCTATCACTTGCACATAAAGGTACGTTAGCTCGAAGCGAGCATGTGGTCAGCTGTTGAGTGACAGACACCACAATATTATCCTTTCCTGATATATGCCATACTTTGGTGGTGAATTGTGCAATAAATTCCGCCTGTCTGCACTGCACTGGCAAGGTGAGTTGAGATCGGTTACTCGTTGAGAAACATCGTGAGCGATTTTTGATCTGCGAATATTGCAAAATGTTGAACTTCAACGGACGATCTAAAATGTTTGACGGCCAGAGAGATGGAAAGCAATTCCCACTCGCCTGCTCTTCATTTCTGCTGTTGTTCAGAGAGATTCTTCGAAAAAGCTACAAGTGACTGCCATTTTCCATTAACTTTTTGTTGCAGTGCAGCACCAACTGCCATCTGGCTTGCATCCACCACAAGTGCTAAACGTATACCTAATTTTTTCTGGGCTCTTAGTGTAGTCTGAGACAGAGTCTTCTTGAGATCTCGAAGAGTGAATTTCGTTTCCAATGTACACAGAACCTTCTGGTGGGCCAATCTTTTTTTTTTTTCATTAAGTAGGCTACTGCGCGGCTCCTGCACAGCTGCTAAACGAGATATGCGACGGGGACAATAAATAAGTATTCTGATGAATCTGCAGAGCCATTTATAAGTTAGAGGAGGTGGCATCTGTTGTATAGTCTAAATGCTCTGGAAGAGAACTGAGGCCTGCATGTGAGACTGAGTAACCAAGAAATTGAACATATGGTTTGGCAAACACACATTTGGTTGTGTTAATTAAGACACATAAATCCTCTAAACGACGAAAAAATTGTCGCAAATACTCTAGATGCTGTTCCAGAGATGGTGAGAACACTAAAATATCGTCCCTGTAAAAAAAAGGAAGGGTACTTTCTTCTCACTTTATGCATTTACTGCTTTCAGGTTTGTGCTGTGTTTTGCAGAATATATGGAATAAATTTAAATTGTAACAGTCCAAACGCCATGATAACAACTTTTGCTTGTCAGTTGGTAACATCAATACCTGTGACAATGCTGTATCATAGACAGTTATACTGAATACAGGTGCGCTCACAATATTTCTATTGAAGTCTACCTCGTTAGGGACCGGAACTTGGTCTGGAATTATTCTGGCATTTAAGGCACTGTAATCGTCATATAGCCTCCATGATCTATCCTTTTTTTGCACCATGTGGAGCGGCGAAGCCCAAGAGGTGTCAGATCTGGTTAAAGTACATTCTTTGAACCTTTTGATGTAGCTGGCTTTTGCTGCAATAAGCTTGTCTGGCGGTAACCAGCGAGGACATGTAGCAAATGGTTGCCCAAGGGGTTGTGGGAATATGACCCAACATTGAATGAGGATGCTTCACACTAGCATCGACTGGGTTAGTTAGTGCTGGAAATTCGTGAAGTAGCCTGAAGTAGCCTTTGAAAACTTTTTTCATTAGATGTTGACAATAATTTGTCTGTCACAGGAATATTTCTGCAGATGATAGAGTTCTACTCACTTGATACATACGTGTGCCTTACGCATTGTGTCAAACGCAGCAACGACCCTGTTAGAATTGACCCAGTGGATGCAATTTAACCATACTTCTTCATGTGGACAGGCATATGCACATCACCCATCACATGACCTGATGTGGGAGATGCAGCAGGCAAAATTGTCTCTGAGGAAACATGCACGGATCAACGATTGACTAGATACAGCATGACCTGGAAATGGTGAAGGAAATCAGCACCAATTATTAGACCACTCATATCAATTACCACAGAAGTCCATGTCAGATGAAAACCACTATCCAGATGCAATGTTAGCTTCTTTTCTCCGTAGATGGAAATTCTGATATCCCTGGAAGCCATCAGTATGTGCTTCGTAGCTGCCACTGGTTGCTCGCTTAGTCTCCCAAGATAAACTGCACTGCAAGTGATTGACCATCAACACTGTAGCATTCGTGTTTGCGTTGCTGTTGACAAGCACGTGCGCCCTCTTAATGTCTGTCTTCTGAGTTTGGGTAATTGCAAGGTTTTGTTGACTCTCAGGCTGTATTGTCGAATCATCTGTGGTACCAACATCATCCAAATGCTTCACTATCCTCAGCTTTATGGCACTGCAAATGTCTGGTAATTCGCTTATGCTGCTGTATTTTTTTATTTATGTTTTATTTTTTTATGGCCATGCTGCTGTTCCTTTCTGTCTATCTTTGCGTTAAGTGAGCCAGCTCTGCAGCCAGTGGAGAGATGGAAACTCGCTGTCAGCCTGCTGCAGTTGTGGAATGGCCATGCTTATTATGGGCCAGTGGTGTGAGCTTGCATGGTCATGTGCATTCCACGACCACTGACTGGTCCATCTGTGATTTTTACTGACAAACTCGAATCACCCAAAGCATTCACTATTCTATCTACGTTGAATGTTAAGCCTGTATAAGAAGCTACAATGGCTCGAATGTTGACCTGCAGCTCACATAGCTAAAGACACATAATGAGTTCTCTGGTAATGGTTCTGGCCAGCCGAAGCATGTTAAGATGGTAGCACTTGTCGAAGCTGTCTCCTGATAATACTTTATACAACGTATTTCTGGTGACAAAAATAACCCTGCAATGTGGCTTCTTAGGGGGCGGCATAGCAGTGCTGTTGCAGAGCACCTTCGGTCTGTTCAATAACGACGTGTATTGGTCATCTGGGTAGAACAGCTCACACGTCATATTAGGTTTATGTGCTCCGAGACGGATGGAGGAACTGTGATAGTGCCACAGATTAGTGACACACAAATATACACATTCTATCTATCGCCTGCGCCTGTGTCCCGCATTGTGCGTGGGGTTGGCGTGGTTAAATCGGATTTGGCATGTTAATTTGAAGGGGTGGCCGGATGCCCTTGCTGCCGCCACCCCCTCCCCCCCCGGGACGGAATCAGAGTACCCCATCTGTCGGCGTCTAGTGTAAATCATGGAAAAGTGCGGATGCGTGTCAAATGTCTGTGAGTCGTGGAACTGAGGCGGGACGTGAGGACCAGCCCGGTATTCACCTAGGGGGATGTGGAAAACCGCCTAAAAAGCACATCCTGGCTGGCAGGCAAACCGGCCCCCGTCGTTAATCCGGCGGGCGGATTCGATCCGGGCCGTCGCGCCTACCCGAGTCCAGGAAGCAGCGTATTAGCGGTCTCGGCTAACCTGGCGGGTCACACAAATATACACATTATTCCACTGCAATACTGAAGTTGTACGGCAACTCGTTGGATGTGCTTGCTGGTAGATATAACTAAGCAGTGGCCTGTCAAGGCATGCATTACTGGATACAATGTCAACAAGGCTACTGTCCATCCTGGGCGTCAAACTGTCAACCATTGCCGTAAACACTTGTCCCCATGCGAAGGCTATAACCGACTCTACTTGTAGGCTAAGTCTCGCAGGCTGATGATCTTCACTACGAAATATAGCTACGAACAGCGACCCTGGAACTCCAACACCGTGTTACGAGAGGAGGCCGAAATGCACGCGTTTTAGCTCACGCAGGCTGGCGTGAAGAACTATACTGACGTGAGGTCTGGAACATGAAAAGTAATGAGAATTCAGATAGCGGACGTAATTAGTTTCATACTTAACTTTAATCCATTAATGATGAACGTCACTCTTGACGGTACATGAGTCACAATATTATCTGTTAGTAACTGAATATGGCGCCTTGCTAGGTCGTAGCAAATAACGTAGCTGAAGGCTATGCTAAACTGTCGTCTCGGCAAATGAGAGCGTATGTAGATAGTGAACCATCGCAAGCAAAGTTGGCTGTACAACTGGGGCGAGTCCTACTGAGACTCTCTAGACTAGACCTGCCGTGTGGCGGCGCTCGGTCTGCAATCACTGATAGTGGCGACACGCGGGTCCGACGTATACTAATGGACCGCGGCCCGATTTAAAGGCTACCACCTAGCAAGTGTGGTGTCTGGCGGTGACACCACAGTTTCAGCTTGCCAGCTGTGATAGCGTCCATTGTCGAGGACACAAAAAATTACATTGGAGTCCAGATGCGACACAATCACAGTAAATTTATCATAATAATTATGTACACTATGTTATCGGAAAATAGCTTCCACTTGCTTGAACTATAGCTTCAGTTTGATGGGCTAGAACGTCGAAGCTTGAGGCTGTTGATATTTGAAAAGATATCCGCATTTTGCCATTTACTGTATGTCCTTGAGTTTAACGGAGAGATCTTAGGTGTATAGGCGAGTGTTGTTCTTGTTTCACCTAGGTTTCTGTGCGTTAGCCGATCCTGCCATTGTCTGTGAGAATATACACGCGCAAAATTGAAATCTTATGCTGCGTAATTCGTTCAAAATAGAGCCACCACGATGGGATTAGGAGTGCCTATGGCGTTACCACGTAAGTAACAAGTTATTTATCGTTGAACATAAAATATTGTTTTTTGTCACTCAATAATACACATTTAATTGGAGGACAATTACATTGCATGTTGTTTAAGCAAAATAAAGGCAATTACTGTCTTCATAAAACGATAACAATCGCTGTCCTCCGCTAGTGACGTCGTGATGACTATTGATAGGACGCCACAAACTAACCTCTGGTTCTAAGCAGAGAAGGTCTACACCAGAAACTTTGAAGGTGCTGCGACAGGCAAGGCTGTGAGATGAGAACTATATGGCTGCCGTTAATATTTTGGTAAATGATGCACTGCACATCAGAGGACATCAGAGGCTGCTACCCGGGTAGCTCACTGCGTGAAGTGTGCGTACAACGATTTTTTATTAGATTATGTGAGTCCATTAGGTTGACCATGCAATGTAGCTTTTGTGGAGAATTGTTGAAATATGTAGCAATAACTTCAGGTATGCCACAGGGGAGGCTGTTAGACTTGCTGTTCATGATGTATATTAATAACCTTGCTATATCAACTGTTGTTGTTGTTGTTGTTGTTGTGTTCAGTCCTGAGACTGGTTTGATGCAGCTCTCCATGCTACTCTATCCTGTGCGAGCTGCTTCATCTCCCAGTACCTACTGCAACCTACATCCTTCTGAATCTGCTTAGTGTACTCATCTCTTGGTCTCCCTCTACGATTTTTACCCTCCACGCTGCCCTCCTATAATAAACTGGTGATCCCTTGATGCCTCAGAACATGTCCTACCAACCGATCCCTTCTTCTAGTCAAGTTGTGCCACAAACTTCTCTTCTCCCCAATCCTATTCAATACTTCCTCATTAGTTATGTGATCTACCCATCTAATCTTCAGCATTCTTCTGTAGCACCACATTTCGAAAGCTTCTATTCTCTTTTTGTCCAAACTATTTATCGTCCATGTTTCACTTCCATACATGGCTACACTCCATACAAATACTTTCAGAAACGACTTCCTGACACTTAAACCTATACTCGATGTTAACAAATTTCTCTTCTTCAGAAACGCTTTCCTGGCCCTTGCCAGTCTACATTTTGTGTCCTCTATACTTCCACCATCATCAGTTATATTGCTCCCCAAATAGCAAAACTCCTTTACTACTTTAAGTGTCTCATTTCCTAATCTAATTCCCTCAGCATCACCCGACTTAATTCGACTACATTCCATTATCCTCGTTTTGCTTTTGTTGATGTTCATCTTATATCCTCCTTTCAAGACACTATCCATTCCGTTCAACTGCTCCTCCAAGTCTTTTGTTGTCTCTGACAGAATTACAATGTCATCGGCGAACCTCTAAGTTTTTATTTCTTCTCCATGGATTTTAATACCTACGCCGAATTTTTCTTTTGTTTCCTTCACTGCTTGCTCAATTTAGATATTGAATAACATCGGGAGAGGCTACAACAATGTCTCACTCCCTTCCCAACCACTGCTTCCCTTTCATGTCCCTCGACTATTATAACTGCCATCTGGTTTCTGTACAAATTATAAATAGCTTTTCGCTCCCTGTATTTTACCCCTACCACCTTCAGTCAACATTGTCAAAAGCTTTCTCTAAGTCTACAAATGCTAGGAATGTAGGTTTGCCTTTCCTTAATCTAGCTTCTAAGATAAGTCGTAAGGTCAGTATTGCCTCACGTGTTCCGATATTTCTACGGAATCCAAACTGATCTTCCCCGAGGTCGGCTTCTACTAGTTTTTCCATTCGTCTGTAAAGAATTCGCGTTAGTATTTTGCAGGCGTGACTTATTAAACTGATAGTTCGGTAATTTTCACATCTGTCAACACCTGCTTTCTTTGGAATTGGAATTTTTATATTCTTCTTGAAGTCTGAGGGTATTTCATCTGTCTCATACATCTTGCTCACCAGATGGTAGAGTTTTGTCAGGACTGGCTCTCCCAAGGCTGTCAATAGTTCTAATGGAATGTTGTCTACTCCCGGAGCTTTGTTTCGACTCAGGTCTTTCAGTGCTCTGTCAAACTCTTCACGCAGTACATATCTTCCATTTCATCTTCATCTACATCCTCTTCCATTTCCATAATATTGTCCTCAAGTACATCACCCTTGTATAGACCCTCTATATACTCCTTACGCCTTTTTGCTTTCCCTTCTTTGCTTAGAACTGGGTTTCCATCTGAGGTCTTGATATTCATACAAGTGGTTCTCTTTTCTCCGAAGGTCTCTTTAATTTTCCTGTAGGCTGTATCTATCTTACCCCTAGTGAGATAAGCCTCTACATCCTTACATTTGTCCTCTAGCCATCCCTGCTTAGCCATTTTGCACTTCCTGTCGATCGCATTTTTGAGATGTTTGTATTCATGTTTGCCTGCTTCATTTACTGCATTTTTATATTTTCACCTTTCATCAATTAAATTCAATATTTCTTCTGTTACCCAAGGATTTATACTATCCCTCGTCTTTTTACCTACTTGACCCTCTGCTGCCTTCACCACTTCATCCCTCAAAGCTACCCATTCTTCTTCTACTGTATTTATTTCCCCCATTCTTGTCAATTGTTCCTTTATGCTCTCCCTGAAACTCTGTACAACCTCTGGTTTACTCAGTTTATCCAGGTCCCATATCCTGAAATTCCCACCTTTTTGCAGTTTCTTCAGTTTTACTCTACAGTTCATAACAAATAGATTGTGGTCAGAGTCCACATCTGCCCCTGGAAATGTCTTACAATTTAAAACCTGGTTCCTAAATCTCTGTCTTACCATTATATAATCTATCTGAAAACTGTCAGTATCTCCAGGCTTCTTCCATGTATACAATCTTCTTTTATGATTCTTGAACCAAGTCTTAGCTATGATTACGTTGTGCTCTGTGCAAAATTCTACCAGGCTGCTTCCTCTTTCGTTTCTTACCCCCAATCCATATTCACCTACTACGTTTCCTTCTCTCCCTTTTCCTACTGAGGAATTCCAGTCACCCATGACTGTTAAATTTTCGTCTCCCTTCACTACCTGAATAATTTCTTTTATTTCATCATACATTTCTTCAATTTCTTCGTCATCTGCAGAGCTAGTAGGCATATAAACTTGTACTACTGTGGTAGGCGTGGGCTTCGTATCTATCTTGGCCACAATAATGCGTTCACTATGCTGTTTGTAGTAGCTTACCCGCATTCCTATTTTCCTATTCATTATTAAACCTACTCCTGCATTACCCTTATTTGATTTTGTGTTTATAACCCTGTAGTCACCTGACCAGAAGTCTTGCTCCTCCTGCCATCGAACTTCCCACTATATCTAACTTTAACCTATCCATTTCCCTTTTTAAATTTTCTAACCTACCTGCCCGATTACGGGATCTGACATTCCACGCTCGGATCCGTAGAACGCCAGTTTTCTTTCTCCTGATAATGACATCCTCTTGAGTAGTCCCCGCCCGGAGATCCGAATGGGGGACTACTTTACCTCCGGAATGTTTTACCCAAGAGGACGCCATCATCATTTAACCATACAGTAAAGCTGCATGCCCTCGGGAAAAATTACGGCCGTGGTTTCCCCTTGCTTTCAGCCGTTCGCAGTACCAGCACAACAAGGCCGTTTTGGTTAGTGTTACAAGGCCAGATCAGTCAATCATCCAGACTGTTGCCCCTGCAACTACTGAAAAGGCTGCTGCCCCTCTTCAAGAACCACATTTTTGTCTGGCCTCTCAACAGATACCCCTCCGTTGTGGTTGCACCTATGGTGTCTGGCCAACAGATACCCCTCCGTTGTGGTTGCACCTATGGTACGGCTATCTGTATCGCTGAGGCACGCAAGCCTCCCCACCAACGGCAAGGTCCATGGTTCATGGGGTAGATATTAACTGTAACCTCTGTATTTCGCAGATGATGCAGTTATTTATAACGAAGTACCGGTTCTGTCTGAAAATAACTGCACAAATATTCATCTGGGTCCTAATAAGATTTCAAATTGGTGCAAAGATTGGCAATTTGCTTTAATATTCAGAAACGCAAAATTATTCATTTTACAAAACGAAAGAGCGTGTTATGCTGTACCTACAATGTTAATTAGTTACAGTTATAATCTGTCAATTCATACTAATACAATGGCGTGACAATTTGTAGGGATATGAGATGGAACGATCTCATAGTTTCAGTCGTAGGTAGCATGTGGCAGTCTTCGGTTCATTGGTAGAAGGCTAGGGAAATGGAATCAATCTAAAAGAGAAACTGCCCTCGAACACTCGGTTCATTGTAGAAGGCTAGGGAAATGGAATCAGTCTAAAAGAGAAACTGCCTCCGAACACTCGAGTGCTTCATCCTAGAATATTGCTCAAGTGTGTGGAAACGGTACGAAATGAGAGTAACAGGGTATACTGAAAGTAATACAGAGAAGGGCAGCACGAATGGTCACAGGTTTGTTTGACCCCCGGCAGAGTATCACGGATGTGCTGAAGAAACTGTACTAGCAGATGACTGAAGACAGACAAAAAAACTACCCAGAGAAAGCCCGCTTACAAAGTTTCAAGAAACAGCTTTAATGATAAAGCCAGGAATATGTTGTAATCTCCTACGTATTGTTGCCGTGGAGATCGGCATGACGTGACTGGAATAATTACAGCACGCACAGAGGCGTTTAAACAGCCATTCATCCCGCCCTCCATACGTTGAGACGGGGAGAAGCCCTAATAACTGGTACAGTGGTAAGAGGTCTCTGACATGTATTTCACGGTAAAATGGAAATGAGCGTTTGGCGTCATTGGCCGGGAGGCCCCTTACGGTGCAGGTCTTATTACATGCGACGCCACATTGGGCGACCTGCGCACCAGATGGGGATGAAATGATGAAGACAACACAACACCCAGCCCCTGAACGGAGAAAATCCCCGACCCAGCCGGGAATCGAACACTGGTCCCTTAGGACAGCAGTCCGTCACGCTGACCATTCAGCTATCGGACTATTTCACAGTGATCTGCACATTATGGATGTAGATGTAAATATAGATGTAGAAAGAAAAAAATAGAATGAGTCAAGTAAGTACCACATTTATGAGTAATGACTGCTAAATATAATTTAATTAAATGAATTACTGATTCTGAGAATTCTCTCTAGCGGCGAATAAAAAGGATGAGATAAACAACCGATCACGAACCGATAACTTACGTCGCCGCGAAAATTGTCACTATACTGAATGCCAATAATATTCCCGGAAATAATCTGCAATTATAGAAAAAATATGTGTATACGCAGCTACAAATCTTAAATATATGTCTACACGAAATGAGACGTGCGGTCACGTAACAGTAAGGCATCTCATGCGCAGCATTTATTCTTACCGAGCTCCGTACCCAATGGCTCAAATGGTTCAAATGGCTCTGAGCACTATGGGACTTACAATCTGAGGTCATCAGTCCCATAGAACTTAGAACTACTTAAACCTAACTAACCTAAGGACATCACTCACATCCATGCCCGGAGCAGGATTAGAACCTGCGATCGTAGCGATCGCGCTGTTCCAGACTGAAGCGCCTAGAACCGCTCGGCCACACCGGCCGGCCGTACCCAATGGAAGAGGCTGAATCTCTATATATGAAAGGCAACGTCCCCACTGATAGGCTCACTGATTCATCACCGCCCACCCCAAACCGCTAAGTATAAATCTTGAAATTGGGAGAGGGTATTGGTCTTACACTGTAGGCGTCGTTTAAGAAGGCATTTTTCGAAATTCCGCCCCTAAAAAGTAAAATAGGTGACGATAAGTTTTTGTAAATATGTCGCAGTTAAAGCAGTTTTGAAGCTAGACCTACGAAAATCGGTATTTGGTTTCTCGGTCAGACATTAAGTAATATGTGTCTCATCATTTTTGGAAATTTAACTTCTAAGGGGGGCGAAATAGTGGGTGGAAGTTTCTTTCTGAAAATAAATCTTTATTAAGGAACTACGAAAGTACTTTTAAAGCTACATCTATAAAAATGCTATTTCATTTCTCAGTTACGTGTAATACAAATACATTTATCTGTGTTTTTGGAAATTCAGCCCATGACGGGTTGAAATAGGGGAGAAATATTTTATGAAAATATGTTATTATGAAAACACATTTAAAGCTAAATTTATGAAAAATTGAACTTGACTTCTCAGCTGGAAATAAAAAAAGCGTTTTACTGTATTTGCAAATTCAGCCCATAGGTTCTGCAATCATTTTTGACGCTACATCTACGAACATTTGTATTTGTCGTGTCTATTAGAAATTTAAAAAATATACATTTCATTGCTTTTGGAAATTCAACCCCTAAGGGGATGAAACTATTTCACTGTAAAAGCAAAATTTTTGAAAATTAGTGTTTAGCTTTCGGTTAGAAATGAAAAAATACGTATATCACTGTTTTTGAAAATTAAACACCTAAGGGGGTGAAATAGGGCCAAGCTGATTCACTGACTCGTCATCGCCTATTACAAACAGCGATAGACAGAAACTTGAAATTTGGAGGGGATTTGGATCTTATACTGTAGGCCTCACTTAAGAAGAGATTGTTCGAAATTCCACTCCTGTGTTAGTGAAAAAGGAGATGAAAGGCTTATTGAAAGTATGTCGCTATTAAGGCAATTTTGAAGCTAGAACTATGAAAACTGGTAAATGGTTTCTCAGACAGAAATAAAATAAGTGTTTCATCATTTTTTTGGAAATTCAACCACAAAGGGCGTGAAATGGTGGGTGAAAGATTTTTTGAAAATATATCATTATTAAAGAAACTACTAAAAAGCTACCTCTATAAAACTTGTATTTTACTTCTCAGTTAGAAATTAAAAAACACTTACGTAGCTCTTTTTGGAAATTCAATCCCCTAAACGTATGAAATAGGGGATGAAAAGTTTTACGAAATTATGTAGGTATGGAAGTACTATCAAAACTAAATCTATGGAAATTTGTGTTTGCTTCCTCTGTTAGAAGTAAAAAAAAAAAAAGTATTTCATTGCTTTTGGGCATCCAACCCTTAAGGAGATGAATTAGGGGATGAACGTTTTTAAGAAAACATTTATAGATATTTAAAAAAATTTAAAGCTAAATTTACGAAAACTGGTACGGTATTTCACTTCTCGGTTGGATACAAAGAAATAAGTGTTATGAGATGAAAGTTTCTATGGAAAATATCTCCAAGAACGCAAAAGGCATGATGAAGAAAATCTTTGGACTCCAGCTACTAGAATCGCTTTTCGGCCAGAAGTACGTCTGGAAAAGACTATGTTTCTAAGACTTTAGCTGGCGTGAAATGTTTAGAAAGTGTTGCAGTTTGTGAACAATATAAAATTTCGTTTGAGGAAAACAAACAAATCTGTGCAGCTCATATAGTCTATGCGAGAGAAGCAGCAGGCGCTAAACTGATAGATAATGAATATTTGGTACAATGGGAAGTACATCATCGTAGTGTACAGAATATGGATGTAGATAACATCTGACATCAGTGACAGACCGAGAAATTTTCTAATAGTCCAAATATATTCATCCTGTTGATGCATCCATTCGTTTAGCACTCTGTCGTTGCCAGGGAATGGTGTTAAGTAGTTATTCTACATTACAAATGCAATGGTTATTCTACAACTATCCATATATTCTGCAAGTCTAATACATAGCGTATTGAAGATGATACTGTCCGTTCGTTGTTCTCGTCTTCTCGCGAATGGAGAGCGGCTCTTGTATCCTTGCTTGCCCTTCTTTCTTATCTTGTTCCTACGGTTCTCCCGGGAGAGATATGACGCAAACGTAGAGCCTGTTCCAAATATTTGTTCTCTTACGTTTCCCAACAGCGTTACTCCAGTCTTCCAAAGATGCCCATGCTTTCTATAAGAGTGCTTCCATAACACTCTCGTATTGTCTGAATGAGTCATTAAAATTGTAAGCTTCATGTGTCCAAATGCCTTCAGTTCCTCGTTTTCGCCGATATGGCAGTGCTCGACAACAGATGGCGTTAGTGTCTTGTACCGGCTCTGTTCCAGACGCAACTGTTTCCCAAATTCTCCCAGTAAATTAAAGCTTTATTGTGTCGTTCCTACAAGTGATTCCAGGTGTTTCTTCCAATCCACGACCGTTCATTATGCTACACCAGGATGTTTAATCGTTGTGACCGAGTCCGGTAGTATACTGGGTGTAACTGAACGACGTTTTAAGAATTAGGCGGATTGTAGAAGATGAAATTTTGAAAGTTATGATTTAAGGAACCTACAGCCTTGTAACATCAACCAAAGCGGCCTTCCTGCGGTACTGCGAACGGCTAAAAGCAAAGGGAAATTACAGCCGTAATTTTTCCCGAGAGCATGCAGTTCTACTGTGTAGTTAAATGATGGCATCCCCTTGTGTAAGATATTCCGTAGGTAAAACAGTCACCCATTCGGATCACAGGGCCGGGACTACTTAGGAAGATGTCATTATCAGGAGAAAGAAAGCTGGCGTTCTACTGATCGGGGCTTGGAATGTCAGATCCCTTAATCGGGCAGGTAGGTTAGAAAATTTAAAAAGGGAAATGGATAGGTTAAAGTTAGATGTAGTAGGAGTTAGTGAAGTTAGGTGGCAGGAGGAAAAGGAATTCTGGTCAGGTGAATACAGGATTATAAATACAAAAACAAACAGGGGCATGCTGGAGTACGTTTAATAATGAATAAGAAAATAGGAGTGCGGATAACCTACTATGAACAGCGTAGTGAATCCATTATTGCAGCTAAAATAGACATGAAGCCCACACCCACCACACTAGTAAAAGTTTATATGCCAACCAGCTCTGCATGATGAAGAGATTGTATGATGGGATAAAAGAAATAATTCGGATAGTTAAAGGAGGCGAAAATTTAATTGTGGTGGGCGACTGGAATTCGAGAGCAAGAAAACGAAGAGAAGGAAAAATAATAGGTGAATATGAACTGGAGGAAAGGAACGAAAGAGGAAGCCACCTGGTAGAATTCTGCACAGAGCACAACTTAATCATCGCTAATACTTAGTTTAAGAATCATGAAAGCAGGTTGTTTGCTTGAGGAGACCTAGAGACACCGGAAGGTTTCAGATTGATTAATGGTAATACAGAGATTTCGGGGCCAGATTTTAAATTGCAAGACATTTCCAGGGGAAGATGTCGACTCTGAACACATTTATTGGTTACGACTTGCACATTAAAACTGAACGAATTGCACAAAGTTTGGAAGTTACGGAGATGGGACCTGGATAAACTGAAAGAGGTTGTAGAAAATTTCGGAGGGAGCTTTAGGGAACGACAGACAATAGTAGGGGAAGGGAATTTAGTAGAAAAAGAAAAACGAGAAATTATTAAAAAACCAGTAAACGAAACAGGCGAAAGGGAATACAAACGTCTAAAAACTGAGATCGACAGGAAGTGCAAACGGCTAAGTAGGAAAGGTTAACGAACAAGAACAAGGATTTTGAAAGCGTTTATCACTAGGGGAAAGATAGATAAAGCCTACAGGAGAATTAAGGAGAAAAGAAAACCACCTGAATGAATATCAAGAATACAGATGTAAAACAAGTCCTAAACAAAGAAGGAAACTGAAAGGTGGAAGGAGTAAATAGAGAGACTATACAAGGAAGATGTACTAGAGGGCACTATTATAGAAATGGAAGAGCACATAGGTGATGATGAGATATGATACTGCGAGAAGAATCTGACAGAGCACTGAAGGACCTGAGTCTTAACAAGGCCTCGGGGGAAGACGACATTCAGTTACAACTACTAATAGCCTTGGGAGTGCGAGCCACGAGTAAACTCTTCCATCCGGTGACCAAGATATACTAAGACGAAATACCCTCAGACTTCAAAAAGAATAGTAATTCCGATTCCAAAGAAAGGTGTGAATATTATCGAATTATTAGTTTAATAGGTTATGGCTGCGAAATACTAATACGAATTCTTTACAGATGAATGGAAAAACGTGTAGAAACGAAACTCGTAGAAGATCAGTTTGGACTCTGGAGAACTGTAGGAACTAGTGAGGCAGTACTGACCCTACGACTTATCTTAGAAGATAGGTTAAGGAAAGGCAAACCTATGTTGATAACACTTGTAGGCTTAAAGAAAGCTTTTGACAGTGTTGACTGGAATACTCACTTTGAAATTCTGAGGGTAGCAGCGGTAAAACATAGGGAGCGAAAGCTATTTACGACTTGCACAGAATACAGATGGCAGTTATCTGAATCGAGGGGCATGAAAGGGAAGCAGTGGTTGAGACGGGAGACAGGATTGTAGCCTATCCCCGATTTTACTCTATCTGTTCATTGAGCAAGCAGTAAAGGAAACAAAAGAAAAATTTGGAATAGTAAGTAAAGTCCAGGGGGAAGAAAATAAAAACTTTGACGTTTGAAGATGACATTGTAATTCTGTCAGAGGCAGCAAAGGACTTGGAAGAGATCTGAACGGAATGGACTGGGTCTTGAAAGGAGGATATAAGATGAACATCAACATTGATCACATCACCCAGGACAAAACTTGTCCTACTCATTCACCTTAGGCAAGTGGCCTATTTGTATTCAATGCCGTGACGTAACCTGATACCGATCATGTGATATAAAATTGGTGGAAAACCCCTGGACCAATGGGAGCACATTAAAATGGTGGCAAACCCCTCCCCCTCTGCCTAGGCAGATAAAATTAAAGCTCCCACTCCCCCGTATCATCCTGTGCAACTAGTTCAATCGTGTAGGCCTCTCATTCCAGGACTGTGCATCATGGAGAAAAAGTTCAGTTTTTTATAAACAAATTAACAATAATTCCATAGTGAAAGGTTTGGAAATAATAACAATGACATAAAAAATTAACTAATGATATAATATTAAAATTTTGTTTTTTAGTAAATATTTATAGCATTTTTTGTTTATTAACAATTTTTTAGGGTTTTATATGCAAAGCTATTTGTTCCTGATTATATACACACAATAGTTGTTTTACAAAGCTTTTTTCTAATACAAAATCATTTTCAAAGTCAATTTTTCGTACAGCTTTTTTGTTGGTGTATGTACAAAACCATTCTTTTCTTTTATATATGGGTTTTATTTACAAAATAATTTATATTTTTCTTATGACTTATGACTACCAGTTGCTTTTATTTGTACTAAGGCTAGTATAGAAATACATTTCCTATTCCATTTCTATATGCAATATTTAAATTTTAATAGTTTTTTATTTCTGATAATTCTGTATACAGTGTTTAAATTTCGTTCTCATTATTCTCCGTATAGTATTTACATTTTAATCATTTCTTTCCATACACAATGCATGGGGAACGAGCACTTTCAGCAGCAGGTGAATACTACACACACGTGCGCACACGCACACACACACACACACACACACACACACACACTCACTCACACACACACAACTATAGACTATATTTTCAGGAATACATAGTATGAACGTAGTATACATACACATATAGTATGCAATCATCCGTCCCACCCGGTTGGCCGTGCGGTCTAACGCACAGCTTTCCGGGCGGGAAGGAGCACCTGGTCCCCCGGCACGAATGTCACAGCACAGATAGGAAATGTAACAGACCAAATGAACAAGCTAGACAGTGATGTAAAAACCCTTACTGAAATGCACAATAACCTGACGACACAACTGACAACTAAAAAGAGAGGTAGCGGATCAGGTAATAGAAGTGTTGCGTGAAGATCTAAACTGTATGAATCGAGATACTGTTGATTTGAAAACCACAGTTAAGGATGTGCAAAATCAGACAAGTAAATTAACTGAAAATTTCAATGCCATGAGTGTACAGCAAACCGAGCTCAATACAAAAATGCTTGACAAAACAGCAGAAACAGCAATTCGAGGACTTTTTAGAAGAAAAAGACAACACACATAAACCGTACTCTAGAAACAGAGCTACAAAAAGCAATAAGTAAGACAATGGAGCAAGTATACACTACACAGAACATATTTGTAGTTAAACTGCAAGTTGACTTAGACAAGGTAAGGAAAACTTTAACACAAGACTTACCAGATTGGCAGAATCAAATAGTCGAGCAACTAAACAGGAAACTTGGTACAATGAAAGAACGAAACCAACATGCAGCAGAAGAACTTGACAACACACCCACAGGTAAGAGCGACAGTGCGGTCAGTGAATATCCTACCCCGAATGTACATGTGTATTCACCAAACTATGAGGTGTACGGTAATCAACGACACCGTGACGAAAGAAGGGAACAGCAGATAGCTGAACCCATTTGTCATCAGTTTTGTTAGAATAGAGTCTTCTAAACACCGTCTATTTGAAGTGTTTATCCCGGGAAAAAAATCCAGGCACCCAGTAATTTTTATAAAGTCATTCAAAAATGTATTGCCTAAAACGTGGTCAGAACAGCAAAAGATACAATATGTTACGGGTTATATCCAAGGCGATAGAGCGTTATGGGCGATGGAAATGTCAGAAACTTGTCAGACATTACAACAGTTTGAAAACGCGTTTCTTTCAAAGTATTGGTCACATGGCGTGCAAGAGAGATTAAGAACAGCCTTATTCAACCCTGAGCAATATAATAAAAAATTTGGATCACTCCGAAAGTACTTTGAAAAATATTTAAATAAAACAAGATTCTGGGATGAACTAGTGACACACATGGACGTCCTACGCATTCTGAAAGCTAAACTACCGCTAAATATTCAGGAATAGCTAGTACAAGTACCCGAAAGCAATTTGGAGTATTTTCTATCTGTCTTGGACTCTACTGACTTAATTAATGAGCAAACCAAAGCCACACCAATCAAAATAATTTCCGTAGCAGCGGTGGCAACCAGTCTCCGCAGCGCGAGCCGCAGTACGACGTCAACAATGTAGCGTGCGCGGCTGAATCACGACCGGCTTCTGTCGATTCCGCCGCAGCAGCGCATATGTCAGGCCCGAATTCGGGAGGCAATCTCAATAACAACTATAATCAAAATTTTAATCCAGGATTTAAAAGAAAAACAAAAAATGGGGGCAGAAACTACTCTGGCTATTCCGGTAACCGGAAGCGAAACTGGAATAGAAACGATAACGGAAATCAGTGGGATAACGTTCACAGTAATTTTCAGCCTCAATTTAGCAACAACACGGCTTCCCCACGAAATGTGCAGTGACAGTACCCCATTAAACTCAGGGTAAAATCATGGATCGCAATGTGCAATGGAGTAACAACACGTCGGGCGTGAATACTATAGAAGTGACGAACGAAACACCTGCAAACAGTAATAATGGGGCGTTAAACTAAACATGGCCTCATTATGCTCCCCAATGTTGGCCATGCTACCATGGTAATAACTTGATAAGATATCAAGATGAAACGGACATGCGTGATTTGTTAACCAATGAGGGAGAACCATAGTTGTATGAAGAGGATGGTATAGTATAGGTAGCATACAGGCTATAGTAGGAAAATACACACTTATATCCTTGAGGATACCGGCGCAAAAATTAGTGTTATGTTGAAGGCATTATTTAAAGGGATTGACAGCCACAAAACTTTACCGACGTATCCAGTGCAGAACTGCAGGATATTAGGAGCCATAGGTGGAAAATCTAAATTAATTAACGTACAAACCATTGTCGAAATACAAGTTGAAGATATTGTTTTTCAGGCAATTTTTCTAGTAGTGTAAGGACTGACGGAACGGTGTATTTTTGGCATGGATTTCTTAAGGGGAAAATGTGCAAAAATTGACCTAAAAACTGGGAAGTGTTATCTGTTCATAAATGGGAAGAACTGTACTGTAGGTCTGATAAAAGTCAAAACTAGCAACGCCAAGCCTTGTGAAGCTATACACATCCAAATTTTAAAAGTCAACACCTTTCGATGCCATGACTCGAACGAAATGTGGTGTCAGCAAGAAGAGCAGCACGCATTTGAGGATAAAATATCAGAATGCACAGGAATCTCTCGGCGGACAACCTCAGAAGTGTATTGTTACGTCATGTACGCATGTTCGACAAGAAACCTGGAGTTATTAGAACGTATCAATCAATACCGCATGGATGTCCGGCCCCACGACACATTCTGCAAAAACACTTATTCCATACCGTGGTCACAAAGAGAGACAGTGGCCCACGATATAAGAAGGATGCTTGCATGGAATATTTAGAGACCTCCTTATCGCCATATTGCAGTCCATTGCTTGCAGTAAAGAAAGCGGGTAAATCGCTGAGACGTGTTCTCGATGCCAGGGAAATCAATAAGATTATTGTTCCAGTAACCACCCGACTGAAAACCTAGAAGAACAATTGCAGCGGTTTCACGGAGAACAATATTTAACTATTTTCGACCTCCGAAGTTCGTATTGCCAAATTACCCATCACCTGAAAGTAGGAAATACACAGCATTCATATTTGCAGGCAGGTCGTACCAGTACTACGTTTTGCCCTTCGGGCTAAACGTGAGTGCTGGTGTTTTCATCACTGTGTTAGGGCCTGACCCCTTAGACAAACTCAACTATATATATATATATATATATATATATATATATATATATATATATATATACGACATCTTAAAAGCAACACCTACTTATGTTGAACATATACACTACTGGAAATTGAAATAAGAACACTGTGAATTCATTGTCCCAGGAAGGGGAAACTTTATTGACACATTCCTGGGGTCAGATACATCACATGATCACACTGACAGAACCACAGGCACATAGACACAGGCAACAGAGCATGCACAATGTCGGCACTAGTACAGTGTATATCCACCTTTCGCAGCAATGCAGGCTGCTATTCTCCCATGGAGACGATCGTAGAGATGCTGGATGTAGTCCTGTGGAACGGCTTGCCATGCCATTTTCACCTGGCGCCTCAATTGGACCAGCGTTCGTGCTGGACGTGCAGACCGCGTGAGACGACGCTTCATCCAGTCCCAAACATGCTCAATGGGGGACAGATCCGGAGATCTTGCTGGCCAGGGTAGTTGACTTACACCTTCTAGAGCACGTTGGGTGGCACGGGATACATGGGGACGTGCATTGTCCTGTTGGAACAGCAAGTTCCCTTGCCGGTCTGGGAATGGTAGAACGATGGGTTCGATGACGGTTTGGATGTACCGTGCACTATTCAGTGTCCCCTCGACGATCACCAGTGGTGTACGGCCAGTGTAGGAGATCGCTCCCCACACCATGATGCCGGGTGTTGGCCCTGTGTGCCTCGGTCGTATGCAGTCCTGATTGTGGCGCTCACCTGCACGGCGCCAAACACGCATACGACCATCATTGGCACCAAGGCAGAAGCGACTCTCATCGCTGAAGACGACACGTCTCCATTCGTCCCTCCATTCACGCCTGTCGCGACACCACTGGAGGCGGGCTGCACGATGTTGGGGCGTGAGCGGAAGACGGCCTAACGGTGTGCGGGACCGTAGCCCAGCTTCATGGAGACGGTTGCGAATGGTCCTCGCCGATACCCCAGGAGCAACAGTGTCCCTAATTTGCTGGGAAGAGGCGGTGCGGTCCCCTACGGCACTGCGTAGGATCCTACGGTCTTGGCGTGCATCCGTGCGTCGCTGCGGTCCGGTCCCAGGTCGAGGGGCACGTGCACCTTCCGCCGACCACTGGCGACAACATCGATGTACTGTGGAGACCTCACGCCCCACGTGTTGAGCAATTCGGCGGTACGTCCACCCGGCCTCCCGCATGCCCACTATACGCCCTCGCTCAAAGTCCGTCAACTGCACATACGGTTCACGTCCACGCTGTCACGGCATGCTACCAGTGTTAAAGACTGCGATGGAGCTCCGTATGCCACGGCAAACTGGCTGACACTGACGACGGCGGTGCACAAATGCTGCGCAGCTAGCGCCATTCGACGGCCAACACCGCGGTTCCTGGTGTGTCCGCTGTGCCGTGCGCGTGATCATTGCTTGTACAGCCCTCTCGCAGTGTCCGGAGCAAGTATGGTGGGTCTGACACACCGGTGTCAATGTGTTCTTTTTTCCATTTCCAGGAGTGTAGAACTTTTAGACAGGATGTTACAGAGGTTTTCAGCAGCTGGTGTTACAACGAACCTTAAGAAACCTAAATTTTGTAAGAAAAGACATCAAATTTCTCAGTCATAATTTCGCACGCTGGGATAAAGCCCTGAGAAACTATTAGCGATAAAAAAATTTTCAGCCCCTTGCACAAAGCGACAGCTAACGGCATTCGTAGGCTTGTGTTCATTTTGCCGCCGGTTCGTTCCGAACCAATTGCTCAACAGCCCTGCATTATCAGACCTATTAAAGAAGGGCAAACAGTGGAACTGGACGCAACAGTGCCAAGCTGATTCTGATAGTATAAAACATGCTTTGGTAAACTCCAATATTTTAGGACATTCTGACATGTGGAAAGAACTTTTTGTATAGCGACAGATGCTTCATTTTCGGGATTAGGAGTCTGTCTGTTTCAACTGGACGAAGGTGGGGCCACAGACAATGTTAAAGTTATTGGTATTGCTAGCCGCACACTATCAGAATGTGAACGCAGATATTCCACCACAGAGTTAGAAGCCCTTTCTATTGTGTGGGCATTCAAGAAATTTAATTATTATCTATTTGGCAAACATATACGAGTCTACAGTGACCACCAGGCGTTAAGCTTTTTACTCACATATAAGTTATTACATAATCGCCTTGCGTGGTTTAGTTTGTTTTTCAAGTCTTATGATTTTGAAATTATATATGAGAAGGACAAAGACAACGTAATCGCCGATGCACTGTCACGGTTACCCCAAGGATTACCCGAGTTTGAAGAGTTGATAGAACAAAACACAGAATTTAAGGTTCTGCTCATAAGAGACACTAAATTTAGAAAATATTTTTTGGATATGTGTAACATATCGAAATTGCAGGAAGAAAATAAGCGGTGGAGGAAAGTCGGATTTCAATTAAACAATAACCTATCTGCACCTGTACGACAGCATTACAAGTTGTATAAAGATGTGTTATTCTATAGGAGAAACCTAAGCAGCGATGTGTGGTGCGTTTGTGTACCCGAAGCGTGTGAGAAAAGTTTAATTTGGCATACTCGTTTCACTTGAAGACACTACGGTGCCCCCGAATGCTGTAAAAGGCCGAATGGGCACTGCTATTTTCCCAATATGCTTCGACGTACACAACTACTTTTGAAAACTTGTATTGTTTCTCAAAAGGCTAAGCCTGTCAGTCTGAACTGCTAGGCAGAGTTACATCCTACTTTACCAAAAAACCCTCTAGAGCGGTATGCATAGATGCTGTGTGTCCTTTACCCTCTGCAAGAAGAGGGGTGAGATATGTAATTAGTGTATATGATGTATTTTCGAAATATGTGAAACTGTATGCCACAAAAACAACCGCAGCTAAGCCTATTATTAAACGTATGCTAAATGACTACTTTCCGTCTGTTGGGAAACCGCAGGCGATCTTATCAGATAATGCAACCAATTTTACATGCCATACTTGGAAACAATTTCTAAAAGAGCAGCAGGTGAAACAAATTTTGATATCCAAATATAGCCCGCAATCCAACCCGATAGAAGAATTTTTCGTGAATTGAACAGGTTTATGAGGACATATGTAGCCAACAAACAGTCTAATTAGATTGAATACTTAAACGTTTTTGAACAGGTAGTAAATAGTCTTCCGATTTACGAAACAATAGTTACCCCGTCGGAATTAATATACCATAGGAGAGAAAACAACGCATGGGTTAACCTCATCCCATCTGTTCCAAGATAACCTGGAGATTTAAATGAAAAGGTAAAACAGGTATTGATCTCTCTTACAGAACAAGCTCAACGCCGTAAGAAACATTTTGACAAACAGAGACATGGTGTTACCAGATTAGTGGTACTTAAGACCCATGTGAAATCTTCTCTGGAGCCAAGAAAAACGCTAAGTGGCAAATAAGATATACTGGTCAGTATATTATTGTACATATTCCGCATGACGGATGTTATTTACTTGCGTATCCTCACAATGGTAAAATCAAAGGACTCTATGCACACAAAGACTTGAGGAAATTCCATCATGTTTAAGTATCACACTTTATCTATGCACACGAGTGAAATAAGTAAATTATGGTAAAAAGAAGAAATACGATTAGGTTAAAGTAGGTGTATCTTCCTATGCAGCTACGTGAATCAAAGCATTTCACTACTTCTGTTTACATTTGTCAGTGATTGTGGACTCAATACACAACCATGCTAGGACATAAACGTCAATCGATGACTAGCAATGTTAACATAGGATGTAGGCCTACTTGGAAGGTTGACTGAATAGTTTCTGATCACAGTGGTGTTTTAGTTTTAAGTTTATGTACAAAGGATTCTGGAGCGAACAACTAGCACAGACTTCGGAACAAAGTAGATTTTTTTTTTTTTGCCACTTGTGTTTCAAGATAAGGTACAGGGTAAGTTACAGAAAACATTGGACTCCCTAAGGTACATAAGTATACGGTCACGCAAGTACATTCCATGTTGCAGAGAGAATTTTTTTTTTCATGTCCAAACCACTGGGCTTTATTTATGAATATATCGAGCAAAGTTGTACTAAATTTTTTTATGCTCCGATGATGATAGGATTTCTGGCTGCTAATGAAAGTTTAGCGTGTTATACACCATACCCACGACAACCTGATCTAGGTGCATCCAAAGATAGAGTTTAGGAATAATAAAAAAAACTAGTGTGATCTTACTGAAATAAAAATAATTTTTCAACTTTATACACACGTTTGAGTGCAAGAACACTGCAGGCCGGAGTGGCCGAGCGGTTCTAGGCGCTACAGTCTGGAACCAAGCGACCGCTACGGTCGCAGGTTCGAATCCAGCCTCGGGCATGGATGTGTGTGATATCCTTAGGTTAGTTAGGTTTACGTAGTTCTAAGTTCTAGAGGACTGATGACCTCAAAAGTTAAGTCCCATAGTGATCAGAGCCATTTGAACCATTTGCAAGTACACTGCTGAGGTACGATTTGTAAACATGATATGAGGCATACTTAATACCGTCTCTTCTAGAATAAAGTAAAAGAAATATGTACGAGGTAAGTTACAGGAAACTGACGGGCAGAGAAATTGGAAAATGCCGAAACAACCTTAATTCTTCACAGGCGGCGTTCATCGAGATGCTACGAGACTTCAATCGGCGAAGAGAAGCAACTATATTACTCTTACGTCACTACGACTTTACGATCTCCGATACAGAATATTACTAAGTGTTGTGACTTAGCAAGACAGCCAAGTCACAACGAGAGGAAGCCGAAAGGCACGCGTTAAGCTCACGCAGATTGGCGTGAGGTCTGGAACAGTTAACAGGAAATGAGAACTTAGAAAATGGACGCAGTTGCTGTAATACTTAACTTTAATCCACATTTGTAGAACATCTCTCGTTACGGTACATGCTTCATTATATTAATTATCAATTGAATACGGCGCCTTGCTAGGTCGTAGCAAATGTAGCTGAAGGCTAGGCTAACTATCGTCTCGGCAAATGAGAGCGTATTTGTCAGTGAACCTTTCCTTGCAAAGTCGGCTGTACAACTGGGGCGAGTGCCAGGACGTCTCTCTAGACCTGCCGTGTGGTGGCGCTCGGTCTGCAATTATCACTTAGAAGTACACTACTTGACACTCAGTAACACCAGAAAGTTTGAATAACTGGTCTTATGTCCGGCATGAGAGAACCAAGAATCTATGCTGACTTTAGAGCAATGTATGCACTGATTTTCTCTAAGTTATTCAATATTTTGTCCAATCCGAGTAGGAAACGTTTTGTGAAAAATTACAGTAAGAAAGGACTTAGGTCTATATATTGCCAGTGATACAGTGATGCACACAAACAATCATGAAGAAACACAGAAAGCAGTATAGGATATAGCGGCCAAGCTTCATTTTCAATCTGTTGTTCGTACTGCCTAACATTTTAATTTTTCTATATATGTATGAATTTTAGTTTAGTGATTCATTTAGGTATATGTATTTTTTTTAATTTCTTTCTGCTTGTTCTTGATGTGTACCATCCGTTGTTACAATCTTGGGTGACGTAAAGATGAAATTCTTCCCCCCACAGTAACTCGCGGGTAGTAAATGAACAGATTTTGCCTCGTTTGGAGACAATTTCTACAAGCAATTTTTGTGCGTTCATTTTTGCAGTGTCATTTCAATGTGTAGGTGCGTCTCTAGCACGATCCTAAGTTAGGGAAGTGCTGTTGTTCACGAAAACGTGTTCTTTTATGCCCTGTGAGATGTCAGTATCGCGATTGCGAGCTGCAGTACTAGAGGCACGTATGTTCTGTGAACACATTCACCTACTAACTTCTATAATGAAATATTTTGAGCAATTTGTACCCCGATGAAGTTTTGAACGAGAATACAGGAGCAAATAACGAACTTGGGTATAAACTACTAAAAACCAGCCAGTGGTCTCATGAGCTATAATTTATTTTATTTTATTAATATTATTATTTTTTTGACAGAAAGAAAATCAACGGAACGGTGTATAGTTACCCAACGACAGTGAGTTATTCAGTGTCAGTGACATGTGAGATATACGCATAGGAACCAGTGAGAATACTATTATACCACAAGCTTTCTCCTTCGAAATAAAGAAGACTTGGTAAATCGAGAAAGCCTGTTACGGCACGAGTGTTTGTGCAAAGTATAGGACAGTGTGCCGTTGGCAAGCTAAATAATTAAGTGCAGTACTTACCTTCGTGCAGTGACCGTAGGAGGTGCCCTGTGGTCCCTTCTCACAGCCAAGGTGTACGACGAGTGGAAGCAGATGCAGTAGTTTCGTAGACGCTACGAATGCTGCACAAAACACTTCACGAAAATGTATTGACCGGCGCGAGCAACATGACTAACATGACAAACTGGACTCCAAACGGCGCGTAGCGTGCCGCCAGACTCATTGTTGCGCGTGCGGTTGCTTGTAAGTGACACATCATTGACTGACGGCGTGGAGCTGGATAAATCTACGTTCAAAGGGACGCTCACCATAGTGCAAAGAGGCGTAGAGACTCGATTTCCTGACCTACTAAATAAAGTCTTACCACTATAGCTCATGATTTTCGTCCCACGTTACAAAACAAAATATAAACAAACCGACATCCATGCAGTGTTGCCAATGTAGCGAGTTTGTCGCTAGAAATGGCGACTTTTGCTTTCGTCTTAGCGACAAAAAAAACCTTTTTAGCGACAAAAATTATATAGCGGATTATCTGGCGACTTTTGGAGTACAGACGACTTTTGAAGTACAAATCAAAACTATTTTGGGCCAATATTTTCATTAACAAAACCAAGATTTTAACTATGGAATAGGTACTACACTGACTTTGTTCTATAATTACTAAGTTTAATTAAGTTCTTAGCAGATCATGTAGCATTGTTCAGCATTTAGTAAACCTGAATGTGGGAATTGCCTACAGAGTAAGAAAACGTTGACTATAGAACAATTCATTATTCATTACCCAACAGCCTGTTATCGTCGATATCGTATCGATCTATAATTCTTCAACTTTTGAACTCCCTTTGTTTTTCGAATTGACATAACACATACGTAATATTAAGTGCAATAAAACACATTTCTGTCCATCAACCTCTAATTTTTCGAAATGTTAACTCACAGTCAAATTATGAGGACATATGTAGCCAACAAACAGTCTAATTAGATTGAATACTTAAACGTTTTTGAACAGGTAGTAAATAGTCTTCCGATTTACGAAACAATAGTTACCCCGTCGGAATTAATATACCATAGGAGAGAAAACAACGCATGGGTTAACCTCATCCCATCTGTTCCAAGATAACCTGGAGATTTAAATGAAAAGGTAAAACAGGTATTGATCTCTCTTACAGAACAAGCTCAACGCCGTAAGAAGCATTTTGACAAACAGAGACATGGTGTTACCAGATTAGTGGTACTTAAGACCCATGTGAAATCTTCTCTGGAGCCAAGAAAAACGCTAAGTGGCAAATAAGATATACTGGTCAGTATATTATTGTACATATTCCGCATGACGGATGTTATTTACTTGCGTATCCTCACAATGGTAAAATCAAAGGACTCTATGCACACAAAGACTTGAGGAAATTCCATCATGTTTAAGTATCACACTTTATCTATGCACACGAGTGAAATAAGTAAATTATGGTAAAAAGAAGAAATACGATTAGGTTAAAGTAGGTGTATCTTCCTATGCAGCTACGTGAATCAAAGCATTTCACTACTTCTGTTTACATTTGTCAGTGATTGTGGACTCAATACACAACCATGCTAGGACATAAACGTCAATCGATGACTAGCAATGTTAACATAGGATGTAGGCCTACTTGGAAGGTTGACTGAATAGTTTCTGATCACAGTGGTGTTTTAGTTTTAAGTTTATGTACAAAGGATTCTGGAGCGAACAACTAGCACAGACTTCGGAACAAAGTAGATTTTTTTTTTTTTGCCACTTGTGTTTCAAGATAAGGTACAGGGTAAGTTACAGAAAACATTGGACTCCCTAAGGTACATAAGTATACGGTCACGCAAGTACATTCCATGTTGCAGAGAGAATTTTTTTTTTCATGTCCAAACCACTGGGCTTTATTTATGAATATATCGAGCAAAGTTGTACTAAATTTTTTTATGCTCCGATGATGATAGGATTTCTGGCTGCTAATGAAAGTTTAGCGTGTTATACACCATACCCACGACAACCTGATCTAGGTGCATCCAAAGATAGAGTTTAGGAATAATAAAAAAAACTAGTGTGATCTTACTGAAATAAAAATAATTTTTCAACTTTATACACACGTTTGAGTGCAAGAACACTGCAGGCCGGAGTGGCCGAGCGGTTCTAGGCGCTACAGTCTGGAACCAAGCGACCGCTACGGTCGCAGGTTCGAATCCAGCCTCGGGCATGGATGTGTGTGATATCCTTAGGTTAGTTAGGTTTACGTAGTTCTAAGTTCTAGAGGACTGATGACCTCAAAAGTTAAGTCCCATAGTGATCAGAGCCATTTGAACCATTTGCAAGTACACTGCTGAGGTACGATTTGTAAACATGATATGAGGCATACTTAATACCGTCTCTTCTAGAATAAAGTAAAAGAGATATGTACGAGGTAAGTTACAGGAAACTGACGGGCAGAGAAATTGGAAAATGCCGAAACAACCTTAATTCTTCACAGGCGGCGTTCATCGAGATGCTACGAGACTTCAATCGGCGAAGAGAAGCAACTATATTACTCTTACGTCACTACGACTTTACGATCTCCGATACAGAATATTACTAAGTGTTGTGACTTAGCAAGACAGCCAAGTCACAACGAGAGGAAGCCGAAAGGCACGCGTTAAGCTCACGCAGATTGGCGTGAGGTCTGGAACAGTTAACAGGAAATGAGAACTTAGAAAATGGACGCAGTTGCTGTAATACTTAACTTTAATCCACATTTGTAGAACATCTCTCGTTACGGTACATGCTTCATTATATTAATTATCAATTGAATACGGCGCCTTGCTAGGTCGTAGCAAATGTAGCTGAAGGCTAGGCTAACTATCGTCTCGGCAAATGAGAGCGTATTTGTCAGTGAACCTTTCCTTGCAAAGTCGGCTGTACAACTGGGGCGAGTGCCAGGACGTCTCTCTAGACCTGCCGTGTGGTGGCGCTCGGTCTGCAATTATCACTTAGAAGTACACTACTTGACACTCAGTAACACCAGAAAGTTTGAATAACTGGTCTTATGTCCGGCATGAGAGAACCAAGAATCTATGCTGACTTTAGAGCAATGTATGCACTGATTTTCTCTAAGTTATTCAATATTTTGTCCAATCCGAGTAGGAAACGTTTTGTGAAAAATTACAGTAAGAAAGGACTTAGGTCTATATATTGCCAGTGATACAGTGATGCACACAAACAATCATGAAGAAACACAGAAAGCAGTATAGGATATAGCGGCCAAGCTTCATTTTCAATCTGTTGTTCGTACTGCCTAACATTTTAATTTTTCTATATATGTATGAATTTTAGTTTAGTGATTCATTTAGGTATATGTATTTTTTTTAATTTCTTTCTGCTTGTTCTTGATGTGTACCATCCGTTGTTACAATCTTGGGTGACGTAAAGATGAAATTCTTCCCCCCACAGTAACTCGCGGGTAGTAAATGAACAGATTTTGCCTCGTTTGGAGACAATTTCTACAAGCAATTTTTGTGCGTTCATTTTTGCAGTGTCATTTCAATGTGTAGGTGCGTCTCTAGCACGATCCTAAGTTAGGGAAGTGCTGTTGTTCACGAAAACGTGTTCTTTTATGCCCTGTGAGATGTCAGTATCGCGATTGCGAGCTGCAGTACTAGAGGCACGTATGTTCTGTGAACACATTCACCTACTAACTTCTATAATGAAATATTTTGAGCAATTTGTACCCCGATGAAGTTTTGAACGAGAATACAGGAGCAAATAACGAACTTGGGTATAAACTACTAAAAACCAGCCAGTGGTCTCATGAGCTATAATTTATTTTATTTTATTAATATTATTATTTTTTTGACAGAAAGAAAATCAACGGAACGGTGTATAGTTACCCAACGACAGTGAGTTATTCAGTGTCAGTGACATGTGAGATATACGCATAGGAACCAGTGAGAATACTATTATACCACAAGCTTTCTCCTTCGAAATAAAGAAGACTTGGTAAATCGAGAAAGCCTGTTACGGCACGAGTGTTTGTGCAAAGTATAGGACAGTGTGCCGTTGGCAAGCTAAATAATTAAGTGCAGTACTTACCTTCGTGCAGTGACCGTAGGAGGTGCCCTGTGGTCCCTTCTCACAGCCAAGGTGTACGACGAGTGGAAGCAGATGCAGTAGTTTCGTAGACGCTACGAATGCTGCACAAAACACTTCACGAAAATGTATTGACCGGCGCGAGCAACATGACTAACATGACAAACTGGACTCCAAACGGCGCGTAGCGTGCCGCCAGACTCATTGTTGCGCGTGCGGTTGCTTGTAAGTGACACATCATTGACTGACGGCGTGGAGCTGGATAAATCTACGTTCAAAGGGACGCTCACCATAGTGCAAAGAGGCGTAGAGACTCGATTTCCTGACCTACTAAATAAAGTCTTACCACTATAGCTCATGATTTTCGTCCCACGTTACAAAACAAAATATAAACAAACCGACATCCATGCAGTGTTGCCAATGTAGCGAGTTTGTCGCTAGAAATGGCGACTTTTGCTTTCGTCTTAGCGACAAAAAAAACCTTTTTAGCGACAAAAATTATATAGCGGATTATCTGGCGACTTTTGGAGTACAGACGACTTTTGAAGTACAAATCAAAACTATTTTGGGCCAATATTTTCATTAACAAAACCAAGATTTTAACTATGGAATAGGTACTACACTGACTTTGTTCTATAATTACTAAGTTTAATTAAGTTCTTAGCAGATCATGTAGCATTGTTCAGCATTTAGTAAACCTGAATGTGGGAATTGCCTACAGAGTAAGAAAACGTTGACTATAGAACAATTCATTATTCATTACCCAACAGCCTGTTATCGTCGATATCGTATCGATCTATAATTCTTCAACTTTTGAACTCCCTTTGTTTTTCGAATTGACATAACACATACGTAATATTAAGTGCAATAAAACACATTTCTGTCCATCAACCTCTAATTTTTCGAAATGTTAACTCACAGTCAAATTATTACCACATGCACAGTGGTAACGCACGAACAATTCGGTGGGGGTATCTCAGACATTATTACGTTTTAAACAATGAGCAATAGGACTGATATCGAGTTACCGAGTGAGTAGATTGTTTCATGAGCTCTAGTTCGCCTGAGTTTTAATGTATTTTCAGTGATTATAAACTGGTGAAATTTATGTTGTGGTGGCTTACATAATGGATTTACGGTAGAAGAAGAAGCGGTACGCTCAAAAATATCGGGATGCGTGGGAAGCAGTGCCTGAATTCAATGGGTGGCTGAAACCAGTCGTTGGAGACTTATCCAAGGTAAGATGTCAAGTATGTGCAACAGAGTTTTATGCTAAATTGTGTGATAATAGAAAGCATTCGAAAACTATTAAGCATAAACAAAATATTGATTTCAAAAAACACAAACCACCTTACCTGTGAAAATTATTCAGAAACCTACAGTTAGAATAGCAAGCAGAGCAGAAGGCGCCCTTTCTTTATTTATTGCTGAACATTGTTCTATTTCAGCTGTAGATCATTTAGGAATACTGTGCAAGAAGGTGTTTTCCGGTGATGAGGGCGCCAAAAACATGCAATTACATCGTACAAAGTGCACTAACATTATAACTGACGTTTTGGCTCCATGTTTTACACAATCATTGGTTGAAGATAGTAACCAAAAATACAGTGTACTAATAGATGAATCCACAGATGTATCAATATCTAAAATGCTAGGTATCGTTATACGGTACTATAGTGTAAACAACCAAACCATTAGATCAGCATTTCTCAAACTCGCTGTAGTAGAAACTGCAGATGCAAGAAATCTGGCTGCTGTTCTTGTGAATTCTTTGAAAGATCTCAAACTTCCAATCGCTAATATGGTAGGAATTGGCACAGATAATGATCTGCAATGGTTGGAATAAACAATGGTCTTTTCGAACAACTCAAGGGAGAATATGGTTTGAAGCATTTGGTATTGATCCGTTGCATTTGTCACTCTCTTCAGCTTACAGTTTCGCAAGCCTCAGTGAATACCATACCTAGAAACATAGAGTTTCTTGTACGGGAAACCTACAATTGGTTCTCCATTTCACCCAAAAGACAGGAGGAATATAAAAAGGTTTATGAGACAATAAATTGTGGAAAACAGCCACAAAAAAATTGGAAGGACTGTACAACACGTCGGCTTTCAATTGAACCAACAATACGAAGAATTCTGGAGCAGTGGGAAGAACTGAAGCTACATTTTTCACTTGCCATGGTTCAAGACAATTGTTACACTGCCGATCTTTTGTACAAGATGTATTGTGACGACTCAAATCATCTTTACATGTTTTACCTTAAACATGCTTTAAAAGACATACAAAAAGCAATAAAAGCTTTTGAAGGAGAAGATAATGACCACACTAAATTACTAGTTACACTTGTATTTCTCATGCAGTCACTCAGGCAAAACATAGTTTTTCCAACTGTTAACTTGTTGACAACACCAGTTCCAAGCGAATGTATGTACACATATCCGAACCTTGGCTTTATGTTTGAAGAGAAATTGTCTGAGTCAAGTTTGTCTGAAGAAAATAAAATTTATTTGAAGTAGAGATGCATTCAGTTTAGTCTGAAACTCATAAAAGAAATTCAACATAGACTGCCAAGTAACGTTACGATCCGGAAAAAAATGTCAATGCTGAATGTTGAAGAAACACTAAAAGTGAATAACAATAATGCTGTAGCGGATGTAGCCAAAGAATTGTGTTTTAGTGGCGATTTCATAGACGGTATGCTGCAAGAATGGGATAATATCAACTTAACTTCATTAGGTGGAATAACACTACTAACGCTGTTCGATTTTGGAGTGCGGTTTTGCAGTATAAAAATGCCGCAGGGGAGAATCCTTTTTCTTTGATTTCACAGCTAGCAATGACTGTTCTATGCCTACCGCATTCAACTGCAGAAGTGGAAAGAATATTCAGTTCTATGAACATTATAAAAACTAAATAACGTAACAGATTATCGTTAAAGACAATTAATGTTTTGATCATATTGAGAGACCAGCTGAAGAAACAAAATAAAAATTGTGCATCTTTTGACATACCGTCAGACGTATTGGAGCTTATTGGAACGAACAGAAGTTACTCTTTTGCGACAAAACCAGTCGAACTGCAACATCATCTTTTGATCGACATTCAACCCTCTACATCAACTACAGTTCTGTCAGAGCATGAAACAGAAGAGTTATTCGATCTTCTGAGTGACGATGATGAACAGCTCACATACCGGTATGTATATATTTTGTAACCTAATTTGAGTTCTTGCTTTCTTTTGTTACAAATATAGTTGTATATTTCTAGTATATTTGACTACTGTGATTGAATCAACAATTTATGTGTTGCATCAATTATGATAATATTTAATTAAACGTTAACGTATTTTATATGTATGTTGTTGCAAGCGATGCATCATTTAATTAAGACAATATAGCAATTACGTATGAGACAATTTTTATTAATATTTTATTCTGCCCCCCCCCACCCCACCCCCACTGGCTTATTGCACAATTCACAGCACGAAATTTTCAGTACACCCCTAGTAAAATCAGTTTTAGCGACTTTCTAGCGACTTTTGATATTGAATTTAGCGACTCAGGTTTTTAGAGTTGGCAACACTGCACCCATGTTCATTGGACAGTACCCATGTTTGTGTATATGTTAGTGTTAAGTTAGAATAAGTACTAATCTCTGTAAATTTCATTTGTTACATGTTTATCTTGCCCATGATGAGACAACTATAAAACCCAGAAAGGGCATAATCAAATAGATTCTGGTATAAAGGAGGGAGGAAGTGGAGAGCATAAGCAACTATAAAGAAGAATTTCTCCCAATTACTATTCCAGATACCCTTGCAGCCATATAGCCTGGATCGATACACTCAAATATACGACGTTCTTGTAAAACTTTCTTGTTTTCAGCAAAAATGTAACTCCAGAATCATAGAAAAGACTTGTGAATTGTAATGTTATTGTCAATGTGCGAAGGCTACATAGGAACAATGACACTGTGAATCGTTGTAAAGACCTGAACTATAAATTTGATCTAAAAGACGATGTAATGTAATATCCATATATTTGATGTAAAATATGATGTAACGTAATATCCTTGTATTTAATGTAAAAGACGATGTAGTAATTTTTGTATCTAGTATGTAAGTATTTTGCGTGCCCTATTGTGCACGTTTGTTTTCCTTGCTAAGCACCAGTGCCAGCCCCAGAACTGAATAAACTAAGTGATGAAGAGAACTCCATTAAAGAAATGAACAATGCCATTTAAGTACGTGTGTAGAGGAGTCAAGAGCTATCAGTGTGTAAAGTAGTTGGGCTCATTGCCCGGAATTTGACATTTCTTCCGACAATTCGCCAAAGGGGGCAATGTAAAGGAATTATATAAATTTTTTTATGAATATATAGACACTAGTTCAACTACCAGAGATTAATGCGTAAAGCATTTGCTGACCAAAAGAAGCTTTACGCTCTTCGTTTATTAGTTTTAGAATAAGTTACCTATTGCTGTTAGCCTGTCCTAGTGTTAAGACGTGTTGTCCCATTTCTTACTGATAAAATTGGGTTAAATAATGAAAGTGATTTTGAAACAGAGCGATTTCGCCTTTTGTGAGACCGTGGGTCCCAGCTCCTGAAATTCTGGAAAATAATTACTATTATTTTAATTTTATGCAGAGAATTTAGATGGAGGCGACGATCTTCACGGCGACGTGAGTGTGTTCATCTTTTTCCTTTCGTGGCCGCTACCGTCAATTTCAATATATCTGCCGCGACATTCAGAACCTGCAGTCTTTTGTTTCATTTAATTTCGAAGTCCACGCATTTACGATCTAAGATGAATAAATGCATTTAACTGTAATTCTTTTTATCCAGGCCACGGGGGATGATTGCACTCAAAATGTACGTGCCTCTATCCCGTTCGTATGTTCGCATACATTTGATTGTGTACAAGCGTAACTATATTTAAGACTCATTTCCTACACAATATTAACGCTTATTATTATTATTATTATTTGACCACTCATTCGCGAATGTACGTGCCCTCTTATTTGATGCAGTCAGTCGGCAGTATTCTTTAATGACATTATTCGTAATATTCAGTGGCTTAGTTTCCACAATTGATCTTTGCCTGTGTCGCAACAGCGCTTCAAGCGAAATATTTATTACGAGACATCCACAATAACTTTCATTTCAAAATTTCGACGACCGACTGAATAAAAATTTTTCTAAGAATAACAATAGCAAAACATAATAATGCAAGAGGACGCGTTAGAAAGACTAAAAAAAAAAAAACAATCAAGACACGTTCATTGGATTTGTCGACCTGGAAAAGCATTCGACAATGTAAAATGGTGCAAGATGTTCGAACTTCTGAGAAAAATAAGGGTAAGCTTTAGGGCGAGATGGGTAATGTACAAGAGCTAAGAGGGAATAATAATAGTGAACGACCAACAACGAAGTGTTCGGATTAAAAAGGGTGTAATACAGGGATGTAGTCTTCTGTCCCTACTGTTCAATCTGCACTTCGAAGAAGTAATGACGGAAATAAAAGGAAGGTTCAGGACTGGTATTAAAATTCAAGATGAAAGGATATCAATGATAGGATTCACTGATGACATTGCTATCCTGAGTGAAAGTGAAGAAGAATTATACGATTTGCTGAATGTAATGAACAGTCCAATGGTTACAGAATATGGATTGAGAGTAAATCGAAGAACGATGAAAGTAATGAGAAGTAGCAGAAATCAGAACAGCGAGAAACTCAACATCGGGATTGATGGTCATGAAGAAGATGAAGTTAAAGAATCCTACTTCATAGGCAGCAAAACAACCAATGACGGACGAAACAAGGAGGAGATCAAAAGCAGATACCATTGGAAAAAACGGCATTCCGTCAAGAGTAGTCTACTAGTATCAAACATAGGCCTTAATTTGAGGAAGAAACTTCTGAGAATGTACGTTTGGAGTAGAGCATTGTGTGGTAGTGAAACATGGACTGTGGGAAAACAGGAACGGAAGAGATTCGAAGCATTTGAGATGTGGTGTTATAGACGAATGTTGAAAACTACGAGGACTGATATGTTAAGGAATGAGGAGGTTCTGCGCAGAATTGGAGAGGAAAGGAATATAAGGAAAACAGTGACAAGGAGATGGGATAGGATGATGGGACCTTTTTTAAGACACCAGGGAATGACTTCCGTGGTATTAGAGGGAGCTTTAGAGGGCAAAACCTGTAGAGGAAGACAGAGACTGGAATACATCCAGCAAATAATTGAGGACGTATGTTGCAAGTTCTATTTTGAGATGAAGAGGTTGACACAGGAGAGGAATTTGTGGTGGGCCGCATCAGACCAGTCAGAAGACTGATGACTCAAAAAGTAAAAATAAAAAAAAGGAGTCCTTATACTGAGGATAGTTGTATAAAGGTATAGAGAAGTGGCGATAATGCCGTTTTTGATTGTTCAAATGGACTTTTGAATCAGTAGAATCTGGAACAATCGAAAACGGGTCGCTGGGTTTGCACCAACCCAAGGAGAGGAAACTGCATTTGCCAACTGAATAGTCAGAGGAACTTAGTTTATCTAGCGGTAGGCTACCCATGTTAAAAATCGATTTCCGAGATTCAAACCAGGAGGAAAACTGTACCTGATAATATTTTCCAGAAGATTTGAGGGACTACAAAAAAGAAATACAGATTATGATCGGGCATTTAGAGGCCGAAGCAGTCGAAATGGTTCAAATGGCTCTGAGCACTATGCGAGTTAACTTCTTAGGTCATCAGTCGCCTAGAACTTAGAACTAATTAAACCTAACTAACCTAAGGACATCACACGCATCCATGCCTGGGGCAGGATTTGAACCTGCGACTGTAGCGGTCGCTCGGCTCCAGACTGTAGCGCCTAGAACCGCTCGTCCACCAGAGGTCTGCTATGCGCTAAAGGGCCAAAGACATGCAGTGTGGCAGGTACAGACTGAAGTGGTACATAACAAGTTAATACAGAACGCTGTGATGAGAGTTTAAGTAAGGAATCAGGACACTAGCAAGTAGGAGACATAGTATTTGCTAAATCACGTCTCATAAGTTCTAAATCTGAGAAGGAATGTAAAAGGTCTTTTTATTCATATGAGGGACCGCTAGTAGTGGAAACCATGCCTCATCCAAAAGCCTTGTTAATGTAACAGCCGGTGTCAGATGTTATTAAAGGCCTATATAGGGTAGACCAAGTTAAACCATTTATAGACATATAAGGGTGCGATGCATCCCCCTTGCGGGCCGGCCGCTGTGGCCTAGCAGTTCTAGGCGTTTCAGTCCGTAACCACGTGCCTGTTGCGGTCGCAGGTTCGAATCTTGCCTCGGGCATGGATGTGTGTGATGTCCTTAGGTTAGTTAGGTTTAAGTAGTTCCAAGTCAAGGGGACTGATGACCTCAGATGTTAAGTCCCATAGTGCTTGGAGCCATTTGAACCATATCCTTTGCGGAAGGTGTTGTAAGTTGTTAATAACTAAGCAATTAACACGAGGAGAGGAATGATTGATTTTCAGTTGTGTTTAAGTATGGAGAACAATTATGAAAGAAAGGAAAACTGATCCGCAAGTCATTAATCGAAAACAGATATTAGCTGATAGGCTGTAAAGAAACATAATGGTGCAGTGTTATTACAAAGCATTTGTTGGCGCGAAGTCTAGTTCATAGGATAAGGAATGCCTGAAGAGCCTGTTCTGAAAACTACTTAGACGTGGAATTAGTTATTTTAGTTACTTACCTTCAAGCACAGAGTCAGAGAACGTAGGTCGCAAATAATTCATAATAATAATATTTCAAACAGAGGAAACAGTAAAGTCTCGTTGGTACCTGGCGGTCCTTGGTTAGTCAGCGTGTGCTGGGAATGAAAGAGCTGAGCATAAGATAATGAGGACCACTGGCGTCTGGGACATAGTTGTCCGCAAGAAGGCAGTGATAGTGTCTTTAATATGGGTTTGTGAAGATACTATCGGACAGTACTCCAAAACTGACGTTATTCAAGTGCTTCTCATAGTTTTGTTTAGAGACATCTTCCAAGTCCCTTGACATGCCAAAGCTGTGCAGTACCACACTGAGTCTGCCTGCGCCTACGCGGGTGTTGTCGCCTTCTAATCTTACAACTTGATTGTCATTGTTATCTGGAAGAAAGTTTGATGTTGTTGGGAATAGAGTTCCCTGGTGGTGTTCCTCTCAACTGAGGTTTTATTCGACTTACGTTAATTAAATCACAAGACTTCAGGCATGAAAAATCACATTATGAACACTCAGATGCTAAGTAGGTGAACTGCAGATAAACAAACAACTGCTTAAAATGGCAAAATAGAAAAAATGGTCCAACACAAGTTAATATGATGTAATTTAATGAACTGTCTCAATAAAGCTGATTAGATACAGTTATTTCGTCAGAATGGGGATCCGGGCAAAAACAAAAATCGCAATTACACGTTCTGACATTTTAAAAATCAAGTAAAACGTTATAGTATGAAAGGATATTATATGGATATTAGATGTTTAAGCAAAAATACACTCCTGGAAATTGAAATAAGAACACCGTGAATTCATTGTCCCAGGAAGGGGAAACTTTATTGGCATATTCCTGGGGTCAAATACATCACATGATCACACTGACAGAACCACAGGCACATAGACACAGGCAACAGAGCATGCACAATGTCGGCACTAGTACAGTGTATATCCACCTTTCGCAGCAATGCAGGCTGCTATTCTCCCATGGAGACGATCGGAGAGATGCTGGATGTAGTCCTGTGGAACAGCTTGCCATGTCATTTCCACCTGGCGCCTCAGTTGGACCAGCGTTCGTGCTGGAGGTGCAGACCGCGTGAGACGACGCTTCATCCAGTCCCAAACATGCTCAATGGGGGACAGATCCGGAGATCTTGCTGGCCAGGGTAGTTGACTTACACCTTCTAGAGCACGTTGGGTGGCACCGGATACATGCAGACGTGCATTGTCCTGTTGGAACAGCAAGTTCCCTTGCCGGTCTAGGAATGGTAGAACGATGGGTTCGATGACGGTTTGGATGTACCGTGCACTATTCAGTGTCCCCTCGACGATCACCAGTGGTGTACGGCCAGTGTAGGAGATCGCTCCCCACACCATGATGCCGGGTGTTGGCCCTGTGTGCCTCGGTCGTATGCAGTCCTGATTGTGGCGCTCACCTGCAAGGCGCCAAACACGCATACGACCATCATTGGCACCAAGGCAGAAGCGACTCTCATCGCTGAAGACGACACGTCTCCATTCGTCCCTCCATTCACGCCTGTCGCGACACCACTGGAGGCGGGCTGCACGATGTTGGGGCGTGAGCGGAAGACGGCCTAACGGTGTGCGGGACCGTAGCCCAGCTTCATGGAGACGGTTGCGAATGGTCCTCGCCGATATCCCAGGAGCAACAGTATCCCTAATTTGCTGGGAAGTGGCGGTGCGGTCCCCTACGGCACTGCGTAGGATCCTACGGTCTTGGGGTGCATCCGTGCGTCGCTGCGGTCCGGTCCCAGGTCGACGGGCACGTGCACCTTCCGCCGACCACTGGCGACAACATCGATGTACTGTGGAGACCTCACGCCCCACGTGTTGAGCAATTCGGCGGTACGTCCACCCGGCCTCCCGCATGCCCACTGTACGCCCTCGCTCAAAGTCCATCAACTGCACATACGGTTCACGTCCACGCTGTCGCGGCATGCTACCAGTGTTAAAGACTGCGATGGAGCTCCGTATGCCACGGCAAACTGGCTGACACTGACGGCGGCGGTGCACAAATGCTGCGCAGCTAGCGCCATTCGACGGCCAACACCGCGGTTCCTGGTGTGTCCGCTGTGCCGTGCGCGTGATCATTGCTTGTACAGCCCTCTCGCAGTGTCCGGAGCAAGTATGGTGGGTCTGACACACCGGTGTCAATGTGTTCTTTTTTCCATTTCCAGGAGTGTAGAATGTCTTTATACTAGGTACGAAAGTAACATGCAAGCTTATAACTAAAGGGAATGTTGTCAATGCACCTAGAATAACCTTATTAATCGACAATGTACTGTCAATGGTTGCCATAGACTTACTTAAAATATAGACCGGAGCCAGGTTAATTTGAAAATAATTGGTGGTACATGGCACCAGCCATTTAAACACTAGTTTTGAGCCTACAGCAGTGCCCCATAATAGTAATAACTCAGGTAGGAATGAAAGAATGCAAAATATGCATATAATAGGAATTCTTTACTGACACTGCTCCTCAGTTTGTACAGCAGATAGATGACACAGTGCCAATTTGCCACATAACTTCCCTGTGTCGGTATACCAGTTGAATCCTAATAATTTTACCATTTTGTTATCATGACTATGAGCATTCAGATTGAATACAATAGCTTCAGCTTTACTATCATTCTTCTGCAGTACATTTGCCTCAAACCAAGTAGCTCATCTCTCCATTGCCACAGCCAAGTTGTGTTGCACATTTTCAAGTTTGGTATCACATGTGATGAGCATTGTGTCATCAGCATATAGCACTGCATCACATGTTACAACTGCAGGTAAATCATTTATATAAATAATGAAAAGGAAAGGTCCGAGAACAGATCCTTGAGGTACACCCTTTACAATTGAGAGACATTCTGACATATGATTACTTACCTTGACTAACCGTTTTCTATTCTCCAAGTAAGGCAGCATTAGGCATAGAGCATTCTCTCTCACTCTGTAGTGGTAGAGCTTTTCTATGAGAATATTGTGCACAGATAATATCTTTATTTTCAAAACACTTGTATACTTTTGTTACCATACTCTTTTGCAACCTTTTATGATTTCTACAGAGAAGGTCTCCAGAAATGTCATAATATGCAAACATAAAGCATATTCCAAAATACAATAATACGCCTAAGATTTTTTGCGTCTGTTCGCCAATCCTTGTTCTAATCTACAATTATCTGCGTGTTTTCCAATCACTTGGAATGCTTCGCTCGTCTAGAGACCTTTTGCACATTGCTGCTAGAAGAGGGACAAATTCTTTCGCATACTCTGTGTAGAATCATACTGGCATTCCTTAGACACACTGATTTTCACTGTACATATGCAATGATGTAATGGAAATATATTAAGGCTGACGAAACTTCAAACTTCAACCATCCTTCCTATGAACAGAACGTGATGTAACTTCCGAGCTTGCTCTGCATATTTGAGCGATTCCTAACATAAATTATAGTTGTTTTACATAGGTCATCTAACATTTCCAGTGACAAGATACTTAGCACATTTTCATATGAGATCAAACTTAATAGTTCAGCTGTTGCAATGTCAGTGAGCGACAGAGAGAAACTTAACAATTGCTGCAAAAAAAATACTTTATATTGCAGGAAATTTGTAGCAAGATGCTCCATGTCACATTTCAAATTGTAAGTAAACACCCTCAGTACATATAAATGTTATACAGCTTTATGTAGAGCACCTACCAAAACTTTCAACTTCAGGTATCCACAGCACAATAAGTGTACAAGCATAAGACTATACCCAGAAAGCATTTTGCATTACAAGTTGTTGGTATGTTGATTGGACTTAGTAATGTACTTTAGACAAAACGAAACTTAACAGTTCAACTGCTGCAATGTCGGAGAGATACTTAACAGTTGTCGCTATGTTAGAGAGAAACTTAGCAGCTGATGTATTTTCAGCTGTTGTTGGATTTAGCAGTTCGTACTAGAAGAGGCAAAATGTATGAGTGGAATGTAGTTTTCAAAAATTAAAGTGTGTAGAGGTGACCCAAGCAAGATTTCTGAGGAGGGAGAGAAGCCACGCCCCTCATGAGTTCCACTGTTACATACTTGTTACTTGGCTGACATATGTAGATGGATGCGGTGCCTCACAGGATAGTATGACTCAGCACCCAATGCACTACCAGGATTATGCGATGTGAACAGCGTTTCTCTGATACACTATCTGGACTATGGCATGGACCAGTATGGCGCAGAATATCCGAACCATACAATGTGTGGTATTGTACACACATGCAATACCAGGCACAGCGCAGATCGGGGTGCAAGTTGCGAGTGATCAGCCATTCACAGTGGGTCACGTGCACATTTTTGAAAAATTTTTGAAAAACCACATGCCACACATACATTTTGCCTGTTTTCGTATGAACTGCTACGTCCAACAACAGCTGAAAATGCATGAACTGCTAAGTTTCTCTCTAACACAGCGATGACTGAAAATGTATGAACTGTTAAATTACTCTCTCAGACATTGCAGCAGCTGAAGTGTTAAGTTGCATCTCGTGTAAGATAAGCTATGTACCATCAACGTACCAACAACTTGGACTGTAAAGTGCCGGTCTAGGTATAATCTTATGCAGGGGCGGATTAATAAAGTTTTGTGGGTCGGGGCGGTCGCCTAGAAGAGAAAGAAGATCCAGGGAGGCTTCTTTTGAAAGTTGAGGAAAAAAACTTTCAAAAAGTACTGTGCTACACTGTTTTGACACTTAAAAATATCAAATAATTGCAAAAATGTTTTATTTTAGACAAAAGAGGTTTAAATTTCTTGAAATCTGTGGCATTCACAACCTTTTTTTGAGTAACTTCTTTTATATAATTGTTAACACACAGCAACAATCTCATAAGGCTTTTGTTAACACAGAGTTGGTAAGAAAATTAAAAGCAAATAAACTGAAATTAGAATAAAATACATTTAAAACCGTAGTTCTTAATTTGCTAACAGCTATATTTTTGCCAGTTTAGTTCATAAACATACATACATTTTTGTTTTGAAAATAATAATTGCAAAGTCTTAAATAGATACTCAGATATTTTTTTCTAATTTTTTTATTTTCAACAACCTTTTTTTGAGTAACTTCTTTTATATAATTGTTAACACACAGCAACAATCTCATAAGGCTTTTGTTAACACAGAGTTGGTAAGAAAATTAAAAGCAAATAAACTGAAATTAGAATAAAATACATTTAAAACCGTAGTTCTTAATTTGCTAACAGCTATATTTTTGCCAGTTTAGTTCATAAACATACATACATTTTTGTTTTGAAAATAATAATTGCAAAGTCTTAAATAGATACTCAGATATTTTTTTCTAATTTTTTTATTTTCAACAAAATCCACAAACACACTCGTTTTTTAACAAACGTGATGGGAATATTCAGAACAATATAGTTGAGACTACTGTCTTCAAAGAAGTACAATGGAAACAGTGAGAATGATATTACATCTTTACAGTAGCTCAAAGTCTACCTGCAGGTACATAAGGCTGTAGTTTTGAATCTTATATTGTGTTTCTTTGATACACTGAGTAGTTAAAATCCGGCAAAGAAAATCTTTTTACAAAAAACCATCGCGTTTATGTTTTTCATTTTAGTTCTCTACACATGCAGTGCATATTTGGCATGCTTAATGCTTATTAGCATCTGATTCGCACTTTTTTTTAGTTTTTGTACAAAATTGTAATATAAGTGTTTGGATGCTAATTACTCAGTCTTTTTACATCACAGAAGAACAACTGTCATTATATTAAATACTATCTGTACTTAAGGAAAGCGTATTCTTTTCGCCCTTCTTGATATGCATATCCATAATTTTTTTCTTTGTTAATAATGATGTCTCTATGGACTTACAGCGAAGTAAGCCCTGTTAAACGATTTTGCCCACCATGGTTTCTCAACCAGTTCTTAATGAGTTTGAGTGTCGAGAAAGATCTTTCTGCTGTTGCAGTTGACAAAGGAAGTGAAGCGGCAACTGTTCTGGTGGCGGCGCACCGCAGCGCAGTGTGTGAAGGCTCGGACGCTGCAGAGAAGCACTTCTTGTTGGCGTCACGTCCAGGCGCTCCTGGATATGTACCTGAATTCTGAACAAGCGGGCTAACAATACTAGCATCAACTGCAATGGGGTCAAAACATATAGTGCCCTAAGGGGAACGCGAAGTGCATGCTGGTGTGGCAGATCGGGAAGCCCTGCTAATAGCTGATGCCCAAAATTGGAATGGGAGGGGGAGTACAAGTTACTGGCACAGATAGTACATTCTCTCGGGCACACAAAGTAGTTTGGCTTGGTGAATGCTGAATTAAATGACTTATTTCACTGACCAAGAGTCTAAATCCGCATGCTTAATTTTAGCGCAGTTTACAAAAATTACCATTTGATTTTAATTTAGTTTCAAGTCTCGGCGGATCGCCCCTCCCTCCTCTAAACTACCCTTGATCTTATGCCCCTCTAATCTGCCCCTGATCTTATGCAGTGGATGTCTGAAGTTGCCCGTTTTGAGAATTGTCTACTTAAAGCAATGTAACATTTATGTCTGTTGAGAGGTGCTAACTTAAAATCTGAAATGTGGCATGGAGCAGTTTGCTACAACTTTACCGCATATTAATTTTGCTTTGAAGTACCAATTCCTTTAGCGTGAAATCGCCAATGCTGTTTGCGAGACAGTTACCTCTAGTGGTACACTGACACACTGGCAGGATGGGATTCAAAGCAACAGTCGGAGTGCAGACAGTGCTAGCCTACGTTACTGTATACTGAGGAGATCGTTGACAGTGAAAGCAGGTATATCTAAAGTTACTGTAACGTAAATTTGAGGTTTTACTACTGCTTTTATAAATGGTTTCAAAATGAAACTACTGGAGCAGTATGTAGTTCCCACACCAAATAAATTATTAGATCTTACGCCCATTTTTGCTTGTTGTTTAGGACTATAATTTGTTTTAGGCATTATGAGTTCATGGAAGTTCATGAATGTAGAATTGTGTCTAGTACAAAACGGGAATTTGCTTTCAAATATATCACATGTAATGATGGGTGGTTAATAATGGTCCCAAAGTGAAACCAACTCCTTGAAACAGTTGATTACTTCTTGTTAATTTCTTCTTGTTTTTTCGTTGCTTACTGTGATAATAATGGTTAGTTTTGTTAAAAATTATATATTTTTTCATTTTGTTGGTACCGAAAGAGCTAAAAAGGAGAGGTGTCGAACGTACGATGAAAGCAGTACGGACGAAGATGTACGCGATGTAGAACAGATCGTGCGGATACAGATTCCAAAGTCGGTATCTGAAACGAATGTTTCAAAAAAACTGCAGTAGAAGAAGTCAAGGTAAGACTTCACACAGAGGCCAATTTGACGCCTCACATGCAGCAGCAAGCCGTCAAAACAAAACAAGCGAACTCTCGATAAGCAAAACAAGGGAAACAGTGCTTCTGCACAAACAAACACGGCGAAAGAACTTGTGCCGTCAAACTGACAGGAAACGAAAGAGAAAGTGGAAGCACATTGATGACTGTCTTTCTCACCACAGCAGCGATCTATATCGCTGCTTAAGAGTTCTGCTTATTACTTTTTCGTATTAACTGCAGTACCCAATTGCTCTCTTGAAATTGAAATAACAAAATAAATGGTCGTCCAAATAAAGAGGAACCTCACACAGTGACAGAAGTATGTGCTGCATTTGCCCCCGGGACATCTAGTACCAATTCCGCCCATAGCCGCACCATTGTACATAATTGGTTTCTACCTCTTAGGGAGGTACCTGAAGTCCAAACAGGAATCAGTGCATAATAGTATGCACTGACTGATTACCTCACCGCAATACTATTGCCAAAGCTGTGCCGACTGCCAAAGCTCTCGAAATTGCTAAGTTCCTTGTAGGAGACATCATTCTGAATCATGGAGTTCCCTACCACCCATAGACGAATGGCCTCACAGAATGTTTTAATGAAATGTTGATAGATATGCTCTTGATGTGCACTGATCGTGAACAGAGAGATTGCAATACAATAATATCCATTGTAAGATTCACATACAATACAGTGGAGCAAGACACTACAAGGCTTTATGCCATTCCTTCTGCTCCATGGTCACCAAACCAAAAGGGCAATGGATATATTATTTATTTCAACCAGATGGTACTCAGGATGATTACATGAAATACCTCATCAGCAGGACCATAGAAACAAAACAGTTGGCTCACATACAGATCATGGATGCCCAGGAGAAATACGGAGAGCCCTATAATGCCAACCACTGGCAATTGTACTGCAGCACGAGAGGCTTGGCATGAATTTTTACACCTGTGTAGAAAGTGGGACTATTGGAAGAGTTACTGAAGCACTACTTTGGCCTGTATCATATCCTCTGTCATGTAGCAGATGTCATATACAAAGCTGAGGATTATGACCATTCATCAAGAAGACAAAATTGCAGAGATGTCATCTAAGGTCCTCCATTCAAAAACCTACTATAGTCCTGAGGTGTGGATGGACAATGGGGACTTCTCACTCATGCACTCATGGAAACTGAAGACCTGATCAATGATCATGAATCTTTGATGGGAGGGCTACCTTCAATGCTCATTATGGTGAACAGGATGTGACAACATGACCAGACCATAGAGATCCACTAGTGCTGCCATAAAGAGGACCATTGAAACATTTAGATCCAGGGTGCTGTAGTCGGCTCCAGCGAGAACTGAAACAGCGGATCACTGTTTCTCCAGGAGAGGGAACAATGCTGCAAACGGTACTGCATGTAATGTGTTGTACTGGTTAGTGATACTGGGTAGCGTGTTTCAGGTCACCACTTCAAACCTGATGTTTGATGATGATGTTTGCTTTGTGGGGCGCCAAACTGTAAGGGAATAAGCGCTTGTACAAATTCCCAATCTTTACTCAGTCCAAACTCGCCACTTTCATGATTGATGATGAAATGATGAGGACAACACAAACACCCAGTCCCCGGACGGAGAAAATCCCCAACCTGGCCGGGAATCGAACCCCGGGACCCTGTGATCCAGAGGCAGCAACGCTAGCCACTAGACCATGAGTTGCAGACTCAGTTCAAACCTGACCACCAGCATTTATTTGTTATTTAATGCTCTAGCTAAACATTGGTGTTCATAAATAAATGTGCTAAGTGCTGTATTTCATTGATGAACCTGCTTTTGGATTTAGACTCAAGTGTGGTTATGACATGTCAGTGTAACAGTTACTGCTTTTCTTTTACCAGTACTTACCAGCATATTTGTTCAGACTGTAATTGATTATGTCAAATTTTGAGTCATATATATCCTTTGCATGTGTTGAATTCAAGCTTTGTCACCCTAATAACATTCTGATTGCTAATCTGTATCTTTTTGCTGACATTGTCTACAATATCACTTTTCTTTGTTTCCAGACAGCCAAAAATTTATGTTTTGACATATTATTGGTAAAATGAGTGCGGTACACTTTGGTCCATACCACCAGTAGTGAATGCTTAATTATCCAGTGAATGCTTGGTAAGTGAAAGTCACCACATTGTTACTTTGGTCAGATTGTCTTCATAGTTTTCTGTGACTGTTGTAATTTAATTCAAAAGGACTCATAAAAGGATCACATCAAGTTGGCTAGAAATAACTGACTAATAAAGGATTTTTGCATACATTGCCAATGACAGCTAAATATTGTGGCATTAGGTCATAACATGAAACTACAGAGACAATGGCATAATCATCGCATTTAGAGCAAAAGAAGAGAGGGAAATGGTTTTAATACACAATAAGCATAAAAGAAAAAGCTATGCCAGGAAAAAGCCACAGAACAATGTTCATGCACATTTGTCGTATGTTGTGTCTAGCGTATAGCTGTTGCTTATTCATGAAAGTCTGGTGTGGTAAAGTCACTAATATTTACTTTTCTTTTCAACCTATTTGTTTATCTCTCTTCCTTCCATGATGAGGAATAGTATAACATTATTATGAATGCTTCCACATAGTGCATATAACACCTACATTCCATTGCACATATTTGGGTTTGGGACAGCTGTTCATGTACCAGGGTAGCTTGAAAAGTTCTCCAATGGATAAGAAAGAAATGAGTTACCTCAGTAAGGGGCTTCACACATATATTGGAATAGTCAACTGCTATCCTCTAGCAACCAATGTATGCTGACTATACTGGTGACAGGCTGAAGCATGTAGAAAGCCACAAAATGCAGCCCACAATGGAAAATTGCCTTAGTACCATAGGCATGAGTAGCCATGAGACACAAGGTGCGACTTGAGTCAAATGATATGGCAGAGGTACATGATTTTATTGCCATGTGATATACACATATGATCTAAGGAACATGTGACTAACCACAATCAAGCTGTAGGAAGAGATGAAAGAGAAGGTATCTTTTTCTCTTTACAAAGTGAAAGGCAATAAATTCCATTAAATTAATAATCTGCACTGTGAAACAGAAAATACACTGATCCATCATATCTCCATCCTGTGCTTTGTAGTAGTTCTGTAAGGCATTTCTACAGTGCTGCAAGGAGAGCAGTAAAACACTTCCAAATCAGACTCGTGGGTCAGTTGTCACATTTGTAACATGGAGGTGGGCATTATTAGACCAATGTGTACAGTTTAAACATCTTGGAAGTTGGATGTTATTATGCCAATGTATATAATTTAATCATCTTCGAGGAATTATAACAACTCAGCTTGCTCAGACTGAAATTATAATTAATTTTCCAAGTTGTTGATGCAGAATTGGCAAAGCTATGTTTGTGCATGGTATGCTGCATCTGGTTGCTGGTACGTCTCATTATTTGATGATTATGACTGATTCCAGTGATTAGTCACTGAACAAGTCATTATACAATAGATATTGTTTTGTCTACTTACATGTATTACATTTATTTTGTATTGTCAAATACTTCTAGCACTGAACATGTAGAAGTTGTTCTGTGTTCCACAATAATTTTTCGTCAGTGTTCACTATACATATACTAAAAATGTTGGGCAATAATGACTTTATAAACAGAGTGGCTGAATTTCACTGTCTGGGTTGTTGCAGTTGAAGGTGTGCCATTTATAACAGTTGAATTTTGCAGCTAGCTGCAGTGTATGGTGTGAGCGTAGACTTGGTATCTGGTGGTCTGCTACAGATAGGTGAAGTAAAAGTGGCAGAATGTCATGAGTTTACTGACTCTGAATACAGGATGATAACCATTGAAAGATGCAAAGTACAATGCATATTGGAGATTACACAAGACTATGGGTTACCAAGGTCAACAATTTCTATGGCAGGTCTTCAGTATATCAGAGATAATGTTTCCATGTGCATAAACAACCCCACAGTATGTCCCCCCCCCACACTCCCCCCAGTGTTTGATGAAAGGACATCATGCCATCTCCAGAGACCCACATGAGAAAATTTACAGTCTAGTGCAAGTCACATCACCAGCAATTTAAATGTGGGGAGGAGGCCTACGACTGTACAAGGCTTCAGTAGCCAACAACTTGACTCATTTCCCTTTACCGATATCTCAATACAGAGCCCAGTGATTGGCATGGATCTAAAATCTTCACTGGACCTTAGCACACTAGTGATGTAAAGCACAGACTGATGTACTGTGGTTTCATTTGTATAAGAATATAGTATTTCGTGACAGCACTATTGTATAGAACATCCTAGGAGCTCTTGCCACATCATTTCAATGCAAAACCTCCACCTTTTGACAACTATCTGCATCATCTTCATCAGGAGAGCAAGTGACTGTCAAAACATCTGCTGTGGTGGCCTTATATAGTCCATAGACTGCTTCCGATTGGGTGGTAATTATGTAATGATGTCACAGATGGTGTCAATATCCGCACAGGTGGCACCATCACTCATGTAGTAGTGTAAACATTGGAATGAACATCTCTACTTCTTCTCTGCGTCGAGAGTTTGCTTGATGCACCACTAAGATTATATCCATTGCAAAGGTTGAAGTTCTTCTCAAACATTCTTATCTTTGCAGCCTCTTTAATTACAGAATCCTAGTATGTAGGAGCCTGGCCGTTAGTTAGTTAATTATGTGTTCTATTGATCAGTCTCATGGTAACTGTTATGATACGGAATGTGTCAAGTGCATAAGAAATGCACACATGAATCAAGGACTATTTTTTTTTAAAAAAAAAGGAAAAGAAAAGAAAAAAAAGCTTAAAATTTACCTACCCCACCCTCTTAAATGGCATAAAATGCATATATTATACCTATAGATTTATTTATTCCTATTCAAGAATTCGTCTATGGTACAGAAGGAGTTGTCAAGGAGATATGACTTCAATTTATTTTTAAAACTATTACTGCTGTCTGTCAGACATTTTATTTCATCTGGTAATTTATTGAAAAGTTTTACAGCAGGGTGTTTTACCCCTTTCTATCAGTGTCAAAGACAGGTTAAGTACGGGATAGTGAAGGTCTTTCTTTCTTCTGGTATTATAATCATCAATCACTGTTGTTTTTAAACTGTCATTGAGAATAAATTTTATTACTGAGTGAATGTATTGTGGGGCTGTTGTAAGAATTCCTAACCTATTAAACTGATTCCTACAAGAATAGCAACTATGAGCCCCACACATTATTCTAATCACTTTCTTTTGAACTTTTTGCCCGACTGTTGAGTTACCACAAAATACGTATTACTCCGTATGATGTCAGAGAGTGAAAGTATGCAAAGTATGTTAGCTTGCTAACTTCTACATCCTTAAAATTAGCAATTATTCTGATTGCAAAAGTTGCTGAACCTAGTTGCTTTAGGAGATCCAAAATATGAATTTTCTAATTAAAATTCTCATCTTCATGTACATCCAAAAACTTTGTATGCTCTACCCCACCTACTGACTTCTGTTGATGTGTTATATTTATTGAAGGAACTGTACTCCTTGCAGTAGAAAATTGGATGTACAGTGTTTTTTCAAAGTTCAGAGCAAGCCCATTTGCAGAAAACAAATCAATAACTTTTCTAAAGTTTTTATCATTTTCTATTGGAGTTTCTTTTACTGGATTAATAAGGATGCTTGTATCATCAGCAAACAGTGTCAGTTTCACTTCTTGTTTCAGATAAGAAGGGAGGTCATTCACATATATCAAGAACAGAAGGGGACCCACGATCAAACCCTGTGGAATGCCTAATGTAATTTCACCCCAGTTAGATGACGTGGGAAACTTCCTTAAATCCGTAGTGGTGGCTTCTACCACCGAATGTATCAGGATGACCAAATGTACCAGGAAGAGGTAGAAGGTACCGTATTAAGACTCATCTGAGCTTTCCAAGTGATTTATTGTTTCCGACTACAGTGCCCCATTCACCTCGGTCTGCGTCACAGGGTCCCACAATGCTGAGGCCACCGCCCCAGCAACCCAATGCAATGCACTGCTGTGTGTCAGCCTTGTAGGGCTGCGTCGTCAGGCATGCGCCAGCAGCTGACTCAGCAGTCTTCTACCCATTGACTCAGTGCTGCTCTGCTGTGAGCCACCGAGCGGCCCGCTGCGTCATTCCTCGCTGGTGTAGCCGAGGTCGCGACGACCTCAAGCACCTGTGATCCGGCGTCCGAATCTGTGGCCCTCACCTTGGAATGCCTCCAGCATGCATTGGGAGCCAAGATGACTGCCTGCGGTAGTGAGCTGAAGAGTGGCCCACCGCTGGCTGGCTGGCTACGAACCCCGCATCAGCCTCGGGGGTTCGAACCAACAACCTGCCGTGGACTGGGATGCTGGTGCCCCATCTGCTGCTGCGTGTAGCTGGTGGTGTGACACATCCTGCCATCCAAGGGAGCTGCCGCACTTGAATGACTCTCGTTAGAAAACAGCACCTATTTATACTCGGCTGTGTGCCCCTGTTTTGCTAATGCACCACTCCGAGTCACGTACTCATAGCATCTATGTTGCACCAGTGGGCCCCTTCTGCCTGTAACTTGCACCATGCAAATTGCTGCATTTACTCCTTTCATGGGTTCGATGGCCCTGTGGCCTCCATTCTACTTCACAACTGCTGGTCAGCATAACTTACCGTCAACAGGCCCATGCCTGGCTGTAACTTGTGCACTCAGAAATGTTGCACCGAATCTAACTTTCCTACCTTAAACTGTGGCGCCGCTACATTATTCCCCTCTTTGGAAAGACCTGGTCCCCAGGTTGACCTTTTAACTGACTCTTAACTTGTTTGGGTCGGCACCTATGACATATTTCCTTACTTTTAGAAAACTTAAATGTGGTGTAGTGCCCCTTAAAAACAAGACATGAAATAAAACGTAAAATTTCGTTATGGGATGACCACTGCTCAATCAATCCCTTACCTACTCGTCTCATGCCCGTGGTATCCAATCCACTGGGACTTGGACTACCCTTGGTTCCCTCTTGGAAATAGCTCTCTGCCTGATGAGAAAGAAAACAACACATAACGAAGTTAAGGCTGAGATGACATTTGGCACAGAGGTGCTCAAAATGATCGTTGTTTGCCGTTGCCTTTCCCTATACTGAGCGACATGTTGCACAAGCTGTTCAGCTGACATCCGCCCCTCTTGTTCTAAAATGGACTGGTTTAAGGATCTCAACAGACCTGGCTCCAGAGTTTGATTTAACAAGGTCAGATTCTGCCATGGCAAAAACTCTAAAGTGGCTCCTGGGCAGTACAGCTGTGGCTGCGTAACATTCAATTGTGTGACTCCTGAAATTGACGCTGGCAGGTGGGAGGTTGGTCCTATTATGTTACACTTAGTTCCATTGATTAAAATTCTGCTCCCCTCGAGCTCTATATGTTTCGCTGCAAATACTCCCCGCTCAAAACAACTTGCTACTACTACCAAATTCTCGTAGGTGGAGAGGATCCAATGCTTCCAGACCCATTGCAAGCTCAATTTTGGCTCCACAATGTCCCATGGATTGTCTATTCCTTTCCCCCTAGCTAAAAATAACTGCAGTGTGCATGTATCCAGATTGGTACACACCAGCCTCACAGGACATACTGTTACCTTCCCTACATGGCAGCTTCATAATTCCTCCATTGCCATCTCAGTGTACCGGTTGCTAGTTGCCAAGATCAGCAATACCTCTTTAGTTTTCACTTCTACAAACTTGCTCAACACTCCCCACTTCACTGGATATGGATGGACCATGTAACACTGAAACCTCACGTTTTTCCCCATAACTGGGAATTGGACCAAAATAAACACTTGTTTGCAGTCGATTGTTACGCTTACCGTTGCGCCATGATAGAAAAATGGCAAATTTTGCTCGCTGGGCTCCATTATTAAATATAACCCTGAAGGTAGTTAGTTCCTTCTGCGTCTTGCACAACCTGCGTACATATTGGTCCAGCGGTAACAAATCGGTACTTATCTGGCCTTGCAATGCGTGATGCAGCGCTTCTTGCAAGATTCGTTATTACTCCCTGCACATCCCACACACTGTCAGCTACTCCTTGCAAAAGTCTGGTTAACACCAATGTGCTATCAAGTACTTCTAGATGCCCCTGTAGGGTTCACAGGTTATGATTTATTCTGTCTTCCGACACCTTAGCGTATTCCACTACCTATCCTGCTAATGCACGGAGCAAACGTGTGTTATTCAGGACTTCCCCATCCAGTGTCCCTATCTGAGTTGCATGCCAAGCTTCCATTGCCCTACTCTCCTCTGCGAGATGCCTCACCGCTTCCACCGTGCTGTTCAGTTCTTTTATATTGCTTTTGTCTTTAAAAATTTTCCCCCTGTGTTCAGTCATCCTTGTTTCCTTCTTACCCATGGCACCGCTTCCTCCATCCATCCTGCCTGCTTCCGTAGCATCTTATAAGCCTCATGCAATTTCTTATACTCCCCTGCAACTTCCTTCAGCATTCCCTTGCCATCTGCACATTGCCTAAGCTCTTCAAACACTTCCTCAAGCCTCCTTACTTCATTCCGCATTTCCCATACATTCCATATCAACCTTAATGCCCACTGGTGACTTGACACCACCACATCTTCCTGCCTTGAGTACAGTACACCCCCACCCAGGTGCTGAACTTGTAAGGCGCCCACCTCGATGGTGAAGAGATGAATCACTGCCACCGCTCACCCTTTCAGTGACCTGAGGACAGGGATCACCATCACCCTTCCTCCCTCTTCAAAAGGACTGCTGTCCGCAGCAGGCTATATTCGAAAATACATACAACATATGAAAATACAATGCCTAATTACTCTACACAAACCCAATGAACATGACAAGAAAACAAAAAAAAACTACAAATACTCTACTACTTTCTGGATCGCAAAGCATACGGTACTTCATGCTGTACTCTATCTTCCTGGTTTTCTCTGTGCTTAGCATCTCTCTTCACTCTCTCTGTCTTCCTCTTTCCTTCCTGTGACACAGCTGGAATCACATCCGGGCAACCCTTAAATGGCCGTAACCACCCAATGTGTACTATCGTTGTTCTAACTGGCAGCTGAAGCTTAACGTTAATGGGTTATGTGGTTTCAACAACTTGGCATGGCCCTTGATACCTTGTGAGGAACTTCTTTGTTTTCCCTTTTTGCGTATAGGGGCTGGATGGCCTTACACATTGCCCCACTCTATACTGTGGTAAACTTCCTTCCCTCTTTACTGCATCTTCCTGCCTTTCCAAAGCCTTTATATTCACCTGTTGTACCCTTTTCCAAACATCCCGAATTGTCCTTGTGAACTGACATACAGATTCACTGGTCCTTCCTTTCTGTAGCCTCACCAAATCAAACGGTGATGGCATTTTTCGCCTGTACACTACCTCATATTGAGACAAACCGGTATTTGTATGGACTTTTGCATTGTATGTGCGTACAATATGCTCCAAATACTTGTCCCACTGATGGTGAAGAGAATCCACATAAAAACTCAGCATCTTCCTGATTGTTGTGTGCACCTGTTCTGTCCTTCTGTTGGCCTGTGGATGCAACACACTCATCCTCAACTTCTTTATGTTCAACAATTAAAACAGCTCCTTCATTAAATCCAACACCAAACTTCAAAATCCAGTTGTTTACTAACGCTTGCGCGACCATTGCTGCCTGTTGATTTGGCATAGCCACCGTCTCCACATACCTCGAAAAATGGTCTATTATTGTGAGAACAAATCTGTTCTCTGTTGGTGTTCACCTAAAAGTTCCTAAGACATCAATCCCAAACAAAGAAAATCGACATCTTGCATCCGGTAATCGTTGTAGCTGTATCTGTTTTTTACTCAAATCTGCTCTCTGTGTACATGGTAAACAATTCTTGACATACTGACCCACATCTCCTCTCCTACATCTCCACCACTCTCCTATTTGTCACTCTACACCCACCATGACCAGATAACATGTGATCCCTCAATTTCGCTGGCACTACTGCCCTTGGCCCTAACTTCGTTCCCCTGCACAGAAGACCATTGTACATATTAAATTGTGGCTGTGTCCAATACAATTTACAATCGTTGTCCGTGTCCTGTAATTCTTGCCATACCGCTAGGTCATAACTTATGACTGCTACTTTTGCCACCTTCCTACTTAGTGCCTCTGCATTACCATGCTTCTTCCCAGGCTTGTACACCACCTCGTAGTTGAATTCACTAAGCCTCACAGCCCATCTAGCGAGTCTAGTGGACGGATCCTTCAATCCCAACAACCACTTCAATGCAGCATGATCTGTCACTACCCAAAATCTTCTCCCATATAAATAACATTTAAAATGTGTGATTCCATAAATTATGCTAAGCATCTCTCTCTCAGTTGTTGAGCAATTCCTCTCTGCTGCATTCAACTGCCTAGACACTTAGGCCACAGGATGTTCTTTCCCATCAATTTCCTGACTAAGAACACACCCTAATGCTTGATTCGATGCATCACATTCTAGTACAAACTCCTTTTCAAAATCTGGAAACACAAGGACTGGACTTGATGTTAACACTTCTTTCAGTTTGTCAAAAGCTATCTGACACTTTTCTGTCCTCACTAACAATCGTGTCAATGGCTGTGCTAAATCTGCAGAACCCTTCACAAACTTTTGATAGAAATTTCAAATTCCGATAAATGACTGCACTTCCTTAACTGTTTTCGGTTCCCAAAAATCCCTTACAGCCTGCACCAACCTCAGATCTGTTTGCACTCCATCCTTACTGATAATATGACCCAAATATTTTACTTCTTCTAATGCAAAATGACTCTTCTCCAGGCTCAATGTCAAACGAGCTGCTCTTAACCTCATAAAGACTTCCCTTAACCACTGTCTATGTTGCTCCGTACTACTTGAAAACACCATAATGTCATCCAAATAGACAAGACACTGCCATGGTTTCAAACCCCTCAAGACACTGTCTAGCAACCTCTGAAACGTTGCTGGAGCGTTTTTCAAATCGAATGGCATTCTAATGTACTGGTAATGGCCTCCAAGTGCAGAGAAAGCAGTTTTTGGATGATCCTCTTGAGCCACCTCTAGCTGATGATAACCACTTGCCAAATACATTGTAGAAAAGTAGTGGCACTGTCCTAAGTGATCCAAAGTCTCCGATATCTTGGAATGGGGTATGCATCTGTTACTGTCTTATTATTGAGGTATCAGTAGTCCCAACAGAACCTGTAATTCTTAGTTCCATCCATAGATTTTTTAGGCACAACACAATGCCTGCTCCCCAGAAACTATTACTATGCTCTATAATACTGCCCGCAAGCTGCTGATCAATGAAATGCTCCACAACCAGCTGCAAATACCTCGGTATTCTGTATGGTTTACAGTAAACAGGTGCTTCATTCCCTGTTGGTATCCTATGTTGAACTAATCGAGTTGCTGGTAATAGCCCTTGTGGAAAAAACAAATCCTTAAATTCTCACAATAATTCTTCCTTGAGCTCTCTTTCTCCTCCTTTCAAATGCTTAATTTGGTCATGCAGTACAGTTCTGTCGGCAGTTAGTGGTTCATCACTTCGCCTACCTCTCGAACACCAGTCTTCGTCATCTGGCACATCCAAATTTGCTACTAAAACTCCTTTACTCAAATACGCATCTACAGCACTAAAATTACCCACGTTCATGGAAACTACTCACCCGTCATTCCCCTCCTGTATGCATACAATACTACGTTTCACAAAACAACCAAAATACTGTAAACACAGGTAGATTTATTTGACTCCACTCTTACCCAAAGCAACTTCCTGGTGCCACTAGACACACACTCATGTGACTTAAGCCTTAATGCTAATGTACACAGTTCAATTGATTTGTTCATTACATTGAATGCCCCTCACGACAGCTTTGCATTGACAACAGTTTCCCCTAGCTGAAATAACATTCCACCAAGTTCCACAGTTTGTTGTCCAAGGTCAATTTTGGCAAAATGTTGATGCAAGAAACCTACTCCTAGGATCATGTTGTAGCCCTTGCTTGCCCATGGTACTACCTCCATGCATGCATTAAATCAGACTTTTGCTATTCGAAAGTCAACTGTCACTGACTCCAAAGGCGTGACCTCCTTATCCCCCACTCCACGCAACCTATAGTGTGGTGGGTCTAGCTTCCTTCATCCCATGATATTCCTAGTAGCCACTGACACTTGTGCCCCTGTGTCCAACAAAATCTTAAACTTTTTAGTTCCTATGGATGCCACCATTGAACATTCCACCTCTGCATACGTATTCGTAGCATTGAAATTGAACAGGAGCTCCCTTAGGTGGGTCTTTGGCCCCCTCTGCTATTTAACAATTGTCCACCCCTCCTATATCAACTTCTCCATCCTCCATGCTGCTGATTTCTACCCCTTCCTCTATTCCTCGGTGACTGGGTACATTGCCTCTGCACATATCCCATACAACCACACTTATAATATTTTATACCTGCTGTAAACACTGTTTGACTATCATGTACCCCCATTGCCACATCTATCTCCTCACATTGAATTGCCAGCTGAATGGCCGAATACAAATCTTTTGGATTCCCTTCACGCACTTTCCACAATATATGCGCAGGTAATCCTCTCAAAAATACATCAAGTGCCCTTTGCTCGGCCTCCTGCAACAGAACACCATTCGCTTCATCGCTCTGACCCAACTCGTAAGTGTTCTCATTAATTTCTCTTATTCTGTCCACAAATTTCTCTATTGTCTCCCCATGTCTCTTTGTCATTGTACTCAACTTCCCCCTAAAGTACCGAGTGCTTTCTGTTTCTTGCACCTTTGTAAAAGCCCTCCTTCAACTGCTTAAACTGTCCTGCCTTCCTTCAGGCTTCAGAACACCTTACATATGTCTTCACTTCACCTGTTAATCTAATCTTGGCTACATGTAACAACTGTTTATCAGACCATTCATCACAGCTGAAATTACCAATTCCTGCACAAATCAACGCACATCCTCAGATGCCTTGCCAGAAAATGGAATAATCAAACTCGCAGCAGCTGGATCAATCTCCTGCTGTGGCATCCTAGACAACAACAACTGATCCAATGTTGTATCCCTTCTAGATGTTAATTCACTTCTCAACTGCATATTGTCTGCTGTCAATTGTTCTACCTTTTCCGTCAAAATCCTCACTGCTTCTGGTTCTGACACACCTTGCGTCCTTGACTCTGCCATTGTGTTGCTTTCATTCCCAGTTAGTCCCGAAACAAAACATTTAATTACAAGAACAATCTGACTTCCTACAGTTCCATATCATCACACTCAGTATCATCATAAACCAATACAAAAGTAATTAAATGCCATGAAAAAAAATCTTACTGCCCCAAATACACTAACACTTAATCATACAATGTAAGCTTTCACTGCAGTTTGCCGCTTTACCTCCGAGGATGTCTCCCGCAGTCGGAGACGAAACGTCAGGAGAGAGTTTTATATTTCGACCACGGCCTATCAGCCCGGAAGTTTTAAGTGAAGACACTAACACTTACACTGACAAAAAAAAAAGCCTATGCAAAACATCTAAAATGTGGCTCCTCACAGGTCATACTCAAAACACAAAAAGGCAAGAAAAAGTCCAACACTCAAACGAAAACTGGTCAAAACTCACCATATCTTGTGAATGCAATGCAGACGGTGGGCTCGAACATCATACTGTACAGACGACGTCTGCTATTCTGGCACTGAATGTATCAGGATGACCAAATGTAGCAGGAAGAGGTAGAAGGCATCATATTAAAACTCATCTGAGCTTTCCAAGTGATTTATTGTTTCCAATTACAGCGCCCCGTTCACCTCCGTCCGCGTCACAGGGTCCCGCAATGCTGAGGCCACCACCCCAGCGACCCAGTGCAATGCACTGCTGCGTGTCGCCCTTGTAGGGCCGCGTTATCAGGGCTGTGCTAGCAGCCAACCCAGCGGTCTTCTTCCCCACTGACTCAGAGCTGCTCTGCTGGGAACCGCCGAGTGGCCTGCTGTGTCCTTCCTCGCTGGTGTAGCTGAGATCGCGGCGACCTCAAGCACCAGCGATCCGGCATCCGAATCTGCGGCCCTCGCCTTGGGATGCCTCCAGCATGCATTGGGAGCCAAGACAACTGCCCGTGGTCGCGAGCAGAGAGTGGCCCGCCGCTGGCTGGCTGGTTACGGATCCTGCATCGGCCTTAGAGGGTTGAACCAACAATCCTCCATGGACTGGGACGTTGGTGCCCCATCTGCTGTTGCGTGTAGCTGGTGGTGTGACACTCCCCGCCATCCAGGAGAGCTGCCACACTTGAATGACTCCCTTTAGAAAACGGCACCTATTTATACTCAGCCGTGCACCCCTGTTTTCTAACACACCGCTCCGAGTCACGTACTCATAACATCTATGTTGTGCCAGTGGGCCCCTTCTGCCTGTAACTTGCACCATGCAAACCACTGCGTTTACTCTTTTCAGTGGTTTGACAGTCCTGTGGCCTCCATTCTATTTCACAACCACTGGTCAGCATAACTTACTGTCAACAGGCCCATGCCTGGCTGTAACTTGTGCGCTCAGAAATGTTGCAATGAATCTAACTTTCCTATCTTAAACTGTCGTGTCACTACAAATCACTTAAACCATATAAAGAAACTTTTTGCTTCCTATTCTGTAGATAAGACTTTATCCACTCATATGCTGTTCCATTTATACCACAGAATTGTAATTTCTGTAACATAATGTCGTGGTTCACACAATCAAATACTTTGAGTAAGTTACAGAAAATTCCTATTGGTGACATTTTACTATTTAAAGACTCTGTATATTGGCAGTGAAACTGTATACTGCTGTCTCAGTGGAACAGAATTTTTGAAATGCAAACTTTAATTTACTGTGGAGATGGTTAACCACTCTCGAGTACATTACTTGCTCAACAGTTTGTGAAAATGCTGTAAGCAAGGATACTGGCTGTAATTACTGACATCTGTGGTGTCCCCTTTTTTATAGACAGGCTTGACAATGGCATATTTTAACCTGTCCGGGAAAATACCTTGAGTTAGTGATGCATTACAGATGTGACTCAGAACATCACCTGTAGCTGCTCTACATTGTTTTAATACCTTGTTAGAGATGTCATCTACTCCAACAGAACATTTATTTCTCAAAGAGTGAATGATTTTCCTTATTTCACAACAGGTTGTTAGATGAAAATTAATCTGAGTAGGATTTCTCAAAACTGACTCTTCCATGTACTGTTTGTCTGTTTCTTTTGAACTATGCGCAACAATTTTTTCACCTACACTTAAGAAATGGTTTTAAATACATTAGCCACTTGTGTACTGTTGGTTAAGATAGTCTCATTCTCTTTAATAGTAATACTACCTACCTCAGTGGTTATTTTTCCTGTCTCTCCTCTAACAGCATTCCATACTGATTTGATTTTATTGCCTGAATTGTTGATTACATCTCTAATATACATATTATTTTGATTTCCTGAAAACTTTTCTCAGTTTGTTACAATAATTTTTATAGTGTAAAATTACGTTTGAGTCTTTACTAATTCTTGCTGCCTCATACAACGTTCTTTACTTTCTGAAGACACTTTAACACCTGTAGTAATCCAAGGTTTCTTTGAAAATTGTTTGGTGTTACATCTAGTAATTTTTTTTTTAGGCAACAGTGTTCAAAAAGGGATACAAATTTATCAAGAAAGATGTTGCATTTATCATTGGCATTTGGCTCATTAACACATCTCCCCAATTAACATTTCTTAAACTTTCTCTGAAGTGCTCTGTAGATACCGGGTTGACCAGCCTTACAATATTACTTAATTGTTTCTGGACTGTACACCCTGCTAGGTTTTGTAAGTTAATCAGTTGTGCATCATGGTCTGATAATTCATTTATCACAGGGAAAACATGTGTTAGTTTTACATTCTCTTGCTGTACAAGTACATTATCTATTAGAATGCTACTGTCTTGAGCTATACTTGTAGGGAAATTAATCACTGATTCTAAGTTATATGATATTAATAGCACTTCTAGTTCACTTATCCTATCAGAACTGCTTAGGAAGTTTACATTGAAATCATTACAGGTTAACAACTTCTTCTTTTTATCTGACAGACACCATAATAGGGAGTCAAACTTTTTTATGAATAGCTCCCAATCTCCTAATGGGGACCAGTACACTGTTGCTAATATCAACACTACATTATTTAGCTATTATTCACATTCACAAACTTCTACAGTTTTGAACAATAACCTTGTTTTGTGTAAATGGCAACCCTTCCTTTATCCATGCTAGATCTGTAAGTGTAAGACGCTAAACTGTACCCATTTACATAGTAGCCACTTACACTGCTTTCCATCCCCACAGTTTCTTGGTGTTCAGACAGACAAAGTGTATCAATCTCATTCTTATTTTTGAGATCATGTAAACACACCAACAGTTAATCTACTTTATTTTTTATTCCCCCAATATTTTAATGAAGTAAACTGATACTACTCTCAGCTTTATACCTATTTACTGTACATGAAGCTTCTTTTATTCTATTTTTCTTGATTGTTGTCTGCCTGGACTTTGGCTTTAAACTAAAAAAACCTTTCTGCCTGGTCCCATTAACCACAGGGATCATCCCTTGTGTGACTGTGCCCCCCCCCATACAGTATCTGGTAATAGAGAAGCTAACTTATCTTTCCCCTTCCCATTTAGGTGCAGGCCATATATAGTGTATCCCCACCTACCAATAGCACCAACTGGAACAACATTTATGTGAGATTTTGCCAGTGTCTGGAGCATCCTGTTCAGCTCAGTGTTAACAAGTCTTACAGCAGTGTTTACCCAAGGCCGATCATGGCAGTGATGACCTCCACAAACCCCACATTTGTGTGCCCAGTTTCTGCTCCTATTTTATCCAGGTCACTCCTAATACTATATCTTGGATTCACAGCCAGGCTGTTTCCTGATCCCCCAGCTATAATTACCTGATCTTCCTTCTCCAAGTCCCTGCATAGCTGACCTACGTTTTCTGTGGCACAAAACTATTTTTTCATCAAACAGTATTTCTTGTTTGTTTATGAGGCTTCGCACAGCAATTTTCTGCAGTTCTTGATTTTTAATATGCCATTGATGTTCTGCACAGTGGTCAGAAACAATGTGTATGGACTGACCAATGTAATTTCTACTGCACTCACAAGGTGTGTCATGAATCCTGTGGAATCTGAGGGCAAGACTGTCCTTAACAGGACGTAGCATCTTCTATATCTTCTTAGGAGGTCAGACAACAGATCTTGTACCTCACCTTCCCAGGACTCTGCCTACTTTGCCGGATGTAATACCGCAGAAAGAAAGCAATACGGTCAGTTCATTATGTGAGTGTTCAACATTTTCATGTTTCCTTTTCTTGGAGAACACTGACTTCATATCACATGAACCATAGCCATTCTTTCATAACACATATCTCAGAGGATTAATTTCAGAATCCAAGTGGTCCTTGTTAGAAACGGGTTTTGCTCTGTGTACCAACGAATTTAAACTTCTCTCTTCTGGACTGGGTGATGAAAACTCTGTGCACTAAGATATAAGACAGTGTGCATCGGCTTGAGTTACACTGAATGGCCAAGATGTCTGTCTGGCTTTCTTTGTACCAGCACATCTAAAAATGGCAGCCTTCCTTCTTTCTGTCTCAACAGTGAGCTATATGTTTGTTTGCATACTGTTCATATTTCAATGAAGTGCTCAATAGCTTCTACACCATATGGTCAGACCATAAACATGTCAACATAATGATAAAATGGAGATGGATGCAGGGGAGCAAAACATTCCATAAAAATGTTGGCCTTTGCTAGACAGTGGAAAACTCATAGCAATTCCATCCGTCATTTCATGAAATTTACTGCCATACGAAAAGTAGGTGTTCATCATAACATGTCACAACAACTTTATTGCTTCAGGAGGAAAATACTCTGCCAGCAGTTTCAATGTGTCTTCCATATAAACTTCTGTAAATAGTGAGACCACACCCAGGGTGACTAAAATACTGTATGGGAGAACTCTATAATCTGTTTAATTTTCTCAAGGAACATCTGAGAGCTTTTTCTATGTGATGTTTGCAGTGGCCAACTGTTGGAGTTTTTTTGTGGTTCTAGGTAATCTGTACAGCCCGGGAGGTGTGAGCTCTCATGCTCTAAGGGTTTTGATAAGATCCTTTGGTAGACCAGAATGCTTCAGAAGCTCCACTGTTTTTCTGCTGTATGACAGAGTTGGGTCCAATTTTAGGCATTTGTATGTGCTATCTTCCAACAACAATACCACTTTGCTGTGATATTCAGTGGTATTAAGAACTACCATGGCATTTCCTTTATCAGCTGCAAGCACCATGGTATCTTCATCTTCCCATAGTGCATGGAGCCCTTCTCTCTCAGTTTTGACAGCCAGTCGCTCCTCACAAAGATGATGGCATTAACCATTGAAAGCTAGAGGTTTTACCCTGAACTGAGACAGCAAGACATCTGAGAATGTTTCATGTGTGTTTTCGGTTGTTACTGAACTGATGGTCATGTGATAGTGTGGTATATGCTTCATGAAACTATGGATCCTCTGTGTCAATGAGGCTGTGTCCAAGTAGGAGGTGGCTCAATTATGGTATGAGCTGTATATGCATGATTGTAATTAGCCCCACTGCCCTGCTGCAGGGGCTACTGACAGTTGCATGTTAAGCAGAAATTCTTGCATCCCTGTCTAGTATGAGAGTACCCTGATAGGGATACCACATTTCAGCAGAAAAATGTGACATTCCATGACTTCCTGGTTACACATAGGTGGCTTGATGAACACTCCAACAAGTCATTGCCTCCAATTGGCCTCCCAGATCAAACGATCTTAACTCAAATGAGCATTTGTACGATGCTGTTGGTACCCCTGCAAGTTTGATGAAACCAGCACCAATTAACAAGGACAGCTGTGGGAAGCACTGCAAGATAGATGGATCAATATCTGTCCTGAATAATTCTAGTATCTTGTAGAGCCTATGTGTTGACATGTTACTGGAGTTCTGAGTCTTACATATGAGTGACTCGCTATTAATACCACATCTAGTGTTTTCCAACTAAGTGTTGTACATCTTTGATATGCACCAAACTCTACTTCTCCATCTGACAATGAGCTTTTTTCTAAATATTTTATTGGCATTTGGTGAGCATACCAATCAGTGACCACCATATAATATAAGAGGGTTATTGATAATCAAAGTAACCTGTTTAAGGACATATAGGCCACATAGTACAGAGGCTCTCTGTGAAAATAGTCAGTTAGTCATAAGTGCAGGTTACAATATTGTAAAATGTCCGTGATAATTGTAAAAGATGCTATATTTCCTCATGGGAGTGTTGTAGTGATACTAGTGGGAAACTAGTATTCCAGATTCCTTAGACTCTTACACATTGAAGCTTGTTGCCCCAACATGAGAAGAAATATGGTATAAATGACATTGCACTTTTATTTCAATAGAGAATCAAACAATAACTAGTATAAAGTTCCTGCAGATTAGATAAACTTCAAACAATTGGGGGCTCTTTAGCTTGTATTCCTTGTAATATAAATTTATTGATCAGGAACTAGTGCAAAATATGGGAGAAATGTCACTGCTTCCAAGAGCAGTGCATTTATCACTGTTCAAGGCATTTCTCAGATGCAGATTCTAATACAATGGTACTTTATTTTGTCTAATTTTGTAAGTACCAACTTGTTCGCACTGCTGTCAAAAATTGCACTGTAATCTAATAGTAGCCACACTAGTGGTTATTACAAATGTGCACATGGCAAGATGTTTGCCCTGTCAATTATGGATAACATTTATTGCTTGTTCTGGCTTGAGAACAACATGAACATGTAAACAGTCAAAATAGATTTCACTTTAACTTTTACTGTGCAGTTTTCCCTTCTTGTTCAAACAGGAATAACATCTCTAGAACATGTTCAAGAAATGGTTAGGTTTTTCTGATGGGTTAATAGAAAGCTTAAAGACTTTCTACAGGGAACCATGTGCATTATCAGATCGAGGATGATGCATGTGTATTGGGGGGGGGGGATGCTGAAAGTGATGAATCTCTGAATGAATTACTGTGTATGTGGAAATTTTCAAGTAGTACCTGAAGCTATACGAGGAATGAACTAGCTAAGTGATCCAGTAAGATTCCCTTATTTTTCTAGATAGTAATCACAATGTGATTAAATGTGATCTATTAAAAAAAACTTAATTCTGCAGGAGGCAATGAGCAGTGGACAGGGACAAAGTGATGATGATGATTTGAGGTGAGGGGCACTCAACATCATGGTCATCGGAGCCCTGACAAAAAGTCATCATGCCAATCTCATGGGTGGGGATGAAGCCTGTCCCCACATGCAGAGCGGGTTATAATGTATTAAAGTCTGCCTCCCTTCCCCACCAATTTAGGAATGAGGCCTGACAGTTTACAAAATTTCACCACTCTTGCAACACTGGAGTCACTATCTGTGAGGATGGTTGCCAGATCTCCATTGAGACTGAGGGCTGCCCTAATATCAGTATATAGGACACACATTGCCAAAATACGCTGAACTAAAAGTGGCACACCATAAACTTCATAGAGTGGTGTATCCTCCTGCCAGTGAAGGAAGCCAAGTGTTAAAAGTCTATGTCTGAGGTGCGGTCTGATAAGCAGAACCTCTTTTCAGCAGTTGGGCTGACATGAAGTCCGCCATGCCTTTGTGATTAATTTGAGCAACCATAGTTTATTTTCTGTCATCTGCAACCATTCAGTCTCCCACTGGCACATGGTGTCTCTCTCAGAAAATGAGATGGTGTGCAGCGGGATGGGACATCGATGGACAGCACCATCCCGACATGCTTCCTTGGTGGCTTTGTCGGCCATGTCATTTCCCTGTATGCCAATGTGGCCAGGTACCCCCAGCAAAAGATCACCTCCTTGCCACAGTGTTAGAACTGCTACAAGGAGTCATGGATGAGCTGAATCAGCTGGTCTACTGGATACATTTGGTGAAGTGTTTGCAGTGCACTTAGTGAGTTGGAACAGATAAGAAATCTTGTGCGGTGATGTCTGTGAATACTCTCCAGTGCCATCAGAATGCCATATAATTCTGTATCATAATTTGCAAATTATTCGGGCCTCTGAAGACACCAAGGCAGCAATGTGTACCATCCCTGGCTGTGTATTTTGATGCCCGATAGATCCAGATCCCCGAGACAGTCGGTAGCACATATCCCAAATGGCTTGGCCACATGGGACTGATTCCTGAACAGCCATTAAAAGGTGGGTTCGTCAACTGCACTAAATGCCAATGACTGAGATGTCACTGAGAATTTCAGTGACTGTCAAGCCAAATGGATACACCGCCAAATCCAGAGTAGTGGTTCACCAGCCTCCGAACTGGACTGGTTCGAAAAGCTCTAGTCGATATCCGAATTCCCTCATGGTGGACAGCATCTAAAATCTTGAGGTAGGAATTAAGGGCCAATCCACGCTGCCATAATCTAAATGTGATTGGGCAAATGCCCTATAAAACAACTGGAGGTGGGACCTGTCAGCTCCCCATGTTTTTCCACTAAGGCATTTCAAAATATTTAGTGACGAAAGCCCTTTGTTCGTAGGTCTTTCAGGTGTGGGAGCCAAGTTAATTTTGAGCCAAATAATAAACCCAAAAAGTGCACAGTTTCTTGAAAACATAAAATATTCTTCACCATTGTGAGCACTGGCTGGTTAAAACTTTGACGAGCACGGTTAAAATTGACACATGTAGTCTTCTCGGGTGAGAACCAAACACTTGTTGTCCTGGCACAGGTTTCCCGCCTCCTAATGGTCAGGTGTAGCTGCCTTTTCATCGTTATAACATCAGAGGAAGAGTACAAGATTGCAAATTCATCCACAAGCAAAGAGCATTTGACAGGGCTCCTGACTGGAGGAGATGTCATGGATAGTCATGGAAAACAATGTGACGCTGCGGATACTGCCATGGAGGACTCCATTCTCTTTAACATAGCAGTCAGACAAGGCATCGCCAGTGTGATATTGAAAATGCTGGTCCTCGAGAAAGGATTGGATAAGAATTGGCACGCATCCACATAGTTCCCATTCATGAAGTTGGCGAGGGATGTTGTACCTCCAAGTAGTGTCATGTGCTTTTTCAAGGTCAAAAGACACAAACCAAATGGTTTTAGTGTAAGGACGACTCCTGTATTGCTGTCTCCAATAGAATTAGGTTGTCAAGGGAGGAACAGGTGCCTGTAACCACATTGGGAGCGGCTCGGGTGACCTCCGGATTTGACCAACCAGATAAGGTGGCGGTTGATCATGCGATCATGAATCTTACCCATACAACTGGTAAGGGATACACTCTGGTTAACTGTTAGAGGCACTACAGACCTTACCTGGTTTCCAGAATGGAATTAATATTGCCTCCTTCCAAGTTGTGGGTTACTGTCCGCCAAACCAGATCTAATTGAAACAATAGAGGAGCTGTCCTTTTGCTTCAGGGTACAGATGCCGAAGCCTAGTGGATCTCATCAGGGCCTGGAGCAGTGTCTCTGGCTACATACAGAGCTGATTCCAGTTCCCACAAGGAGAACCGAAGGTTGTAGACTTCCTCATTATGCGAGAAGAAATTCAGCTTCCTCATCTTTGCAGTCCTACAGAACACCTGAAAAGCAGAAGCTTGTCTGGATGACGTAGCGATAGTAAAGAAGTTCCTAAAACTTGATCCGTGTCTTCTGGAGTGTCAACGAAGACCCCATTACTTGACAAGGCCGTAAGGGGACGTGTACTGCCCTTGCGTGAAATCCATCTTATCGAGTCCCAGACTTGTGCAGTGGAAGTGGACCAATTAATGGAAGTTGTGAATTCCCTCCAGAAAGCCCTCTTCCATTCTTTTATCACTCACCTCAAATGTGCTCTCGCAGATCTGAAGGCATGAAGGTTTTCTGTAGTTGGATGGTTTTTGAAGTTCCACACAGCTGTTCGTCTGGCCCTGATTGCTAGTCGACAGTCGTCATTCCACCAAGATACAGGCTGTCATCTGAGGTGGTTACTGGAGCGGGGGATGCACTCTGTGGCAGCCCATTGCGTCTCTCAAGTGATATGGACCACCATCTCCTGTACCCAGTCCTTTTGTTCAAAAGTAGCCTGTCGACTGTACTGCAACCAATTTGCCCTTTGTATCATCCATCTGTGTGGTCTCCTGACAGCCACCGTCCTAGTTGGCAGATGGATCCACACTGGTAAGTGGTCATTAGAATGTAAATCTGTAGCCACTTCCCACTGAACTAAGTCTGCAATAGATGGGGAACACAAAAAAATGGTCAGTCGCTGAAAAAGACCCATTTCCATAAAAGTGTGCCATCTGACCTGTGTTCAGAAGGCAGATATTCTCAGAATGAATGAGTCCCTCTATTGTCTGACCCCTGGGGCAAATGGTAGCTGAGCCCCATAGCACATTGTGTGCACTGAAATCCTCCCCCCAGAGAGAATGAGCGTGGGAGGGCCCAGAAGAGTTCTGTCAGTGTGTCTGCTTTGGCATCATTAGGTGGAAGATACAAAGAACACACTGTGATATTAAAGGGTGCTAGAGCTTTCATGGCAATTGCTTATATGGTCATGGTAAGAGGGACAGGAGAGGAGTGGCATCTGTCACCAATGAAAACAGCTACTCCATCTTTATCCCTGACTCCAGTAATATCCTTTCTGTATGGGTGGTAACCTCGTAATGCAGGTGAGTCGGTGACTTGAAAGATGCGTTTCTTGCAAGCAGATGCAGAATGGTTTCTCCTGGACCAGGAGCTGTAATTTTTCCAAATGTGAACAATATCCATTTAAATTCCACTGCAACACAGAATTCTCTGTGGAAGCCATTGTTTAGCAAAGGTTGTTCGTTCCTTTCTCCCTCAGAGGTGGTGACTTACCAGGGGAGGTCATGGGTAATGTTAGCTGGTTCCTGGCCCTCCAGTTCCTCTGACTCTATGTCCGTATCCTCAAGAGCATAGTCTCCATCAGAGAAGGAAAGAGCTCGTCGATCCGAAGGTTTAATTACTACTTTCTTGGACTTGGAACTACTTTTCGAAGGACGTTTTTCTTTACTTATTGGTGGAAATGGTTGCTTTGCTTGTGGAGTGGTTTAGTTGGCTTCGATGGTGGGCAGTGGTGTGACTTAGGTGGTAAGCCCATTACCAACAGCTTCCGAGTGACTTCTGTTTCATGTGGAGCATTTCCCCCATAGGTACACTAACAAGTACATGTGCTTGTATTTGAATCTGTGGTCCGAGTTTGTGTGGAGGCGTCACACTTGGCGATTGGCACCTTAAGGGTGGATGCAAAAGAAGTAGCAAAAACCAGTGGTTGCATAGTTTTCAAAGCTTTTTTAGCTTCACCAGAGGGTATGCGCCTCTTGACTTTCAACACTTGAATTTTCATTTCCTCGTAGTAAACCTCACACTTTCTGCTCCACACTGGGTGGTCCTTGGAGCAGTTTTCACATTTCAGAGGAAGTGTACAAGAATTGCCTGATTTGTGAGCTGAGCCTCCACAATTACCACATGCAGCCCTCACATTACATCCCATAGTGGTATGGCCATATTTTTGACATCTGAAGCAGTGCACTGGGTTAGGAATAAATGGGCGAACCTTAAGACAGATACAGCCTGCAAGGATATGCTCAGGTAATTCCGGAATACTAAATGTTAGAATAAATGTTCCCGATTTTTCCAATTTGCCACTCTCCCCCCTCAAATATTACACTTCCGTGACACCCATATTTTACCATTCTTCACGTAACTCTGCAGGGTTCACCTCCATTATATTGGAACAGGTAATCACACCCTTACTAAAGTTAAGGGTGTTATGCAACTCATCCTCGACTGGGTAGTCACCTAAGGCCTCACATCCCAAAAGTTTAGATATTTGGTTTGAATTAGCAGTTTCAACTAGAAGTGTTCCCTTACAAAGTCATTTGACACTTTTTAGAGACCCAGCAATACCTTCCAATGCCTTGCGAATATAAAAAGTGGAGACCTTCTCAAAGGTTGCCCCGTTTGCTTGATTAGAATGAAAGTGTTATGGCACACTAATGCCCAGTTACTATGATTCTGAGACTTCTTTTCAGGAGGACTGACCAATTGAGCTTTCTTTGATGAATGGGTGTAGGTACTACCTGATGGTACACCCGTCCTGTCAGGAGCAGTAGTTTGATGAGACCATTCCATAGGGATCCTACAAGACACTAGAGAAACAACCGTTGACCCAGGCGGAGCCCTCCAAGCTTGAGCAATCCTTATAGAAGGGCGGCAGGTGCCCCAGAGGTTTCCAGCTAGAGACTGTTTTACTTCAACAGTCATTCATCTCATCAGCATGTAGAACATCTTGAGGGATAGATTATATAATGCTAAGACAGAGATTTAGGAACCAGGTTTTAAATTGTAAGACATTTCCAGGGGCAGATGTGGACTCTGACCACAATCTATTGGTTACGACCTGTAGATTAAAACTGAAGAAACTGCAAAAAGGTGGGAATTTAAGCAGATGGGACTTGGATAAACTGAAAGAACCAGACATTGTACAGAGTTTCAGGGAGAGCATAAGGGAACAATTGACAGGAATGGGGGAAAGAAATACAGTAGAAGAAGAATGGGTAGCTTTGAGGGATGAAGTAGTGAAGGCAGCAGAGGATCAAGTAGGTAAAAAGACGAGGGCTAGTAGAAATCCTTGGGTAACAGAAGAAATATTGAATTTAATTGATGAAAGGAGAAAATATAAAAATGCAGTAAATGAAGCAGGCAAAAAGGAATACAAACGTCTCAAAAATGAGATCGACAGGAAGTGCAAAATGGCTAAGCAGGTATGGCTAGAGGACAAATGTAAGGATGTAGAGGCTTATCTCACTAGGGGTAAGATAGATACCGCCTACAGGAAAATTAAAGAGACCTTTGGAGATAAGAGAACCACTTGTATGAACATCAAGAGCTCAGATGGAAACCCAGTTCTAAGCAAAGAAGGGAAGGCAGAAAGGTGGAAGGAGTATATAGAGGGTCTATACAAGGGCGATGTACTTGAGGACAATATTATGGAAATGGAAGAGGATGTAGATGAAGATGAAATGGAAGATACGATACTGCGTGAAGAGTTTGACAGAGCACTGAAAGACCTGAGTCACAACAAGGCCCCCGGAGTAGACAACATTCCATTGGAACTACTGATGCCTTGGGAGAGCCAGTCCTGACAAAACTCTACCATCTGGTGAGCAAGATGTATGAGACAGGCGAAATACCCTCAGACTTCAAGAAGAATATAATAATTCCAATCTCAAAGAAAGCAGGTGTTGACAGATGTGAGAATTACCGAACAATCATTTTAATAAGCCACAGCTGCAAAATACTAACACGAATTCTTTACAGACGAATGGAAAAACTAGTAGAAGCCGACCTCGGGGAAGATCAGTTTGGATTCCGTAGAAATACTGGAACACGTGAGGCAATACTGACCTTATGACTTATCTTAGAAGAAAGATTAAGGAAAGGCAAACCTACGTTTCTAGCATTTGTAGACTTAGAGAAAGCTTTTGACAATGTTGACTGGAATACTCTCTTTCAAATTCTAAAGGTGGCAGGGGTAAAATACAGGGAGCGAAAGGCTATTTACAATTTATACAGAAACCAGATGGCAGTTATAAGAGTCGAGGGACATGAAAGGGAAGCAGTGGTTGGGAAGGGAGTAAGACAGGGTTGTAGCCTCTCCCCGATGTTATTCAATCTGTATATTGAGCAAGCAGTGAAGGAAACAAAAGAAAAATTCGGAGTAGGTATTAAAATCCATGGAGAAGAAATAAAAACTTTGAGGTTCGTCGATGACATTGTAATTCTATCAGAGACAGCAAAGGACTTGGAAGAGCAGTTGAACGGAAAGGATGGTGTCTTGAAGGGAGGATATAAGATGAACATCAACAAAAGCAAAACGAGGATAATGGAATGTAGTCGAATTAAGTCGGGTGATGTTGAGGGTATTAGATTAGGAAATGAGACATTTAAAGTAGTAAAAGAGTTTTGCTATTTGGGGAGCAAAATAACTGATGATGGTCGAAGTAGAGAGGATATAAAATGTAGACTGGCAATGGCAAGGAAAGCGTTTCTGAAGAAGAGAAATTTGTTAACATCGAGTATAGATTTAAGTGTCAGGAAGTCATTTCTGAAAGTATTTGTATGGAGTGTAGCCATGTATGGAAGTGAAACATGGACGGTAAATAGTTTGGACAAGAAGAGAATAGAAGCTTTTGAAATGTAGTGCTACAGAAGAATGCTGAAGATTAGATGGGTATATCACATAACTAATGAGGAGGTACCGAATAGGATTGGGGAGAAGAGGAGTTTGTGGCACAACTTGACTAGAAGAAGGGATCGGTTGGTAGGACATGTTCTGAGGCATCAAGGGATCACCAATTTAGTATTGGAGGGCAGCGTGGAGGGTAAAAATCGTAGAGGGAGACCAAGAGATGAATACACTAAGCAGATTCAGAAGGATGTAGGTTGCAGTAGGTACTGGGAGATGAAGAAGCTTACACAGGATAGAGTAGCATGGAGAGCTGCATCAAACCAGTCTGAGGACTGAAGACCACAACAACAACAACAACAGAGGTGTATACCTTCCTTGTGGTCCAGGTGGTGAATCCAATCCCCCCCCGATTCTCCGAAACACACAACATTCCACCGCTTCACTGCACAGCGATCACTGAAGCATGCCCAGAGCATGCTTACGAGCCCCTAGCTCAGGAACCCCAGGGTTACAAAGCCTGTACTCAGCAAACAAATGCTGAGCCCCTGAGGGGACAGGCACGAAGTGTGCTATGAGGGAGTTTATGTAAATATTAGCAAATGACCGTTCTTTTCTATGGTAAATGATCTCTTTGCATTTGATGAGTAGTAAGTGATGGGGCCTGACAAAGAATATACATTGTTATCATTAGTTAGGAACTTTTTGCCATCGTGTTTTAAGTACGGGTCTGTTTTTCAACCTTGAACTGAGTTCTTATAATGAGAGAAGTTTCATAAAAAGGAGATCAATTTATTGACAATGAGAAAGCAGGTTACAACAAGTGCGTAAATACGTTGTACTGGAAAAACAGTTTGAGCAAAGTCCTCCACAAAAGAAACTGAATAGATGATGCAAATTTGCTTACCAAATCTTTTTCATTAGTTATTGCCACCTGGGGGTAGGACTCAAGTGAGTCCACACATCTGAATTGGTTCTTCTGTTGCTAATATTTTTTATGCCTGTAATGTTTAGAGAGATTATAGTCAGTAGTTGTGTGAGCATGACCACCTATACTTGGCACTCTGTCCTTATGATTGTACATACTGTTTATTTTAAATTACACATGCCAATATCAAGTGATTTTCATACTCTTCAAATGCATATTGTTGATTTGACACAATACATAGCACAGATGGAGGAGATTATATTAATTTATAAAGCATACAATCCAGAGAAGGTAATGCAGTCTTACTGAAAATTGTTACTAAAATACATGCTTTGCCAGCAATCTTCGTTTTTTAAAGTTTTTCTTCTGCTATTATTACACTGCAGATTGCCCCCATTCTGGCACATTGTCAGGACTGTATAACTGATTAGTGTTTGTCAGGATTTGCATGCTTTGAGAAACTAGTATTCTTCCAAATAAACATTATTTGAATGACAATATGCCAGTAGAGAAATTATTAATGATACCACATTTCGCTCATGCCATAGCTACATCCTTGTTTTTACAAAGAGTACTCCGTGGCAATGGCCCATTACATAGCTTGCATTTATCCCAAATCTCTTGCCCAGCACAAAGTCACACACAACTGGAAAAAATTGCATGCGACTCCAGTCTATAAGAAGGGTAAAAGAATGGATCCTCAAAATTACAGACCAATATCCCTAACATCTGTTTGCTGAAGAATCCTTGAACATACTCTCAGTTCGAATATAATTAACTTTCTGGTGACAGAGAAGCTTCTGTCCATGAATCAGCATGGTTTTACAAAGCACCAATCCTGTGTAACTCAGCTTGCCCTTTCCTTGCACAATATACTGCAAACCATGGATGAAGGGCAACAAACAGATGACATTTCTAGATTTCCAGGTGTTTGACACTGTGCTCCATTGCACGCTGTTCTACATCTACATCTACATGATTACTCTGCAATTCACATTTAAGTGCTTGGCAGAGGGTTCATCGAACCACAATCATACTATCTCCCTACCATTCCACTCCCGAACAGCGCACGGGAAAAACGAACACCTAAACCTTTCTGTTCGAGCTCTGATTTCTCTTATTTTATTTTGATGATCATTCCTACCTATGTAGGATGGGCTCAACAAAATATTTTCGCATTTGGAAGAGAAAGTTGGTGACTGAAATTTCTTAAATAAATCTCGCCACGACGAAAAACGTTATTGACTTTTATTTTAAAATAACACCTGCCACTTTAATGTGAACACAAGAAACAAACAATAGATCAAGACAGTACTGAAAGTATTGCAAACATTACACTACAGGATGAAAATATATTTTAGTCACCCTATGTCACACCCAAATCTTGATCTGAGCAAAGTCACAGTTATGTGATATAAAACAACAATTACTTTAAACCTGCAAACTAAACCTCAGATTATGTCTCTCAAAAACTCAATCAGTACGTTCAAAAAATTATTCAAACATATTAAATTTTTTCCATCCATTTAATTCCTCATTATTTTACTCTTACCTCCATAACTTATTCTTGTTCACCATCACTATTGTTGGTGACACTTATTTGCCCTTCTCTGTATTAATGAATTATCTTCCCATTCTTATCTCCATCTTATGAACTACACTGAAATTCTTTCCTTCATTTACTGAGCAACAATGTTTTTTTATTATTATTACATCTACAATCAAATTCTGATTTACTCACTTCCTTTCTCTGTAAGGAAAGCCAATGTGCAGTTTGGGTGATATGCCTAGCTGCTTCACAATGACACTAAAGCCAAAACTTTTAATTTGAGTCCACAAATAACAAGTTAAGAGTGGTAGCAACAGTTTTTACAGAGCACATATTCAGTATCACACTAGAAATGAGGGATGGAAATTTATCTTAATCTAGAATCTTGAGAAAAATAGCCACATTCTCAAAAGTGGTGACAAGCGCTGCCTTTTTTTTTATTAAAAAAAAAGCCACATAGGCAAATCAACATGCTGTTAGTGAGATGACCACTACCTATGTTTGCAGCTCTGGTTTAGACTGTCTACGAATTATCACAGTCCCAAGAATGGTTATTACATTGCAAAATAACAGCTTCAGCTACTTTTGTCAGAAAGACCAAGTAAAAAGGAATACTGTAAAAATAGTTTATTTTGCTTGCAATGAGAGGAAGACTTTTTTCTGCATGAAAGTTATTTAGTTCACCTATTTCCCTTCAACTTTACATCTAGGGCACAGATGCACTCACAGACCCAACACCTACAGTAATTTCAACGACGACACGCAGAGGAGTCAAAGTTTGCTTGGAAGTGCGAAAGTTCGGTCAGCATGAAAGATCTGCATTTCAGTTAAGCAATAATGGTAAACATGATGTATTTGATATATTGATGTCAATGTGGAAAAAAAAATCTGATAGAAATAGTGTGCATGTAGTACCCTCCACAAAACACTACAATGGATAAAAAAATTTCACAATCCAACACCACAATGGTACTGACTGTACCATCACACACAAATACTATTTCTCTACAATAATAAAAAATAGCTGAAGAGACACTGCTGATTTAACTACATCAAAAATTTGTGGAAGCCATCTGATGAAGCCACTAACAAAAACCTGGGGGCATGCATAAAATTGCCAGTGGAGGCATCAAGACTGCTAGAATCAGTTACTAAATGCTCCCAACGAGTGCTTATGCAGAAGAAATGAGACCTCTGTTTACTGTGACAATTAGTCTGACACTCTTAAGATCTATGTTTTCTTTGTGTATTTTTGTGAGTAAAAGTGTCTCTGTGACTTATTTTGATACTGTCACTAAAATCCCTATGCAACTTTCAACATCAAATTCCCTTTGTTACAGAACATTTTTTTCAAAATTTCCATGTCAGCTTGAGAATGCGACCACAGGAACTGCTAAAAAGAAAGAAAATGGAAACCTGAATCATTTCAATGCTCGTTGAGCAACGGAAAATCCAGGATGGAATGTAACAATATTATGGAAAGGATAGTTGGTTCTCACCATATAGTGGAGATACTGAGTCGCAAATAGGCACAACAAAAAGACTGACGGAAAGTGAGCTTTCGGCTAGCATGGCAGAAATAGACAGTGTAAGTACACACACTCACGCAAAATGCATCTCTCTCTCTCTCTCTCTCTCTCTCTCTCTCTCTCTCTCTCTCTCACACACACACACACACACACACACACACACACACACACACACACACACACACACACACACACACACACGAGACCACAGTCTCTGGGTGCTGAGGCCAGACTGCAAACAGAAGTACATGGTGAGAGAGGCAACTGGGTGATGGGGGTAAGGAGGAGGCTGGGGCAGGGAATGGGAGGGATAGCATGGTAGGGATGGGGACAAGGTGGTGCTTGTAGCAGTGTACAGAGATAAGGTGGAGAGATCCCATCAAAGGCACGGCCCCCTGCAAAACGAGTCATGTGATCTGCTAGCAAAGCTGCAACCACTGTGCTGCATGCTACATGGGCATGAGAACCAGCAATCTGTCTGTCCACATGAATGACCACCAACAAACTGTGGCCAAGAAACAGCCGAACCACCCTTTTGCTGAGCACGTCATCCAACGCAACGTTCTTCATTCCAATGACTGCTTCACAGCCTGTTCCATCTGGACTGTTCTCGCCAACACCAGCTTTTCTGAATTGCACAGGTGAGAATGCTCCTTGCAATATATCCCATATTCCTGTAATTGTCCTGGACTCAACCTTAGTTAGTCATTGTTGTTACCCATCTAGCCCCTCCCCTGTTCCCATTCCAGCACTACACAGCCCTCTATTCCACAAACGTACCTCCTGATTGCACCTCGCTGCCCCCCCCCCCCCCCCCCCCCCCCCCCCTCTCTCTCTCTCTCTCTCTCTCTCTCTCTCTCTCTCTCTCTGTGTGTGTGTGTGTGTGTGTGTGTGTGTGTGTGTGTGTGTGTGTGTGTGTGTGTGTGTGAGAGAGAGAGAGAGAGAGAGAGAGAGAGAGAGAGAGAGAGAGAGAGAGAGAGAGAGAGAGAGAGAGAGAGAGACTGATGAAAGCCTTGTTAAAGCTCACTTCCTTACAGTCTTTTTGTTGTGCCTATCTGCAACTCAGCATCTCCGCTATTTGGTGAGTAGCAACTATCCTTTACATAATATAGTAACATATCACCCTCGATTTTCCATTACTTGATACAATACTTAAGACAACACTGGTGGTTTAGCACTAACGTACATCTAAACAGATCTTTCATCATCAGAAAATAAGTAACATACTGCCATCATCATACCTGCATTGACAATCTGCAAGGAAGAGCTACTGGTTTATGCAGGATAGCCTAGAAATATTTTATGGTTCTTCAAATAGGTGAATCATGCCTATTGTATTCCACTGATACTGCATTTCATTTTTTGTGATATTTATGAAATATCAACAGACCCATTACTTTCTCTTCACAGCTGTCACTATGTACTACAAATATCTTGTGTTGTACTGCTCTTGCCTACTCAGTGATCGAAATGACTGAATTTTCCTCATTTGTCGTTTTGGTTTTCAGTCCTACACAACAACAAGTCTCCAATTCACTGTGGATAAGCCACATCCATGTTTATGACTCAGCCAATTGCCCATTTCACAAAACTCCGAGCCAACTGTTACCCTCCGACTCTCCAAGTGTTGCAGAACTGTGACATAAAAAGATGCTTACAGTACAAGGCACACTTTATAAGAAATTCATCAAAAGGTTCAATGTAACTGCTCTCATTTCCCATTCCTAATAGAAGATCAAACCGGTTTCAGCAACAGTACAAATGCTACACCCAGAAGAGGTATCAGCAATCTGAGACTACTTAAATTTTAGTTATCACATATCTACTGCAATTCTATTCAAGAGCAGATCTTATTCTGCATTAATATGCAGAATTCTAACCGTGTTTGCTTTCATTGTCATGTTTTTTTTCTATACTTGTGAGACCTTGCCTAATCATTTGCATTATAATTCAAGACACTGTGTTTGCATCAGTGTGCCAGAGGAAACTCATAAATTAAATAAGCCATCAACAAATATTGAGTATGTTTCAAGACTTTCTTATTAAGTACGGGAGCCTTCATCAAGTGCTAAACAACAGCTTATTGCATTTCTTAGATAAATGACGCAAAATTAAATCTGAAGCACTACCAATAAAAATTTAATATAAGGAAAAGAATTAACCAAAGACAAAGCATGTGTTTTATTGTTCTCTCTTTAAATAAAAATTTTATAGTGTTGACAAAACAGAGTCCCGTATTGCCAAGTTAATGTTCATTAATATACAACTTATAACATTCAATTACTCTTAACAAATATTAAGACTGTATATGTACAGCAATGGATCACTTGATTTAATATGTTACAATTAACAATAACTGGAAAAAATACTGGATATCATTTCAGGCCACATAATAATTTTGTATTTATTTCCGTCCTCATAAGAAAGACTTGTTAAGAAAATTCAAATTCACTTAGATTTTTGTTAAGTTACACAAAACTACTCAGAAATCATCACAAAGTTAAACAAAATGGTCTTCTGAGGACTTCAGAAAGTGGCAATGAGTCATAAAGCTAGTTCATTATCTCCAACCAACAAAACCCTACAATTTAGTTAAATGAAGTGGAATTACATTCAGGCAGTCAGTACCACTCAAATGCATAGTTACAAATTTTAGCAATTGACAATCACTAAAGCTTATAAGCTTAAACATGGAAGGTCATAAATTATAGAATCAAGACATTTCTCTTATATGATTCAGGATGTGTGTGAAAATTTCATATGTTATTTATCAGGAAAGTAATTTTTCATACTGACAGGTAACTTATGAGTACCACAACATACTTTACTGTGGATCAAAGCATTTTGCAAAATACAGTCTTCTTTCTGGGTAAACTATCAACTGACACAGCCAAATATTCTGTTTATTTTATACATATATAATATATCAATTTAAGCTGTAAAGACCCAGATGCAGAGACTTTTGCAGGGGTGTTAAACAACCAAGTGAAATCATCTGACACATCCTATGAAACACGTCAGTCACAAGAATTTACAAGGAAAATGCTGATAATTCCATCCACATTTCATTCTATCTTGAAAATAACAATTCAACAATCATCTTAGAATCAAACAAATATATTTCAATGAAGCAGTACTGCTATACTTTAATTAGTAAAAATTATGTACAATACTTATAGAAGAACAGAAACAATATGTAACAACTTTTACCAAAATATTTTTTTTTCTACAGTCTTACTCCACCTACGGTGCATTTCAAAATAATACAAATATTATAAAAAAGGGAATATATTTTCAGTAGAGAGATTTTGTGCAATAATGTTTGTTTATGGGCAAGAATGGCTTGCGTTTTCGTTTTTGAGGCTGCATGCCACAGCTGTACTACGATATGGCTTATTTCCAAATAATAGTTTTCTTACCATTTACCAACTTTCCCAGAAATAAATGATACATTCTTCAAAACATGGGTTGTGCATAATGACTTTCTGATAATGAAAAGGTTTATTTTTGTCCCCAAAAATAAATTTTTAGAAAATTATGAATTTAATCATCATTTAATTTTGCTCTATTATCAACAAATGCTGACAACACGAATCATGGGTCAGAAAATTTTCTAAAACAGATTTGACGATGTAACTCTGGTGTCTGTTTATTCACATACGTGGGTATTTGTTTCCCACAAAAAACATATGCTACCAGCAAAGTATTAAAAAGTATCTCTCAATTTTTCAGGTGTCAAATCTAATTTTCAGCTCTCAACATTTCTTGCTATTATCAATCACTAGTAAAAATCTCAATTTGTGGTCAAGTGTTGAACTTCTGTGCATAGATGTTAACTGTGTATTTTTGTTATAGTATGGCTTTCTTGAAAGAATGTTGATGGCATGATGAGAATATCATGGGTTCCCATAACAAAGAATTTAAGTCTGGATGCATTGAAAGAAAGTTAATTAAAAAGATATTCTTATCAACAATAAACAGACACATAATATGGAGCAGTTCTGTTAATTTATCTGTCCAAATTCCACAGTATTAGTTATTAAAACACAGAAGGTGGTATAATTATGTGTCAGCATCTTACAGGGTTAACCATACTCTTACATGCTTTATAGTATTAAAATGTGTGGGAGGCAAAGCAGCAAGGGAGACACAGGGAAACAAAAAAATTAAAGATCTTGTACGAGTCACAAAATGAGAAATAAGAATGATATTATAATCAGTTATTTGTGACACTGTTGTCAATATATTTGTCAGAGTGTTTAAAAATATAATTTTCTTACTCTTGCTAACAAGAACACAGCTTCACATATAAAAGACATGAGAAAGACTTCTCATTCTGAACTGCCAAACCACATAACATCTCACCACCAGCCATCAGGGAGGCATCAAAGTTGTTCGCATCACACTGTTAAAATGCATCACTTCACAAATTCAGCATTGAGCTGACAAATCTACACATTTCCAGCAACTGTTAGTTGCTTATATCTACCCCTTCACATTCTTTTCATCCAAGAGTTAAGAATAGTAACATTTACAGTTTCTACAGCTGATCATCCTCTTTATATAAGCACACACTTCCTTTTCGGTTTAACTTGCAGCACTGGGCATAATACGGCTCGGATTGCCTCATCAAAAACTGTTTTGAGTCCCTTCTGAGTGAGAGCACTGCACTCAAGGTACTTCACTGCACCAATCTCCTTTGCCATAGCCAGTCCCTTTTAAGAAGAGCAGAAAATGTTATGTTAAGATTAAGTAGTGAAGATACTTTAGATGCAGTAATATCAACATTGAATTCATTTCTTCAAGTTTTTGATAAATAATATTTTAACTCTTTTGTCAAATAAAATGACCAATGACACACAAGTTCATTTATTACACATCAATAATAAATAAAATTATAAATTAATAATAAATAAGTTCAGTCACCAGACTGTTAACTCAAGATATATGAAAAGTATCATCATCGTGGAATGGTGGTGATCTGTTTGTTTATGTTCAATCTTCAGAAAACCAGTTAATATCAGAAAGTGCAATGTGAGAGAATGCAATTACAAAATTTAAAAAAAATGTTAAAATAATCTTACGTTCTAATAATCCTGCAAAGCAATTATTTCCAAGATTACCAATGCCAGCTGACGTTTTTCTTTTATGGGCATTAAGCTCTTGTCCAAGGCATATTTCTCTGCCTCACATTTTGTCTTCCAACAAGCGAAGTGCCATCAAAGGCTATAAAGACTCAGACTCATATCAGTTTTGAAGTTAGACAAGATCAGCAAGCCAAACTGCTTACAGATGTCCATAAAAAAGTCTGTTCCAAGACATATTATGGTCAGTTTTGGTGTTTTATCACTCTTTATTATGATTTCTGTTACTAAGCTAATGTCACAGTTGGAAAGTGTTTTCATAAGGCATATGGCATATCTCGAACACTGTCTCGCATCAACTTACTTTCAGAAGGACAACAGATTTTTTGAACAAACTGGAGAAGCTATTCATAACAACTGTAGTGAATTTTTATAGGGAAAAATCTCTCAAAATTTCTCAATTTTCTTAATGATAAGAGTGCTAAGATGAAGTTCACTATCACAAAGGAGAAAGGAGATCAACTTTCTCTTTTGCATATTAAGGTACATAGAAAACCTAAAAGACCTTCAGGGCATGAAGTCTATAAAAATCCACTCATGTGGAAAGATACCTTCACAGAAATTCCAATCACCATCCCAAGCAGAAAAGAGGGAAGAGTGATCAATATATTTATGTACCATGCTACAAGAATCTGGGAACCACAGAACTTGGACAATGAGCTCCATCATTTGAGAAATACTGTCAAGAAACAGTTACTCTGACGAAGTGAAATAAGGCATTACACCCTGAAAGATCTGAAGCTTCTAGTGAGAAAGAACCAGCCTAAGGTAAAGTTTCCTCCCATTCATAAAAACAGCCAGAGACAGCATCACCAGAGTACTAAGATGCGACTGACACAGTGTTTAAATTAAAAGAAAGTTGTGTGAATATCTGAACACTTAAGGACATTTGCCCGCAACTTGTCACAGCAGGAGTACATGAAATCCCTTGCATATACTATCAAATGTTCACAAGAATGACAAAAAGGCCCATTAACATCCAATTTAAGGAACACAAGAGCAATTGTCATCTGAGAAACGTGGATAAATTAGTGATAGCAGATCATGAATTGGGACCCGGGAACTGCCAAATTAGTTTCTCTGATACAAAGTTTTTATCAAGACTGAGTCACTATTATGTTAGGAGGTACAGACAGACCATAGAAACTCAAAAGCTCAGCAACAATTTCAATAGAAGAGGAGGAGGAGGAGGAGGAGGAGGAGGAGTGAAATTACCCAAGTTGTGAGCATTAGTTCTAAACAAAGCGAACCGCACCAACTCTTCCCCAGCTTAATAACAAGCGCAACTACATGATCTTAAGTAGCAGTCTGAGGATATAGCGAACCAACTGTTGCAGGCGAACCAAATGTTGCATGGATATGTATAGGCAGTTCAGCTTGCTGAGCTTGTTAAAGTTTGAAACTGCTCTCCGAGTCTTTATAGCCTCCGATTAAGCCTGCAGCACTGAAATACAAAATGTTAGGGACAGAAACATGCCTTGGACCAAAGCCAAATGAGTACAAGACAAAGGTCACCAGGTATGCAAAACACAGCTTTGATCATAAATGATCCCTATAATTTTTAGGTGGCTGGTACTTCCAGCCACCACAACAGTCACATTAATTCAATGAACAGTTCTCACCTGTGGGTATGTAATTGGTGCTAACTTCTTGTCTTTTAGTTTTTCAATTGTGTCTTTGTCTTCCCTAAGATCCAGTTTTGTTCCCACAAGAATAATGGGGGTGGTTGGACAGTGATGTCTTACTTCTGGATACCACTGCAAAGAGATGTTCCTGTGGTTAGTAAGCTCAAAATAAATGAAAATAATTTATCAATCAATCTACTCTTTAGATAAATGTAATACTGGTGTTGTATATATTTGAATACCAGAGTTTGAACCATATGAAATAAAAAGGAAACATTTGTTGGCAAAACCTATTACTATTTACACCTTTGTTTGCTTTTTTGACTTTGTTAGATTCAAAAATCCTAATTCCTGCTGGACTGAAGAAAAGTGTTATTATCAAACATATCCCATTACTAGCCTCTAAAACTTCAGTGAAGTCTTGTGGAGCTTATAAAGCAAGTGACAGAATTATCTGCACATGTAAGCCAATTTTCGTAGCAACATGTTCATATTATAAATAAAGGATGCCGAATAAAAATTCATTTAACCTTCACTAAAATTCAGCAGATGGAAATGTTATTCTGTAGATATTATGTTTCCAATCACCACCACCAAACTGAATCCAACCTGTGCTCATAGTTTAAGTGTTTAATCAACCATCTAATGTGTACTGTCTTTCAAACTACAACAATCAAATGACAGAATTTTAATAAGACTGTGGATGAATCTGTATCATTTTATTTAAAATTCACACTGTATCACAAGTTTGCACGCAAGTGAACATTTTACCCATAGCATGCATTTATAAAATCCTGTGAAAAAAGCCCCAAAAATACTGGATTACTACAAGAATGGTGCTACTGTCTTTATGTGGAGCATTTTTCTCAATGTTAACAATGGGTGTATTTCAACAACTGCAGAAGGTACTTGCAGCATCAACAGCTGTTAATGTGGAAACAAGTTTAATAATCCTCATTAAATGGGATACTTTACCTTCGCTCTAACGTTCTCGAAAGATGCTGGATTGACTAGTGAAAAGCAGATTAGGAAGACATCCTGAAAAAATTGAAATTATGAATCAGTACATGATAAATAACTAAGAGTATAAAAAATACTAAACTTTTAATTCATCTAGTCTCTGGCCCTAATCTGTAACACATTTGTAATTGTTTTAAATACAGTCTCATCTCATGTGATTACTGCTTACTCTCCAGTTACATTTTCGTGAGCAGCAATTTTCCTTTGTGAGAGACCACTTGTACAAGATCACGTCCCAATTTAAAGTTCTAGATTCACGTATTTTACTATTAGTGTCATTTTAGCATAATCTCTCATTGATTGTATCAATATCAATTTGTGTTGGGATATTGTGAATTTTCGAACATTCGTGAGTATTGAAATAAGGACTAACTGTTATCGTCAATAACAGGTTTAAACTTAAGTGTGCTTTTTTAAGATATCTGAGAACAGTGGGCCTATCCACATTCAAAACAATCATTCTCTAATTTCATTGTACAAAGACATAAGAAATAGGTTTTTTTTGTGAGAATTTTCGGACACTTACAAAACTGTATTTTTGTAAGTTATCAGTACAAATGTTTTGGGTACTTCGTTTATTTCATAGCAAATCAGCATTAGTGATTAGTTCTGCCAAAGAATATATCACCCTTGAACTTCATTGTATATGAACACAAATAAATGTGTGTTTTGCAAATTTTTGAAAGCTACCATTGCCCTTTGCATAATCTATGAGCAATCTGTAGCAAATCAGCATTTGTGATTTAGTTACTATAGCTGATTTTCACTAACATATTGTGCTACATCTAGTTTTGCCTTTAAGAAAAGTAGCCCAATATATTATCTGCATTTATCACAAATTAAATCTGTTTTTGAGTTCGCTAACAACTATAATTAACCTCAAAACTTTTTAGAACACTAGTAGTTATTGCCAAAGGTTTGTGTGTTGCTTTAATAGAAATCTCACTTTGTGTTTGTGTCACTTCTTATAGGGAATATTAATTGTCAGCAGTTCAAACATATGCCTGGGGGCCTCACTCAACTTGCGGATGAGGCTATTCCAGTAGCCATTGAAGGAACACGGTGCAACCAACTGCAGATTGTGGCACACGTTGGAACAAATAATGCCTGTCGTCTGAGTTCCAAGGTCATTCTTCAGTCATTCCAGTGACTAGCAAACAAGATTTAGAGGACCAGCCTTGCCCATGGAGTTTCAACGAAGCTCACAATTTGCAGCATTGTCCCCAGAACTGATCGTAGCCCTTCTGAGTCGAATGGACAGACAGAACCAGAGCCTTCAAGGTTCTGTGACAAGGAAGGCTGTAACTCCCAGGACTTTTGCCATAGGGTTGAGAAATTAGTGTCACCCTAAATGGGTCTGGTTGTGACTACGCTCAACTGCTTTGTTTCTTCATTTGTTGCCTCGGTGTCAACATACTGCATTGTGATACTGGATAAAAACTGGAGTGTGGAAGAACAACAACGGACTACTTTAAATAACGTAGCCAATAGGTGCACAATTGCATTTCACAGTAGTTTATGTTCACTGTTTACAACCCCCCGATAATACACAATTATATATGCCCAGTGAACTATTGTTTAACTTTCGATAAGCCTCATTAATAAGTTGCAGGCGAACATCCACATACAGCTACAATAGTTTACTGATGAACATATAAAAGCAGTAAAAAACATTATCACATAGTCCACAGTTCTTTCAGAATAATCAGGTACATATGGAGCAGACACTGTCATTGGTTTAACATATGTCCTATTGGTGTAATATTTATTTCACTATTAAGTTGATGCATTGTTGTCATTCTAACCAACACAGGTTCCTCGTCTGAAACTCAGCCGTGGACTGACTGCCTCGGGACCAAAAATTGGGCCCTTATATATCCTCACAATGGTAGGTACTGAAACTACACTACACATTGTTTGAAGTTAAACTTACAGATATTATAATTAAAACTTAAATAATTAAATTAACTGCATACATAAAAAACATCTTTCCTTTCAACAGTTTCTTCTACCACAAGGTTTAGGCCGAATTATTTGTTTAAATGATTAAATTAACATATATAGATATGTAAACAATACTTTTGACAAAACTGTTAATTACTTTGTAATTAATGAAGGGCTGGTTTCTAACATGTTTTCGAATAGAGCCAAATATATTCTTTAAGAATGCTATTGTTTTGTCTCCCAAATGTTTATAATTAGTACAGAATTTACATTTGTTTATACAACAACAACAGAATTTAAGTTACGAAACAATTACCGATTTCACCCTATAACATACGGTGCTAACTAGGAATAGTCTAAATAAATTAGAAAATCAATTACTTGCATAAAACTAAGCACAAAATTAGATCTGGTGTCACATTCTTTAAGACTCAGAGCCAACCTTTTTTTTTTTATGAAAATGCAGATTATACTCACATATGTTAATGGTAATTAGTTAAAACTGAAAAAACGGATTTAAGGAGGCAGATGGCAAAACAAGAGGGGGGAAGTAAAAATATCCCAGCTTGCTTCATCACAAGGTGTGCGCTACACATCAAAGGCTGCTACTCAGGTAGCTGATTCTGTGTGGGGTGCACACAAGATTTTTTTTATATTAAGCAACTCTACATCCAATCCAGATAATGGCAGCTGTAGGAAACCCAGAAGTGTCAGTGTAAGACCGAAACAAATGTATCCCGCAGTTGAGGATATTAAAGTTCTCATGGTAAACAGCCGAAGCAGTTGCAACAAAATGCCACAGTTTGAAGCTCTCATCAAAAGCAGTGAAGCTCACATAATACTAGTTACAGAAAGCCATTTGAAACCTAAAACTGATAGCACTGAGATTTTTGGGGAAAATTTAAGAGTATATAAAAAGGATAGGTAAATGGAGGTGGTGTATTTGTCGCAGCAGACAAGAAACTCAAATCGCATGAGGTAGAAACTGAAGCTATACGTGAGAATGTCTGGGTGGGTAGGCATAAATTGATAATGGATCCTTCTTGCGTCCATCAGATTCATCTCCTGATGCAACCAAAAGCTTCAGAGAAAACTTCAGTTCACCTGTATCCAACTTCCCCACTCATTTTGTAAACCCTTTGGCAACTTTAATCACCCAAAAATTAATTGGGAAAATTACAGTTTTGTTTATGTCGGGTGTGACAAGACATCCTGTGAAACTTTACTAAATGCCTTCTCTGAAATCTACCTAGAACAGATAGTTAGGAACCCCTCATGATGGAAATATATTAGATCTAATGGAAACAAATAAATCTGACCTCTTTGAGGATGTCCTCACAAACTGGTACCAGTGACCATGATGTCACTATGGCAACAATGATTACCCAAGTACAAAGGACAACTAAAACAAAGATATTATGTACAGTAAACTAGATTAAAAAACTAGTAGTGTCATATCTCAATGAGGAACTGAAACTTTCAGCACAAGTCAGGAGCATGTAGAGTAAATCTGGCTCAAAGTTTAAAGAATAATCAACCATGGATTGGATAGGTATGTACCCAGTACAACAGTTCATAATGGGAGGAAACTTCCGTGGTATATAGTCACTGTAAAGAAACTTCTAAAGAAAGACAGGTTACTGCATAATAGGTGTAAAACAAAGTTTAGGACTATAGACAGATACTGAAGGAAATGCTTTTGACTGTCATGAGAGACATGCTTGATGCCATCAATGGCTGCCACAGCAGAATATTGTTAAATGATGTTTCACAAAATTCAAAGAAATTCTGGTTGTATGTAATGTTGTTAATAGCACCAAAGTTAGTGTCCAGTCCCTAGCGAATGAGACAGGAACTGAAATTGAGATTAGCAAAACAAAAGCTGAAATGCTGAACTCCATTTTCAAACATTCCTTTATAAAGAAAAACCCAGAAGAATTGCCCTAATTTAATCCTCAACCAACAGAAAAATGAATGAAATAAGTATTAGTGTCAGTGGTGTTGACAAACAGCTGAAATCATTAAAACTGAACACAGCTCCAGGGCCCAATGGAATCCCTGTCAGATTCTATACTGAATTTGCAACTGTGTTAGCCCCTCCTCTAACTATTATCTACTGTAGATCCCTCTAACAAAAAAATCATGTCGAGTTCTCAGAAAGAGGTGGAGGTGACACCTGTCCACAAGAAGGGTAGTAGAAGTGATTCACAAAACTACCATCCAATATCCTCGACACTGATTTGTTGCTGAACCTTATAACATATTCTGAGCTCAAACATAATGAGATATCTTGAACAGAATGACCACTTCAAAGCCAAGCAGCGTGGATTTTGAAAACATCACTAATGTGAAACCCAATTCACACTTCTCACACATGGCATACTGAGCACTTTGGGTCTAGGCAATCAGGTAGAAGATGTATTTTTTGATTTCCAAAAAGCATTTGGCTCAGTACTGCATCTATGCTTATTGTCAAAATATCATATTGGATATCAATGAAATTTGTGATTGGAATTGAGGACTTTCTGGTAGGGAAGGCACATCATCATATCCTGGATGGAGACTCGTCGTCAGATCAAGAAGTAACTTCTAGTGTGCCCCAGGGAAGTGTGTTGGGACCATTTGCTGTTCATGTTGTATATTAATGACCTTGCAGACAATATTAATAGTAAAATCAGGCTTTTGCAGATGATGCAGTTATCTTTCATGAAGTACTATCTGAAAGGAGCTGCACAAATATTCAATCAGATCCTTTAAAGTGGTGAAGAGATTGGCAACTTGCTTTAAATGTTTGCACTTCACAAAAAAGCCATGACTGTAATATCAATCCTGTTGAAATCGGTCAACTCATACAAAATCCTGGATGTAACACTTTGTAGGGATATGAAACGGAATGATCACATAGGTTCAGTAATGGGTAAAGCAGGTGGTAGACTTAGGTTTATTGGTAGAATACTGGGAAAGTGTAATCAATCTACAAAGGAGACTGCTTACAAATCGCTTGTGCAGCTGGATCTAGAATATTGCTCCAGTGTATGGGACCTGTACAAGATAGGACTAACAGGGGATATTGAACATACACAGAGAAAAGTAGTATGAAAGTTCACAAGTTTGTTTCATCTGTGGGAGTCACAGAGATACTGAAGGAACTGAACTGGAAGACTAAGATAAACATAAATATTTCCAAGCAAGTCTATTAACAAAGTTTCGAGAAACAACTATAAATGATTACTGTAGGAATATGCTACAACCCCCTATGTATCACTCACATAGGGATCATGGAGATAGGATTAGAATAATTACTGTACATACAGAGGCATTCAAACAATAATTCTTCCCACACTCCATAAGTGAATGGAACAGGAAGAAAACTCTAATAACAGGTACAATGTTATGTACCCACTGCCATGCACCTCACGGTGGTTTACGGAGTGTTTTTGTAAATGCAGGTTGTGCAGCTGTTACTACAGAGAACGGCAGAAGGAGTAATATGGTTAGGGGAGGCTACTGCACCTGTAACACACTAAATCTCTGTAGCAACAGCCTTGTTGCTTTCTAATACTACTTCACTAAATATCCTGCTGACTCAAAACTCATAATCTCCTCTTCTGCTAACCAGTCGAATGAAATCCTACCATAGCAACTACTGTATATGTGATACGGTTATGTAGTATTATGAGAAGCTACATAAAATTGCTTTTATTAAACATACCACTCTAATTACTATTTCACCAGCACTGTAATCCATATAAAAATCATCTGACAATCTTCTGCAGGTTAATAAGCTATTGAAACTTCCTGGCAGATTAGAACTGTGCGCTGGACCGAGACTCGAACTCGGGACCTAGCCTTTTGCAGGCAAGCGCTCTCCTACCAAGGAAGGAGACGAGATACTGGTGGAATTAGAGCTGTGAGGAAGGGTCATGAGTCGTGCTTGGGTAGCTCAGTTGGTAGAGCACTTGCCTGCAAAACACAAAGGTCCCGAGTTTGAGTCTCGGTCCGGAACACAGTTTTAATCTGACAGAAAGTTTCGTATCAGCACATACTCTGCTGCAGAGTGAAAATTTCATTCTGTAATATGCTATAGTTTATATGTAGCTGAGTACTATAGATTAGTTACTAATTTGCAGTTCTAACGTAACAGTATATCTTCATGGACAGTTTTCCGTAAGGAAAAATTAGCCAACTCCTTTAGTGCTGCCCCTAATTACTTTCTGACTTGAGCTAATATTTTCATCTTTACTCAATTATGGTAATCAACATTACACTGTTTTCCCTTACTGTAGCCTGTATGTTCCTACAATTTATCCCCTTCGCTTTTCCTTTCAGCGCCAAATTAAGAATTTCTGAACTCGCTGCAAATATCCCAGTAACCCTTTCCCTTTCCTAGTGATTACAAGAGACTTCTCCACATATATATTTTTAATCTATCTTCATTATGTGCCTCATCCAGTCATGTAGCTTTAAATGATTTTCAATAACACGATCTTTCAAATACTTCCACATTCTCCTCTTGAGCATTTCCTGTGTTCTATTTCTCACTTACGCACTCCAGATGAACACTTTCAAGAACTAATACTTCAATTCCACACCCATATTTGACAGCAGTAGAGCTCTATCTTAAAGGCTTTTTTCATCTGTACCAATGTTCGCCCTATTCTGGAGTACTGCTGTGTGGTGTGGGATCCGCATCAGGTGGAACTGACAGGTGCCATTGAAAAAGTTCAAAGAAGGGCAGCCCATTTTGTATTATCGCAAAATAGGGGAGATAGTGTCACAGACATGGTATGTGAAAGAGTGGCAACCATTAAAACAAAGGCGTATTTCGTTGTGACGGGATCTTCTCATGAAATTTCAATCTCCAGTTTTCTCCTCCAATTGCGAAAACATTCTGTTGGCACCCACCTACATAGGGAGAAATGATCATCACGATAAAATAAGAGAAATCAGGGCTCACTCAGAAAAATTTAAGTACTCATTTTTCCCTCGTGTCATTTGAGAGTGGAACGGTAGAGAGACAGCTTGAAGGTGGTTCGTTGAACCCTCTGCCAGGCACTTTATCGTGAATAGCAGAGTAATAACCTGGATGTAGACTTATTTTTGGTATCTTCCCTACTTTGGCTGCCATGTGTAATCTTTCAAGGGGCATTCAATTAGTAATGCAACACATTTTCTTTCTTGGCCAATTTCATTTGAAAAATGCAGGATTTGTTGTGGAACATTATTGAATATTTCCATTTCAAGCCCCTATAGTTTCTTGAAGTTCTGATAGGTGGTGGCATTATATGTAGCCTTCACAATGACATCTGTAACAGAGATTCTTTCCAAGAGGAGAGCTGTCATTGAGTTTATTTTGGTGGAAAACTAGAGCATTGTAGTTATTCAGAGGCACTTGCAGAATGTCTACAGAGATCTGGCTGTGAACAAAAGCACAGTGGCTTGTTGGGTGACGTATCCGTCATCACTGCAACAAGGTCATGCAAACCTGTCCAATCTCCTATGTGCCAGCCAGCTGCACACATCTGTGACTCCTACAAGTTTTGGATGTGGGGGCACACTCATTCGAGGTGATCAATAGATCACAATCAAATACCTCAATGCTCAGCCATATGTCTCTGTTGATAGGACTGACACACTCTTCCACCAGATGGGGCAGTTAAAGGTATGTGTCTGCTGGGCTCCTCACCTCCAAACAGAAGACCATAAAGAGCAATGAAGGACCATATGTGTGGAATTGTTTGTGCATTACAAGGCTGATCGTGATCAGTTTTTGTTGAACATCATCACAGACAATGATATATTGGGTCACACTTTGAAGTGGAAATAAAATGGCACTCCATAGAGTGGCGCCATACCATTTCTGCCCTGGAGAAAAAGTTCAAAGTGCATCCCCAGCTGGAAAAGTCTTGGTGATTCTTCTGGGACTCTGAAGGGGTGGTTCTTTTTGATGTCCTCCATTGTGGTGTAATAATCAACTCTGTAGAGCTTTGTTATAGCCTCACGAAACTGAAGAAACAACTTCAGCATTTTTGTCACTACAAAAATGCAAACTAACTTCTCCTTATCAATGACAATGCAAGACTTCACACCAAACGAGAAGAGCTCACAATGCTTCATTGGACTATTCTTCCACTCTACAACCTGGATCTCACACCCTCAATCTTCTATCTGTTTGGCCCAATGAAGGGTGCACTCTGCAGGAAGCAGTACATGGGTGATGGGGGCGGTTATTGGTGCAGCAAGACAATGGCTCTGACACTGACCAATAGAATGGTACCCTGATGGTTTGAAGGCTCTCCCAGAAAGGTGGTGTAAGGCTATTGCACTGAACAGAGATTAAGTTAAAAATAGGGTTTTGTAGATGAAAGAATGGGGGATAATATGGTGTATTAGAATCCTGACTGAAAGCAACTTGCGTTCATAAAAAAGTGTTGCATTCTTCATTAACCATACCTCATACTTCCTGTATAAGAAACTACTTTTAGTTTTTCTACTTCTATGCTGCTGCGAACTTTTATATTAAGCATATTGCTACTCAACATCATATTCTATTATTTTTATATAGTTTCAGTTTATATCTCACGTTCACCTAAGTCTTTCTTACTTTCAACTCTGAGGGCAATGCCATCTACAAATCTTAGTATTGCTGTCACCACAATTTTATTTCTCCTCTAAAGATTTCCTTAACAGCCTTCATTGCTTCTTCAACATGCAATATATTCAGTGGTGACAAATCACATCCCTGCACCACACCTCTGCTTACACTAACTTATTTCTTGCTTGATCTTCCCTTTTAATACACCCACTCAATTTTTGTAGGGATTTATTTTCCAATCTATTTTCTTTTCCTTAAAACAAACTGATTTACCTCCAGTAACACTTAAATTTTTCTTTCAATTCCTTTATATGTTTGTAAATCATAAACACAATGCCATCTTTACTGACAGCTGTGCGTTTATCTACTTGCGCCTCCTTAAGTAATGTGATGCTAATACTTTTCTGTAAATCTAATAAGTCACTTGGTTGGCAGATGCCTAACAGCAGCAGCTTAATAAAATTTCTAATTTTAGTAACCATAAATGCATATCACTGGCTACTGCCCCTTATGGAAACCATAACAGAACATTTGAGTGACCTGAAAATATAATTCTAGTGTCTTCCAAAAAGAATATCCTTACTTTCAGGATTGGAATTTAAAAGAGACTACTTTCATCATGAGCAACCTTTCATGAAAAATTGTTGGTTTACTTTGGAGTGTCTTTTGTTCACTGTTTACAACTATAGCACAAACCCAGCCACAATAATCCTATATTTTTCTGACAAAATCTATTGCAGTGCATAAAAAAATAGCTCTGAAGTACGTCTTGGATGGCCTGTCTATTGTCATGTATATTCAGATCTCATTTCTTAAGTGTTAACCTTCCCTGTATTCTCAATAACAACACAAATCTGTTGGTGATCATCCACACCTTTTCAATCTTTCTTGATAAAAATTCCAATGTAACACTCAATTATATTATCTTACATTAACTGCTACACTATTTGTGTTTTATTTCTCCATAAAACCTCAAACTCATCACACATTTCATAAAATCAAAGGATCAACTGAACCTACTGATACCGGATGTTTGCTTCGTCTTGTAACTTGATGTGGCACGTGACATAGTTATGCTAACAGAAAGAGAAGTTAACACTGACAATATTTATTTTGCATCTATATTAGTTTTTTTTAAGCTGTGGGAACATACTAATCTATAGTGTAGCCCAAGGTGTACATTAGTTCAAAAGGTGACAGCCAGTGAGTTGAAGTGGTATCAAGTGTTTCAGTTAGTCCATCAATACAATCTGAAGTATTTCAGATGGCACCATGGAGTTTTTTCAGAAGCCTTCCAGAAGTGAAGGACCATAACATTTATTGACCATCTCAATAAATCTTTTGAGCTTGAAGAAAACTAGAGTGCCTATTTTTGCTGTTATTGAAATCTATGCTAAGTTTGGCATAGGTGGTTATTTGCCTTGATGAAAATCATGAAACAAAGTGGTGTCTAAAATGTTTGAAAACTTTCACTGAATTTATAGCTGGAGTCACGAACGATGGCAGTCGAGTTTAGGCTTGTTCTGCACGCCTATGTCACAGACACTCCGACAGCCAATGAGCGTTCAATAGTGTTCTGAGCACTCTGCTCTGAGTGCGGTAGCTAATGCAACCATTAAATGTGAACATAGCTGTTTAGTGAATTTCTATTTCATTTGTTGAGAGTTGTCGTTGCTGGTGGTGGAGGCAAATGATAAATTCTACATGAGCAAGTGAAAGAAAATTTGCAGGATGTACGCTTCCTTCAAGCGGAAAGCAGGTGCGTGCCGCTACTGTCACTTGGAATGTCAACAATGCCTTTACCGCCCTTGTATTTACATGCACAAACTGCCATCATTTGTGGATCAGACTACAGTGTTTAAGCCCAGTGTTCACAAATATTAGACATTTTTATTCTAAATCTTTAAACTTAACACTGCACAAGGATTACAATCTGTGCCCCCCCCCCCCCCCCCTTAAAAACAATCCACCTACACACTTTAAAAGCATGTAAAATGAACGATGGTTCAACTGACATTTCTAGTTTTGAACGTCATACATATATTTGCAAGTCAAAGCAACTGAATTTGATACAAGATTAATACATCAAAGTTCAGTGCTTGTGAACTGTTTTGTGGCAAAATTTATCATCTCCTCCTAAAAAGGCTGATGTAATACCATTTCAATAAATTTGGGTATCCTGGCTACTATTTCTTCTGGACTATTAATATTTCACAGAGAGATGTTTATAATAAACTGGTAGCATGACTACAGGGAAGAAATATTTTACTACTAACTGAGTAGTATTAAAGAATAATATGTTCAATCTTGTTAAATTTGAACAATCAAACTGTCTGCATGTAGCCATATAGCGATCTGTAAGCTAACTTGCTACATCGTATCAATAAATATCATGCAGTATATATGGAACATGTAACTAGCTAAAGATAAATAAAAATATAGTTCTGCACATCTACATCACAAAATGCCTTTAAAATAGTTCGCTACCAATTTGATCAAACAGTAATGAAATACATATTTCTTAAGTTAAGCAGTTTTACAGATATTACACGGATAAAATGCATATGGATTATTGTTTCAATAATTTTGTAAACTGAATACAATTCTAATATTACTGCCACTTGTCTTCGTAGTGTGAATGTTACTCAAATTCTCTCTACTTACAATCACTAATTTCATTTACTTTTTGTTGGTAACACATTTTCCTGAGTTCATACTTCCAACTGGCCACAACAAATACCTGCCTATTAACTTTCTGTAGTACTAATAAAAAACAGTATAGGCTTCTTAGCATTACCGTTTGTGGATAAGACAATGGCCGCAGCCTATCGTAATCTTCTTGTCCTGCTGTATCCCATAGACCCAAATTGATAGGCTTCCCATCCACCATTACATTGGCAGAATAGTTGTCAAACCTGGAATAATAATGTCAAAATGTACAAAATTATTAACACACACATCCAAATTAAAAGATAATAACTACAGCAATGTTACTTACACAGTGGGAATATATTCTCCTGGGAAGGCATTGGTTGTATAACTGATGAGAAGACATGTTTTACCCACGGCACTGAAAAACAATGCAATCAATTAACAGCTGGTAACTCAGAGTGCAAGAAATTGGTTACATTGTAATACTACGGGACAAAGCTATGATTTTAACTGGATCAAAATAATGATGCTAAATAACAGAATCAGCTGAACACTCAGACTGGTCATCAATTTCTTGTCAGAGTAATAAGCAAATATTGTTTCCTTTGGCTCTGAATATAATAAATTAAGACATTCAGGAAGCAGATTGCATACAAGTCAAATAATGCTAAATATAAACAGTAGAAAACTGTCTTAAACCTCTCAACCTCAACCTTCATTTGACATCAGAGATGCATAATGAGATAGATCTTTTCCTACTACAACTGTAGTATTTACATTTAGAATAGAAAACATAATCAAGATTTAAACCTTCATAGCAAAACGGGGATTCTAAACCCTGCAACCAGGGGAAACAAAGCAGGCAAGCAGGAAAGAACCGAAATGGGAGATAATGGAAAGGATAATTTTTGTTACTGTATTGGATTAAAACTGAGGCACATAATTAGACTGCTGAACTTTGTGGTGAATTTTATATGGAATAACAGCATTTTGTTTAATCCTTGGAATACCACTGCATTTTCAATAACGCGTACTACCAAGAGGAAGGGGGGGTTACCTTTATTAAAAATATAAATTTTGTTCATTGTTGTTGGCTTTTATTAACAACATACTTTTCCAAGCGATAGTGATGTTTAAGTAGGATCCAGACACTGAAGATATTGAATATAGCTTACGCTGTGAAAAGTCTAGTCTGCCATAATGGCAAATTTTTGGCTTAAGTTTACCTGAAAAATTTAAAATATGAAGTTAACACCTTCCCCTCCTCTGTTGGTATTGCTAGGATTAATATGTAAACCATAAAAATTTGTTTGAACAGATTCAAATTTATGAAAAATAGTAACATATTTGGTGGAAGTGTTTCTTCTGCACTGACAAACAAAAACTAAAGCGTGCATATATTTTAACACATTACAGAGTCTATGCCTTAATGAAATGTTTTCAGAGTTATGTCTGTGTAAAAGCAGGCTACACACACACACACACACACACACACACACACACACACACACACACACACACACAACAAAAAAAAAATTGTTAGTTCTTAAAGTTCCACTGATGATCAGAAGGTGGATGGAGGACAATCACTGCCTGGACAAGTATGTGGATGAAAATCTGCCTTAAATTTTTTGAAGGAATCATCCTGGCTTGTACATTAAGTGACGTACCAAAATCACTGAAAAAATACTTGTGGATGATTTCTTTGCAAAGGATATGGATTAAATGTAGATGGCTGGATGAGACTTTAAATCCCACCTCTCCCAAATAATGATTTGGTTCTTTAACCACTACATCATGTCACTTCACATACAGCTTGTAAAGCTGCGCAAGATCTATATTTCCATAACAATGAAAATGACTACCATAAAACTAACCTATACATCTGTACAGATAAGTTCACCACCAACATCAAAGTACCAGTAAAGTGTTATGTTGGGGAAAAACGCACAGTACATTTCAGAAGTTTCTATTATTTGGTTATTTTCTGAAAAACGCTTCCTTATAAACATCTAAATCTAAGACTAAAAATTTACCAAAACTTTAAAATTAAAATCATGGAGGCCTAGCTCAGAAACATCTGTGTGAGAGAAGTGCCACCTAGTGGACAGTAACACTTTTCATCAGAGCCTCTCATCTCATTGCTAACATCCTGGCAATTTGCACCTTGCTGGAAACAGCTACACGTCAGCCTCCACAGTGAACCCTGCCGGAACTTATCCGTGCAAATTACAGTGTCACTTAGAGCAGCTTAGCACATTTACAGTAGCATATATATATGGATACACAATAGTGGAAAGCCATCATCAAACTACTTCATGAAAAAGGCACACCAAATTGAGTCAACGGTGTTAATTTTTTCAAGACAGAAAGAGAAAACCCTATACTTTTCTCATTCTCAATAGGCATCTGAATGATGACATACATTAAATACAGGATTGAATTTTTGCCACTTAACCAAAAAATTCTGAAGCAAAGTGTATTATGTACAAAATAAACAACAGAGCCATAGATGTTAAGTGCTTCTGACTGTTTCTCTGGTACATACTATTAAAATACTTTAACATGTGTATATTACTTGTAGCCACATCACAGCAAATCATTATCTAATTACTGGTTACTGTAATTATGTTGTGACAAGATAATATAACAGCGGGTATTTGGCAACAAGCTAGCTGACAATCCACAGGAGCTACAATATTATTGTCTCTCGAATTCTTTGTACATGTAAACCAATGGCACAGTTTCTTTATTTGAATTACTCCTTAGTCTCTATCATCTGGCTGAGTTCTTATGGGACTGCCTTTTGAAGAACTTTCTATCTGGCAACTTTTCTTCCTAGATCTGAACGAGTAATACGGGACGGAACATGCAACCACTGAATGGAAATAGCTCTGACAATGCTAGTAATGGTCTCCCATGGCCTTATTCAGATGTGCAGCTTTCTCAGTTGTAGGTGCACTGTTTTCCCATAGAGGAGCACAATATACAGCAGAAAGTACACAAGTGAAACTGCAATGTTGCATAGTTTATATGGATTTGCTCCCCAGCTGCTTCTAGCTATTTTGTGGTGTAGATTTAACCTTCAGCCAAGCTTCTTTGACAGGCTCATGCAGTGCTCCTTAAGTGACATGTAGCTGTTTAGGGAAGCAGTTATGGGGAAACTTTGACCCCATCAAATAGCATAAGATACTTCCCGTGTTCTGCTTTATTATGGAGATGTATCACTGTGATCTCTCTTTTGCTTGGCTTTGGCTGGATTCTCCAGTTGCAAATGCACTCTATCAATATGGTGAGGTCACTTGACAGTGTACACAACTTTCATAATGCTCGATATCTTTGTTCTGACATGTTAATGACAAGTAATCTGCATGCTGAATTTTTTTGGAATTAAAATGTCGTGGACAGACAAATTAAACACAATGGGAACCAGGACTGATGCTTGCAGCAGACAGTTGTTTTAAAGTTCTTGACCTATTAGCTGTTCCATTCAGAACAACTGAAAACCACTCATCAGAGAACATGTTGCTGAATGAACTTGCCAGCTTGTGACCTACAGCAACTTGAAGAAACCTGACCTCAGGCTCTCTCCATACTGTATTGTAGAGCTAATGTCAGACTGACAAAAGCCTCAGCCGATTTGAGACATCTCTGAAATCCAGATTCAACTCATCTTGTCACAGCACCTGGTCTCAATAACTCTGATTTTTGTAAAGCCATCCTGTTGGACTGGATTTAATTTATGAATGACCTCGTTGATGGATTCGAGAATTTGCCTCTTCCAATTTCGTCTCATTATCTGAACAGGCAGTACGAACAGTGAACAGCTGCGACAATATGATTCAGTTTTTGAAAATAACTAATGTGTAATCAGTATCGTGTACACAAGAGGAGTTAACGGCCTGGTAGCAGCAGGCTAGAATTCAACTACAAGGCAGTCTTGCTCGAGTTCTACTGCACCCAGCACGTGAGGAGTAATCAGTATAGCGGACCTGCCCTACGAAGTGCCGCGCGACCAGTGAGCGAGTTCTGAATCACTGGCGTGAATCAAGCGTCGGGTGTCCTTCCCGCAGGCGCCTGAGTCAACTACCCAACGTCAACCGGGGTCACTGGGCGAATCATTCTTCCGCGTCCATCTGCTACGCCAGATCTCTCCTCGTTGTCTCACTCTTCTCTGAAATCTGTCTAGGTCCTCGAACTCTGATTGCAACACACAACAACCGGAACTGCAGAATTTTGTGGTCTGTGCATTAACTTTTAATGTCCGACTACAGCCCGATTAATAGTAGTGATCTCTTGACAGGTAACGGGAAGGAGTGCTCCCGCCAATTCGAACCTGTCGCTGTCGGCTGCCACTAATTGCTTCGTCCCCTGCGGAAAGGCTTAGGCTTGCCAAGTTCTCAAGTGCTAAAGTGCTAAAGTTTTCCGGACCCGACTATATCGCCTATTTCAAAAAACGTTAACTCTGTCATTAATTAATATTAAGGGTTGATTTTTACATTATTAACTAAGAATAGAGATCTATACAATAAGTGAATTGCGATTATTTTTACGCTGGTTTCATGGAGGTAAGAGGATTTTCAGTGATTTTTTTTTTATTGCCGCAGAGAGCTATGGCGGCTGCCTGCAGGTAGTATTTAACGGGACAACATCGCAACTTGGGACCTTAAACCTCAGGTGCTAATTAATTTAAATCGGAGTACAGTTATTTCGTAGGAACAGCTGTTCCAGCACTTAGTAATTAAGCTATCGTTATTTAAATTTAGGTTCTTTTTTACTCCCGTATTCCGCAATGCCGCGGTTCGTTGTCCTTTGTTTATACACAGGTGACAACGAAGGGAATTCAATCTACGGTAATAGATCCTGCCTGACTCGTCTTCTTACAACCGTTAAACGCTTTATGTGATAGTATTTCAACGTTTCATTGTGACTGATCTTATTTTTGAGTTTACTAAATCACAGTGAGTGCTTCCGCACTTAAGCCGGTTTCGAATAATGCATTGGAAGTAGGGATTGGGAAACTGGTGAGCACCGGATAGCGGAAACCATTCCACGTCATTCATCTGTCACGCCGGACGCGGCTTCAGTTCCTGTTTCTCAAGAAAGCACTTAAAGTGTTAAAAATGTGATCAGAACTTGCGTTCTTCACATTAATATTTGTAAACAATAATAACTTCTGCTACTTATCAAACGAAAATTATATTATTTTAACCATAATACAGAGGTATGTAGCACAGCAGTATCCCAATCCACGATGGAACACCTGGTTGGCGCAACCACAAAAGACAAGGTTAGTCGTGGTTACGATATTCGTGGAATGAACCTTAGGTACTACAGTTTAGAAAGACCACAGTGTGCAAAATGTACAAAATAATAGAAACGCACCCGTCAATCGAGATCGATGTGAAATCTCTCTGGCAAACCAGCGCAGTTAACATTTCCGCAGTCTAAGGTGTGTAACAACCGTTAGTAGCAGTAGCAGCAGCAGCAGCAGCAGTAGTAGTAGTAGTAGTACGATCTTCACTTTGTTGCTTCATCTATACTTCGAAACTTCCGTCTGTCAGTAGGCAACGAGCGTCAAAGGAACCGGTAACTAGACTTCCTGCTATTACGGATGCAATAGCGGAAGCCTGGTGTCTTTCCGCAACGCGAAACGTCGAGCACCCGCTGCTACGACTTTCCCTAACGCGATATTTCAGTTATAATCCTAGAAACGAAATCAAAATTGCGAATCAGGTCTTTTCACCTCGCTCCTTCAGCCCCCACAACGAGTTTTTTTGTAATAATGTAACCAAATTGTAGCCGACCAACGGATGGAACGAGGCACACGAAAACTACACAAGGCTGTAATCCTGGACAAAAAGCTCAGTGTGTGTCTAAGAATCACGAATCATCACGCATCAGAATATAGCTTCAGACGGACGCATATTTCCTCGAAGTTAAACACAAAATTGAGAGACGAAAAAAGAACACTATCGACCTCCTCTGTTCGAACTAGAACGGACGCTGTGACGAAGAAAAGATCAACATTACATAGGTGAATAATTGTGGGGCTGAGATTGCAAGTGTTATAAGTGAAATTTCACAAGAAAATGATCAATACGCACATTTGGTAATTGAAAGTGTGAATATCTCTTCCGAAAAAAAGAAGTACAAGCGATTTCCCGCATAGTGGCGCACTATGTATTTAGACTACAACTAGTACAAGTGAAATGGGGGACAGAAGGAGAATTGCTGCAATCTTTAATGAATGTTCAGGTACGTAATTTTTTGAAAGTACTGTAGTAGCTTTATGTTTTTGCTTTTAAGAGTACTCATAGAATTATTTAATGCCTGTTTAAATAGGCAGTATTTTGAAACACTGTTTGTATACTGATGCAAAGTCAACATACTGACAACAGATCATAAGGCACTTTAACCTGGCCATACACATATGCAATGTTATAAAGATTTTGGTTTTTCTGGAAAAGCAAATAACAACGCCAAACATGTATTGGTTCCCTAAGACAGGCTGGAAGCAAACAGCAAAAAGTTGTCGTAACGGAAATGACAGAAAACTTTAACTGAAAGGAAGTCATTAATACCATAGCGAAGGACAAGTTGCAAAACATAGAAGGGAACAAATTACAATGGAGGAATACGAGATGAATCTAAATCGGCAAAGCAAACCCTATAAGCATAGAGATCAAATATTCACTAAGCCGTCATCCTGAGTTTATAGAAGCGGATTTTTGGAGGCCCCAATACTGGTCCCCCATCAATACCTCTTCTGCTGCGTTTGCATCAAGATGAGTTTGAAATAAAATGAGGAATGGAAAAATTTTCATATGATAAAGAACTACTTCCCTCCACTTTATCACAAGTTCCATAACAATAAATCTCATGCCCAAACAGCAGTTACCATGAGTGTAATAAAAGACCGTGGAGAAAGATAATGACATGGTCACAGAAGGGGGGCGGGGAAGACTGGAAAAATGCACCACACAATGGTACAGCATCACAAGTTTTGCCCAGGAGAGAGATTCTTCAATATACATCACATAAGGAAATGATTATGACTCTACAGACACTGTGTTTGAGGGCATTATAGTCACTATAAATGATCTCTCGTATATGTTGGCACCACTAATATATTTTCGTTTTGGTGTTTTAATTTTGTTATTCACCTATTATTATTCATCTTGTTATATAAATTTCGCTTTAATTACAAATACTTGTCTTATGATGAACATGTATTTTGCTACATAGGTATCATCTGGGTGCTACCACGGAAAATTTTCAAAATATAGCACAATAAATAAAATGTTTTTGCACTTTTAACTGTTTCACTCCAAAAGTATCAAAACCCGAAGAATATAAGCGTTTTTAATGTATTTAAAAGAATAACGCTGGAGCACTACAGTCTCCACCCATAACTGGAACTAAACACAGATGAGCCAAAACATTATGACCACCTGCTTAATAGCTTCTTTGTCCATCTTTGGAACGAAATACACTCCTGGAAATTGAAATAAGAACACCGTGAATTCATTGTCCCAGGAAGGGGAAACTTTATTGACACATTCCTGGGGTCAGATACATCACATGATCACACTGACAGAACCACAGGCACATAGACACAGGCAACAGAGCATGCACAATGTCGGCACTAGTACAGTGTATATCCACCTTTCGCAGCACTGCAGGCTGCTATTCTCCCATGGAGACGATCGTAGAGATGCTGGATGTAGTCCTGTGGAACGGCTTGCCATGCCATTTCCACCTGGCGCCTCAGTTGGACCAGCGTTCGTGCTGGACATGCAGACCGCGTGAGACGACGCTTCATCCAGTCCCAAACATGCTCAATGGGGGACAGATCCGGAGATCTTGCTGGCCAGGGTAGTTGACTTACACCTTCTAGAGCACGTTGGGTGGCACGGGATACATGCGGACGTGCATTGTCCTGTTGGAACAGCAAGTTCCCTTGCCGGTCTAGGAATGGTAGAACGATGGGTTCGATGACGGTTTGGATGTACCGTGCACTATTCAGTGTCCCCTCGACGATCACCAGTGGTGTACGGCCAGTGTAGGAGATCGCTCCCCACACCATGATGCCGGGTGTTGGCCCTGTGTGCCTCGGTCGTATGCAGTCCTGATTGTGGCGCTCACCTGCACGGCGCCAAACACGCATACGACCATCATTGGCACCAAGGCAGAAGCGACTCTCATCGCTGAAGACGACACGTCTCCATTCGTCCCTCCATTCACGCCTGTCGCGACACCACTGGAGGCGGGCTGCACGATGTTGGGGCGTGAGCGGAAGACGGCCTAACGGTGTGCGGGACCGTAGCCCAGCTTCATGGAGACGGTTGCGAATGGTCCTCGCCGATACCCCAGGAGCAACAGTGTCCCTAATTTGCTGGGAAGTGGCGGTGCGGTCCCCTACGGCACTGCGTAGGATCCTACGGTCTTGGCGTGCATCCGTGCGTCGCTGCGGTCCGGTCCCAGGTCGACGGGCACGTGCACCTTCCGCCGACCACTGGCGACAACATCGATGTACTGTGGAGACCTCACGCCCCACGTGTTGAGCAATTCGGCGGTACGTCCACCCGGCCTCCCGCATGCCCACTATACGCCCTCGCTCAAAGTCCGTCAACTGCACATACGGTTCACGTCCACGCTGTCGCGGCATGCTACCAGTGTTAAAGACTGCGATGGAGCTCCGTATGCCACGGCAAACTGGCTGACACTGACGGCGGCGGCGCACAAATGCTGCGCAGCTAGCGCCATTCGACGGCCAACACCGCGGTTCCTGGTGTGTCCGCTGTGCCGTGCGTGTGATCATTGCTTGTGCAGCCCTCTCGCAGTGTCCGGAGCAAGTATGGTTGGTCTGACACACCGGTGTCAATGTGTTCTTTTTTCCATTTCCAGGAGTGTACATCACTGACTCTGCGTGTCAGGCATCCGACAGTTTGTTGGTAGGTTTGTGGTGGTATGTGGCATAGATGTCTACGCACTGGTAATGTAATTCGCGTAAATAACGAGCCGCTGATTTACCTACGTGGCGATGGCGCACGTTAGCGACCCAATTGGGTCCCATAGGTTCATATTAGGCGAATCTGGTCGCCGAGGCATCAACTTGAGTTCACTATAACGCGCCTCAAACTACAGCAGCACGGTTCTGGCTGCGAGACGCGGACAATTATAATGCTGAATGATGACGTCGCCGTCGGGGAAGTCATCAAGCATGAAGGGATGCTGGTGATTCGTAGATGTCAGCGAGTCTTTGATTACTGCTATAGCTCCCATGTAAGCGCAGGAAAATGTCTCCCATAGAATAATATTGCTCCCGCACGCCTGCGTCCGTGGCGTGCTGCACGTTTCGAGCCGCTGTTCATCTCGATGATGGCGTTTGTAGAAACGATCATCGACCTAGTGTAGCAAAAACATTCACTCTAAGAGCCGACACATTTCCACTGAAGGAAAGTCGAGTCCCTATGGTTCCGTGCCCACTGAAATCTTAACTGACCATGTCTTTGGGTCAACCATGTGAGAGAGTATACGGGAGAGTATGCAAAGCAGTGAGATGCGTGTTCTAAGGTCCTGTGCATGATTTTGATACTGATAAGTTAATTGTTCCAGAGCTCCTTATTCAACACTGCACGATGAACGATGTGCTCTGGAACACCGGTGCGTGCACCAGCACTGCGCTCTTTCCGTACAGATGCCACTGATAATTATCCTATTTTACACAGCAGACAAGCCTCCGAACCCTACGTTCTGTGAAGAGTCGTGAATGTCCAACCATTTAGCACCTGGTGGTAGTTTCACTGTCCTCCTACCTCTTTCCGTAGATGCTCGCGACAGAAACATGTAAACATTCGACATGCTTTGCCGTTTTCGAGATAGTCGTTCGTGGTCAGTGGTCATAATGTTTTGGCTAATCAGTGAATACTGGACTAACTGACAGTTAGGGGAAAATATCTGATGTTTCGACAGTAATTCACGTAATTTATAAACAGCCATTTAACTTTGGCAGTCAGGTAGCTTCAGTAAGTACTTGTACCACTTGTACCCTCAGTTCTGAGTGAAGACAGTATTACCTGCGTAATGAAAGCATAGCTGGTCGATTTATTGTTTTCCCATTTTTTCTATAAAGTCTGCATAAAACTCGAGGTAACGTGTCGCACTTTTGTAACGGTCCAGTTACGTGAAGTTCTTTATTCCTTACTAAAATACTTCAAATGTAAGCTAGGAAGATATTGATTTTTGCTAACTGATGAGAGAAGGGGGAAGTGAGAAAAATCTTTTTACTAACGATCTTCAGAAAAAACTGTTACCATGTAATCGACGGAGAACTTGCGAGCCGCCAGGCAGCTTGGAGTTTCGGGGAAAGCTGTACCCGGAAGACTTGTGCATGCAGTGGCGGCGCGGAACAAAGGGCCAAAAGGCGCAGAGAGACGCAGACAACCCGCTGCTGCTGTGCAGAAACTGACTGTACCAGCTAGTCAACGCTTCGTATCCACTCTAGTCTAGACTGACGTGTATGTATCTGTGCCTTGCTACGGCAATTCCAGCTACCATTAACACTAATTTCAAGACTGTTACGAAGTTGTTATAAACAGGCACAGTGCTTGTAATTTTTATTTCAAGAATATATAATTTGTTGTTAATACCGTGATCGATAGTATTCTCTACAACGTGAACTAAAGCAAAAGTGAGTATTTTATTTTCAATCTATATGTAGATTATGATTTTCTTTTAACTGCGGCTGGAACCACGGAAATGAAGGAAACCTCTACAGTAGAACATCGGTAAACCGTCCCCTACGGGACCGACATCATGGTCGGAACGCAAAAAAGGTTGGATTTCCAGAGGAACAATTTTATTGATCCGTAACATCACAATACAATACAGTAATTTTCAACTGTTCTATGTAAAAAAAATCGATACACTAAAAAGTCTTATACGAAAGAGTAATGTAAAGTAGCGTATGTATTCCAAAATACGGCTGTATCGTACGGTAAGACATAACTATTGTGGGTAAAATTTTAACAGCTGTACATGCCTTACTATAGTACTGCAGTGACACAAAACTGATTCGCAATTAACTGTTGAAAACATGAGACAATACGATAAAATGTTTTGTTCTTAAGCAGGACGAGAAAAATCTGTAATGAGCTTTTGCTGTGCAACCAACAACCTCTATTTTACCGCGATGTTCCGCCATTAGCTATCCACTAAAGTGGATGTACTGAAAGCCTACGTCAAATGCATTTTTACCCTGTACGTGATACTCGAGCCGTAGGTTTATTGTCTTCGTTGGCGTAGTCATTTTTCTCGTTCTCGTCGGTTCTTCGATTTACAGCGTCAATCATTTGATCGTCAATTGATTCTTCTTCCGTTGTGCAATCAAAGTCAGCTGTACTGATCCACTAACTCACGTCACTGGCTCCACGTCCGGTTGTAAGGTTTGCAAATACCTCAAAATCGCTGGAGTGTCTATGTCTTGATTCATCACTTGTTGGATGGTCTGTTTTATCTTATTCTCTTCACTCGTTCCTTTACATGTTTTATCTTAATTTCATTCAATTTTGGTCACAGTTTGCGTTAAGATTTTTCAAGCGTTTATGCCGGCATTTCTTCCCAAACTTTGGCAATTACGTGGATCATATCTTTCATATTTATTGATTTCATCGCTTGAAACAAGCAGCTGCCTTCATGTGTCTTGTCTAAAAGCCACTCTCTTCAGTCACTCATTAACCTCCTGGTCCATGGGTTGGATTAGGCATGTTACGTGGGCAGGGAGAGCTAAAACTTTTACTTCGCCTTTTAATGTTCATCTTCAGATGGATCACATGTCGCATTGTCGAGTATCAATATGGACCGTTTAGGGACGCTTTTTTCCTTTTAGGTATTTTGTAACGGCTGGGACTAACTTTTCCTTAAAGAGGCTGAATTTCTTCCATGTTGACTTTTGGCTACAACATCATATAGGTAGTGCGATATTAATATTTTTGAACACAGGACGTATACACAGCCACTTCGGTTGCATAAAAGTTTTTCAACTGACAGTTTCGATTGCTCTAGGGCAATCTTCACCAGAATAAAAAGTTACATGGAATACCTGTAATCAGAATTTTCATTTTCAAGTCTTTGCATTTCGTAACAACCTTAGAAACGTGGACAGGTAGGAAGCACAAAAATTTGAAAATGAAAATTCTGATAACAGGTATTCCATGTAACTTTTTATTCTGATGAAAATTGCCCTAGTGCGCAATCGAAACCGTGGTGAACTGACGAAATTTTGTACAACCGAAGTGGCTTTATATATGTCCTGTAATTAAACAGCGTACGGTTGCTGGGTCACAGCCAATCAAATGTTTCAAATTTCATATCTGAACACCTTTAGTTTTTTGTCTTTTTCATCACAAACAATGGCATCTTATGGCTGCCGTTAGCAGCACTACAGAGGGCAAGTTTTCTACCTGTTCCAGACTGATTTTGTGTAGCAAGAATTCTTGTAGGAAGCATTTTGTTGTTGAAGCTAGACTAATCAATGTTATACGCCAGACTCATAAATGTTATACGCTTGATCGGGAGTCAGGTTAAGCTTCAAGTTTTCAAATTTCGGGCCAAATTCGCTGGCGACCGTTTCGTCAGCAGACAGCTTCTCGACAGAAATAATCACATTTTGAATGTCATGACGTTTTTTCCGTCAATGTGACAAGCCTCTATTCGCTGTAAACTTTTACTGTAATTTTCACACAAAGTCAGTGCCTTTTCTTTTATGACTGGTCTGGACAACGGAGCCCCTTTTCTCCGCCGCTGCTTAAATCACATCCACGAAGTATTGTCTAGAACTTCACTTTTAGGCTTCTTCAAAGCCTTGCGTATTTTTAGTTCTTTCAAATCACTGATCATCTTAGTATAACTTAAAGAATTTTTGTAATTTTTTATCCAGGCTAACAATTGTTATGCGAACCCCTACCTCACTTGCAATGTTTTGAAAATACACGCCCTATTTAACTTTTCAAGCCCTGCCAGATTGTACACTAAAGACCTCGTCAAATGCTTACGTTTAGTTTATGGCATAAATTAGTTTTACACATTTTCATATGTAAGAAGACCAATAATTTATAAAACAAATGTGTGCACAATAAACCTGTTGATAGAGTTAGAAAGAAGTTATTTCATACTAAAAGTGACGTAACTACCGGACCTATCAATGGTCAATTACCTACTGATTAATATATCGATTGCCTACTGATTAATATCGAAGACGATGAGTTATCGAAGTCCAAAAAAAAACACCGGAAACGGGATGGACGGACTAAGCGGGGAGTCGGACCATCTGAGGTCGGATTAGCGAGATTCTACTACATTAGTAATCTTTGGTGGTTATCGACGTCCCGAGTGACGGGAGAGTATTCAAAGCAGCGAGATGCGTGTTCTAAGGCCCTGTGCATGATTTTAATACTGATAAGTTAATTGTTCCAGAGGATTTTTATTTTAAGCAACTTGTAGCAGTAACTAACATTAAGCGCTGCGGATTCAGTCTTCAATTTTTTGTGAAAGTGAACCGCCACACTGAGTCCGTCACAAATTTCGAAATTTGTGGTAAGTTCCTATGGGACCAAAATGCCGAAGTCATCAGTCCCTAGACTGAACGCTACTTAATCTAACAAAGTAACTTACGCTAAGGACAAAACACACACACACACGGGAGCTGCGCGAACCGTGGCAACGCGCCCAGACCACGCGGCTACCGCGCGCGGCAGTCCGTCACATTCGAGATACCTAAAGTACCATTAGAAGTCAGGCGACGATTGTTCAATAAGAATTCAAACTTTCTCTGTCTTACGGAAGAAAAGCGGTTATGTTTATTGTGCTTTGAGAGATACGTAATCTCAGCAATAACGTTATGTATGTTGATGACTACACAAGTTATTCGTGGACTAATTTTTCAACTTTCGACACGCTCCCGCATATTATTGGTTGGTTTTTTATTCAAATACACCATCAAGTTGACATATTTTTAACTAACTATAACTTGGCATTTGAATTAACACAGCTTTACCTTCACACACCTGATACTCTAAATAACCTCCGTTTAAGAATCTGCCGAGTACGTGGTAATCATTTCAGCCCAACATGTCTTATTAACCGACGATGATGTATGTCTTTTGGATTATCTAAAGTAAAACGGCAAGCAGAAAGAGAGCAATAAGCTATTTTTTCCGACATGAAACTGCTAAATAAATTTTCTGGATATAACATGGCTTCCATCACCCAGAAGATGATTAAATAAGACATACACCGATGAGCTAAAACATTGTGACCACCTGTTTGATAGCGTGCTGTTCCACTTTTCAAACACAGCACAACAGAGATTCTACAAATCCTCGCAGGGTTCGAGAAGTACATGGCACCAGTTTTCTACGCACATGTCAAGCAATTCCCGCAAATTCCGAGATGGTGGTTTACGGGCATGCGGCTGGCGCCAGATGTGTGTTCCAATGGGTACAAATCAGGCACATTTGTTGGCCAAGACATCAATATGAGTTCACTATAATGCTCCTCAAACCACTATAGCAAGATTCTGATCTTGCAACACGGGCAGTTATACTGCTGGAATATTTCATTGCCGTAAGGGAAACTTCAAGCATGAAGCGATGCAGGTGGTTTGCAATAATGTTCACGTAATTCACTGCTGTCACGATGCCTTCGTTTACCATCATCACAGATTCCATGGAAGCCTAACTCCATACACCCCATAGCATAATTCTGTCCTCATGAGCACGCATCTGTGTTGCGGTACATGTTCCGTGCAGCCATTGGCCTGGATGACGGCGCGTAAAGAACCAACCATCGACCTGGTGTAGCAAGAAATGCGATTAAACCTACAGGCGACACGTTTCTGTTGAACCACGGTGGAAACTCAGTGATGCTGTGCTCACTGCAATCATACTGACAGTGTCGTTGGGTTAACACAGGAACACGTAGGGGTCGTATGACGTGGAGCTCCATGTCCAACAATGACCTTTGAACGGTGTACATCGAAACACTTGGACCTGCTCCGGCATTGTACTCTGTCGTCTGACTTATCACAGATCGCTGGGGGGGGGGGGGGGGGGGGGGGGGAAGAGTGTGTCGATTCCCCCTCGTCACATACAGCTTTCCGTCCAGCACTGCCCACTGTAATAAGTGTTCACGATTTCAATAACAAAATGTAAGAAGTTTAAAACAACAGTAAGTTGTTTACATGACACTTCAGTATATCGCTGTAGCTTAACGTCCAAGACATTGCATTTCATATAAATATAGCATCTGAAACCATTAGACCGAGAGTTCGATAAGTACGTACATCATGCGGTTCATTTAAGAGCTATAATAGCAATACATTCTTACAACGGTAACAAAATCATAATTTACACAATATAAAATCAAAGTGTACACTAATCACAATTGTAATCAAATGTCTGTAGATTGGCCATGTGAAGCGTGTAAATGAGACGAATGGTGTTTGTTTTAATCGCCTCCTCCTACTTTCCTCGGTGGACGCTCTTTTTCCTTTGTCTTCCTTTAGCCAGCTTCCTGTAGTTTACCGGTTCCACTAGTGGACTCACGACCCATTTGCGGTTTATTGCTGACGGCAGATCAGTCTGAGAATGTGCACTGGCAACTAGCTGGAATACCATTGTCAGGATCTGCATGCCCATTCACAAGGACAGCAAGCTCTCACAACAGCTACGGAGAAGAATAGTGTGTTAAACGTAGCTTGTGATTTCTAGTATTTATGGCCAATTTTGAGACTTCGTGTTTATGCTACTTTATTCTCCCAAAGTTAGCTGAGAAATTTGGAAACTGATAAACGTAAAAACAAACGCTATCTCGTGTGTGTGTGTGTGTGTGTGTGTGTGTGTGTGTGTGTGTGTGAGAGAGAGATATATATATAACCCCACCCTTTAACGCTCCCCCTCCCCCCCCCCCCCCCGATCCGCATAGTGAACGGCTATTTTTTGCTAGAAAATTTAAGTGTGAATTGTGGCGTATACCTCGGTGATCTGTACCCATACGAAGCTCATCTCTCTCGTTCTGCTGCAGTTCAACCACCTTCTGCATTAGTTCATGAGGTGCTTGCTATGATCACAACTAATTTCCCAGCTCGAACAAGTTAAAACAAGATGTCGCGTATTACCAATCCTGTTACTACAAGGTTCAAGAGCCATGTTTTTCCGGTAGAGATGTGCCTAGTAGGGCGGTATGTATCCAAATGGGTGCAGCGGCCTGTACAGAGCAGAGGCCTTCACGCAGGCTACAGCGGAGCGCGTGTCGCAATATGGTGTCGCGCCGGCATAAAAACCGAGTTTCACCTTCGTGCTGCCGGCTGACTGCTGCTCGCCCCGACCTTGAGCCTCTGGCTGCAGACAGCCTCCCACCGCACACTCCACACGCCCGTCTTGCCAGTTCGCATACAGCCACGTCTCAAATACATGTTTTTTCGCAGTTGCCGAGTATCGATCGACACAAAACATCGATTTTGCAAACGCTGACATCGCCTGCGAGGGCCGTAGCGACAGTTTTAACTGAGGTACAGAAACATCGCCGCAGGTCGCGTATGATTTACTTGACTAGTTTCGCTCATCGAACGCACGCATCCTCCACTTCGTGTTGACTGTGGTGCCGAGCGGAGCTTTAAACCTCTAACGTGTTGCCGCCACGGCAATGAATGAGTATGTGAAGCTAGTCAAGTAAATAATACGGCAACCTGTGGTAGGTTGCCTGTACATTAAGATAAATTTACCTCTATTATGTTACCCGGAAAAAGTTTGCCAGCAATTTTAAAATACAGCATTCAAATCTTTTCTATGGTTTCACTTTCTTTCTGTCAAGAGGGCTACATGCTACGTTCACAAAATTAATGCATGAATCGTGGTCAAGATCACTTAGGTAAATGGTCCTTTACCGCATGAAGCAGTAAAATCACCGTTGACTTAACGATATTACATTCAGCATCTGTGTATTTGGCGAATTTCTTGCGTAAAATAAACAATAGTTTAGAATCATTCTTTCTTAAAAGCAGTGTTTAAGGTAATTTGTACGTAAAGGTAAGATCCGCGTTTAGTTTCCTTTCGATATTAAGACGGCGGAATTCGCAGTTACAATAACATAACACTTCAAATTCTGCTATAGATTCAAAAGGAAAAATGAAGACACAAGCGGTGGTGGTGCAAGCATACGAAACAAACTCTAGGTGCGGAAACGTGTAACAACGGTTCAAATGCTTTCGCGACGAAAAGAAAAGTCAATGATGTGTTAAATTTGACTCGACTGTCAACAACTACGAGTATAAAGAGACAATACAAGAATGTGCGACAGATTACAAAAGTCAGCTACTGTTTCTGATATCTGAGAAGAGGAATGACTGTATTAACGCAATTATTGACAAACCATTTGATTTGACAATGGATCTGTTACTGAGAGTGCCGTGCAAAATGGTCTAAAAGCAGAAGGTACACGTGAATGAAGAATATGGCTCTGAGCACTATAGGACTTAACATCTATGGTCATCAGTCCCCGTGAATGAAGATTTCACTGACATGTGGCACATTCATCATTCCTGCAAACCTCACAAACTATAGGACTTGATGCTACCAGTTCAATCTGGTGTAGGGTACGCAACAATCAAGGTCGCCGTGTGTAACTTTTCACGGTAGATTTCGACAGACATCCGCAACGTGTAACGTCAATGGTCAGAAGATGAATGCTCAATATTGAGTCCATTAAAAACGAACAAAAGTGTTTCTTCGTTATCTTCCACTTAACTTGTGATACCATTGGCCGACCAGATTTCACACACTTTCAACATGAAAACATTTCATTTTGTTATGGGAATAAAGCGTTTGTCTTCAAATCTCTCTCTCTCTCTCTCTCTCTCTCTCTCTCTCTCTCTCTCTCTCGTTCGTACTACTTGATAAGGGGTTCCACAATAACGAACCATACTCAACAATCGATTGGACAATAATATAGTAAGGCTTGTCCCACTTATGGATGAATTAAATGCATGTTGATCTGTCTACTTACAACTAGGTTCATGTGGTCTTTCCACATTAAATCGCTCCAGATGGGCAACCCTTGACTTTGGACTGGCAGTTTTGAGAGCAAAAATACGGGGTGTTTTCAATATTTGAAGGCATTTAAAAAGCTGCTAGTCCTTTCACCAAATGCTGCCAATATGTATATCTTCCGCATTTCGCAAATATTTTCTAATGATGCGATTTCCTTGAACAGAATTATTTTCTCAGTTCATTTGTCCACTTCGTCAACAGCAACGTTTCTAGTACAGTTTATTGAAGCTTCTGAGAAAATCGTAAGGAGTTCTGTTACCTAAGTAGTCTTCAAAATAATCTCATGCGCGGTCTGACACTCCGAAAAAATAAGGCAGCGGTGAGAAACCTTATTAAAAAACTCTCCAAAAGTGTAGAAACAACATCAGTAAACAGACGCCTCAATGACGATCAGAATGAACGATTTTTTTTAGTTTTGGAAAATTGTACGTAAATACGTAACTGTGAAACGCATTTACGAGGAGATATCGCAAAGTTTTAATTATCATCCGATAATTATTACGGTATACTGAGAAAATTTTGTCAGTGTTGTCAGTAGTCCCTCAGCGCACGATGTTGAAAGTTTCAGTTAATTGTGCCGCCGCCGCCCCCCCACCCCCTCTTTTTTACGGGGAGTGCCAGAAAAGATTAAGGTGGAAGACGAAAAAAACTGAGGCTCGTAGTGTGATGAAGCTCCTGCGTTTGAAGGGTAAAAGTGATTGGGAAATCAATGATGAGATGACTGTTTATCGAAATTATTGCCCAGCTTATGACACTATTAAAAGATGGAACAGGAATTTCCAAACTGGCCACGTGTGTCTGACAGACGAGCCTGTCAAACCATCATCACTGGTAGGAACTACAGCAATCTTTTGAACAAGTTACGCGAAGCTCTGATTAAGAAACGCCGCGGTATACTTTCCAGAGGCGTTCGTCTTCTGGCTGACACTGCACCAGCTCACAAATCTCAAGTTGCAGTTGACAAAACGGGGGCAAGTAGCTTCGAATCTCGCAGCTTCCGCCTTATTCATCAGATCTCTGATCAAATGACTTTTTGTTCAAGAAAATACAGAGTCGTTGCGTAGTCGCCGATCTGACAACATATACGTCGTCATTCACGAACTGGAAGAATGGCTTAAGATAAAATCTGCAGACTTCTACAATCAAGGCATTCGGTAGGTGAAGAACTTTGGGGTAAATATATGGTGACTGTAGAGAAGAATTAACAACAACAACAACGAACAACTATCACATTTTTAAGGTTTATAATTACAACTTGCCGATATCCCCTCATATGCCAGTGATGCAGGCAGACCTAATGATCTCGGCGGCCCACGGCCGACGAGTGTGGCTAGCGCTGTCCCCCACGTGCAGCCGAGCACACGGGAGGTGAGTGCTGGCGATAAATATACCCCATCCCGCCACGAGCGCGTCCGCACGCCGTTCTGCTTCCCTGGCTCGCGCAGCTCGTGCGTTAACCAACCATATACAGGTCAACGGTATGCTTTGGCCGCACAGTACGCTGACGCTCATTTCGCTGGTTAGTACAGTGCTCGACAAAACCCATTACAACAAATTTCACTTTCAAACTACATAAAAGCGAAACCTTTTTTTTTATAGCTACAGCAACATTTTCTATGACCTGAGGACGGGGGGAAGGAGGGGTGGGGGGATGCAAAGCGCTGTCGGAATTTTACACCTTGCACAATCCTACGTTTTTATTCCACCAAGCACTGAATACAGGCCTCGATGGAATAACTGTAACGGTGAAAAAGAAGTGCTCACACTGAAAACCAATGTGCAGCAGTTACAGCCCATATAAAACGAACACATACTACACGTGTCTAAGAGTGTGGCCTTTGGTCCACGGAAGCTCTTCCAACAGCGAAGTGTCACAGAGGCAAATAATCTGCCGTCGTAACTTTATAACGCATAACGAGTAGCAGCGGTAAAATGCCTACCACCATCTTACTCTAGGCTGTTATGTAACAGATGTAGAGTTCCATTTTACAAGGCTTTGCTGATCACTATCTTTAGCAATTGCATTGATGTTCGCGGTTTGTTTTCCTTCCACTGTTACTTTCGTTATTAAATTAAAACAGTGCTGTCAATGCCTTAGTAACGTAACAACACCATCCACAAACGAAGTAAAAACGTCTACATGCGTTATGGAATAAATAGAAGTAGTGTTTCGAATTTGTCACGAAATAAATTATTAAATCTTATTGATTCAGAGGCATTATTTAAAATCCAATGATCTCGATAACGAGGAGGCTCACTACATCTGGGATATTCCCCGATAACGCTACATCAACCACACGGAAAAGAAGAATGGCAAAATTGTAAGCACTTTTTTCGCTGCAAGTGGACATAGTGCAGAATCATTTGAGAGCCTAGAACATTTAACCAGCTTTCCACGTTTTTTTGAAGACTCCACGAGTTAGAGAATACCCAATTCCCTATCAGGTGGCGTGGTTCTTTGATTGAATATAACATGTGGAATACACTCTAACGGGATAGTTAGAACTCACCTTCAGATCTATGATCTCAGACATCTGAATAACTCACAAAACTCTACTTTCCTGTAGTTCCACTCTACTCCATTACATTTTACGTACATGCGACTGCAGAAGTAGGTAACTTGTTGGTAAGTACCCATTTAGTGGTTTTGTTCACCAACCAGTGCCTAACTCACTATTGTATCTAGTACCTCATCTGGCGCTATCGTGTTCTGCGTTTTACCAATGGCGATTCCTACTTTTAACTTGTGCATGGGAAGTAGCTCTTGAAAGTTATATTATGGATTCTCCAAATATCGAAAGATTAGGTGCTTTGTGGTACAACGTATTACCAGTTGCAGTCCATTAACTTACTGAGATATGTGGCCGCTACCGGTTTATTTACAAACGTTCCCACATGCTTACAGTACGAATGAAATATTTGTTTAGCAGCGCTGTCGTTGCCAAATTGACCCCAGAGGGCAAGAAAACACGTACGGTTTTGGCTCGCCTATCTACAAAGACATTACATTACTTCCTGCCATTCTGCAAGACCTTGACCTTTCGCGTCTTCGTAGAGCGCACGTTAACGGTGTTGGTCGCCAGTTTCGCATGCCTGACCGAGCACATAAACTAGAGAGAGCGACGCTGCCGCGTACAACATATTCGATTTTGTTTGCGCATATTGTTTGCATTGTTGTACATCATTAAATGCGAGGATGGAAAGTTTTAGATATGGTCCATCGTAACAAAAACTATCGTATTATGGTGGAATCATCGCTATTAGAACACACTGACGAATAAATCAACATGAATTATTCTTTCTTAACATTACAGAATATGACTGATGCAATTTTCGAGAGCAAGTGATAGTCACGCATCGCGGATAAACAAATTAGCGAACAAACTTTCATGTTGCAGACTGATAAACCAGGAACAATCGTTTAACTCAGATCCGATGTCGTGCAGTACTCCGAATTTTAAGAATGAATACTAAATACACACACAAAAAAAGTTCTGCATCACCCCGGTTCCCTGAACTCCTGAAGATAGACGTTGACTGTGGATATTGTATCACAGACACAGTCCCTTTGACTGTTCAGAGATGTCACTAAACCCGCCCAAAGATGTAACCAACGGTGCGTAAGCAGCGCCTATTAGACGGAGGGGGCCAACAGCCGCTCAGTTCCAGTCATTCCACCAGGAAGGAGGTACACGTCTCGTATTGTCTGTAGATCAACCATGCCTAGAGGGTCCGCATTGCTACTTTGTGCCACGAAGGGCTCGAGAGGAAGTGTCCAGGTGTCTCGGACTGAACCAGAGCCATGTTGTTCAGACATAGAGGAGATAAAGAGTGATAGGAATTGTCGATGACATGCCTCGTTCAGACCGCCCACGGGCTACTACTGCGGTGGGTGACCGCTACCTACGGACTGTGGTTCGGAGGAACCCTGACGGCAACGCCACAATGTTGAATAATGCTTTTCGTGCAGCCACAGGGCGTCATGTTATAATTCTAACTGTGCGCAATAGGCTGCTGATGCGCAACTTCACTCCCGGACGTCCATGGCGAGGTCCATCTTTGCAACCACGACACCATGCAGCGCGGTAAGGATGGGTCCAACAATATGCCGAACTGACCGCTCAGGATTGGAATCTCGTTTCTTGCCGCGCCGTCTGAGGCGCCTTGTCACGGTTCGTGCGGCTTCCCCCGTCGGAGGTTCGAGTCCTTCCTCGGGCATGGGTGTGTGTTGTCGTTAGTTTAAGTTAGATTAAGTAGTGTGTAAGCTTAGGAACCGATGACCAAGCAATTGGGTCCCATAAGACCTTGCCACAAATTTTCCACGTTCTCTTCACCGATGAGTGTCGCATATGTCTTCAACCAGACAATCGTCGGAGACATGTTTGGAGCCAGCCCGGTCAGGCTGAACGCCTTTGACACACTGTCCAGCTGCTGATGCTTTGGAGTGGCATTATGCGGGGCCGACGTACGCCGATGGTGGTCGTGGAAGGCGCCGTAACGGCAGTACGATACGCGAATGCCATTTTCTGACCGATAGCGCAACCATGTCGGCAGCATATTGGTGAGGGATTCTTCTTCAGGGACAACTTGCGCACCCATCGTGCACATCTTGTCAATGACTTCCTTCAGGATAACGACATCGCTTGACTAGAGTGGCCAGCATGTTCTCCACACCTGAACCCTATCGAACGTGCCTGGGATAGATTAAAATGGGCTGTTTATGGACGACGTGATCCACCAACCACTCTGACGGACCAACGCCGAATCGCTGTTGAGGAGTGGGACACACTCCATCAAGAGTGCCTTGATCAACTTGTGGATAGTATGCCACGACGAATACAGGCATACATCATTGCAGGACGAGGAGTTACTGGGTATTAGAGATACTGGTGTGTACAGCAATCTGGACCACCACCTATGAAGGACTCGCTGTATGGTGGTACAACATGCAACGTTGGAAATGATGTTTATGTTGATCTCTATTCCAATTTCCTGTACAGGTTCCAGAACTCTCGGAACCGAGTGGATACAAAACTTTTTGTGATGTGTGTATTTTGTTGAGTTCAATAAATGAAATGTTTTAAAGTTCCCGTTCCCCCACCCGAGCACAGCTGACAGCACTTAAGCGTGCGTGTTGCCACGTGGGTTGCGGAGGCGTCGGTCTGAAATAGACCGTGGTGCTCTGGTATCACGTTCGAGTCTCTATTTATACAGCCGAGAATGCTGTGAAGTGCTATCTCAGCTGCACTTGCTGGGAGTGCCTCCTCCCCCTTAAAACACACACACACACACACACACACACACACACACACACAGAGAGAGAGAGAGAGAGAGAGAGAATGAATTCACTGCTACAGGACCACAGTTAAGCCCTTCGTTGTACTACTGTATTAGCCCGTCCAAAAAGTATCGAGACTGGGTTAGTTAAAAGTACAGAAAACTTAAGATGGTGGGTTTAATGCTTCAGACGTTCTACACACTCTTCCTCACATGCGTGAAGGACAGACCCTTCACACAAGCAAGTGAAACTGTCAGAGAAGGCCTCCTTTGAGATGTTTAAGCCGCGCGTCACACTGGCTCGCATGTATGTTCAAGGCATTGACCCTTCATGCTATTTTATTTATTTTGCAGTTTTGTGGTACGTTCGTATTAATAATATCACTTCGTCACATGTGATTATTTCTGAAAAAGGTACTGTCCGCGAGTCCTCGTTCGTGAGTCACAGCGTGCGGGACAAACTTTGCACGCACTTTTCTCTTCATCAAAACATTCTGGAGAATGTCTAACACATGAGTCACAGATATTGCTCCATTCCGACTTCTGGCAACAACAACGACATGTTCACTGCACGTTCACTAGTTAACACTACTTTATCAGAACTGACTTTTCGAAGCACATTTGTTGTTATCATTAGAGTTCAAGCTGCCACCGCAGTTACTGCGCTGACATAGCTTATACGCCAGGAATACAATGAGTTTCGAAACTTTTCTGACAAAGTGTAATATAGCGTGAAAACCTAGAGAAGTGAAAGAGACAACTATAAAAGAGACAGTTATGTTGTGAACGAACAGTAACTGATCAACAGCTCAGAAAAGGCAGATAAGAAAGGGACGAGTTGTTTTCCACAATTACGATTACCGCAAAAGAAAGATATACAGTCTTTGCAAGAGGCAAAAGTTAGACTCAGGAATTGTCTCAAGATTCCGTGAAGAAAATTATTTCTTATTGAAAGTTTTCGGATTTTCACATATACAAAACAAACCGTCACTCCCACTGACTCCTGCTATATCAGAATTGTATATTATAGGGTAGGCCTAAAATTCAGTTAATTACTTCTACGGCTACTAGCGACATTATAGCTTTTTATGTGCAGTTATTCAGTTAAAAATGACTTGTTGAGACCAAACTTCGAGCTTACCAATACGTACCGTTAAAAAAAGTTTATCACTGTTAACGTAAAGAAATACAAAGCAGAGCAAGCAACAGAATTTTTTTTACGGTAGCCACACCGTTCTTTATTAATAACCTGAAAAATTTGGTGACGGCAGTTTTAAGTTCCACAGAGTCTTAAAAATGTCTATCATCCTCCCACGTTACAGTCAGGAGTAAACCACATCCATCAACGAGGCTTCACCTTACTGCTGGGAAAACTCCACTGAGCTGTCAGTGATTGAAATGTCTGTGTCTGATGTTACGTTTCCCTGCCTTTGGCTAGGCATGCATTGCATAAACAAAGGTACGTCTGCTGAGTATGTACCGGGTGATCAAAATGTCAGTATAAATTTGAGTACTGAATAAATCACGGAATAATGTAGATAGAGAGGTACAAATTGACACACATGCTTGGAATGACATGGGGTTTTATTAGAACACAAAAAAATACAAAAGTTCAAAAAATTTCCGACAGATGGCGCTTCATTTGATCAGAATAGCAATAATTAGCATAACAAAGTAAGACAAAGCAGAGATGATGATCTTTACAGGAAATGCTCAATATGTCCACCATCATTCCTCAACAATAGCTGTAGTCGAGGAATAATGTTGTGAACAGCAATGTAGAGCATGTCCGGTGTTACGGTGAGGCTTTGACGTCGGATGTTGTCTTTCAGCATCCCTAGAGATGTCGGTCGATCACGACACACTTGCGACTTCAGGTAACCCCAAAGCCAATAATCGCACGGACTGGGGACCTGGGAGGCCAAGCATGACGAAAGTGGCGGCTGAGCACAGGATCATCACCAAACGACGCGCGCAAGAGATCTTTCACGCGTCTAGCAATATTTTTTTTCCCCTAATAATACCCCATGTCATTCCAAGCATGTGTGTGAATTTTTACCTCTCTATCTACATTATTCCGTGGTTTATTAAGTTTTCAAATTTATACTGACTTTTTGATCACTCGGTATGTGACAAACCTGTGAGAAACTAGGTACTTTTTATACGCGAGGAAGTATCACATCACTCTTGACATGTATGGATTTCCTTCTCGTCTTCGGAACCAAGTTTCCTCAGCGTTAATTTCGAACACTATATTTGCGAAAAATAGTGATTTCTAAGACACTCGATATACATTTCTCCCGATTACAATTGAATAACGCAGAACTATAGGCTGGAAGTCTAAGATCTTCATTCCTCTATTTTCAGTCAAACGTCGCGTTTACTGTTCAGTACTACATATGAACTTAGCATTCCTCTGGTGTAGGGTTCTCTCTTTCGTTATTTTAGTTGCTTGTTTTCTCACATTCTAGTGAACCGAAACCGTAATTTCCTTTACTAACGGAACTGCCTTTGCATAATCAAAATGGGAAATTATTGTCGTCGTCGTCGTCGTCGTCGTGGTCTTGTTCAGTCCGAAGACCGGTTTATGCTTCCTCAAAATAGGGAGTTAGTATGCACCCGTAATATACAATCAGTATTTTGACATCGATGGAGCTAAGTTTGATTTGTGATCCCCAATTGTCTAGTACTTACCTAGAAAAAACGACTGTTAGTATGTCCCGATCCCTATATGCTTCAGCCAGTACAATCAAAGATTGTTGTGGATGGGAAAGTATATGCTACTAAAATGCACACCACACACGCTATTTTCGTGAACATCATTTGTTCGCACTCTGGGCTGTTATGATGGTCTTCCAATTTCTATTGCCTAAAATAACTTTACGAACATGCGGCACAACTTCTCGCCACTGTCTGATGATACGCACATGCAGCTTTAGAGTTTGGAGGACAGCTGCAAACTAATGTGCTTTCCTTCCCATAGCGTTTCCCATTTCAATAAAAGCTTCTTCACTGCAATATTTTTAAAAATTATTTAAAAATTGCTTGTAATTTGTATTTCCCATTTCATACCGCACTGATTTACTGGGAACGAAAGCGAAAGAGACGATGAATGTGAACAACAAATATTCGGTGTACCATGACTATTTCGTGTAGCACATGTTCGACTACCATTCGTGTACACAAAGAGGTGGTAAATCCCCCTGCCTACTCTTGATAAAGCCCAATTACACCTGACTCTTTACTTACGAGCTGCGTGGTCTCAGGCGCGGCTCCCTCCGTCGGAGGTTCGAGTCCCCCATCGGGCGGTGTGTGTGTGTGTGTGTGTGTGTGTGTGTGTGTGTGTGTGTGTGTGTGTGTGTGTGTAAGTTAGTTTAATTTAGATTAAGTAGAGTGTAAGCTTATGGACCGATGACCTTAACAGTTTGGTCCCATAAGATCTTACCACAAATTCCCAAATTTACTTAAGATACGCAGACTATGGGTAGGATTCATTCTAACGAATAACAATGCCTGTCATGAGTTCCGATGACGGATAAGCTCTGAGAAAACACAGAATGATGTTGCAACTATACGTGGTTGTTAAAGACAAAGGGCGTCAGAAAGACTATTAGGATCGTAAGCGAAACGGCAATGCGATAATTATTTCCTTAGGGTAATCAACAGCGCATGGCGATAGCAATGCTAAGATGTCTTTTTCTGTTATAACGCTGTTGCTGAACGAACTTTTCACATGCCGCTGCAATGAGGTAATACAGTTCCAAAAGAAAAGGGAGAACACTGGGTTTTTACGTCCCGTTGATGATGTCAGAGACTGAGCACAAGCTTCATATCGGTTATGATGGGAAACTGGCCTGTCTTTTTCAATAGAAGAAGTCCTTGCATATACCTTTGATTGTCTTATGGAAACTATGGAAACGCTTGACTTGTGTGGTTCTATGGGGATTTCAACAGTCGTCTTCCTCCCGAATGTGAGTCCAGTATGCTAGCCACTGTGTGCAATGTAGCCGAGTAGTAACTTCAATGACGAGTTATTTGACTTGCATTCGACGATGAAACCACAGAAGCGAAAATATTGTTGACGAATTGTGTACTATGAACATTTCTCCGTCCAACCTACAATACTTTATTACGTCAATTTACATCTGTCTCACAGCACAAGAACATCAAATAACAGAGATATGGAGACAACCTTATTCTACGAGATCCGTTCACAAAGACGAAGCAAGTATTCTATCGATGGGAGGCAATGAAAACCTCGTAACTCCATTTTATTAAACTTTACAGAAGCAAAAACTGTTTCTTAAAAATAATGTAAAGTGATACAGATAAAGTTGCTAGATGTGTAACTATAGACTAGAAGCCTAGTTTATGACAGATTAGGGAAATCTATGCACTTTGAAATCTCTTTTTGATAACGGAGTTACTGGTTACTGGGATTACGAAGTTTTCGCAGGCAAATGGAGTTAGAAAGTTTTCATTGCTACCATTGCTATGCCAATAAGTTCTACTGAGAGAAAAAAATTCAGGAACGAACAAAAGAGGCGGAAGAGCAATATATAAGCCCAGTTGATACATCCTACTACTTGCAGTCACCTTCTTATGAACTTACCGTCATTCATGTACACTACTTTGATCAAAAGTATACAGACACCTCTATGTAAGGCGGAATTGACCAGAAAATGTCACGAGCGTCGGAGTCGGCAATATAAGAGGAGGCGGGGAGCACTGCGTTGTCAGCACACAAGCAGCAGTAGCGGAACTGGTCGGTCAGGAGAGCTCACTGGATGTCGCCAGAGTAATTAACCAACCAGACTTTTCAAACCACATAATGCTGCACAAGTCGACTGTTGCTGTGTGACTGAAGTGGAAAAGCGAACGAACAACCACAGTTAAAACAAGACAAGGCAGACCTCAAGTACTGACGAACAGGAAGCATCGAGTACTGCGGGGGATGTTTGTAAACAAAACAAATAAAAAAACAGCATTAAATCAAAGGAAGGAATCACTCTTGAGTTCGAAAGTGCTACCAGCACTCCAGCTAGCACAATGACTATGGGTGCGGAGATAGAAAGAAGGGTGTACAATAGTTGAGTAGCTCCTCACATAACACATATTTCTTCTGCAGCCAAAGCTAAGTGAAGCTTGAGGTGGTATAAATAGCGACGCCACTGGGCAGTCGATGGGGAGGGGGTGGAGGGGGTGGGGGTGGGGAGTGATGAATCACGCTATACCCTGTGGAAATCCAATGCAACAGTTTGGGTTTAGAGAACATTACCTGCCGTCACTCGTACTCTTAGTGCCATCTGTGTAGTAAGGATGAGGTGTTACGGTGTGGCGATGTTTCTCGTGGTTATGGTCTCGTCTCGTGATTGAGCTTCAGAAAACGCTAAATACGGAAGACAGCAACACATTTTATAGTATTATATACTGCGTACAGTAGAGGAACAGTTCGGTGACGATGATCGATTTTATTAGCATGACAATTCACTCTGTCATAAAGCAGCATCTGAGAGGCAATCATCTGAGACAATGACATCCCTGAAATGCACTAGCCTGCTCAGAGTCCTAGCCTGAATAAAATGGGACACTTTTGGGATATGTTCGAACGTCGACTTTGCTCCTGACCTCAGCGTCCAACATCTCTACCTTCTGTAGTTTCGGCTCTTAAGGAAGAATTCCTCCCCAAACATTCAGACACTTCACTGTAAGTGGCCCCAGTAGAGTTCAAACCGTTATATAGATGAAAGGTGGACACTTACCCTATTAATATCCACTAATGTAAGTCCACATACTGTAGTCACATCAAGAACATAGCGAGTGCACACAAAACAGGAATTCGATTTCTGAAGACTTGTGTTCAATCGTTCTCTAACATTACGTGCTGTACGCAAAGTGTACCACAAGTTGCTAAATATTTACTAATGATGTTCACAGTAATCAAACACATTCTACAGTTCTTCCCTCAGCTATAGAAGGGTGAAAAATGAGCGTGTTTTTAGTCAATTGTGTTATACTTTTAACTTGGTTTTTATTTCAGTGAAATCACAGTTCAACACTTTCGCTCTCCTACCCGTACCTAACGCGATGAACATGTTAGCATACTTCCTTTCTTGTTCACTTTTTATGTCTGCCTGGGTGTACATTAATGAGCAGGGCTGATTTATGACAGGTGGTGTATCGGTTTTAGCTGAACTAGTTAATTAGAAGCAATCTTTGACAGAAGTCAAAGAAAACAGTTAAGCCATTTAGCGCTTCATTCTGATGTGTGAGCACCTTGTCACAGAACTGCGCCCTCACCTCAAATTGAAATGTTAAAACGTAGCGGTAGTACATCGAGGGACCTATTTATTCGCAGTTGCTCGTCGTCACTACTGGAAGTAGCCCATTGTGGGGGTACCCACAAATTTACGCAAGGTTTTTTGTTGGTGGGGGTGGAGTGTGACTAAAATCGCCACTTTGATATAAATGATTTGGTCAGTCTCGAGACATGTCATGTCACAACAGCTTAATTTTATAGGTTACACAAAAAGCTTACTATATCCGAGAGAACTGATGGTTATTGACTCACTTCTACAAGTGTATTAGAATTATGTAATAAAAACCTCTGTAATCTTGAGTCCAAGAGGGACGGAGAGGCATGGAGGGATGGGAGGGTGAGTGGCACTCTTGCGGATGCCTGTGCCTATTGCAGTCTTTGCTTGATAGCGAGATTGATTCTGTAACTTTCTTTTTTTAATGAAATGTGGCTTAATTTATCGGGTAGCTGGAAGCAAATCGACTTGGATTTGTAAAACCCCTACTATTTGGATCAAGAGCCATGATTAGAAAACAGGAGTGTGGTGTACTACGAGTTATTGGGCTCATGTGTCACAACCAAACCACTGTGTGCTATGCGATCAATGTACTGCAGCCTTTTTTTTCGGAAAAATAACGCGTAAGGAAAAGAGCAACTGTTGGTTTATGCAGAACAACATTAGAAAACCTACAACCAAGGTTTTCATGCCAGTACTACTATCAAATTCACCTCATTTTTCTCCGTTTTCTTTCCAAAGCGCTCGGAACCAGGTTAATTCGAGTAATACCCTTCCTGTCAAGAGTCCAAGGAACGGGCCCGAAGCGTATGCGGCGATAAGGGCCTGTCTTTGCGGCACTTATTTTCTAGCAACGCCGGGGCAGAGCCTTTGCGTCGTACTTAAAGCACTCTGTCAATAGCAGTTAGCACAACTCCACTGTACAGTGATGGCGAAGGTTACTTTCCAGCAATCCGATCTTAGGCCAGGCTTACAGCCTATCAGGTGAGAATTTAATACAGTTTGAAGCAATTCGAGAAACATTTAAGCCAATAATAATACCCGTGGTTAAAGGGGATCTACTTCCAGCATCTGCATGAGAATAGAAAAACCACTATTTCGTAGACGGCGAACTATATATGGTATGTTCACGAGAGGAGCCGCTGCACGAAAATCTGAATTATTCCCCTAGCAAAACAAAGAACATTTCGATCGGCAATAAGTGAAAGTCGTGTTATAAGTGGTGCGAAAGAAGCAAAGCGCAATGGGAAGGAATGAAATTAGTAGTAGTAGTAGTATGTAGTTTACGCAAAGTTACCCATCACTGCATAAAACAGGGCTCCAAAATTATCGTGACGTGCCTACTTGACTATAGTTCGGTTACAATTACTTGATAATTTACGCCTGTCACTTGGTGCTAAAGTGTTGTCACATCGGCTGCCGGCTATCGCTTGTTACAGGTAACACACAAACACGGCAGGTCACATCGCAAATGCTATTATGTGTAACGCGGAGCAATGTTGGAGTGGCCGCCGCGAAGGTTGCCGAAAATGCTAGATGCTCTGTCGATTGCTGATTTTAAGTGAGCAATGACTTAACTGCGGCAGACGACGCGTTTTGTAGACCTGAATTCAAAGTCATGTCCTTCGCTAACCACAACCTCGTGATGTGCAATGTATCCGAGGAAACAGCGGTTAATCTTCGTCAGAACTAAAACCATGATCGTTTGTTAACGGTGATTGAAGTTACCGTCTACGAGTAAACACAAGGCAGGAAAAAATAATTTTTAGTCCTAAATCCAAATTGTAATTCGTTACCTGAAACTATTATCACACTAGATACAACAGCTGCGGCTTTACCAGCCAATGAGCAGTCCTAGTTGGCACTTGGTTGCAGATTATAGGTGACGGCAGATTTCAAACGAAAAACGAATGATAGACAGAAACATATAAAAAAATAAAATCAATACGATGAAGAAAAATGATAGGGCAAATAATCAGAAACAAAAAAATTGCATTTAAACCAAGTAACTAAATAAAAGTAATAATCAATTTCTTTTGTTTATATTTAGAAATGAAAAATATTTCGCTACATTTAATGAGATTTATAGCTACGACCTTCTACACGTCAAATCAGTAAGCTAACCTTTGCGCTATGCCACATCACAGCGTGAAGCTGATATATTTATGGCTGTGGTGACCCAGTCGCAACGATGAATTGCAGCCTTAAAATTAACATTACGTGTGTGTGATTTTTATCTTGTGTGATGAAATACGAAATAAAAGTGCCAGACCATGATTCGGGATCCAAAGACATCAAGAAAGAATGCCGGACAAGGAATTGGAAGTGCTCTGACCAACTTTTGTGAAAGTTTGGCAACGGGGAACGGCTCAGGCGTGACGTTGAGCGCCCTGATTGGAGGAAACCAGCTCCAACAAGTGAAGTGTCAACTATCGAGTAATTTTAATCTGACTATGGACAACTGTGAGAGGCAGTGACCAGTCTACACGAGAGTGTGACGACAGTCTAGAGAGTGAATCGCGTGGCCCGCGTCCAGCCCCGGACGGCATGTGTGTCAAGGATGGGCGGCCGCCAGCCCACTTGGCCCCTCCCTGCCTGCCTGCACGTCACTGCCAAACGTGGTCCGCCGGCCGCCGCCCACGCGCTCAGCTGGTCGACCCAGGCGACGCGGCAGGCCTCCCTGCTTCCGCGCCGTCGCCAGGCGACAGGGCACGCTGCTCCTGGTTTTTTACGGCTGCACCCAGTCTCAGACCCGAAGCCAGTTCTCTAGTGTCACAATGCTCAATCTGCTTCGCTACAGCGACGACGCTACACGCCTTGTCGCAAGGGCTAAGCGCACACGCGCAAAAGAACATTTGATCCCCTCCATTACAAACTGGCATCTGCCCTTGTAATAGAACCATGAAGTCTGTATAATTGATGGTTCATGAACTGTTAACCTCAATGCAGACTGTAAGATATGGATAGAATTTGACAATTTACTTGGGCAGTCAAAGATCACAATATTTCCGTTACGTTTACTTGTTTACGTCGTACACTTTACATTGATGTGGACAAAAGTCATGGGATCCTGTTAATATCGTGTCGGAGGTCTTTTAGCCATCGTAGTGCAGCAACTCATGGACTGAACAAGTCGCCTGATGTCCCCTGTGGAAATACTGAGCCATGCTGCCTCTACAGCCGTATATAATTGCGAAAATGTTGCCTAGCAGAATTCTGTGCACGAGCTGACCTCTCAATTTTGTCACATAAAATGTCGGGCGATTTGGGTGGCCAAATCTTTCGCTTGAATTGTACAGAATGTTCTTCAAACTCGTGACATACTGAAGTCTCATCCATAAAAATTCCATAATTTTTTGGGTACTTTAAGTCTATGAATGGCCGCAAATTGTCTCCAAGCAGTCTAACATAGTCAATTCCATTCAATGATCGGTTCAGCTGGACCAGGAGCCCCGGTCCATTCCACGTAAACACGGCCCACACAATTATGGAGCCGCCACCACCATGCATATTGCCCTGTTGACAACTTGGGTCCATGGTATCGTGAGATCTGCGCTACATTCGAACCCACCACCAGCTCTTATCAACTGAAATCGAGACCCATATGACCAGGCCACGGTCTTCCAGTCGTCTAGGATCCAACAGATATGGTTACGAACCCAGGAGAGGCACGCGACGTTGTGCTGTTAGCAAAGGCATTCACGTTGGTCGTCTGCTGTCATGGCCCATTAGCGCCAAATTTCCCACACTGTCCAAACGGATACGTTCGTCGTATGCCCCACACTAATTTCTGCCATTATTTCACGCAGTGTTGGTTGTGTGTTAGCACTGGCAACGCTATGCAAAAAACCCTGCTCTCTGTCGTTAAGTGAAGGCCGTCGGCCAATGTTTTGTCCGTGGGGAGAGAGAATGCCTCAAATTCGGTATTCTCGGCACACACTTGACACTGTGGATCTCGGAATATTGGAATGCCCTATGCATTTATATGTAACAATCATTTTGTGTTCAAAGTCTGTTAATTCCTCGTGCGGCCATAATCACCTCGTAAACCTTTTCACATGAATCATCAGAGTGCAAAGACTAATGTACTGCCCTTTTTACCTTGTGTACGCGACATTGCCGCCATCTATGAATGTGCATATCGCTGTCCTACGACTTTTGTCAACTCAGTGTACGTTATCTTCAGGTTTTGGTAGAAACAGAAATGAGAGAATATGATGTAAACCATAATTATCATGTGCTGAGACGTATCAACGTACTTGCCAGAACACGTAACTGAGATTATAAACGGCTGAAAACTGTGACAAATTAAAATGGTATCGATGCGATCGTTGACGTAAACCTTTAATTTACCACCCTCAAACGCGTAGAGATCTGTTTCGTTTCCTCGTATACAATGCAAAATTTTCTGTAGTGTAAACGTATAGAACAGGGTTCGCTAACTCGTGAGCTGGTAGAAAATAACTAACACCCAAGATCCCAAAGTGGCGTCAGATCCAAATGCTTGCATCAGGGTGGGAGCCACACAAGCAGGTTACACTATGACGATACCATAACACTGTGGACGCGAAGCCAGCGAAGTCACTCCGCCATATGTTGGGACTAAAACACTGTCAGTAGAGTGTGTTTACTGCAGTGTTATTCAATGAAATGCAAATATAAATTGTCTAAAAATGGTTACTCGTGCAACCTACGGGTGCACAACCATAGGCGGAAAGTCTGCTGTTACTTCCTGTAGGTAAATGCTTAAGCTAAAATACACATATCAAAAAAGTTTTGCATCGTCCCGGTTCCCAGAATTCCTGAAGATAGACGTCGACTGCGGATATTTTATCACAGACACAGACCCTTTGTTTTAGAGATATCACAAAACCCGCCCAAACATGTAAACAACCATGCATGAGCAGCGCCTATTAGACAGAGGGGGTCCGACAGCCGATCAGTTCCAGTCATTCCACCAGGAAGGAGATACACGGCTCTTAATCGGGCAGATAGGTTGGAAAATTTTAAAAGGGAAACGGATAGGTTAAAGTTATATATAGTGGAAATTAGTGAAGCTCGGTGGCAGTAGGAACAGGACTTCTGGTCAGGTGAATACAGGGCTATAAAAACAAAATCAAATAGGGATAATGCAGGAGCAGGTTTAATAATGAATAAAAACTAGGAACGCGGATAAGCTACCAAGATCAGCATAGTGAACGCATTATTGTAGCCAAGATAGACACGGAGCCCACACCTACCACAGTAGTACAAGTTCATATGCCAAATAGCCCCGCAGATTAAGAAGAGATTGAAGAAATTTATGATAAAATATGTTATTCAGATAGTTAAGGGAGACGAAAATTTAAGTCATGGGAGGACCGGAATTCGATAGTAAGAAAAGGAAGAGAAGTAAACGTAGAATGTGAATATGGAATGGGGGTAAGGACCGAAAGAGGAAGCCGCCTGGCAGAATTTTGCACAGAAAATAACTTAATCATTGCTAACGCTTGGTTTAAGAATCATGAAAGAAGATTGTACACTTGGAAGAGACCTGGAGTCACCAAACGGTTTCCGATTGATTATATAATTGTTTGAAGAGATTAATAAGCCAGATTTTAAATTGTGACACATTTCCAGGGGAAAATGTGGAATCTGGCCACAATTTATTGGTTATGAACTGTAGATTAAAACTGAAGAAACTGCAAAAAGGTAGGGATTTAAGAAAATGGGACCTGGATAAAGTGAAAGAACCAGATGTACAGAGTTCAGAGGGAGCATTAGGGAGCGATTGACAAGAACAGGGGAAAGCAATACAATGGAAGAAGAACGGGTAGCTGCTTTGAGACACAAAATAGTGAAGGCAGCAGAGGATCAAGTAGGTAAAAAGACGAGACCTTGGACAAATTCTTGGGTAATCCAAGAGATATTTAATTCACCTGATGAAAGAAGAAAACATAAAAATGCAATAAATGAAGCAGGTGAAAAGGAATAAAAACGCCTCAAAAATGAAAGACAGTAAGTGCAAAATGCCAAGCGGGAATGGCTAAAAGAAAAATGTAAGGATGTAGAAGCGTATATCACTAAGAGTAAGATAGATGCCGCCAACAGGAAAATTAAAGAGACCTTTGGCTAAAAGAGAACCACCGGAACTAATATCAAGAGCTCAATTAGAAAATCAGTCCGAAGCAAAGAAGGGAAAGCAGAAAGGCGGAAGAGGTATAGAGATCCTATGCAATGCCGATGTACTTGATGGAAATATTATGGAAATGGAACAGGATGTAGATGAAGATGAAGTGGGATATATGATACTGTGTGAAGAATTTGACAGAACACTGAAATCCCTAAGTTGCAACAAGGCCCCAGGAGCAGGCAACATTTCATTAGAACTACTGACAGCCCTAGGTGAGCCAGCCATGACAAAACTCTTCCCTTTGGTGTGCAAGATGAATGAGACAGGCGAAATACCCTCAGACTTCCAGAAGAACATCATAATTCCAATCCCAAAGACAGCAAGTGTTGACAGGTGTGAAAATTACCGAACTATCAGTTTAATAAGTCACGGCTGCAAAATACTAACACGAATTCTTTACAGACAAATGGAAAAATTGGTAGAAGCCGACTTCCGGGGCGATCAGTTTGGATTCTGTAGAAACACAGGAACACGTGAGGCAATACTGACCTTATGACTTATCTTGCCAGAAAGGCAAACCTACATTATAGCATTTGTAGACTTAGAGAAAGCTTTTGAAGATGTTGACTGGAATACTCTCTTTCAAATTCAGAAGGCGGCAGGAGTAAAGGCTATTTACAGTTTATACAGAAACCAGATGGCAGACGGCAATTTTAAGAGTCGAGGGGTACGAAGGTGAAGCAGTGGTTGAGAAGGGAGTGAGACACGGTTGTAACCTATCCACGATGTTACTCAATCTGCATATTGAATAAACAGTGAAGGAAACAAAAGAAAAATTTGGAGTAGGAATTAAAATCCACGGAGGAGAAAAAAAATTCTTGAGGTTTTGTCGATAACATTGAAATTCTGGTCGAAGTAGAGAGGATATAAAATGTAGACTGGGGATGGCAAAGAAAGTGTTTCTGAAGAAGAGAAATTTGTTAGCATGGAGTACAGATTTGCCAGTAAGTCTTTTCTGAAAGTATTTGTATGGAGTGTGGTCATGTATGAAAGTGAAACATGGACGATAAACAGTATAGACAGGCAGAGAATAGAAGCTTTTGAAACGTGGTGCTACAGAAGACTTCTGAAGATTAGATGGGTAGATCACGTAACTAATGAGGGTGTATTGATTAGAATTGGGGAGATGAGTACTTTGTGGCACGACTAGAAGGGATCAGTTGGTAAAACACGTTCTGAGGCATCAAGGGATTACCAGATTAGTATTGGAGGGAAGCGTGGAGGGTAAAAATCGTAGAGGGAGACCAAGAGATAAATAAACTAAGCAGATTCCTAAGGATGTAGGTTGCAGTAGTTACTCGGAGATGAAGAGGCTTGCACGGGACAGGTTACCATGGAGAGCTGCATCAAACCAGTCCTTGGACTGAAAAACAACAACAGGTAGAGACGGCAAGTTTCAAGTGGGTGATGGAGGAATGCCCCTGGCTTCAGCCAGTGCCTGTGCTCAGCATAGGCAATGCCATCTTTATTCTAATCTCCTTGAAGCCACTCAACACTTTTACTACGGTGGATCGCCAGAGCAGCCAAGTGTTGCGTGCCCAGGTGCGGTTGGCTGCCACAGCAGTCGAGCTGTGAATTGCATATACACAGACAGAAAAAATATAAAAAATGTAGATTAATGAAATTTTGGGAATACATTTGACTAGGTAACATATTTGATTGACATTACAAGATCACAGATTAATGTAGGCGCGAGATAAGCCTTTGCAAATGTGAAATGCTAGCAAATTGATAACCGGTGTAACCGCCAGAATATTTAATGCAAGCATGCAACCGTGCTCACATTATGTTTTAAGGTGCCGGATGTCAGTTTATGGGATAGAGTTCGATTGGTTAATGTTGGTTGTGGATGACTCTAGAGTGGTCGTCCGATGTCCCATATTTGCTTGGTTGGAGACAGATCGTGTGATCTGACAGGGCAACGCAACATGTCGACATCTTACGGAACCCATCTGGGTCGCTATCGAGCGCCATCACCGCGTAGGCAAATCAGAGGCCCGTTATTTACGTGTATTACATAACCTGTGTGTAGACATCGAACGTACCAACCACTGTGGGATCTCTGATACGCAGAATGTATAGTGTATTTTTGTTCCAAGGACCGACTCACAAGCTGTGAAACAGGTGATCATAATGTTCTCGCTCACCAGTGTACTTGGTACACTACAGCACAAGAATACAGGGTCGGTATTTTCTGCCATCAGAAAGTCAAGACCTCTGAGCTTGTTCAATTTTACAATATACCAATGTTTAGCACACAGGCTAAAACAAAGCCGTGTTTTCTGCTAAACTACGATAACGCACATGCACAGATTAAACAAACGCTTTTTTTTAATAAATCGGTAAGTCGGCCACCCAAATTCTTTAAGGAATCGAACTCCCATATATGAGTCAAACGTCTGTTTGCTTTACAAATGAGTTAATGAATTAATATTTGACGGTAAGCATGTTGGCGAGAAAAAGTTTAGAAGAGGTTTCAAATTATGTTTAGTTTGTTAGAAGTCGCTAAGTGCTCTCTAGAATATAGTTTAGATCATTTTTGCGCTGAGAGTTACTATGCCTCGAGACATATTTACAGTTTCTAACAGTTTTTAATTTTAATGCTTGTCGTGTTAGGTTAGGTTAGGAACCTAACCTAACCTAGGTTACTCTCCTTGCAGTTGCAGATTACGTATCTAGCGGCTTCCAGGACCAACAAAAATTAGATTTGCAGTATTTCACATAATTATTGTCCGAATTTGAAAGTATAAAATCTTATAATCTAGCAGTTAAGTCTTTCGTGTAAGATTATACCTCTTAACTGCTAGATTATAAGATTTTATACTTTCAAATTCGGACAATAATTATGTGAAATACTGCAAATCTAATTTTTGTTGGTCCTGGAAGCCGCTAGATACGTAATCTGCAACTGCAAGGAGAGTAACCATTACAGCCGTTTTTTTTATCGCAGCAAAAAACAAGCAGACCGCCAAAAAGTACATTTACATCAACCAAAAGCATCTATTTTGGTTGGCAAATGACGTTCGCATACATTATATAGTATGTGCGTGGGATATGTCCTGGTTATCATCGGAAAAAAAATTGAAATGCGCCAAACGTGCAACGTATTATCCGCTTTTAGGTGACACTCTTAAATTAGCATATAAAATCATTTCTAACATATTTTGCATTTTTTTGTACGTGGGACGGGTAGGTCACAGTGAGCACGGCCCTTGGCCGTACCCCTAACCCCACCGACGGCGGCGGCACGCGGCGGTGCAGTAGAGCGCGGCGTTGGACCAACAGGTGTCCTGACGTCACTGGCGGCTGTTGCTGACAGGCTGGCGCACTGGCAGCTCGCCTCACTGGAGCGCCATCGCCTTTACCGACAAAGCGAGGTCCAGTCCCAAAGGAGACGGAAATAGCACGAGCCGGTACACATGACTTTATAAACTTCATCCCTTCTTTAACTGAATACTGTCTGAATTACGCGTTCTCTTCAATGCTCGGTTCACAGTTTCAAGTCTGCATATAAATTCGTACAGAAAATACACCTACATTTGTCACACGTTCTATTTATACGTCAATCCAAGTGTTTGTACTGCTTAAGTGTGATAAATCGCATGTACAAATAGCTACATTTTTGTACCTTCGTACTGACTAATTAGGATCACGTAACTCTTTCTTTGCGGTTTTCTTTTTTACCAGTACTCCATGTTGTTCTCGTGCTTCCCCCTATGCCAATTTGTGCCCGATTACTGATTTCTTGTGGCTCTAAAGCCTAAATTTAATATTTTATTCTTGAAGAAGTTTCTTTCCGTTAGTCCCGATTCATTGATGTTTCTTTCTAGTTCTACCTTATTCCTGTGATCCATACTGTTGTCGATGTCGGTTCTCATCCATTCAGAAGACGCGTCCAAAAAGATTAATATTCGCTTTGCCACTAATTCTGATATTTTTTCTATATTTTGTAGAAATCCTCGTTACTTTTTTCCAACCACGTGTGTTTGTATTGCAGCCATTATTTTTCTAATAATCCGTTTTTCAAGCACCTCTATTCCATCCAGCTTACAGTTCATTGTTAAGAATTCACAGGTATATACAGATTCTGGTCTTACAATTTTAGTATCGCGTTTCAGTTTTGTTTTTCCAGGCACGCAATGTATGTAAATATTATTTGTCAAACCATATGCTCTTTCCATTTTATTAACTCTTATAGTTTAGCACACTCACTTATTTGGGAGGACGACGTGAACCGTGGAGACCTGAAAGATATTGAGAAAATTGGAATACATGTTGCACGCTTTATTTCTCTCCGAGACTGCTGCATGCATGCCAGTACATGTTGAACAACAGATTTACTGTACTGTTTCCCTTCACTTGCCATATTGCTTCGTTAATCCTCATTAATTTATTCAATTTCTCTGTATTAATTTCTGTCTCCTTTTGTGAAGGCCATTGCAGAATAAGACTGTCTCCTTATACACGCACGTTTGAGATGGTGACGTGTGTATGAAAAATCCACAATCTTGTGAGACACAATCCCTCCCAGACCTTTAGGTCAGTAGCTAAAAACTTTAACTGCTTAAACAGTTGGCGCGAAACATAATGCTTCACCTACGTTCGAGGAAGCAAATATCAGGACGGTGTCTTCTACACTATCGGTTTAAACACAGCCATATACGAAAATTCTTTGTGGGGCGAGGTAGACTTAATACTGAACTGAAAAATCCCATGCTCATGAGAGACTAACAAATCTTCCAACAAGCAGCATGCTATTTTGTCATTCACAGCACTGGACAGACGCAGAATACAGCATAAGTAAGTCACATTGAATCACATTAGCCTCTCGCCATGTCAATGTAGGGAGAGCCTTGTTACCATGTGTAAATTTTGTGTACTGAGGGGAAAACTTTGGCCCGAGTTTTCCATTTCCGGGACTGTAGTAAACATTAGCATCTGTAACACTTCGGTCACTTCGTGTGCGAGACGAAATGAGCAGTTAATGGGGCCAGTGACGACTTGGCTGTCAATCAGCAAGAACAAGCGTGAGCAGTAAGTGCCACGGTGAAGTTTAATTACTGCTGTCGTAACGAGCGGCAGAAGTACGCCATGCAGCAGCTAAGGTCCTGGCAGCGCGACTGATTCACTTTGTGCTCTTGGCTCGGAGCGCCGGCTAAAAACCACCGCCGGCAGGAAATTGCGAATTTCGACGGGGAAATTGGCTACATGACTGCCGCGGCAACGCAAGATGGAGGCTGCGTCCCTCCGCCGCTGTAGCTGAACCTACGCTCGCTCCTTCAGTTACTCTGCACCCTGTCGCTAACGCGGAGCACGTATAATGTCTGACCCACATTTCAGAAAATCTTAGTCGTCGAATTTACATTATTCTACCGCTCACGTTAAAAATAAGCTCGTCTTGCGGTCTTCCAAAGTTGATAAGATTCTCCTTCCCTTCTCTTGGTTAAGTCTGGAAAGTCTGATGCACGGTATTTCACATGTTCGAAAAAATTTAAAGTGAGAATATGTTATCAAAATCGTTTCGCAAATACTTCTGTACCGGTATATTTTTTTATAATACAAATGGTCAAATACATAACTAAGAGGATTTTCGTTCAGCGGTACTTTGTGCCATCATCCTTCCTCAATTGGCGACCGACCACCAATTGAAGAGGCCGGCGGACTGGATTGGATTGATGGGGTTAAAGGCATCAAACTACGAGGTCATCAGTCCCTCCGTCCTATGTGTGCCAAGCTGGGAAGAGTTATCAGAGAGAAACGACACGGAAGATACAATACGATGAACGCAACTGTAAACGACAATCAATAAAACCAAGAGAGAAGCAAGCAGAAGTGGGAGATGGATAAGTGGGTGAAGGTGGGTGAGCTGCTCCGCCCACAAAGCGGCTGGAGCCCTCTGCACATGTTATGCAATGGGCCCTCTGCATCCGACCCGCGTTTCCCCACCATCTACTTACACACGAAAATCTTGCAACGGACGCAAGTTGATAAAATTTCAGGAAAGAGAAGAATGATGACGAGACAAACTAACGACAGACAGAGAAGAATACGAAGAATTAAAAAGGTGGACGGTCAGGAGCAAGGCTGGACCACCCAGCAAGGGCAGCCAAAGGACGGGGGGGGGGGGGGGGGGGTTGAGAGAGAGAGAGGTTGAGAGAGAGAGAGAGAGAGAGAGAGAGAGAGAGAGAGAGAGAGAGATCTGGTGTCACCGGGAACTCTGCCTTGGGTAGAGAGGTGGTACATATGAGGTCTGGCGGCATGGGGACCACCGAAACCTCTGTGTTGGAGATGATCTGTTAGTCATTCTTCTCCTTGGATGATTTAGATATCTGCAAGGGCTTGTCTGTCTTAATTTCAGGAACAGAGGATGAATGCAAAGCTCTTGTGGCTCCTTCAGTCATTGTCTGGTATCGATTGCAGATCAGCAAAATCCTGGGATGTGACCCCACCTTGGTGAGAGATGCCAGAAAAGGGCGTTTATTCTCCATCTGCGGGTTGGGGATCGACATCGCCTGTGGATTGAGAGTCAACATTCCCAAACTGGGTGTGGGGGAAACGATGGGGGGGGGGGGGGGGGCTGGCCCCCAACAAACAGGGAGCAGGTTTAGAAAGGCTATCTTGAGGGTCCAGCATGGAAGACACTAAGGGCATTGATACTGTCGCCAAAGAGCATGAAGTCGTCATAGCTGTAGCAAACATCACCACCAAATCACCAAATCATCATCATCATCATCATCGCCAAATCATCATCGCCAAATCATCATCATCATCATCATCGCCAAATCATCATCATCATATCATCGCCAAATCATCATCATCATATCATCGCCAAATCATCATCATCATATCATCGCCAAATCATCATCATCATATCATCGCCAAATCATCATCATCATATCATCGCCAAATCATCATCATCATATCATCGCCAAATCATCATCATCATATCATCGCCAAATCATCATCATCATATCATCGCCAAATCATCATCATCATATCATCGCCAAATCATCATCATATCATATCATCGCCAAATCATCATCATATCATATCATCGCCAAATCATCATCATATCATATCATCGCCAAATCATCATCATATCATATCATCGCCAAATCATCATCATATCATATCATCATCATCCAAATCATCATCATCATCCAAATCATCATCATCATCATCCAAATCATCATCATCATCATCCAAATCATCATCATCATCATCCAAATCATCATCATCATCGTCCAAATCATCATCATCATCGTCCAAATCATCATCATCATCATCCAAATCATCATCATCATCATCCAAATCATCATCATCATCATCCAAATCATCATCATCATCATCCAAATCATCATCATCATCATCCAAATCATCATCATCATCATCCAAATCATCATCATCATCATCCAAATCATCATCATCATCATCCAAATCATCATCATCATCATCCAAATCATCATCATCATCATCCAAATCATCATCATCATCATCCAAATCATCATCATCATCATCCAAATCATCATCATCATCATCCAAATCATCATCATCATCCAAATCATCATCATCATCCAAATCATCATCATCATCCAATCATCATCATCATCCAAATCATCATCATCATCCAAATCATCATCATCATCCAATCATCATCATCATCCAATCATCATCATCATCCAATCATCATCATCATCCAATCATCATCATCATCATCAAATCATCATCATCATCATCATCATCAAATCATCATAATGTAGATTGTCATATTACTTCTTGGCCTTCTGATAACAAGTATAATTAAAACGCAGCTACTCGGACGTCCAGTGTCGACTGTAATTATCGTATGGCAGTAAAACTTTGTAGATATTCTAATGTGTTAACGAGGAACAGTTTTATGCTGAGAAAAACATTAGTTCTAATTCTGGCCACCTGGTGCATATCTGGAAACTACAGCATCTTGTCAACCTATCCAGTGCTTATATTGAACAAATTGTGTAAGTGGCAGTTAATAAGAAATCTTCATCATGCCTTTCTCACTTGTTTGACTTTTTTTGCCAATGCCCCATTCCTACTCTATTGCACATGGTAACATTTCAATACATCTTTCTTGCATTCATAGCGCCAGATTTGCACCGGGTGGTCAAGACGAACTAATTTTTTCCCAGCGTGAATCAGTTCCACATTAACACATTAGAATATCTACCAAGTTTCGCTGCCATACGATAATTACTTCTCACATTGAATCTCTCTGAGTAGGTCAGCAGTCTTATTCTAGGATTTTATTTTCTCTTTAGAAGATGGAGGAGTCCATTGGACAGTGTGAATGGTGCTCTCTGCAGTTGATACAGACCGGGGTGGAGGGGGGGGTGGGGGGGGGGGGGGAGAATGGTGGGAGCCATAAGGAATGTCAGAGTGCAATTGACACCCACAATCCTTACAGATGGGGCTGCGTTACAATGCGAAGACATGTGCCCCGAATCACATACGTTTGAAGATCTGCAAGGGTGGGAGACATACGGGTTTATTACGCATTGATACAGCATCGGTTTGACCTTTTCAGACAATGAGTAAGCCAAGGCTCCAGCATCAACCCTACTGTTCTTTGCCCGCTGCTGGACATGGACAAATCGCCCACCGTGTCACTCGAAACTGGCAAGAAACTCTCCATCCGTCAGCAAAGGATGTCATAGTGGGAGACGATACCTTGTACCATATTAACACTGTTATGGAGGGGGGGGGGGGGGGTGGTGGTGGTGTTGAGAGTTACAGGAATATCACTGAGTTTGTCACAGGCGAGCAGCATACTCAAATGGTGGGGACGACATCAGAATGGAACCACTTTTCTTTTACGAAATCGCTGAAACTTCCCCAAACCTGTTCTCAAGGTGTTCAAAATAAAAGCATAATGGGTTAGTGGTCGAAAAGAAATCGCCCTCGGTCCTAGAACAAACTACGCGCTGTGGGGAGTATTTCTCCCTTTGTCTCTAAGCTATATGTTCCTCCAACAGCGCAGCTAGGGAAGGGAACGTTGTGGGGTCACATCTATCTGCATTGTAGTAGTTTTTCCTTTACAAGAGACTGCTGGAGCCTTGCAGCCACCAACGGAAGAAAGTTTGATCCACTTCATTTATGAGCCATCTGCCTTGTTGGAAACAAACCCAAATTGGAGCCCTCCGAATGGGTGCCCCTAACCACAGCAATGCCAACCTGACCGATTAACCAATTAGTTCTCCTGAGTAATTCATCATCCTTATTTCCTTCTTAGGCGAACCTGTTCACTTACTATAAACAACACTAATGGCAGATAATAAACTGATGAACTTTAAAAAGGTGAAGTACATGCAGTAAACTACAAATGTGAAGTGCCTGAAACTTTCCACTGTCCGTCACGTTTACAAATGTACTGACTGCAACTTCTAAAAATTTATGCATTAAAAAATTTAGCTCTAGACTGGAGGATCGAAGTATTCTTCCAGTTTAAAATAATTTAGAATAAAATGATGCAGGTAAAAAAAATACAATATTTTCGATCTCGTCAGATTTTATTACAGTACTTCAAATCGATATCTTGTTAAAAATACCTCTCGTAGGTTCATAGTATACACTGTAAGTCTATAATCAATATATTGAAGGTCCTGGTATGGAAGCATCTGAGACACGGCGTGTTTCGCTTACGCTTACTCTGGCTCGGGCACACCGCGCTGTAACATTGCCGTAATTTGATCTCTATCTTTAATTATCGTAGACAGTGTAGAGTTGAGCATAGCAAAACTACATTTAGATTTTAGTTTTCGGCCATCAAATACCTTGTTGAATTAAAGTGTAACAGCGATTTCTTTTATACCAAAGTGTATACCACTGTGTCAAAGAAAACACAGTACCTCTATTTCACAACAATAAAGACGGAAAGACAGAGACGAAATTCACTGATCTCGATACTCAATTTATCATCTTCAACGTCCATCACCAGTTTCGAAAACTGAAAAGTTTTGACCAGGCAGTATCCAAATACAGGCGGTAAAGTAGCAACCATTATTTACTTGAATGAAACTTTCACTTTGCAATAGAGTGTGCGCTCATATGGAATTGAGGAGATGAGGTATTGGTGGAAGTAAATATGTGAGGACAGATGCTGAGTCGTGCTTGGGTTGCTCAGTCAGTGGAGCACTTGCCCGTGTCCCGAGTTCGAATCTCGGTCTGGGACAGTTTTAATCTGCCAGGAAGTTTCATTATTTACTTCGTTAGGAAAAAAAGGAAAAGAAAAAAAATCTGATGTCGCAATAGCAAGACACGTTTACCCGCGAAGCGAAATCTTTTCCTGGTCACAGAAAGAAAATGTTCGGTATTACGTTAACAGTTGCTCAGAAACTGTAGTATTGTTCCATGTTAACCGATTGTTCGTGCCAAGCGTTAATTTTTACTCATGTTTATACATTTTAGCTAGTATCGATCTTACTGTATGTAATTTGTGACAATGTCCAGTTGGTATTTATCTGTTTTTGCTCAGCTATAAATCACCACGATGATAACCGATAAAATGTAGTGCCCATGTTACAGCACACACATACCTTGCAGAACGCTCTGAAGACAGAAGGGCCACTTCGCGTGGGAGAGCCTACTCCAATTAGCAGCGTCAAGTGAAGTTCAAGCACTGCTGATCCCTGACCCCCTCTTGTGAAACACTAAGCCCTCGCTGCTGCCGCCCCAAACTTGAGCGGTTGACCCCAATCATCACGTGAAACGACGGCAATCAGTAGGACGAGTTCCAATTAACCCAAATAGACAGCACATCGACCTCACATCAAAATACTGCACTTCGTCCAGTGTCCATGCTACTGGTGTCATCTTTCTAGATAGAACACACAGTATAAGCACAAACTGCAAGGGATAAAGGTTGGTGGCGTGTGCGTGGGACTGTGTGAAATGCGAAACAAAAGATTTACATTTTAGCCATAACGATACCAACGTATATAGCAATAATGAAAAGGGACAACTATTTTCATACCTTTTTTTAAATTTCCATTTTTTCCTGAAGAAAGGAGAGCAGTGTCAAAACTGTGAATTCGTCATCGCGAGGAGCTGTGTCCAAATATAGACGCAAACTTTCCGATTTGTTTAACATGTTTTGGCTATGGTTCCTTCCAGTGGAGATCCTTTTCACATTTCCCTTTTTTTCCCCCAACTTAATAACTGGTTTTGTCGCGAAAGATATTACATAAAAAGGAGGGGTGGTGGAGTGAATTATCTGACGTGAGTTACTAACGCTGCTTCTCACCAGGAAATTTATCCCCCAATGGATGTACAAGACCAAGTCAGTTACTGACAACCCAGGTATTCAAGCTAACTACAAAGCCCAAGCGACTTACAAAGGTACGGCGAAACTGTGAATGTGAAATCGTACACGGTCGATAGTTAAGATTAGATATGACACTTTATCGATTACAGCATTTGTTTCAGAACCCACTGGTTCCGTTTCTTCCAGTTGTTATTCCATACCTGTATCTTTAATGTCGCAATCTCGACTCTAGCGGCGTGGAATCTGCAAGCTTTCCGATCCCGTTATACGACCATATTCGTCAACATCCTTGACAGAATTGTGGCAACACATGATCATATAATCATTTGTCTCTCATGTCTTACTCTGGCCGAGTCTACTTTTCAAAAGCAAACATTTCATTTTGATGTCACCTGTATCTCAATTGCGAGAGTTTATACTGGATGTTTGTTATCTGGATAGTTTATGATATTTCTGACTGTAACGAAAGAATGAAATATGACGCGCTTATTAACGCCCTGTCGAATTCACACGGCCCACATTGTAAGGACTCAATGATCTTTTCCTTTCCTTCCTTAGTCTGCAATAGATCATTTCGAAAGGATAGTAATGTTTTACTGAATGGGCAAATAATGCCATTATTACCAGAAGAGTTTCTCGCATACCATTTGGACTTACAATAACGCCGATTAATTACTTTTGTTAACATGAATAAGAGAATATGCCAATTTTAAGTACGAACAGAAATTTGCGCACGTATAACTTTAAATTTCGCGTTCATAAAATTCTTTTTACAAGCCACTTAGTACTATAAAAATATTTCGCGTTTCGTTCTTTAATAAATTTGAGAGGGAGAAGTATTTAATAAGGGCATTATCATTATTATTATTGTTAAAAGGTTTAACTCATTCTTCTTTCTGATGCAAAAGCGGTTTTACGTGATCTGAAAGCCCGGTTCACTATTAAACCAGTGCGACTTTGGACAATGTTTAATCCATATATGTCCAAGGGGTCAAAAACGACCCTGATGCGACCTGACAAGGCGCCGACCCGCGCAAGTTGTACCAGTCGGGTAGCACCAAGCATTCGGTAGGTTTCCAAACGCTAAAACTCAGCCTAGGCCACAACGGCAAATGATGAAAACTGCACATGTTTCTGTAAGAAAACATTTAGCTCAAAATACTATTCTCATTGGCCAGATCAGGTCACAAAATGTGAGCACTGTAAAAATAAAACTGTCAAATCGTGCCGCAAATGTTACATATATTACCTTGACTAAGGATTTCCACAGTTTCATGCACAACTTATTATGCTTTATGATTATTGAATAGTTCATAACTTTTCACAATACAGTGATTATCAAATTTCTATTAATAAATACTGATTAGAGTAAAATGTGTTTTTATTTTGATTATTCCTGTACCACAGTGGTGTACGAGCTTACCGTGCCCATGGGGTCATTATTGGCCATCTGTAAAAACTTCCTTTCAGAACTGAGAACTACGAATTACTGTTACAGTTGTCATCTGTAGTCATTAACAAATGATACATGTGAAAATCACATAACTCAGTGACAAAGATTCTGGGCATAATGGGTTAAACGATAAGATTCTTTGCAATTCTTTTACTACTCAGATCGCAAGTGCCGTTACAACATGTTTCCAAGGTTGTTTTGAGTACGCTGCAGAAGTATGCGGTTTCCATATTTTTGGAGCCCTGAAGACAAACATTCGTGGCCGTCGATTTGATTCTGATGAAGAGGTGCACGCCTTCGTACAATTACCGTTCTGTAGGCAATAGTAAACATTTTCCCACGGAAGCACTGACGTCGTATCTAACAGTGGGATAAGTATCAAAAGTTATAACGATTACTTTTGGAATACTAAACTGTTTAACTTACCTTTTCCATCTGTCTCTTTTTCATTTGACTGCCCCTTGAAGAGTAAGAAGGTATTAACAATCATGATACCGACCATGTAACAACATAAAAGAAAGATACTGTGATATACCTTCGTGCCGTAAATTCTGATCTATCATTTCGTCTCTTATCAGAAAAGGACGCAGATAGTGCACACTATACACTGAGGTGACGAAAATCATGGGACACCTCCCAATATCCCAACACATTGTCTCTAGGGATAACACAATAAAACAATATTTTAAAAAATTAATAGTGACTGCGTATCTTTATTTCCGTATTGAGAAACTAGCATCACGTAACAAATTCAAGTCTCTTCAGTGTTTTCTGTTTTTCCAGTAGTCCATCTTCTCACTACGTTGTCTTTCACTTCCACTTCCACTTTTTTCACTTCCAGTTTTTGGCCGGCGTAGTGCAGCAACTCGACCTAGCATGGACTTAAGTCGCTGGAGGCCCTTGCAGAAATACTGAGCCATGCTACCTCTATGGCCGTCCACATCTGCGAAAGTGTTGCCGGTACATGATTTTGCGCACAAACTGACCTCTCGATTATGTTCCATAAATGTTCGATGGGATTCATATCGGATGATCTGGGTGGCCAAATCATTCACTCTAATTGTCCACAATGTTCTTCAAACCAGACACAAAAAATTGTGGCCCAGTGATATGACCCTGTCATCCATAAAAACTCCGTAGTTGTTTGGGAACATGAAGTCCCTGAAAGGCCTGCAAATGGTTTCCAAGTAACCGAAAATAACCATTTCTAGTCAATGATCGGTTCAGGCTGGACCAAAGGACCATCCAATCCATGTAAATACAGCCCACATCGTTATGGAGACACCACCAACTTTAACAGTGGCTTGACAACAACTTCGGTCCGCGACTTCTTACGGTCTGCGCCGCACTCTAACCCTACCACCAGCTCTTACCAACTGAACTCTGGACTCATCTGACAAGGCCACGGTTTTCCTGTAGTCTAGGGGCCTATAGATATGGTCACGACCCCAGGAGAGGTGCTGCAGCCGATGTCTTACTGTTAGCAAAGGCACTCATATCAGTTGTCTGCTGCCATAGACCATTAACGCTGAATTTCGCGCACTATGCTAACGGATATGTTCGTTGTGCACCCGACATTGATTTCTGCAATTATTTCACGCACTGTTGCTTGTCCGTTAGCACTGACAACTCTATGCAAACACCGCTGCTATCGGTCGTTAACCCAACGTCGGCGGCCGACACGTTGTTCGTGGTGAGACGTAATGCCTGAACTTTGGTATTTTCGGCACGCTCTTGACACTGTCTAACTCTGAACACTGAACTCCCAAATGATTTCCAAAACGGAATATAAATGTCACATGTGTGTAGTTCGAACTACCATTCCACTTTCGAAGTCTTAATTCCCGTCGTGCGGCCATAATCACGTGGGTTCAAATGACAGCTCCGCCAATGCACTGCCCTTTTACACATTGTGTACGCGATGCTACCGCCATCTGTAGATGTGCATACCGCTATCTCATGACTTTCGTCACCTCAGTGTAGTAACTAACGTAGTTACTGTTGTGGCCCGTGATTTGCTGCCAGAAACGAGTGCGACAACCACGTTAGGCGTTACGTATGAGGGAAAACGCGCCATAAGGATGTCGGTTTGCGGTAACGGAAGCGCAGTCCGCACGCATCCCGCCAGTCTGCAGAGTTCCTTCAGAGCGTCGGCGCTCCCAGAGGGCTCCTATTACGGAGCGCCGTGGCGCATCGCCCAAGGTCGCCGAGCCAGGCGCAAGGCAGGGCTGTGGCCCACGCCACCTCGGGCCGCACTGGGAGCGGGACCCGGCGCAGCGGGCGGCTTTAAATGCCTGTTTACCAGTCGCTATCGCGCTGCTCTCTGTCCCGCGCTTTATCGCGCTATGCCTGAGTCAACCGGCCGCGGGCGGATGCGTGGCCCAGCAGAGGCTTCCGCGCTTTTCCTCTCTCCACGCCTCAGCTCAATTACGTTCGTCTACAACTAATGCTGCCACAGGTCCGACGTACGAGGTTATGAAATCAGTCGTGAACCGCTACGCGACTGAAAAGGCTAATAAATGCTGTAGAAACGAAAAGTAACGATACACGATCAGAATAGCTGAAGTACGGAAGCGTTTCCGTTGTCTCTAGGGATAACACAATGAAACAATATTTAAAAAAATTAATAGTGACTGCGTATCTTTATTTCCGTATTGAGAAACTAGCATCACGTAACAAATTCAAGTCTCTTCAGTGTTTTCTGTTTTCCCAGTAGTTCATCTTCTCACTACGTTGTCTTTCACTTCCTTCTGTCCATGTTGTTCCAGATTTCTTATTTCTCCTGCATTGAAAGCCCTCTAAATTTAATAATTTACTCCTGAAAAGATTGGTCTGTTATTTCCGATTCTTTTATGTTTTTTATCTGTAGAATTTTCCTTATTTCTATAATCCATGCTACTGTCGATTTCTTCTTCAGGAATACAGGAGTATTTTTTACGTGATCCTGTCCTCATTATCCAAAAAAGATTACCTTTTCCTTAGCTACTACTTCTGATATTTTCTCTACATTTTTGTATCTCCTCATTACTTCTCATTTTCCAGCCATTTGTAGTGTATTACATCCATTATTTTTCTACATCTACATACATACTCCGCAATCCACCATACGGCGCATGGCGGAGGGTACCTCGTACCACAACTAGCATCCTCTCTCCCTGTTCCACTCCCAAACAGAACGGGGGAAAAATGACTGCCTATATGCCTCTGTACGAGCCCTAATCTCTCTTATCTTTGTGGTCTTTCCGCGAAATATAAGTTGGCGACAGTAAAATTGTACTGCAGTCAGCCTCAAATGCTGGTTCTCTAAATTTCCTCAGTAGCGATTCACGAAAAGAACGCCTCCTTTCCTCCAGAGACTCCCACCCGAGTTCCTGAAGCATCTCCGTAACACTCGCGTGATGAACAAACCTACCAGTAACAAACTAGCAGCCCGCCTCTGAATTGCTTCTATGTCCTCCCTCAATCCGACCTGATAGGGATCCCAAACGCTCGAGCAGTACTCAAGAATAGGTTGTTTTAGTGTTTTATAAGCGGTCTCCTTTACAGATGAACCACATCTTCCCAAAATTCTACCAATGAACCGAATCCGCCTTCCCCACAACTGTCATTATATCCTTGTCCCACTTCATATCGCTCTGCAATGTTACGCCCAAATATTTAATCGACGTGACTGTGTCAAGCGCTACACTACTAATGGAGTATTCAAACATAACGAGATTCTTTTTCCTATTCATCTGCATTAATTTACATTTATCTATATTTAGAGTGAGCTGCCATTCTTTACACCAATCACAAATCCTGCCCAAGTCATCTTGTATCATCCTACAGTCACTCAACGACACCTTCCCGTACACCACAGCATCGTTAGCAAACAGCCGCACATTGCTATCAACCCTATCCAAAAGATCATTTATGTAGATAAAAAACAACAGGGGACCTACCACACTTCCCTGGGGCACTCCAGATGATACCCTCACCTCCGATGAACACTCACCATCTAGGACAACGTACTGGGTTCTATTACTTAAGAAGTCTTTCAGGCACCCCTATATTCTGTCCAGCTCATAGTTCATTGTTAGGCGCACACATCCATATAAACATTCTGGTCGTCTCACTATGGTATAGTGTTTTTGTTTTCTTTTTCACGGCATGCTTTTCTTCTTGTAAATATTCTTTGTCAAACCGCAACGCTATCTCCATTTCGTTAACCTTTACAACTGCCGCAAGTTTTTCTAGTCCTTTCTACTTTAGGAGAAAGTTCCCTAACTGGGGGGGGGGGGTCCTCAATTTGAAGTGGTCATGTATTTCTGTCAAGTAGGTGGTGCTATCAAACGATGAACATTGGAACTAGAGGAATGCCATGTACTGACCTTGGACGCCCACGTTCAATAGGGCGCCACTGTATTGTGTTGCTACAAGCAGAAAAGCATTCTTCACGTTCCTCAATTTTTTGTTCGTTGTTAGAAGCCTGGAACTACGTTATACAGAGGTGAGTAAATGATTACGTAATTATACATACATTAAATCTATGCTGCTTTAGGTCTGCAATGAGAAATAGTTTCGTTACTAACAAACTGCAAAGTGTAATGATACACGTTTTATGAGTACGTGCAGGTGCCTCAATTTCGGGAAGTCTGGGATTCCTAATATGGGGCTCCTCAAACTGGGATCCCAAATTATTTGTTTTAACATTAAGTTCGTCTGTATGTATGTTTAATCACATTTGCTTTCTATTAAATTAACTTGAGATAAATCCTACTTCTATATCGGTAAACATGTTTTCATTCTGTCTGCTCAATGACATACCAAAAAACTATATTAATAGAAACAGAGCGACAGTTCCTAACAGATCAATGTTTCTTTCGTAGATGTCAACCAGAAAACGTTGGGACCCCTAACAAATGAAGTCTGCCATTTTACCCATGCGCAATAAAGAAATGGGGAGCTATAAAGCATCTCCCGTCTTCAGTGTTCCACAAACAAAATTGGAACGCTTTGTTAAAGACTACAAATGTTCAGATGAATCTATGAAGACCAAAATAGGAAGGAAACCTATTTTCCTGGAGAACTTTAAGAATTACTGCATCCAAATAGAACAGCGATTCTATGGTATCTCCAGAAAAAGTCCGCGTAGGCTTGCCTATCAGCTTGCTACAAAAATAATATTCAAACCCCATCTCCGGAAGAAAAACTGAAAACTGCTAAAAGTAGTTATGCGACTTCCCAAAAAGAAATCCTGATCTCCCTGTTAGGTTTCCCCAAGGACTTCCATTCGCTAGAGCTAAGGGTTTCACAGCCGAAACTGTTCTTTGACGTTACGATCCGACCTTAGCTTCAATCAAAAGCTCTCCAGCCAGACTGTAACTATGACGAAACTCTTATCACACTTGTGCAGCATAAGCACAGTGGAACTGTTGCACTGACGGGAGAAAGCAAATCGCTTCTCTGCACGCTGGTGAAAGGGGTGCACTAATTACTGGAGCGATAGGCCTGAGGCCTTCAGGATACTTCATGCCAGCTCTGATGATTCTCCTACGGAAGTATATGAAGACAGAATTATGGCTGGTGCTCCTTTGTGTTCCATTTATGCATGCCATCCTTCAGCGGGGATCTAGCCACATTTTAAAATAATGGTTTCACCGCTTCTTGCTCCAAGTGAAACAGAGCAACAATTCCTAACAGAACTATGTTTTTGTCGTAGATGGCAACCAGTAAACCTGCGGTTCTCGTCGTTGATGGACACTTCACCCATGTTAGAAACAACGACTTTATTAATTTGGCCAGGGTAACCATACCTCCACTGTCTGTCTGCCGCCTCATAGCAGCCATAAAATGCAGCCATTGGACGTTTCTTTTTATGGGGCCACTGAAGACATTTTATGCCCAGGAGACAGAACTGGCTCAACTGCCACGTAGTTCGTGTTGTAACTGTGTACCAAGTAAGCGACATTTTTCGAAAAGCTTACGTAAAGGTAGTGGCAGCAGGAACAGCAGCTAACGGTTTCCGGAAGACAGATTTGTTCCCATGTAATTTCGGACTCCATTAATTTGCTGCAGTTGAAAAAGTGACTGTTAAAGGTGCTACAGGTGCCAAACATTTGATTACTTGGTTTACATAGAATGGTCATAACGCCTCCCCAAATTAGGAACTCTTTTTCAAAAGAGAATTGTGTAACATTTATTTTGCAGCATGTCTAATGTGAATGTATAACGGCAGAAACTGAATATACATCATCATTCTAACGTGTTAAATGAGCTATGTTTAGTGTTTGTGCTAACATAAATGGTTTTCATTTTCTTCTACAACTTGCTTAAAAAAAAACCTCCCCAAATTACGCGACTTTCCTTTGTAGTTCCTCCAAGATATTTGAATTTACTTACTCGCTCTATTTTACCTATTTGTTTGTCTATGAATTTTGGTGCATTTTTGTGTTTGTCATGAATTTTGTTTTTCAGTTGAAATTCTGAGAACAGTTCCATTGCTATTTCTTCTGTTATTGTCTCGTGTTCACCCCATAAGTAAGCCAGGTACTGCAAGTTGTCCGTTAATTTAATTACAAAAATTATATGAATTGTACGCGCCATGATCCATGTTTTTACGTGTCGCTTTGCTTTGGGAACTCGTTTCCACACGCGTACGATGTCATTAGAAATCTGTATATTGCGGTATGTTTGTTCTAGTAATCAGTTGAATCATGTCCCTTTCTGTGTACCATATCGTGACAAATTTTGGGCGCGCAAAGCTATGTAGCCTCTGAATTAAACTTTCTACTTGCGGCTGACGGTTTTAACTGGACAGAGTAAAGCTCGGTTTGTCGCTTTGTACTATGTCGATCTGGCGTCTTTTGTTATTATTTTCATTGCTAAATTTTCCTAGACGATTTACCGATTGTGCTCAGTCGGAAGGAGGTAGGTTGCGAAAGCATCTTGCCGGCGCTGCGGTTCGCCGTGTTGCAGTTTGCCAGGCGGCAGCTGTACGTGCAAAACGCGCGCAGCTTCTGGAGAAAAAAAAAAAAAAAAAGCTACTGGTTTTCAAACAACAAACCTTTGCCTCACACCCAAACGTAAACTGTTGCGCCCTTCGAGCGCTGCGGCTGGATATACCTTCGGTTGTGTAAGCCATCTGGCGAGGACGTTTACAAGCGGAATTCTGCGAACTCTGCGCAAATACGCAAAACCAGCTACGTCGACAAGATACATACCGCGCACAGTCGGGGAGATATACCACAAACGTTGACCAGAACTAAGCGCCTCGAAATAGAATGTCATAATTACTTTTTTATACGCTAAATTTTCTATGTAAACACCTATGAGCTATCAAAGTGCCAGTAACAATCTGTTTCCTTCATATCCAAACGGGAAGAACTGCAGATGAAACCTACAGTGCAGATGAATGACACAAAAAAAATGATAAAATCATCCTATTGAGTATTTAGTACGTTTCAATCGCGCCCTGATTTCTGATTCTTGGGATATGGAGCAAATTGGACGCACGTATGTGCTGACGTTTAATGAATTGCGCATTTTGTTGTTTAACGGCAACCTGCATTCCTGTATAAGTAACGAGATGCTGAGAGTCTTAAGATTATGATAACGTTTCGGGGAAGTGAAATAGAACGGCGCTGCGCAGGTAACCGAACGGACGCTGCTGGAATTTCGGCTGAGTCAGCTCTGTTACTGACGTATTATCAGCGTAGCGAGAGCTGGGGGAAACTGGTTTTGTTAATTGATGTTAACAGCGGCCTATACTACTTTCTTCTCGCTGGAAAGGCAAACCTACGTGGTTAATGAATGGGGATAATTAAAATAAATAATAGGCAGCGTTTGTTTTGCTTTGACGAAGAAGGGTTTTAAAGGATATCCAATACCATCCCTTACTTTAAATGGTTGCATCTCCTTCAGAGTAATAATGTGACACACACACACACACACACACACACACACACACACACACACAAAACCTTGGTGGATAATACCAGTGGTTCCGTAAACCTCTCTTCTACGTTCAACACTAAGTCTGGTTTCTATCAATGTATCCCACATCATTCATGATCTGCTGCATGTGAGATATCCTAGGTCAACATCGGCGATTCCTCCCCCTTATAGCTTCTTCTGCTATTGTGGCAATAATGCTGCTGTGTATTAAAATGTGTCCTCTGAGTGTTTCCTCTGTCTTGGAGTGCTTCCACAGATATCTGGTTCCCTGCCCCTTCCTGTGAATCTCTTTATTCGTAACTATCTCCGCATCTGATCACCACCACCACCACCACCACCACCACCACCACCACCACCATCCTGTAGCACCGAATCTCCAGGGCATGTAGCCGATTTCTCTTCTGTTTTCCTATTGTCCAAGTTTTACAACAGTACAGGACTACACCCCAAACAAATGCGTTCATGATCTATTTCCTTACTTCCAGACTGATGTTTCTGTTGAGCAAGTTATTTTTCAAATTAAATGTAATTTGGCCTGCTGTATTCTGCTCAGAATTTCTTTCTAGCTAATATCATACCCTGTGATCCTGCTTCCCACATACGTAAATTCCTCCATCACTTCTAGCTCCTCTCTCCTACTTCTTATTCTTAGTGGTTCATATTATTATTCTTCAGTACTGCATGCAATCTACCTATGGCTGTTATCATATTATTATTACCACACTCCAGAAACATTCCATACCGGGAGAGGAAAGAAACAAAGGGTAATTCAAACTTATCTCGAATTTTACCCCGCAAGGCACGTTACGGTGTGTGGTGGAGTGTACTTAGTGTACCAGTATGACTTCGCCCTTAGCCATTCCTGTCTCGAATGGTGTGCCGGAAGATTATAATAAGCTACCGTGTGAGCTCGAATATGCCCAATTTTACTTTCATAGTCTTTTCGCGAGATAGACGTAGGAGGAAGCAATGTATGGTTAACTCCTCTACGAAAGCACGCTTTCGGAAATTTAACAGTCAGCCACGTCGTGGTGAACAATGCCTCCCTTGTAGCGTTTGTCACTGGAGTTGAAATAGCATCTCCGAACGCATTCACGATTACTAACTAAACCTTTTAGGACATGCACTGCTCTTCTTTGTATGTCCTCTGTACACACTATCAATCCAATCTGCCGTGGTTCCCGGACCGATGAGCAGTGTTTAAGTACAGGATGATCGAAGTATTTGCAAGCTACTTACTTCGTTGTTTAAGCTTATTGGATATTCTTCCAACGAATTTCAATTTGACACAATGCGCTTTGTTTTACAGGATCGTTCCATTTTAAATCGCCGCGCACGCAGACTCCCGGATATAATGAGTGTCACTGCTTCCAGGATGATAAAACGTGCAAAATTAGTGAATGCAAAGAGAAATGGCGGCAATGACAGTTGTACCACAAGTAGGGCCTATCATCCGCCATACTCCGATAAGTGTTTTGCGGCGTGTCTATTCGCTTTTGAAAGTGTCAGACACTACTCCACCTGATTTCGTTCCTAAGAGGAGAGCACATGGTGCGTCATATGTCACGCATTTAACAGTAACAAAATCACAGAAGCCGTGATTACTTTTCCACAAGAAATCACCTCGTTAGAATCAAATTCTAAAACTTCTTTGTATGACAGTAGCGAACTACAAATTTGAACTGTCAAAGCTTTACTGGTTATTTCCAACCGGTGGTGTCATGTGGAATTATATACTGAGAAAATTCTGCATTCTGATAAAACACAGTCTATTAATAACAATACAGTGAAGATAATATATGCATGCTGTACACACTTAATACTTACCAACGATTAGTTCGCTAGATTTGGGTTCGCTATTGCGCCCTAAAGTTTTCGATGTACACTACGCCATATAAAATTCGCTAATTCTTTCTATACACTTTATCAACAAATCCCTACATTTGCGCTTTTCAGCTCTACTGTCATGAAACCCCTTGTGCATTTTCTAGATCAGTTGCTGTATTTCAAGATAACACAAGCTGCCAGTTGTGCAAATGTAAATGTTTTCACAAAATTGCCTTTGTTGTGGTTCTGAAAAATCAAGTCCGGCGTATATAATAATTGCTGTTTAACGAAATACAAATAAATCATTATGATAAACCGCCCGAAAAAGTTCTGCAACAACTTTGTGAGGTGTATAGTTTGCGTGTTCTTTTTTAATTATAAGTATTTTTAAGTACGCTTTTGATCGCACGAAGTCGCCCCGTAAAGTCACCTTTGTAATGGACGTAAATAAACAAAGTGCTGTCAGCGCATTTCGGTAGACAGCGCTTCGACTTGTTCATGAATGGTGCAACGCGATTTGTATGAATTGTTCAACCCGTCAACAGGCCTCGAACGTTCATTTCAAGCTTAGGCATAGTGCACTTCACAGGAAGAAATTTGTTTCGTATGACTCAGGCCTGACTGACGAGCTGTGAATCAGTGTACCTGTTTATACGAAAGGAAGATGGAGTTTAAATGCTCTGTCTACATGGTTTAGACTGCGAATAGCGTGTACACATTTTGGAACTCTATTACAGAAGCTGCTACAAGATTTGCACTACCTGCGTATCTGCTACCGTTAGTGGTCCTAGATTCATGGGGAACACAATGTAACAGTTACTCTTATTAAACCAAAAATATGGTTCGACGTACCTAGACGCTCCATGATACTAGGGGTTTGTACTGCTGTTCGTAATGGATGACTGGAGGTCTAAACGATTACGTAGAAATGTTTATAATGTCCGGGTCTAAACAACCCTCCCAGTTGCCTGCAGATATTTTTTCTGTTATGTTCTCTTCGCGGTACCTAGGAGCAGCTGCTGTTGACTGGGAGCGATCATTATGCGTTTGAATGATATCACTATGGTGTACTCCGATTCTGTGAGGAATTTCCCGTGCTGACAAACCGCTCTTTCCCTAAAATGACAAGTCAAAGGTGACTCCCTAACTTCAGCGGTTTAATATATTAATCCCATTTTGTTTGTAATCGAATTTCATACAACTGCAAAAATATTTACGCCTACCCATTTCGTCACTGATTTTCAAAACCATAATCAGTGATGATATTCTGGAAACATCTACATTTGCACTACTGCAGCTTGTCTTTTTTTTGCATTATGTCAACTGGTTTTGAATATTACGGCATAGTTACCACTATCATATCTACTTATCAAAATTATTAAGTAATTATTCCTGCTTGAACCACAAATGTGTCTCGCCAGCTTGTTGCAGTACACCCAGAACGATAAAATGAAGTGAAAACGCAAGACGTCTTAGTCGGTGGACTTACGGTGAGGAAGGAGGTTTTGAGAGCGAATAAGCTATTTGCACTGCATACTTTGCAAGAAATGTAGTCAATCTCATACTAATCACAGGCACCCGGCGACACATTATGTGAAATTCCATACGTTTGTCAAATTATATGGCCGTGTGCGTCTAAGATCGACAAGTTTGCCAGTGTTTGACGAGTTTGTGTGAAATGTCGATAGGCGGCCGGTATGACCAATAAATTTGACGGTTTACGCATGCATTTGTCAAATAATAGCCAGGTGGTTGGTGGAGTAGCACCTACAACATTGAGATCTGGCAACTGGAGCCGATTTCCAAGATTTAGTAACAACTAAATATTGTCAAAACACTTCGCGACACGATACGCAACGCGTGACAGCTGCTTCAAAAGTGACGTTAAATTTGACAAACTTGGTTGATACGGCTGCGCTTTTGTTTCACAAGCTCGTCGATTGCTAACAGCTAATTTGACAAACAAGTCGGATAGTTTACACGGGCCTTTATTGCTGCAAACGTCGACTACACCAGCCATTGGGAACAATGAAATGATTTACATTTCATGCTCAGAGCGACAACCAGTCGCTCAAGTAATAGGACAAAAGGGGATTTTTTGATAAGACAACTTCTTCGGTTATGCTTAGTACATATGTTTAAAATTAGCCTTTTAACGTTAATGAATCCCTTGAGTGATGTTTTGGCATTGAACAATTATCTCCATTAGTGCCTACTGTCTTCACCTGCTTCATCGTATACTTTATTTTTTATATACACTCCTGGAAATTGAAATAAGAACACCTTGAATTCATTGTCCCAGGAAGGGGAAACTTCATTGACACATTCCTGGGGTCAGACACATCACATGATCACACTGACAGCACCACAGGGACATAGACACAGGCAACAGAGCATGCACAATGTCAGCACTAGTACAGTGTATATCCACCTTTCGTAGCAATGCAGGCTGCTATTCTCCCATGGAGACGATCGTAGAGATGCTGGATGTAGTCCTGTGGAACGGCTTGCCGTGCCATTTCCACCTGGCGCCTCAGTTGGACCAGCGTTCGTGCTGGACGTGCAGACCGCGTGAGACGACGCTTCATCCAGTCCCAAACATGCTCAATGGGGGACAGATCCGGAGATCTTGCTGGCCAGGGTAGTTGACTTACACCTTCTAGAGCACGTTGGGTGGCACGGGGTACATGCGGACGTGCATTGTCCTGTTGGAACAGCAAGTTCCCTTGCCGGTCTAGGAATGGTAGAACGATGGGTTCGATGACGGTTTGGATGTACCGTGCACTATTCAGTGTCCCCTCGACGATCACCAGTGGTGTACGGCCAGTGTAGGAGATCGCTCCCCACACCATGATGCCGGGTGTTGGCCCTGTGTGCCTCGGTCGTATGCAGTCCTGATTGTGGCGCTCACCTGCACGGCGCCAAACACGCATACGACCATCATTGGCACCAAGGCAGAAGCGACTCTCATCGCTGAAGGCGACAGGTCTCCATTCGCCCCTCCATTCACGCCTGTCGCGACACCACTGGAGGCGGGCTGCACGATGTTGGGGCGTGAGCGGAAGACGGCCTAACGGTGTGCGGGACCGTAGCCCAGCTTCATGGAGACGGTTGCGAATGGTCCTCGCCGATACCCCAGGAGCAACAGTGTCCCTAATTTGCTGGGAAGTGGCGGTGCGGTCCCCTACGGCACTGCGTAGGATCCTACGGTCTTGGCGTGCATCCGTGCGTCGCTGCGGTCCGGTCCCAGGTCGACGGGCACGTGCACCTTCCGCCGACCACTGGCGACAACATCGATGTACTGTGGAGACCTCACGCCCCACGTGTTGAGCAATTCGGCGGTACGTCCACCCGGCCTCCCGCATGCCCACTATACGCCCTCGCTCAAAGTCCGTCAACTGCACATACGGTTCACGTCCACGCTGTCGCGGCATGCTACCAGTGTTAAAGACTGCGATGGAGCTCCGTATGCCACGGCAAACTGGCTGACACTGACGGCGGCGGTGCACAAATGCTGCGCAGCTAGCGCCATTCGACGGCCAACACCGCTGTTCCTGGTGTGTCCGCTGTGCCTTGCGTGTGATCATTGCTTGTACAGCCCTCTCGCAGTGTCCAGAGCAAGTATGGTGGGTCTGACACACCGGTGTCAATGTGTTCTTTTTTCCATTTCCAGGAGTGTATAATCACTGTGCTTTGAATCAGCCTGTGAGTGTCATAGGCAAAGTGCAGTGACAGACGCACCAAGAAAGAAGCTGTATGTGAAGGAACGCCCGTTTCCCAAAATTCGAGGAGCCACTTTCCCAGACGAATCAAGAAATACATTACTTTCTCTCATATACGTCTAGCATCAGGGCTACGACGGTGCAATTTGGTAAATTCGGGCTCATTAGTACAGGAGTATGGCCAAGTTTTCTTACCTGGTACCATCCATGAAAGGAAAAGGAGGAGGATAAATGAATCTTGTACGAACGTACCCTCTGCCACATAGCGTACGTTGGTTTGGGAAGTACAGAGGCAGATGTCAAGCCGCCTAGCAATTGCACCTCCCACCGAACAGAACGAATTTATTTCTCACAGACTGATTGTTAGTGAAGACGTTCGTTAACAGCGAACTGAATGTGCCCTTGTACCGGATCGGTAGCAGTCTTTAAAAGTTGTCACGTCAGGAGTTGTGGCTGACTATCACTACTGTGACGCGACCAGTAACATGAGACGGCAGCGGGGTTTGGCTTTTGTTCACGGCTTGTGTTCGTGTAGTGACGCCAACGCCCTCGTCGAGAAAGCGACCGGACGGGCGGGCATTCCGTTACCACGTGCAGCGTAGCGTTGCAATCAAGTCGCGGGCTTGGCTGATGCTCCCGGAAGCAGCCAGCAACAAGACTCCGAGCGTGCACTGACTGCCGACGCGATCACATCTTCCTTCTGTGCCTTATCGTCTTTTTATCGGTAGCCCTTTCCGCTACGATAAGACTGGTAGAATCAAATTGACTCCACTGGTTTTTTGTAGGCCAATTAATTTCATGCAGCTTCGAGAACTTCGCATTTTAGAATAACTACACTTTTCGTTTTTTCTCGGCATTATTGCACTGAAATATCTGAGTAAACGTCAACCAGCAGCATGCTACTCACAGGTTGGAATTACAAACTATTCGCTGAGTGAGATAGGGATAAGATTTGGTTCAGTGTCTCTTATCAACAGTTTTCTGATGCACTTGCATACTCGTCTGTATATAATAATAAAATTGAGTTTCACACAAAGGAAGAAACTCTTCAAACAAGAGTAGTGACTGTATGTCTGATCTTATTTATCATTTTATCTCTAGCGATTTTTAACGCGTTGCTGCTAATCTTAAACAAAAAGTACTGAACATTAATATGCGTTTTCCACACCAGCCTGTATTTAACTAACCAGATGATTAAGTGTGTAAGACTGTAAATTTTTCTACTACCTGCAGAAGAACTCGTCAAGAAGCCATTAAATGGAAGGAATATACTATGTATATGACAAATAGAAGCACAAGCATTTAAAGCAGCAATGCTTTAAGGACTTCCATCGCTGAAGATACACGGGAAAACTTAACACTTTTTCACACAGAATCTTCAAAAGGATCGAGTCCAGATCGTAGTGATCTATGAATATGTCGTGAAGAATGAATATTTGTGCAAGACCGGGACTGTAAACAGCAGTTCCTGTTTCTCGCCAACGGCTGCCTTAACCATTAGGCAAACAGAGCACGCCTCCAGGCCCTATTCAAACTTTCATTGTCTCTACTGTTCCCATTTATGATTTTCAAACATTACTACCAGAGTGTCTCCCCCATTATCCCCAGAGGCTATTACGCCTCCGAATTACACTGGGGTTTATGTATTTCTGGCCGCTTTTCGTTGATACATTTTGTCACTGCATCTTCATTTGATTTCATTCCCATTATCACCATCAGCGAAGCTAATCAACCGATATAGTAATTTATTTCATGTCTGTTACGTCAACACTACCCGACTGTGTGTTTCTGCGACCAAGTTATGCGAGTTGGCGTAGCAGTGTGCTGATTGAAATGTGCAAATGTGGTACGTTCGTTACAAAAATGAAAATAGAAATCACTGCATAGATAATATGAAAAGATAACAGTAAGGTGTGTGATAAGAGGGATACTTTCATTGCAGTCTTTAAGGGCCCAAAAGATCTTAAGTTTGTGAACAATGGTCTCTACTATTTTTTTTTTTAAACCATAATCCGGATGCTTACTGAGAGCCCGGTTCTTGCACTGAAAAGGAACAGTTAACGAGAATCAGCCTTTCAGTAAGTCAAGTAGACTATGGTACTCCAATAGAGGGTAATCCTAGTTATCATTTTTCATATGGAAGAGAGGAGAATTCCTTGTTCCTGATCTAACTGGGGTGTGCCAGCATGATATCTCTGAATGCTAGGAATCTACAAACAGCCTGTAACAGCCACATTTAACAATTGTGGACTGCACGTTAAACTACAACAGAAAATATGGCAGGCACTGTCAGCAATATATGCAGCTTTCTCGGAATTACAAAAACTGCCGATTACAAACCAAAATATAACATTTCAAGAGTCGAGATATTAATTTGTTTAGTGTTTTAACTTTTTCACGAACCAGGGCTGATTTGCGTTAGTGTGTTTTGTTTCGTGTGAGTATTACTAAAAAACTAAGTTGGCTTCCGACGTACCATACATCCGAAAATGTCCAGTTATTTGTGTTGGTACGAAAGTTGAAACAAACATTTTCATTGAACAAATTAAACAGCGAAGCCAGCACATATTAAAGGCCTAATTATTACCTTAGGACTCAGCTGAAGCACAAATTTTAACTGCAGCCTTCCTTGCCATTTTGTGGCAAGCCGAGGGGTGGCAGTGTGTCTCGAGCGCACACAGTTCTACTGATTACAACCGTAAGGGCCTAAAGCACGCCGACATCGAGCACACATTTAAATGACTTTCAGAGAACCAGTGATACAGCTTTTCGTGAATGTTCATACACACAATGTGGGCCTACAGCACTCACCTTAACATCAACAGATGTCAGAAGCACTCTCGCAATCTCCGATGACATGCTTTAGGTCCTTATGGCTCTCTGCGCCTCGAATCTATTGTGTGTCCTTGCTTTCTCATTCAGCTGCAGCTACGTCTGGTTATAACACAGAGAGAGATAGTTTTATCGCCGGTTCTGGGCGACGATTTGTCGCGACAGACTTTTTCCACTTGTTTACGTAAACCGCACTTTGAACTGTCCTTCGCAGCGCATTTCGAATAATCTCGCGCGGACTTGAAGGACGCGCAAAATGAGACTGGAGTATTTATGAGGGTAGATTACTATAGCGTTTCTCTTACGTTATTCGCTTTATAAAAGGCCAGGGTCTGTAAGGAAGTGACAACCTTCACAAATCAAGTGAACACGTCAAAAGCTAGCTATATGGTGAGTGGTGTCTTCTAGAATCGTCCACACACAGCGAAAAATTTCTTAATGTCTCCTCGGTTCTGCAAGTAAACTAACTCACAAATAGTACAAAATTCTGTTTCAGGCACTCTGAAATCATCTTATGAATGACGAAATAAGAGGTAACGAAATGGAGAGTGTAAATGTTATCAGAATTGCTATTATTTTGCTGTTTCATAATGGTATCATTCCGTACTTTTAATTCACTGGTTAGATCTGATGGTCTGCTCCAATTTTTGTCTTCTAGATTGCTTTTTAAACGGCTGTAACGTCAAATAAGGTGCCCAATTAATTTAGTTAGGCTTCTCTGCGTCACGGTAATATTTTCTCTTTGATATCTTTTACTATTTGTTCAGTAATTTTTTTTCAGTCCAGGATGCTTTCTTGTCTTTTCTGTACACATTGCTCTATTAAAATTATAACTTAAATGCTCCAAATACAATGTGAATGAAACTTTCTCGTTTCTGTATAAAAGTGTTAATTAATACACTAATATTATTTCTGAAGGCTAATTCAGTCCTTGTATGTTTTTATATTCATTATACTTCTGTTATCTACTATTGTACTTCCCAAGCAGCAAAATTCACTTACTTCCATTATTAATGTACTTCCTATCTTAATATGTGCCCTTACTTGTCTGATCGATTTACCTATCACCATTATTTTAGTCTGTTTTGGAATTATTTTCAGCTGGTGTTGCCCATCGCAGCAGATAAAATTTTCAATATAGTTCATGTCCTTTTCAGAATCTGCTAAGGCTCATCAGCAAATCGAATGTCTTTTTTACCATTAAATTTGATCCTCTCTGAACAGCTTTTCATCGTTTGTATTGCACTTCCTGTAAATAAATTAGAGAAGCAGGACAGCTTTGTTGGACACGTTATTCTTTCTTAATGTCACTGTGCTCAGTTTTGTATAGTCTGAGAAACGACCTTTTATCTCTTCAGTACATCTTGATTGTGTTTAGTTCTCTTAAACGTTACCTTCCAGTCAGTTGGAGTTTAATATGGGTTGAGCACGAGGTCTTGTTTATGGAACTGTACAGGCATTTTCCAGTATCTGGAGCACCACAGAAAAAAAACCACGCCAGGAGTAAACGCGGCTGCTCCTCAATATGAACTCTAAGCCTTCAGTACTGCGCCACAATGCCCGTCACACGCAGTCTGACAAGGCGGTAAAGAGTGAATGCTTTTCAGGCGAACAGTTTCAGATGCGGTGGCTGCCTCGCCACGAACTAAAATGTAAAAGACACCGGCATCAACTGAGCGCTCTTCACAGCGTTTGATGTACGGCGTGGTGCGAGGCTCTTTTACTCCGTGTACCGCAGAGCTCGCTTTAGCTACGTCTTGCGAAGTTGTGCAGGGTGAATTTTATCGGCGTCGGGTGCTGGGGCATTATAACGCGACGCGCGGTCCAGCGCGTTGTAAACGTCCCGGCAGAAT